>NW_027411755.1:73856888-74493668 GCF_047663935.1 Musca autumnalis
TAATACCAGAAATTACGTAATCTTTCGTATTTTTTATCAATTTTGATGCTATATGCGGTTGTTAATATGTCAGACATATAAGTTCTACTACTTTAGGACTACAATATTGCTGAAGACCGCAAAGCAAAATTCTTATTAGTTTCTGAGATAATGCACGAATCAATTAAAAAAAAGGGTAATTTTAGCCCGGTATAGATGAGACCATAAAATCCAAACCCGATCTAAAAACACGAAACCCAACTAGGGGTTTTGTAGTTGTTCACGTTCGTGAAGCGCCGTTGATTTGGGATAAGCGGGCGGCGGAACCGGATCTATTTATTTATATGGCAACACCTTTTGAAGATGTCACTGGCCGTAATTTTTATTGTTGTAATGCAATTTTATAAATATAGTGGCTTTCTGTATTTTAGCGGGAAGGCGCTTTTGATTAAAATTATTAAATAATAGTTGAATTTCGTTGTTCGCGCGCAGTTCGTATTTGGCGCACTTGTTTAAATAATTAATTTAAATGATTTTGAAGTTTTTATAATTAAATACCATTTGAATTTGTTTGACTTTTCCATAAATAAAAAGAAAGTGTTTTCTATTAAAACGATATTGTTCGGAAAATAAAAAAGTGTTTTTTATTCTTTTTATTAGCTAGACATATGCTAACGCATATAACCTAAAAATCAATCGAAGAATAAACTAAAAATCAATCGAATAATAAACTAAAACTCAATTGCCTATTGCTTGTTGTGGCGTTACCTGTAAATTGGCCAAGATCTAACTTCGTTAAATCGAACAAAATCGATTTATTTTAAGTTAAAAAAAACTTTCACTGTTGTGCTTCTTCTTTTTCTCGCTCTTTTAGTTTTGTTTTGATTTTTTCCTTTCGTTAGTCGTACAAGTGACGAATAATAATTAATTTAAATAAAAATTCATTTATTTTAGTGTTATAATTATTAGTGGTGGATTTAAAAAATATAATATTATTTGCTGTACTATACTATGATGAAGATACAGTACTTGTTTCGAAAATTATTCCACTAAAATATTGATTTCTTGTTGTTGTTGTTGCAGTGGACAGACGAACAATTTTAATTAATACTATTGGTGAAAAATTCTTAACTCTGTGAAGTGTACAATTGACAAATTTAAAAAAAAAGCAAAAGAAAAATAATATTTCTTCAACGCAATTAAAATATTTTGATTTTGCATATCAAAATTACAAGTGTTTTTTTTTTTGATGTTTTTGTTTGCCGAAATTTGTGCTCTTCATGTGTTGAAAAGTCATAGGGGAGACTTGTAGTAAGAAGTTGTGTCAATTTTCTACCACGAATTGTAACATTGTGACAATGATCCCAATTATATTTTTGCATTTAATTTAAATTGCAAGTTTTTTGTTTTTTTTTTCGAATTTGTCTGGGCTGGCTGTTTGTTGTTGTTTATTGCTGTCAATAGGTGCCGCCTAAGTGAAAAGGCAGATTTGTAATAATAATGCGATTCACTGCACTTAATAATAACATAGTTCTGCTTGTTTACTGATCAAATTTTCGGTTGATTTAACGGTTTTTGAACAATTATATTTTTGTTTGGCAAAGACATTTTGTCGTAAATTTGTTTGAAATTGGTTGAAAAAATGTCGCAGTCAAAGATATACTTGAAATTCAAAAAGCTTGCCGCTCTTTTCTTAGATTTTGAAAAGGAGTATTTTGCCATTCCCTCTAGTGAACATACAATGTTCACTGTATAACTTCGACAGGAAGAGTTTAAGGGGCTGTGGAGTAAAGTTAGAGCTACTTATGAGCAGTTTTGTGTTGAGTGTGATGGGACTATTGAGGAAATAGAGGCATCATCACTTTTTAAGCAATGTAGGGAAGCTTACATTGTTTGCGCAGCTCAAATGGGCGAGTTGTCTCATACATTTTTAAACCAATCTATTCTGACCTCGACAATGCCTAATACTAACCAGGCACAAGGTTCATTTGAAAACAGAATACCAGATCACCGTTTGCGTTTGCCGGCTTGTACTACGGAGATATTCTATGGTGACTATCTCTCTGGGCCGTCCTTTAGGGACATGTTCACCGCGGTGTACATCGACTGTAAGTCTATCACGCCTGTCGAAAAGTTATTCTATTTGCGCCAAAGTACGCAGGGTGAAGCCTTAGAGATAGTCAAAAAATCTCCACTGACTAATGATGGGTTTGAAAATGCTTGGACCAACCTCAAAGACAGGTATGAGAACAAAAGAAATTTGGTGAATAGTCAATAGAAAATCCTCTTTAACCTTTCCATTGTTAAAAGTGAATCTGAATTCAAAGGGACGTAAATAATTGCATAACATCCCTAAAACTACACCAAATTGACATCGATGGTTGGGACCCTATATTTGTGTTTTTGTGCTCCACTAAACTTCCTGTTAATACTTTGTCGTTGTGGGAGCAAACAGCCAGTAATAAGACTGAAGTTTCGAAATGGTCAGATTTGGATAGTTTTTTAACTGCCAGGTTTCAATCGTTGGAAACCGTTTTTGATTTGACAAACACTCCACCCATAGAAATAACTGATTCTGAAGAAATGCGTTCTCCGAGTAAAAGATTGAAACATAATGGTTCAAAGTTAAACAAAAGGTCTTGTTTTATTTGTTCAGAGGACCATATATTGAAATATTGCCAAACCTTTTTGAAAATGAACCAAAATGAAAAGTTTCGAGCGATCAAAAGGAACAATCTTTGCATAAGGTGTTTTGGTAGTAACCATTTGCTAAAGGGATGTCTGAGTAGCTCCAGTTGTTCAATATGCCATGGAAAACATCATACGATGTTGCATAGGGAATCGCACCATTCGAATTTGGATTTCAATGCTAAAGTAGTACCAGCCAACAGGGTCCTTACGGGACCAGTTTCTGAGACAACATCTCTGGTCTCATGTTGCACTTTTGTAGGTAGTGAATTACCTCAAGTCGGAAAATACAGTCCACAAATTAATCGTTGTGAAAAGAAACCTGATTTAGATATTCGATCAGTTGATAAAATGCCGCATTTAGAGGGAATGGGACCTAGTTCGTCCGTATCCCAATCAATGAAAGGACCTAGTTCATCCTATTCATCAACTAGGCAAGGACTTCTTTCGTCCAAAGCCATTGTAAATAGTGGACCTCGTTCGTCCAAAGCTAAAGCGAATAATTTTTCGAAAGTTGTTTCTCAAAATGGACCAAGTTCGTCCAAGGAGAAAAGCAAAAGTGGACCTAGTTCGTCCAATGATATTGCCAAAGGTGGAGCTCGTCCATCCAAAAGTATAAATGGAATGAAACCTAGGTGCCCTGAGGACTCAATTGATAGTATACCAGCCTTTTACAGAAGGAAGACTTGTATGGATGGAGACAACCCGAATTTACTGATGCCAATCGATGGACCATACATCAAGGGACAAATGTCCCAGAGCCACATCATTTGTTTTAATTTTTGTTTGTTTTTTTTTTTTTGGTTCGAGTCTTTTCAGAAATCGTGATTCCAAAAGACTGAACAGGGCAGGGATGTTCACGTTCGTTAAGCGCCGTTGATTTGGGATAAGCGGGCGGCGGAACCGATCTGGTAACCCTGTATCAGAGGATCTATTTTTTATATGGCAACACCTTTTGAACATGTCACTGGCCGTAATTTTTATTGTTGTAATGCAATTTTATAAATATAGTGGCTTTCTGTCTTTTAGCGGGAAGGCGCTTTTGATTAAAATTATTAAATAATAGTTGAATTTTGTTGTTCGCGCGCAGTTCGTATTTGGCGCACTTGTTTAAATAATTAATTTAAATGATTTTGAAGTTTTTATAATTAAATACCATTTGAATTTGTTTGACTTTTCCATAAATAAAAAGAAAGTGTTTTCTATTGAAACGATATTGTTCGGAAAATAAAAAAAGTGTTTTTTATTCGTTTTATTTATTTGCTGTTCGCTATTGTGCCTTTTTTCTCTCTTCGTTGGCTCCAATTTTGCTCCCCAGCTGCCGCTTTATTTTGTTGTTGGAATTTGTCCAAAAAGTTTCGAGAAGAAACAGTAGTCTTAATATGTACTTTCAGAAAATGCCCACTAGAAGTTGTTTGCATTTTCAGTGTTGCACAGTGTTATTATAATAATAATAATAATAATAATTGTTCCACAAACATCCCATATGGGACAAGAGAGACTTGACCTATTACCAATTAGTGGTTTTTCGAAATACCCAAATACGCGTCCAAGTTAAATCATAAATGGAAAAACCTAAAATCAAAATGTCAGCATCATTAAAAGGTGGATGCAGTGTAAATTTTGAAAAATGATACAATAGAAGTGTACTCTTCACTTCGTTTTCTTCTACTTTTACTTTGGAGAGATGTCCGTAATTTGAATGGTATCTTAGGACACGCCGTTCGTACTCGGCGATAAACTGTAGGTCCCATATCATTGATCCAATATGAATCGGGGTGACTCATTGATATGAGAGAAGAGAATTTGTCCCATTACATAATTTTGATTTGTTGAAAGCTAATTCCCAGGGGTAGTGGAATAGGGTATCACATGGTCGGCCCCGTCCGACTATAGCCTTTGCTAACTTGTTTGAGTTGCCAACAAAAATTGGTAATATTAAAAAGCAAAATAATGAGTGAAAAGTATGAAATAAGAACTGACAGCACTGTTGCAAAAAAAAAAAAAGAAAACTGACAGCACTGTTGCTATCGGTAGGATTTAGCAACAGCTTTATTTTGGCTGTTGACTTACAGAAAATTTTCGTTAATTACCGAAATAATAAGCATTTTAATTCTACCGATATTTATCGGTAACTCGAAAAAATGATTTACAGAATTCCACTACAGAACGTTTAAATATTTTTTGGTCAACTTTTGTAGCACAGTGACATTTATGGATAAATGAAAATATCCGAAAATATCGATATTTTCCGAATTTGTCTCAACGCCGTACTGCCTGACGGAGCGTTCGAATGCTTCTGCATATAGAATTTTCAAGTTACTTTAATCTATCTAGTATTTTCTTTAAATAAGTATTCGATTTTAATCCATAACCAAAATTTATTTAACTGAATATCTCATGGCATGTCTAAAGTCAAATCTTTCATAAAATATGTAATCTAATCTGATTAGCCAATGGCAAATCTCCTGATTCATGAAAACAACAGAGGGCACAAGCACACAAAATAAATAAAGGGAAATCCATACAGACAAAATATCCTTAAGGTAAAGACCAAAAGGTCAATGATGAATCCAAACAAGGACAAAACGAACACAGATATAAAGAATACGAAGAAAATAAACAGACATACATAAATTCACATTTCATATTTGTCAGAATTGATTTTCAAAAACGAAATTTATTAATATAACAAATTTCTTAATGTAATGAAATGGACCATTACTTTTGTATGAAAAATATAAAAATGTTATTTTTCGTCCATATTTGAATTCTTGGAGCGCATATACCGCCAAAGTAGCCTACATATGGAAAATGTTATACTGACTTTTCCGCTGATGCAAATTACAATAAAATGTTTGCTAGATAACGGGTCTGCTGCCTAATATAAAATGGGTTTTGTGTAGAGAACCACGTTTTCCTCCCATGCTACAAATTGTCCCAATCATGACAGAGAAAGTCTAGTTTTTGCATTATTGCAAATTACGTGGAGCCATAGCGATTTAATTGTCCAATTGGATTTTTTATATATATTAAAGCATGGGGTCGTTTCGCCAACTTTTTTTCAAAATGTTCTCGATCTCGCTACCGTTAAAGTTTTTTTTTTTTGTGAAGTAATAATTTTGGTTAAGGCAAAGGCAACAAATTTTAACCAACAAATTTTAATAAAATCTATCAAGAACCGTGGATGACACTCACAACCCATTTTTTGGATAAATCGGATACAGCTTCCATACCGCTAAACTTTTTAAAACTCTGTTTCCGCAAAAACGCGAGTGGTGTGTCGGTTTCTTAACTGAAAAAGAAAAGATCCACTGAAAACGCGAATTAATCCTCGACATTTTCTAAAACATTTATCGATTTTTTTAATTTTTTCTTAATGTAATTCAAGACTTTCATGCTAAGATGCTCAATATACTAGTATGTTGTATGCTTATTAACTTTTTCCAATCCTTTCAGTAGTAAAACCTTTGGTACCGATAGCTATGTATGAGTTGTTCTCAATGATCGCTAAAATGATGAACTTAAAGATTTTGTCAAGGAAATTTAAAGTGTGATTTCATCCCGGGTGTAGTTTCACGGATCGATGTTATTTGGGAACAATCTCAATCTTAATGTGAAAATGGCAAACGAACGGCTTGAGCAAAGTTAAAGAAGTTCATATTCAGACTGCTGCCTATACATAACTTGAACAAACCGGAAACTCACTATTTAGCGCATACTGCTGAAGGGAAACGAAGTGTTATTATCTATCGACTCAGAGTATGACGCATCGGTCGATGATTTTCGTAAAGGTTCAACATTTGAATTTCTCAACCTTCATTACAAAGCACATCGACATTTTTTATCCGTTTTGTTCAAAACTTGATTCTCTGAACGCCAAATAATTTCTCGGCGTTCAAAATTTTAAAGTCAGTAATATCACAGATTTTCGAATGAAATGTCAATTATCTTTTAATTACAGAACACAAACAGTTTCAAAAATCTAATGATTTATGACTTACTACCATCATTACCATGAATCGAAGAATTATTCGTCGTCATGTTGCGTATTGGCAAATTGTCATATACTAAAGGTCTTAATGTGGAGTGTGGAGGCGTATTTGTCATTCGATAAAACCACAAAGAGTGTAGAAGATGACCACTCTTGATTTATGAGCATTTTGGAGGTGTCTTGTTGTGTGTATGAATGATTAGAGCACTGTTGGGCAGAAATGCTCGGCCTCATACACAAAAGTGTAAAAAATACATGAGTCTCTCGCAATTTGCCCACCAATGGATTAGAGGTAAGGTGTGTTGTTGTTTATTCACACGGAACCCTCTTCAATTTGTCAAATATTGAAAGAGACTTGTGGTTTTAAACCCCCACATATGAGGCGTTCAGCGCCAAAACGGCCTAACCCACCTGTTCAAAAAATCGAAGTGACTATAAAGATCTAACCGGAACCTTTTGAAATAAATACTATAAAACTCCATATTGCATTGTTTTAGCAGGTAGTATAACCTAGTATTATACAATGTAATATAAAGTTTTTTAGTATTTATTTCAAAAGGTTCGATTTTTTTAACATGCGGGTTAGGCCGTTTTGGCGCCTCATATGTGTATGCATGTGTGCAACTTTTAATATCAACACACTTGGTGTGAGCTTTTATTACATAAAATGGATTCAAAATGCCAAGGGTTTGCCATAACTTTGTAAAGATGTGTTCAATGCTGAGAATTGTGGTTAGAATTATATTTGATGGCAGAATTGTCGTGAATTCTAACAAAGATGTGAAAAACGTTTAGGTTCAAAGACATATGTATATGTGTCTGGATTTTATCTACGTTTGAAGGTGTTTTAGTTAAAAAGTAATTTGGTTATAAACTCGGTGAGGATTAAAAGGTCACAAGTAAAAAAGCATGCATTTTATTCGGACCGAAATTTAAATTCCAGCCACCATGAGACAACTTTAAAACTTTAATATATTATTCTTTGACTCAAAGGGTGTCCTAACTAAAATTTTGCAAAACAAAGAGATTTTTTAAAAAAATAGAAGAATATATAAATCAGCCTGGATTAAAAAGAAATTGTATTTACATTAGGGTTATAAATTTTCTGAATTTTTCACAAATATCAAATATAATCAAAATACCGAAAAATATTACGAAATGCGTTATCACTTTTCCCTTACCATTAAAAAAGTTCCTGCACCGATTGCATACGAGTTTTTCATTGCAATTGCTTCTTCAGAGTTTTGTCAAAATTGCTATAATTAAAAAAAAATAAAATCAAATTTTTTGCAAAGAAAAAATTTTTAATTTTTCAACGAATCGAAATCAAAACAAGTAAGAAAAGTCTATAGTCGGACGGAGCCGACCATGGGATACCCTATACCAATATCCCTGGACAATCGCTCTCCACGGAACTTCTTTTCAATGATTGTGAAAATTTAATTATCAAATATCAGAGATGTAATGTATAATACTTATGACCAACACCAAAAAGTTATCTAGCATGACAAAGACATTTTTGTAGCAGGAGAGGACAATTTAGTTCACACAAACTAAATGTAATGAAACCCACTTATGTAGTACTACTACTTCCGTTGTTTAACCGCTACGTTATTGAAATTTTTACCAATTTCACACAAAAGTTTCAGTCCATTTAACCCGCTAAGTATTATCTGATCTTCACGTTGGTTTGTACGCTTCTTCTTCATCATAAACTCAAACTTTGTTTAAAATTTTGCGGGTTATTATTTTGACCTACAGAGCCGCTACAAAATTGGTTAAAATTTTGTTTTTGGTCCATTTCATCCCCTGAACATTTCACGATCATCACCAAAAACTAATCATTTATATTCTGGCCCGAACCCAACCTCCTTAAAAAATTCGTTACAATCGGTCCATAATTGCGGCGTTAAGCTTGTTTACAATTTTTAATGGACGGACACACATCGCTAAATCGCTTTATCTCGTCGAGATATGAATTTTGGCATACCAAATAAGGGGTCTAGGACGAATATTTCGTGGTGTTACATAAACTTTTGGAGAGACAATATGTAGCATGGGTAAAAATATGGTTCTCTACACAAAACCCAAAATATATTAGGCAGTAGGCCCGTTTTCTAGCAAACACTTTATTGCAATTTACATCAGAGGAAAGTTCAGTAGTTTTTTTTTCATATGTAGGCTACTTTCATACAAAAGTAATGGTCCATTTCACCCGCTAAAGAATATCAGATCATCATTCAAAATTGTAGGCATCTTTTTCGACCTATACTCTTACCCGGTGCAAAATTTCGTGACTATTGATGTATAATTGCGACTTCTAGCGAGTTTATTATTACACTACAAACAAATAACGGAATATATTAGGCTGTAACTCTGTTATCTGATCATGCACACCAACATAATTGGCATCAGTTGAAAGGTCAAGCGTTCCACTTTCAAGTATATCTCACTTGTCCGGAATGTCACTTCCAGGAATTAAGATAAAAGCTGTATATTAAAAATTTTCACAATTTTCACACAAAAGTGTTGGTCCATAAATATTATCCGATCGCCATCTCAAATTGCAAGCTTCTACTTTGTGATATACTCTTACCTTATTTAAAATTACGGGTTGATCGGACTATTATTGAGACCTACAGAGCCGCTAGAAAATTAAAAAAATATTATAAATTAAAAAAATATTAATACATTACATATCTGATATTTGATATTTAAATTTTCAATCATTGAAAAGAAGTTCCACGGAGAGCGATTGTCCAGGGATAGTGGTATAGGGTATCCCATGGTCGGCTCCGTCCGACTATAGGCTTTTCTTACTTGTTTTTTTTTTTTAAATGCATCGGTCTACAAATTACTAGATTTGGATGTCCTAAATAAGCCCACAAAAATATTGGTATTAGTTTTGGAGCTAGAGTGGTCACCGATTTCCAAAACGCAATTTTGAGAAAACCCAATGGATTTTTCGCTTTTATTTTTTCAATTAATATAATGTGCATTTTTATTTCAGCTTTTGAGGTTTTAAAAACTTTTCTGGGGTTTCTGTGTTGATTTCATTTCAATTGCCGAAATTTATTTTGGTTAGTCAATAACACTGTGATACAAAAGTTGAAAAACAAATTGCGGGGTATCTGATGCATAAATTCTGTTTTGTGTGATCCTATGGAAGACGACTATCGGTTAATTTAATGTTCACTGCAGTCACGAAACTTCACCCATGATTCAACTCATGATATGTCATCGAACATTTTACTGGGTTGATTCAACTCCCACTAGTTTAGCAGCTGCGAACCAGAATTCCAGAAAGTTCTACAATTTTCTATATTTTATCGATTTTGATGCGCTAGATGCAGTGTTTATACCCTCCACCATAATATGGAGGGTATAATTAAATTTGGCATTCCGTTCGTAACACTCCGAAATATTCATCGGAGACCCTATAAAGTATATATATTCTTGATCAGGGTAAAATTCTAAGTCTATATAGCCATGTCCGTCTGGCTAGCAATTTTTAAGATAGAGCTTTGTAATTTGGTATAGAAGTTTCTATTACTCCTAGGATTTTTGGTATTGCAAATGAGCTACATCGGTCCACGTTTTGATATAGCTCCAACAGAAAGGTACCACCCGATTTTCGGTATTTTGATGGTTATGACCACAATAATCCATCGAAGTTTGGTACTTAGTCTTTGTTGGGGATATAAAACTTTCCCCCAGAATTTTGTTTTGAAGGTTGTGGCCTCAATATTCCACCGAAATGGCTGAAATTTAGTATTTGGTCTTCGTTTGGGGTGTAAAACTGTCGATATGAAAATTATCAGTATAGGTCCATGCCTTTATATAGCCCCCATAGAACAGTACCTCCCGATTTTCGGTATTTTGAAGGTTATGGCCACAATAATCCGTCGAAGTGGCTTTCCCATCTAATCTTGTCGGTATAGGTCCACGCCTTCATATAGCCCCGAACGGTACCTCCCGATTTTTGCAATTCTGAAGGTTGTGACGTTTCCCACCGAAATGACTGAAATTTGTTATTTAGTCTTCCATTGGGTTATAAAATATTCCAGAAAAGAATTACTAGTATAGGTCCAAGTCTTACTATATTCCCATAGAACCATACCTCTTGATTTTTGTTATTTTTTTAGTTTTAGCCAAATTATATTACAGAAATATTGCTATTTGTCTTCATAAACGAAAGGAAACTAGCTGTTCCATTTTTCTTCAATACAACTCGTGGTGGAGGGTATAACAAGTTCGGTCTGGCCGAACTTGACGCCGATCTTACTTGTTTCTACTTGGTCTGTTCAACACATATGTAAGTTCACTTACCTTAGAGCTACAATATGAGATAAAGGTCCGATATGTGCAAAAATATGTAGTTTTTGTCCGGTATAGATGAGACCATAAAATCCGAATTGGATCTGACAAGACAAAATCTAGCCACCGTTTTTGTAGTCTTAATAATTGCCTGTTGCAGAGTTTTGTTGTTGTTCAGACTCTATTCACTACTTTTGGTATAATGTTTCAGAAGAAGCTTTATTAATTTCTTAATTGTAGGAATAGACGTTTTTGGACTCGATGTCATTAAAAACGTTGCTGGACTTAGTTCTTAAGACTAGAATTTAATATTTTTTAAATTAAATTTTAGTGTTACAAATGTTACATGGTTTTGACGAATCGATCCTTATAAAAAACCCCACATAATTATTCGCTAATAATAAGCAAATTAATCAACAAGGACCCAGCAAAATAAATTGGAAGTAGTGCAATGTAGACTAGTTCTTTCACGGCATGTTTTGATGCAGTTCAAACGGAGTCGTGAAAGAGGCATTCCATTCCGTACATTTGAACCGCATTCGGATGCGATCCAATGAATGATCTCTAGCAAGCAAGCCAATTTGTACATACCTACAACTACATAATTTTTTCAAAGATAGAAAATGTGTGCCTCAATTTCTAAATTTTTTATATAAAATAAAAAGCACAACCAAAAGTTGGGAACATTTTTACGGTAACTCACGAGAAGAAAATTTCCTAATGAAGTGCTGTTGGAGTACTTGTCGAAATCTCAACTGGTGATGGGAAGATACCATAAGAACCTCTTTAACAGATGAAGCAAAAACATTTCAGCTTGGATTAAATGGAGAGCGGACGAAACAAACTCAGTTGCGATTGAATTTAATGAAGACATTTCATAATCTGTGTTAATGTAATAAACTTCTTATTATTCTTGTTTTACACAAACAATGAATTCTTTTTATTTATTTTGGGATAGTTTTGAATGGCTTGCGTTTTTATTGCATCTTTGAACTGCATAAAAAAACATTCCGAATGGTGCCTCTAAATTCAATCCAAAGCTCTGCATCAAAACACGTGCTTTGGATGCAAATTGGACTGCATCCTATTCTTCCCTAAAGGGTAAGTTGAAATGCGATTCCAAAGGGATAGTTAAAATGCAGTGCCGAAGGGTTAGTTAAAATGCAGTTCTAATGGAGTGCATCTTTCAGTAGTCACGCTCTTGTAAAAATCATGAGTGAAAATGCAAAATTTGATACACCTCCAGATCACCTGTACATATGATTTAACTGCATCTTTGGAGGCAAACATTTTGCTGGGGAGTCTACCCTTGTCAATTAAGCACTTGTGCCCAAAAGGGTTTATATTTGTCATAACTTGTAATCGGTTGGAAACGAACTAAAAAATGCATGAATTTTGATTTGTGGAAATAAGTAAAAAAGTATCAGTGGCCTTTGCCTACAGATATGTATGTGCACTCAGCCTGTGTGAATTTGAGACTATGAACATATCGAATACCGTCTACACAACCAACATGTTTTCCTAAAATGTATTTATTCAGGGAGTTTTTAGAACGTTGTGACCTTTTTGGACGAACAAACATGGAGTTGGAAAATTGAAAATAGTTCCGCTATTTGTGAACCCTTGAAAATATACAGCCCAATCATGAACATCATCTCACCGTGAGTTTTCTCATACTCGCCTTCTCCCTTATCATAAATAACATTTCGCAGTGAGTGTTCTCATGATCTCGCTCTTCCCCTACTATAAACAACAAAGAGGAGAGCAAAACTCACGTTCATGAGAAAAGTAGCTATCATAAATGTCAAAAAAGTGAGACTGTGAGGCCATTTTCTCTCACTACAGATATCAAAGTGAGTTTAACAAAAAATGTGAGTATAGACATTTTGTATATAAAAAAATTTACAAAAACTAATATATGATATTTGTTATGATACTTATTTATGTTTATTTGTGTTTTAGGTTGAAAGTAAGAAACAAAAAACAATTGGAAATTCTTTTGGCCTCCCTTGGAGGCGGAGCTAAATTCTGCAGGGCCACCATCAAAAACCATTCCTGACTGTAAGAAGGTCCCACAAAATTTTTTGTTTCAGAATAAATATTGAAGTTGAACAACATTTTTTAGGTATGGACCGATCAAAAACTGTACGTACGACAGAAAGCTGCTCAAAATCATGGGATGGCAAAGGGAACCGGAGGAGGGCCAATCAGGAGCAACAACTTTCAGCGAATGAGGAGGAAATTTACGCCCTTATTGGTATGAAGGAGTCTGTTGAAGGTGTGGCCAACAAATATGGTTTGGGAACCTCATCCGCCCTGAAAAGAGGCAAGGATAATGATCCTCCTAAGTTACCAGATATTACTTTTATTGATTCTGACCACGCAGACCAGGAGGAGATTATGCTTCAACCTCCACCAAAAAAGTAGAATAGCTTCCAAAAGTTCCCAACACCATCATCCGATATTTTGGCGGAAGGTTTGTCGCTCCAGAAGCAGATGATGGAAAAGATGGAGGAACAACAAAGCACCAAAAAGATATATCGAGCAATATAACGTTTAAATGATTTTAAAAAAGAAGATAAGATAAGGAGAATTTAAGGATAAGACAAGTTGTAGACAAAATTGAAAAAATCGACGATTTTTGGAGCTAGAGGAGCTCAAGTATAGAAATGACTGAGAAAAGAAATGACAATCTGTTATAAATAGTGATTGAAAACGCCAATTGTGGGTGTTCTCACAGAATGAAGGGCGGTTGGGTTCTTGCCGTGAGCCTCGAAAATATTTCAGTAGTGGAAATATTTTCCTTAAGATCCATCCACCAAGGAATATAGAAATGGAAAAAAGGAAAAGAAAATGCAATGTTTTAGAATTTGGAAGTAAGAACAATAATGGTTCTTTATTGAATTCAGTGAAACAAACCGGCTGCTTACCAAGGACAACAGTACTGGTTGAAGCATAGATGACAAGTGTTTATTGAAAAGAAAAGTTATAAGGAAAGGCTAAGTATGGCAATTCAGAGCGAGAGAGAGAGAGAGCATACAAAACACAATTCTGGGCAGAATTAGGGATGCCGAATGCAAATATTTCGGATCATAGAAAAATGGAAATAGGGTTGCCATTTGGGGAAATCCGGCGTGAACAGTGATAATTAGTACAAATTCAATTCCTGCCATTTCGTTACACATTTTTTTATTATACCCTATACCATAATGTGGAAAAGGGTATTATAAGTTTGTTTTGGTAAAAATTCATGTAACACCGCGAAATATTCGTCGGAGACCCCCAATGTGGTATACCAATCTTCATATCTCGACGAGATAAAGCGATTTTGAGATGTGTGTCCGTCCGTCCCTCCGTCCGTCCGTCCGTCCGTCTGTCCATTATAAATTGTAAACACGCTCCAGGCCGCAATTATGAACCGATCGTCACGAAATTTTGTATTGAGGTCAGGTTTAGATCAGAATAGATCCCTATTCTTATTGGTGATGATCGTGAAATATTTAGCGGGTGAAATGGACCAAAAACATAATATTTATCCAATTTTCTAGCGGCTCTGTAGGTCTCAATAATAGTCCGATCAACGCGTAATTTTAAATAAGGTAAGAGTATATCGCAATTTGAGATGGCGATCGGATAATATTTAGAGGGTTAAATGGACCAAAACTTTTGTGTGAAAATTGTGAAAATTTTTAATATACAGCTTATATCTTTATTCCTGGAAGTGACATTCAGGACAAGTGAGATATACTTGAAAGTGGAACGCTTGACCTTTCAATTGATGCCAATTATGTTGGTGTGCATGATCAGATAACAGAGTCACAGCCTAATATATTCCGTTATTTGTTTGTAGTGTAATAATAAACTCGCTAGAAGTCGCAATTATACATCAATAGTCACGAAATTTTGCAACGGATAAGAGTATAGGTCGAAAAAGATGCCTACAATTTTGAATGATGATCTGATATTCTTTAGCGGGTGAAATGGACCATTACTTTTGTATGAAAAATATACAAATTTTATTTTTGGTCGATATTTTAATTCCTTGAGGACATATATATTTCGCAAAGTAGCCTACACATGGGAAAAACTACTGACCGTTCCTCTGATGTAAATTGCAATAAAGTGTTTGCTAGATAACGGTCCTACTGCCTAATATATAATGGGTTCTGTGTAGAGAACCACATTTTTATCCCATGCTACATATTGTCTCTCCAAAAGTGTATGTAACACCACGAAATATTCGTCCTTATGTGGTATGCCAAAATTCATATCTCGACGACATAAAGCGATTTAGCGATGTGTGTCCGTCCATTAAAAATTGTTAACAAGCTTAAGGCTTCAATTATGGACCGATTGTAACGAATTTTTTTAAGGAGGTTGGGTTCGGGCCAGAATAGAAATTATTAGTTTTTGCTGATGATCGTGAAATGTTCAGGGAATGAAATGGACCAAAAACAAAATTTTAACCAATTTTGTAGCGGCTCTGTAGGTCAAAATAATAACTCTCAAAATTTTAAACAAAGTTTGAGTTTATGATGAAGAAGAAGCGTACAAACCAACGTGAAGTCAGATAATACTTAGCGGGTTGAATGGACTTACACTTTTGTGTAAAATTGGTAAAAATATAATAGCGGTTAAACAACGGAAGTAGTAGTACTATATAAGTGGGTTTCATTACATTTTAGTTTGTGTGAACTAAATTTTCCTTTCCTGCTACAAAAATGTCTTTGTCATGCTAGGTAGCTTTTTGGTTTTGGTCATTACATCTCTGATATTTGATAATTAAATTTTCACAATCATTGAAAAGAAGTTCCATGGAGAGCGATTGTCCAGGGATAGTGGTATAGGGTATCCCATGGTCGGCTCCGTCCGACTATATACTTTTCTTACTTGTTTTTTTTAATAAATTTAATGTTAAAAATTCGAACACATGTGTCACTTAAAGTATATTTGCAATACTATTTCTAATATTTTGGGCTGCAGATGAGTACTGTTGAGATGCTAACGAAGTTACTTGGTTGGTCCTGTTCAATGTCTGAAGCAACTACATTCTCTACATTTATGCTACATTTAAAATGTATACAGATGTTATGCAAAGCACAACAAACATTTGTAATTTGTGCTGCTTTTTTTGGTGTGTAGTGCAGCTGCCTTGCGCCTAAGAGACATCTCCATCTATTTTTTAGAACGCCGTTAGTGCCTTCAATTACTTTTCGGGTCTTCGAATGAATATCGTTGAACTTCATGGCGATAGAACCATCATATGGACTTCTTTATGGAGTAATAAGCCATGCCTCCAACGGATATCCTGCAATGAAAGGGCATTCGTGTAAGTCGTTTTAAATATTTGTGTTGTTTTGCTATTAATACACTTACCTAATAGCCAATAATTTCTGTCGCCTCTCAAATATTCTTGTTCCAGATGATTTCGTAGTTCGCCCGAATTCCAAATGAAAGAGTCGTGACAGGCACCAGGATGGGAAGCACCCACGTACTGAATTTTCAATTCGGGGTCACAGAAGAAACCAATATTTTGTAGTATATACTTATTTTCTTGGTTGCGTTTACTTACCAGCATTACATTAAAGCTGTAATAACCCTTTCTGTTATAATATAAATGCTTATTGTTAGATGGGGCAATAATCCAGATATGTGTCCCGTCGACGCAATCTACGACGCCAGGAAATCCATGTTTGCGGTATAGATGCAAAATTGTCTTTCGCCTTCTGTTCTTTTAAAACGGACCCACTTCGAAGAAAGATGTTGTTCGAAAGTATTTACTACTTCCGTTAATATAGCACTTAAAGTACTTTGAGCCATTGACACGTCCGAATCTTTGCCTATACCTGTTTGGTATCCTCCTTCGGCAAAAAATCTTAAAGATGCACTTAATAATCGGATGTATCGCAAAACATTTTCCTTGAGGTGGAGTTTTAGAAATAAGGAAATCCAACAAATATTTAAAGGCGGGTTTGTTTTCCCTAAAATATTTTTGAATATTTCTTTGTTCACTAATGTTTCTTTGGCTTTCCTCGGCAATGCTCAAAATTTGTATTTCTTTATTTTTAATTATCTTATTCTTTTGTCATATAAAGGCACTTTCAACGACATTTTTTCACCTTCTTGAAGGTTTACAAACAAATTGCACGAATTCTCCAGTGTAGTTAATTTGATGACGCTTTTAAACGACATTGTTCACTTTTTCAAATGTAATAGTACGTTTATATATAACCAGATTTAACAAACCCACTGGGTTTCAAATGTCAATTCCATTGCTTATAATTCAAATAAATCCTCATAAAGAAGGTTAACCCTGCAAAAGGCTATAATATAAACATGGCCTTACCAACAAATTGCAAAAATTCTCCGGTGTAAATATAAGTTTAATTAAATTATTAGACGTTTTTAAACGATATTTGTTTTTTTTAAGGTCAACAAAGAAATTGCGCGAATTCTTTTATGTAAATAAACAATGTGCACATATCTGTCAAAACAAAACAGCTGTTACATGTGTTGCCACATATCAAACATTTATTTATTTTTTATGAGTTAACAAGTATTTTTACAGTGGGTTGCTGATAACCATGGCAGAACTACCAGGTAGTGGTATCACACCAGCTGATCGAATATGAAAAGTCAAATCCCATTATAAAAAAATTATTTTTGTTGTAATTTCCCCAACAACATAAAGAAAGTTTTGACATAACATATTCAAAATTTTACGATGCCACTACCTGGGTAATTGTGCCATGCTGATAACAAATATTTTCCTTTTTAGAAATAATAATTGAATTTAAAATAAAATAGAATTTCAAAAAAAAAATATGAATTTAATTACAGCAAAATTATTTGTAAATAAAATGACGGTATGGCAACACACATTAAAGTTCCAAGGGTTCACAAAATGCGGCACAATTTTCAATTTTCCGACTTGTGAAACCTTCTTCACTTCACTCCTCCCTTGTCATTTGTGATAGGTCGAGAAGTGAGCTGCCACTCACTCGTGAGAAGCTCCCCACGTGAGTATTCATGATCGCTATGATAATTTGTGTTGCCATACCATCATTTTATTCACAAATAATTTTGCAATAATTAAATTCATAATTTTTTTATAAAACACTACTTTATTATACCCTACACAAAGGGTATTATAAGTTTGTTTTGGTAAAAATTCATGTAACACCGCGAAATATTCGTCGGAGACCCCCAATGTGGTATGCCAATCTTCATATCTCGTCGAGATAAAGCGATTTTGAGATGTGTGTCCGTCCGTCCGTCTGTCCATTATAAATTGTAAACACGCTCCAGGCCTCAATTATGGACCGATCGTCAATTTTTTTCGAAATTTTGTATGGAAGTCGGGTTCAGGCCAGAATAGATCCCTATTCTTATTGGTGATGATCGAGAAATATTTAGCGGGTGAAATGGACCAAAAACAAAATTTTTATCCGATTTTGTATCGGCTCTGTATGTCGCAATTATAGTCCGATCGCATCGAAATTTTAAATACTGTAAGTTTATATGACAAAGAAGAAGCTTGCAATTTGAGATGGTGATCGGATGATGTTTAGAGGGTTAAATGGACCACAACTTTTGTGTGAAAATTGTGAAAATTTTTAATATACCGGAAATATCGTTATTCCTGGACCACTCATTCCGCCCATATAAATAATATTTGGAAGGACATTTCTTGCCCTTTCAATTAATGCCAATTATGTTGATTTATGTGGTCAGATAACAGAGTTACAGCCTAATATATCCAGTGTTTTGCTTGTAATGTAATCAAAAGCATACTAGAGGTCGCAATTATAGATCAATAGTCACGAAATATTGCACGAGGTAGGGGTTTATGTCAAAGAAGATGCCTAAAATTTTTGATGAAGATCTGATATTATTAAGCGGGTGCAATGGACCATTACTTTTGTATGCTAAATAAAAACATTTTATTTTAGGTCCATATTTGAATCCCTGGAGGCCATATACCGGCAATGTAGCCTATATATGAAAAATTAACTACCGATCTTTCCTCTGATGAAAATTGCAATAATATGTGTGCTTGGTAACGGACCTACTACCTAAGATATAATGAGTTCTGTGAAGAGAACCACATCTTCCTCCCATGCTACAAATTGTCTCTATAATGGCAGACAAATTCCCAGTTCTTACAAATTGCGTGGAACCCTATCATATTACCTGTCCAATTGTCCAAAATGTAAAGATGTAGCAGAAATTGCTAAACAACGCCAATTTTCAAATTTAAGAATATTTCTTAAAATGTACTGTATATAATTGTTCCACAAACATCCCAGTAGGGACAGGGGAGCCTTCTCTCATATCAATGAGAGCACCCCGATTAATTTCAGCTCAGCGGAATTTTATGCAACACCTATTTTTGTAAAATTTGCATATTTTTGGCTTCTAATTAAATTCCAATCGAAATATATCACATATGCAAAAATATGCGAAGTGTATAAATTATGCATATGCAAATATTATTTTTGCATATATTTTAATAATATCTTCTAAAATGTTTATGTGTGCATTTTTCTGTTTGAAATTCACTTCAGACAAGTCAATAAAATAGGGAAATCTGTAACCAGAGCCACAATCTTCAAAATTTCGAAAATGGGGAGCTTTCGTTGTATGGGAGCTATATGAACGCCTAGACCTATACGACAAATTTCAGATGGAAAGTTTAATACCCCCAATGAAGACTTAATACCAGATTTTAGCCAATTCGGAGGGATATTGAGACCATAACCTTCAAAGTACAGATAATCGGTAGGTTCTGGCTATGGGAGCTATATGAAGACGTTGACATATAACGACAAATTTCAGGTGGAAAGTCTTTTTACCTCCAACGAAGACTGAATACAAAATGTCAGCCATTTCAGTTTATATTGAGGCCACAACCTTCAAAATACCGGATATCGGGAGGTACGGTTCTATGGGAGCTATATGAAGACCTGGATCTATACCGATAAATTTCAGGTCGAAAATTGTGATGAACGAATACTTAATACAAACTTTCAGCCAATCGATGGGATATTTAGGACACAAAGTCTTGCATATGGTTTAGCAAATATGTCAAAATATGCAGAAAATTAGGTCTAGACTAAATGTCCGTTCTAAAATTACTTATTGGTCAGCCATTTCAGTCTGATATTGAGGTCACAACCTTCAAAATACCGGATATCGGGAGGTACGGTTCTATGGGAGCTATATGAAGACCTGGACCTATACCGATAGATTTCAGGTCGAAAATTGTGATGAACGAATACTTAATACAAACTTTCAGCCAATTCGATGGGATATTTAGGACACAAAGTCTTGCATATGGTTTAGCAAATATGTCAAAATATTCAAAAAATTAGGTCCAGACTAAATATCCGTTCCAAAATTACTTATTGGTGTCACCATGGTACAATTGTTTGCACACCCACCTTGCACACGCTGAAGGTCGGTCGTTCGATTCCCGGCCAGCAAACATCAAATTTCCAACGATGGCAAAATACTCCTCAGTAAAGTTGGCGACATTTTCTGAGTATTTCAACCATGTGCAACTTCTCTACAAAAGTGGTGTCTTAGACACGCCGTTCGGACTTGGCGATAAACTGTAGGTCCCATATCATTGAACCAATATGAATCGGGGTGCACTCATTGATATGAGAGAAGAGAATTTGTTCCATTGCATAATTTTGATTTGTTGAAAGCTAATTCCCAGGGGTAGTGGTGTAGGGTATCACATGGTCGCCCTCATCCGACTATAGCCTTTGCTAACTTGTTCGAGTTACCAACCAATCGGTAATATTAAAAAGCAAAATTATGAGTGAAAAGTATCAAAAAAAGCTGACAGCACTGTTGCTATCGGTAGGAATTAGCAACAGCTTTATTTTGGCTGTTAACTTACCGAAAATTTTCTTTAACGGTAACTCGAAAAATGATTTACAGGATTACACTACAAAACGTTTAAATATTTTCTGGTCAACTTTTGTAGCACAGTGTCATTTATGGATAAATGAAAATATCCGAAAATATCGATATTTTCCGAATTTGTCTCAACGCCATACTGCCTGACGGAGCGTTCGAATGCTTCTGCATATAGAATTTTCAAGTTACTTTAATCTATCTAGTATTTTCTTTAAATGAGTACTCGATTTTAATCCATAACCAAAATTTATTTAACTGAATATCTCACGGCATGTCTAAAGTCAAATCTTTCATAAAATATGTAATCTAATCTTATTAGCCAATGGCAAATCTCCTGATTCATGAAAACAACAGAGGGCACAAGCACACAAAATAAATAAAGGGAAATCCATACAGACAAAATATCCTAAAGGCAAAGACCAAAAGGTCAATGATGAATTCAAAAAAGGACAAAACGAACACAGATATAAAGAATACGAAGAAAATAAACAGACATACATAAATTCACATTTCATATTTGTCAGAATTGATTTTGAAAAACGAAATTTGTTATATTAAGCTGCCTTTAAAGGTAGTGGGCCCGTTAAAGGTAGTGAGCTAACATGTGCCACGCATTCACCCATAAGAACGTTAAAAACTTGGGTTTGGGCGTCGGCTTAGTAACCCTCCCCTAGAAAAAGCAGCCTACTATGAAAAAAACGAAAGAAAAGAAAAACAAACAACTCTCAAGTTGACGAACCCCGCAAACGTTTTAAGGACCATGATCTGCGAATCTACACCTGGTATGTTCGCACTCTTTATAGAAAAGGTGCAGTTTACGCATTGGCAGATGTACTTGAAAAGTACAACTACGACATTACTGTCATACAGGAAATACGATGGATTGGGAAAAGCGTCACCACAACACCTAAAGGTGACGCACTGAATTATAGCTATATTCGTTAACATCAGCTTTATTTGCGCTCATGCTCCCACTGAAGGCAAGGAGGAACAGACCAAAGATATCAGTGCGGCTTTAGACCGGGCAAATGCACCATTGACCAGATATTTACCTTGAAACAAATCCTGGAAAAGACCCAAGAAATGCAGATCGACACTTTCCATATTTTCGTTAATTTTAAAGCAGCCTTCGACAGCTCTATTCGTTCAAAGGTGTTCCAAGCCATGTCTGATTTTGGTATTCCTGCAAAGCTCAATCGGCTTTGTAGAATGACATTAACTGATACTCGGTCCTCTTTTAAAATAGGAAAGAACCTCTCCGAAAAGTTTATTACCAAAAGAGGGTTCAGAGAAGGAGATGACCTGTCGTGTGATCTTTTCAACATCCTGCTGGGGAAGGTCATACGAGACGCGAAGGTCAAAAGAAGTGGAACAATGTACACGAACAGCCATATGTTGCTTCATTATGCCAACGACATTGACATCATGGGTCGATCGGTAAAAGAAGTAACTGACAGCTTTGCAAAAGTCGAAAGGGAATCTGCTAAAGTGCGTCCGGCGGTAAACGGCGGGAAGACAAAGTTGATGGTGTCGACGCGCAATGCGTCCATAGATATCGGGCCAATTGCTGACGTTGGTTCCTATAATTTTGAGGTAGTAAAGGAGTTCGTCTACCTCGGCACCGCCGTAAACACAACCAACAGCATCAGTTGTGAAATGCGAAGAAGAATAGTGTTGGCCAACAGATGCTACTTCGGTCTGAGTAAGCAGTTTAGGAATAAAGCCACATCTCGTCAAACAAAAACAACGCTTTACAAAACACTGATACTACCCGTGCTGCTGTATGGTTCCGAAGCCTGGGTACTTGCGCAAGCAGATAAGGCAGTGCTTGGTGTGTTTGAGAGAAAAATTCTTCGAAAGATCTATGGACCAATCTGCGTTGACGCTGAATATCGGCGTCGTTGAACCACGAGCTGTATCTGTTATACAACGACATCAGTATAGATATACGTATCGAGATGCAACGATTGCGTTGGCTAGGCCATATCATAAGAATGAGGGATGATGAACCCGCTAAAAAGGCGTATAAATACGTGCCACCTGGCGGTGCACGCAGAATTGGCGGGCCTAAGCTTAGACTGAGCAAACAAGTGGATGAAGAGTTGAAAAGGCGCGTTATTCCAGAAAACGAAGCAGTAAACAGAGAGAATTGGAGATCATTTCTTAGTTCGGCTTATACAACAAATATTCACTAATGGGCCAGCTAAGTAAGCAAGTAATGTAATTCAAGACTTGCATGCTAAGATGCTTAATATACAAGTATGTTGCATGCTTATTAACTTCTTTGAATCGTTTAAGTAGTAAAACCTTTGGTACCGATAGCTATGCATGATATGTTCTCTGGGATTGTTGAAATTATGAACTTAAAGAATTTCCAAGGAAACTTAACGTGTGATTTCATCCCGGTTGTAGTGTCACGGATCGATATTATTTGGGGACAATCTCAATCTGAACGTGAAAATGCTAAACGGGTGACATGAGCAATGTTAAAGGAGTTCATATTCAGACTGCTGCCTATACATAACTGGAACAAACCGTAGTTACAACGGAAACCCACAATTTACGGCATATTGCCGAAGGGATACGCAGTGTTATTATCAATCGACTCAGAGTATGGTGGTGTTTTAAGACATGCCTTTCGGACTCGGCGATAAACAGTAGGCCCCATACTATTGCTGTAATATGAATCGTGGTGCACGCCCTGTCCCTTCTGTGATTATTTGTATTATTATTATATTGTTATTTAAACTTAATCTGATAAGGTTGCAGACTCCAAAAATTTATTTCTTACAATAATATTTGTCCAAAAGAAACTCGCAGGGTAGTGGTGTAGGGTATCGTATGGTCGGCCCTGTCCGACTATAGCCTTTGCTTACTTGTTTATAATAGTATTTGATAAATATCCAGTTGTTATTCCATATTTTACTTTATGAATTTAATCCTTCCTATTTTGGCGTATTCTTGTTCGTGGCATATGATATGCCAAAAGTTTGGTATTGATGCCATGCCAAGGTGCTGGTTAAGATACCATCGGGGGTCACGTCTTTTAAAAATCATGGGCGAAGGTGGTAAAAAGATGACATGTCACTTGCACCCATGCTTGAATAGCATCTTTGGCATCGAATATTTTGCTGGCAACCTTAGCGAACAAGGAACAATTCAAAGGCACTTACGTACGATATGTTACTTATTATCTTACACATTAAGTAATATGCACATAGCAATTGGTTTAAGTTTTTAAAAGTTTACGGTCCACATCTCGTATTTCTAGTAAGCCACTGTTGACTCAGTTATACAGTAAATATGGAACTAACTATCTGCATCAGTCGAATTGTTTTTCTACCGTTCAACCATTGGCGGCTGACTATGATAGGCAAATTTCAAACCTAGTGTTTGCTAGCCTAGTTCCCTTAAAAATCGATGTTGGGTGTTTCTTTCCTCTGAAGGAATTAGTTCACTAGCCTTTTGATTAATAAGAAAGTCCCTTGGGAGCATGTAATGTATTCCAAGGATGTTTTACCTAGAAATTTTAAATTGGGATTAGTAGCTTATTATACCCTCCACCATAATTTGGATGGTATGATTAAATTTATCATTCCGTTTGTAACACATCGAAATATTCATATATATTCTTGATCAGGGTAAAATTCTAATTCGATACAACCATGTCCGTCTGTCCGTCCGTCTGTTGAAATCAAGATATAGCTTGCAATTTTTTATGATAGAGCTTTGTAATTTGGTATGGATGTTTCTATTACTCCTAGGATGTTTGGTATTGCAAATGGGCTATATCGGTCCACATTTTGATATAGCCGCCATAGAACGGTACCACCCGATTTTCGGTATTTTGAAGATTTTAGTCTCATTATCACACTAAAATGGCTGAAATTTGGTACTTAGTCTTCCTTTGGGTATATAACTTTCCCACAGAAATTTGTCGGTATAGGTCCACGCCTTGGTATAGACCCCATAGAACCTCCTGATTTTCGGTAATTTTAAGGTTGTGGCCACGATAATCCAGAGAAATGACTGAAATTTGGTACTTGGTCTTCGTTGGTGATACAAAACTTTCACCCAGAAATTTGTTGGTATAGGTCCACGCCTTCATATAGAACGGTACCTCCCGATTTTCGGTATTTTTAAGGATGTGGCCACAATAATTCACCGAAATAAGTGAAATTTGGTATTTCGTCTTCATTTGGGATATAAAAATTTCCATATGAAATTCGTCGGCATAGGGAGTATTCAACTTTCTCCTCTAAATTTGTCGGTATAGGTCAACGACTTCATATAGCCCCCATAGAACGGTACCTCCCAATTTTTGGTATTTTGAAAGTTGTGGCCTCAATAATCCACCGAAATGGCTGAAATTTGGTATTTAGTCTTCGTTAGCGGTATTAAACGTTCACCACAAGAATTTGTCTGTACATGTCCATGTCTTAATATAGCCCCCAATACAACTCGTGGTGGAGGGTATAACAAGTTCGGCCCAAACAATGAGTTAGAGAATCGGACTGCTTGTGTAGAAATTTCAATAAACTATTAAAAAAAATCGTACGAAAAATCACCGGCAACTACGGATTGTTGTATTCTATTCTCGTAATTATGCAACCAATAGATTTAAATCTTATATTGTTCTATTTGAATGCTATAACATTTATATAAAGCAATACCTTTTTTGTTTCGACGACAAGATAAAGTCAGTTGTTATGCTCATAGAAATAGTTGAAATTTATTCACCATAATGAGATGAGTGCATTTGAATTCTGAAGTTATATCTCGAGTCGTAAGAGGCTCATGTCCTCATGACGTGGCTACGAAGTTTATACCATTGAAACAAAAACTATGAATAAATATACACCAATTGTAGAAAAGTTTTGAGCTCGGTACACATTGTCAGTTTTTAATAACAGATTTGCTCAAATAATGGGATGTTTTTTTTTCATTTTTGTCATTCATCTTGCAACCACAAAATATGTTGTAGTGGTTGGACGGCTGTACTGTTATCGATAATTGCGAAAAATCGCCAATCAAAACTGACAATGTGTACTGCACTGTAGACTACACAAATACACAGGAGATGTTACATAAATAACGCTGCAGTAGTAAAATTAAGAAGTAAATTTGAAAGCCAGGAAATCTGCTCCCAGTCTCAAAATGGTCCCAACCAGTGATATTTGCTTAATATGAGTTCGTTTACTTTAGATATCAGTTTATTATCTAGTATACGTCCATTATTAATGATTTTAACTTACAAAATTATATATTTTTGTTACTACTTGGTAATCTGGACAATTCGATAATCCAGACATCGACAAAACATATGGTGTCCTGATTATCAATTTACCGGCCCCCTGGGCACCCTCTGCGTACGTCCCTGACCATCAGAATGTGAGAGTGAATATTTATCCTAGTGAAACATATTTTGCTACTTAATAAATATCTAGTCCTAAATATCTGAACACGTGGTGTTGTGTAAATTCTTAATGCCATTCACTTGTTGTGTTGACGACAATGTTATTCGTAATTAATTGTTTTATTTCTATTAATAAAGTGTCCTAAATAAAATAAGGCGCAACTAACAGAAATAAAACAATGTCTACAACACTTGGTAAAATAAAACAAGTAAGAACAGACTATAGTCGGACGGGGCCGACCATGTGATACCCTATACCACTATCCCTGTGCACTAGCTTTCCGGGCTAGCTGTTATAAGATGTGCATTAGAAATTTTACCAATTTTCACACAAAAGTTTTGATCAATTTAACCCGCTAAATATTATCCGATCATACCGTTGACTTGCACGCTACTTCTTCATCTCAAACCAAAACTACGTTTAAAATTTCGCGCCGATCGGACTATTATTGCGACCTACAGAGCGGCTACAAAATCGAGCAAAAATTTTGTTTTTGGTCCATTTCATCCCTTTAACATTTCACGATCATCGCCAAAAACTAATCAGTTCTATTCTGGTCCAAACCCGACCTCCATACTAAATTTCGTGACAATCGGTCCATAATTGCGGCCTCTAGCTTGATTACAATTTTTAATGGACGGACAGACGGACGGACGGACGGACGGACACACATCGCTAAATCGCTTTATCTCGTCGAGATATGAAGTTTGGTATACCACATGAGGGGTCTACGACGAATATTTCGCGGCGTTACATGAATTTTTGGGAAAACAAACTTATTATACCCTTTTCCACATTGTGGTATAGGGTATAAAAAACAATACACGTGGGAATTTCAAATTTGAAATTGCTGTAATAACATTCAAAACAACATAATGTTAAACAAAAGGATTACTAGCAATGTGTTCTTCTGTTTAACATCATAACCGATGTTATGAATGCCACAAATAGCAAGCCAACCAGAACAAATATGTCCAAAGAATATGTAAGAGAATCCCATTTGTTGTGGCCTGTTACAAAACAATGAAAGTAATGGAACTTTTACAATTTTTTGAAGAATTTTGTAGGTGCACTCACAACCATAAAAAACAAGTTCACACATATTGTGGAATATTCCATCTTATGTTGTTTTACGTTAAATACAGAGAAAGTGAAACAAGAAACAGGGAAATGAAAACAATTACAAAGGGCAGAATTCATTATAATAACACACACCAAATTATAATGACGATGAGTAGGGTTCTGTTAACTTGTTCGCAGTTTTTACCTAATTTGGCTAAATGTTTGTTTGTTTACTGTTTCGTTGAAAGCTAGCCTGGCTGTGGCACGATAAGCCTTTTAGCATGTGTCATATTTAATGGTATTTAATTACAGATGCCTTAATAAATATTGAATATAACGCTTCAATGCACAGTGGATGCGCCCATAGGACAAAAATGAGAAATGTCATGTCTGCGTATAACAGTTTTATGAACGTAAAAGTGTTATAAACATGTCAAAATTTCCTGTATTAATAATGTTTTGACAATTCATAACGGTATTTCCTGATGGGAACATCATAAAAACAAGTGATCGTTCTTAAAAATTAGTGTTCGAAAAAAGGGAAAAATAAAGTGTTTTACAAATAAAATAAAGAAAGAAGTGAAATCAAATATATATAACGATTTGTAAAATGGAAGTTATTATTCAAGGTATGAGCCTATTTTCTATGTAATTACATCTGTGTATAGTGATACTTGTGTATTAATAATAACAGCCAACAAAATTTGTTAAAGTTTGAAATTTTTTTAATTTTTGACTAACTTTCCATAAACTTTTAATTAGTATCGCTGCCAGTCTCCGCCGCCGCATTAGCAGTTTTTTGTAGCTTTTGGTGTCAACATTTATAATATGTATAAGTTAGCTGCGGAAGTTTGCGGATGAACATGCTGAAACCAATTTTGTGACCTAACCTCTAAATGAAGAAATCGTTCTTTTGGTGTTGGTACTATGTTCTGTCCCGTGTTGAATGTAATAATGCGTTGTTATTGTTGTTTTTTTTATATTTTTGTATCTCTTTATACGAAAATTATTTAAATATATATCGTATTTTATGGTAGGTGGTTCAAAACATGCTATATTTACTCGGGCATATATTTTCGAGAGTTGGGCAAAGCAAAAAGGAAATATTAATCAAAAAGCTTTGCAGATTACAAAAGAAATTGCTGTTATTATTGAAATAAAAGAAGACGAACAATATTTAAAAATCTAAAAGGTACAATAACTGATCTCTGCCACAAAATTAATCAAAGGTGGTTAAAGAGTCACCGTAACAAATCAGGATTTTTACTAAAAAATAATGATTGGCTATCGGTAAAAGAATCAGTTGAGTTGGAACCATTGAGCCTGAGTTCGACATTAGAAGGCACAAAAAAGAAAAGAGGAAGACCAACTACCGACTTTCATCTTTCCTCTAAACGTACTAAAACACGTAGGTTAGCAGCTCTGAAGGAGAAAGACCAATCAGCTGCTATGGCCCTGAGGAAAGTCTACCAACAGAACAAGCAGCAGACATGTCAGTTAAATTTGAATATAAAAATTGAAGAAGTGGTTTCTTTAATTATGGAAACAAATCTTACAAAACATCAGTACCTTACAATCCGCAATTTTATAAACACTAAAGTGGCTACTGATATATTGCCAAGTTATGAAAAGGTTGTAAAGGAAAAGAAAAAAAGTTATCCGGAGACGTCTACAATAAAAATTACTGACACAAAAGCTGAAGTAGATCTACAAAGTCTGCTTGACCATACTGCGTCACGTATTTCAGAACTACAAGCTGATGTTTTGAAAGACATAGATGACAAAAATAATTTAGTCTTAATAGGAAAATGGGGATTTGATGGAACCACAGGGCAAAGTGAATACAAACAAAAAGTGAAAAATCTTAATTTTAATGACAATAGCCTTTTCGTAACATCTTACGTCCCACTTCAACTTATCCAAAAGTCCAATGTAATGGAAGAATCCGTAATGATATGGAAAAATCCAAGACCGTCATCCACACGTTACTGCAGGCCCATTAGATTCCAATTTAAAAAGAGACTTCTGAACTTGCGAATTCTGAAAAAAACTATTATTTAAAAAAAATAAAAATGCTAAAACCCACTGAATATAATTTCTCCGAGGGAAAAATAAGTGTTGAGCATAAACTGCAGCTGACAATGGTTGACGGAAAAATTTGTAATTCCTTAAGCCAGACGCCAGCTTCAAATTGTTACATATGCGGTGCTAGGCCCACCGAAATGAACAATATACAGGCATGTTTACAAAAACCTTGCAGAAATGAAAATTATGAATTTGGACTTTCGCCTTTGCATGCCTATATAAGGTTTTTTGAATACTTTTTACATGTTTCATACCGCATAGAAATTAAAAAATGGAAAACTACATCTGCTGACGATAAAGTTAATCTTTTGAAAAAGAAAAAACAAATTCAAAACCAATTCAGACTGAAATTGGGATTGGTGGTCGATAAACCAAAAGTCGGTGGCTGTGGTTCATCAAATGATGGAAACACAGCACGAAGATTCTTCAAAAATGTTGCTTTAACTGCAAAACTAACAGGTTTAGACGAAAATATATTGTATCGATGCTCCGTAATACTCCAAACTATATCATCAGGTTGTAAAATAAATACAAACAAATTTAAGAACTATACTCTGGAAACGGCTACACTTTTAACGCGTACATATAGTTGGTATCATCTTCCACCCACGGTTCACAAAATATTATTGCATGCGCCAGATATAATAGAGAACGCTTTGGTGCCAATTGGAGAATTGTCGGAAGAGGCTGCAGAAGCAAAAAATAAAGATATTAAAATGTTTAGATACCGTCACACGAGAAAATGTTCCCGTGTAGCAACAAACACGGACTTATTAAATAGATTACTGCTTAGTTCCGATCCTTTTGTGACGGGACAAAGACAATTACCAAATAAAAAGAAATCTCTTTTACCAGAAGTTTATTCCCTGTTAGAAGATAGTTAAAAATCTCTACCAAAAGTACCTGTAAACCTTGATTCTGCTTATAATATTGAATTAATTTTTTGTTAATAAATGAACATTTCTTTTTTGTATAATTTTGCTTGTTTTCTTATTTCAACTTCAATTGGTATGTATATGGATGGTTTTAGCACCGAAGGGATACCATAAGCATGCACGATCTTGCTCAAAATTTGTGATGATTCATCTGTAGTGATATATGCACAGTTCCTAAAGTTTAAAGATGATAGACCAATGTTTACTATTTTTGTCTCATTGTCCTAAAGAAATGCATCCACTGTGCAATGCTGTTACAAACATTTTGTGGTTTTATATTTTTATACCATCCACCATAGTAGGGAGGGTATATAAAGTTCGTTTTTCTGTTTGTAACACATCGAACTAATCAGTTGCGACCCTATAAAGTATATATATTCTTGATCCGCAATAATTGAGATAGAACGCTAAAATTATGCCCCCGAGTGTCAAGTTCGAAAATGGGATGCATATGTCCACATTTTGGTATAGCCCCCATATAACGTTACCACCCGATTTAAGGTATTTTGAGGAAATTTGACATTTGAGGTTCTTTATGGACTAGAAATCCACTAAAAATTGCCAAGATAGGTCCACGGTTTGGTATAGCCCCAAATAACGGTACCTCCCGATTAAAGGTATTTTGAGGATTTCAGCTAGATTTTCTTCCCAATTTGGCACTTGGAGTTTCAAGAGATCAAAAAACTTCTGCACCAAAAATGGTGAAGATAGGTCCACGTTTTGGTAAAGGTCCCATATAACGGTACCTTCCGATTTATGGCTATTAGCTCAATTTTTGACCGAATCAGCTGAAATTTGACATTTGAGGTTCCCAATGACCAAAAAACTTCTTCACTAAAAATTGCCAATATAGGTCCATGTTTTGTTATAGCTACAAATAACGGTACATCCCGATTTAAATTATATTGAGAATTTTTGCTACATTTTTTGACCGAATTAGCTGAAATTTGACATTTGAGGTTCCCAATGACCAAAAAATTCTCCACTCAAAATTGCCAATATAGGTCCATGTATTGGTATAGCCCCCATTTAACGTTACCGCCCGATTTCAAGTATTTTGACGTTTTTTGCTACATTTCCAGACCGAATTAGATGTCATTTAGGGTCCCCAGTGATCAAGAAACTTCCCCAACAAACATTATGGACATAGGTACACGTTTTATTGTAGCCCCCATATAACGGTAGCGACCGACCGATCAGAGTATTTCATGGTCGAGGGTATAAAAAGTTCGGCCTGGCCGAGCTTATAGCCTTTTTACTTGTTTGTTATTTAAAGAAATTTGTAGTGACGATGCGGATTATAAACATTTTGAATATATTAGTGAAGCTGTTTATAATATTAAACAATGGAAAACGTGTGTTTGATATTAAATAAAATTACAACTTTATGTTGTGATCTCTCGGAATGATTTCAAGTAATTATTTTCACCACCACTTGCATACTTATTTATATGGCCTTAAAGGGACGTTTGTTCTTGAATTCGAAGATGTTGAATACGACAAATCGTGGCTAAGCGGATGGTCATTCATTTCATGAAAACTCATATGAAGGAAGTTACCACAAATTGTGGTAACAGATAGAGTAGAACTGAAATTTATTCGAAATTCAGATAAACCTTTACAGATAAGAATTTGTGTACATTATTTTCTACACAAACTTCTACAGTTTCCCTAACAAGTAATCATTACTTAAATAAGAAAGTATTCACCTTATATTTGTATAACCTGTTAAAATATGAAACCTCACTTATAATATCCACTGCTTCATTTAACTTTTTGAGGTATTTCATAGTATCTACAAACGTTACTTCAATAACACTGTGATACAAAATGGAGGTGAAAATCTGGGGCAGAGATAAGTCCTCTTGGGGATGAAAGCCCTTGGTGAGTATATTAAGAATCCCGAAGGACAGATCCGCCGGGATTCGAACTTCCGAGTTATGGGGTGATGAAGTTTCTGCTGAAGATCCTGGAAGGCAACTGAAATTAGCGTTATATCTTGGTTAACTGTTGTTTTAGCTTATTTATGGGATGGCATGTCGTCAGTCAAATCGAATAAGTATTATTTTCGTAGAGCATTTCGACCTTCTAACTCGCTTCCTTCAATGTCTTTTCGTCCTTTATTTTAAGAGCCGCTTTAAAAGTACCACAAGATGACGTTTTCCAGCTTCGAAATGTTCTGCAAAAATTTCGTTCAGAAAATTTTAGGTACGACTGTCATCATCCACAAAAGGAATTATCTCTGCCCCAAAATTTTGGTTCACAGTGTAATGTAATTCACAAAAGTTTTTGCGTCAGACAATATGGTAATGTGTAGACAGACTGGTTTAATTACCTGGCTTATTTTCATTCATTAGCCATCATGTGGTTCTCTTTAAAAGTACTAACGAAGCACTAATATTCACCCAGATAATGGTTAATTGTTTCACTTAGAAGGAAATGAGATAAAGCGGAAAAAGTGTAAACGAAAGTTGAGTAAAGACGGAAAATAATTGGCATAATTTAAGTGCCATAATATAAAAAATATAATTTTTTTCTTGTAGATTCTATGAAATTTAATGAGAAATAGGTGAAAAATATCGTTGTGATTGGGTAAGAGCAATTCCACATTTTGGTCTTACGAAGCCAGGATTGTGGGTAAAGATGAATGCATGTTGAACATTTTATCTGAGGTTTAACATAGATTTTAAAAAATCTGGAACTGTTTAAATATATGGATAATTTTTTAAGTACTACATCACTACGTGTGGCGAGTATAATGAGTTAGTTATAGCCAAGTGTTTGTAACATACCGAAATAATGGAGGTAGACCCACTGTTTTTCTACAAACCTTTTGCCTTTTTTATTTGTAAATAATAAGCAAGTATTTTATGTTTTCAAATTTCAAGTGTTTAGTTTTATTTAGTGGTAATTCAATGGATGTTATGTGTGAGTGTGTATGTACAATGTGTGTTGATTTTAGCTAAGCTTTGTAATGCAATCTAGGTTTTTAACTAGCACAATGTAAGGTACGTTTAAATTCACAATTTTTAGGGTATTTTAAGTAGATGTAAGTTTTAGTTAAGTTCAGGCAAATTTTACACAGTGCAATATTAGGTTTAAGTAGCAAAATTCTAATTATTTATTTAATTGTATTTATTGTTTTGTGTATATTTTAACTTCAATGTTTAACTTTGTGTTTGTTAATATAACAAAATGTAACTTGTTTGTATTTTTGTATGTAACTATTTGTGTATAAGTGTTTATGTTTCAAATTTTTAACTTGTAAGTATGTATGTAACTTGAGCGAGGAGATGCACGGTCGAACGCTTTAAAAGATCACTGACGAACTAATTGATTGCTGTCCTTTGCACTGCTTCTAAAGTAGACAACTTCCAGGATTTATTGGAAAAGAGAGCAATATGTTAATAGCTAGCGACCGCGGGTTATATGTATGTGTGTATATATGTACAAATGTAAATACTGCGGACCGCTAGCCAAAAATTCATCAAAACAACGCTACAGTGCTCGCAATAAGTATGGTCCTAGACCATACATTCTCCGCCCCCAAGACTCAGTGCATCCTTCTCATCTTATCGTCTTGGGCTTTGCTCGAGGCGGCAATCTTGATTTGGTAAGTATGGAGTCATCTGTAAATAAACGGGAAGAATGAGTACTATGTTTTTTATTAAAGAAGCGGTCCGACTAACTAGTCGGAAATAACTTGACGACCTTCGTTATGGGTCGGCTGATGTTACCACCAGCAGTCTACGTTTTGGTCGATTCCCTGGTGGGTCTTTATAATTCGTCCTAACTTCCAATCAGTTGGAGCCGAACGTTCGTCTTTAAGTACAATTAAATCACCCTCCTTAAGATTGTCTTGTTGATACTTCCATTTAGTACGTCGATGGAGTTCATGCAAATATTCAGTTTTCCATCTATTACAAAAATATTGGGAGATAATTTTCAAACGCTTCCACCTATTGACAATGCTAACATCTTGGTCTGAAACATCGGGTTCGGGAGGGGCTAAAATTGGTGTACCGATTAAGAAGTGACCTGGGGTCAGAGGCGACAAATCGCTAGGATCCTCACTAGCTGGACTTAAGGGTCTTGAATTAAGACAAGCTTCGATTTTTGACAAAATTGTGGAAAATTCTTCGAAGGTAAAAGTCATTTTTGGTATGCATTTCTTCAAATGTGTCTTAAAAGACTTCACGCCGGCCTCCCACAAACCTCCCATGTGCGGAGCGCCGGGTGGAATAAACTTCCAATCGAGATTTTGATGGGAATTTTGAACAATCGATTTATTTTGTAAATCTTTCATGAACAAGAGTCTGTCTTTCTTTAGGACATCGACTGCTCCAACAAAATTAGTTCCGTTGTCGGAGTATACACAAGATGGGCATCCACGCCTACTAATAAATATGGAGAATGCCGCTAGGAATGACTGAGTCGAGAGGTCACTAGTTGGTTCGAGGTGTATGGCTTTCGTAGCAAAGCATACGAAAAGGCAGACATATCCCTTTGTAAAAAGACATGCTCTTCCCGTAAAATTTCGTATGCTGAATGGTCCCGCAAAATCTACGCCCGTGTTGGTAAAGGGTCTAGATAGCAAAGTTCTTTCTGGTGGGAGTGAAGCCATAATTTGATTTTCTGTTCTCCGCTTATACAGAATGCCGACTCTACAATTCCGTATTGTCTTTTTGATCAAGGACTTGAGTCTTGGTATGCAAAATCCAGATCGCAAAATTCTTAACATCAATTGGTTCCCACCGTGCAAGGTCACCTTGTGTGTATGTTCGACGAGTAAAGTAGTAAATTTGGCATTGTGTGGAAGAATTATTGGGTGTCGTTCTTCAAAAGTGAGTGCTGGTGATTGAACCAATCTCCCATGAGCTCGCATAATACCCTTTGGATCTAAGTATGGATTAAAAGATAGCAAAGGACTCTTTGGAGGGATTCTGGATCTTTTCTCTAATGCTTGAAACTCTTCTGGGAAAAAGAACCGTTGGGTGCGAATTATACTGGCACGTTTGCCGGCCTGAATTTCATGAGCAGTAAGTTCAACTTCAGAAGTTAGAGGGTTTTGTTTACAAACAAGGGTGTTTTTCCAAAATCTAAGTGCTTGCGCATATGCTCTGTATACTCTTGTTAACGAAGATATGTTTCTCATGGGGTCTTTTTCCATCATTTCTTCCATATTTAACATCAACACTTTCGATGTTTTTGCTTCCAGTGTAACTTCGCAAATTTCTTTCGATGGCCAACTATTTTTCGGTAATTTTAACCAATCTGGTCCAGTCCACCAGAGTTGGTAATTACTAAGCTCGTTGGGTGAGCACCCACGACTAGCAATATCCGCTGGGTTATCCTTAGAGTCAACGTGGGCCCACTTTTCTATTCCAACATTTTCTAAAATTTCAGATACACGGTTTCCCACAAACGTTGACCAGTGGCAAGGGGGTTTTCTCAGCAATGCGAGGACAATGGTTGAGTCTGTCCAAAAGTGAACGTTAAACTTTGAAATTTGAAGATTATTTAGTATCGATGATGACAATTTTGATAGCAGAACTGCTCCACAAAGTTCGAGTCTGGGAAGTGAAATTTTCTTAATTGGGGCAACTCTTGTTTTAGCAGTTAGTAAGGCTGTTTTTATTTCATTATTCTGATGTATAATGCTGCTGCATATGCGCTCTCAGACGCGTCACAGAATCCGTGAATTTCCACGTCGTTATCTGGAGAGTAATTTATCCACCGAGGAATCTTTAAGTGTTCAATGTCTCTACTATTCTTAACAAAGTTCTGCCAGTTCATCATAGTAATTGCTTTCAATATGTCATCCCAGTTAATCTTGTCCAGCCAAATCTGCTGCATAACTAATTTGGCGGCAACTACAATGGGAGCAAGCCACCCACATGGGTCGAATAGTTTGGCAATTGTCGATAGGACTTCTCTTTTTGTGTAAGATGTTTTAATCTCCATTGTGGGTTGTGTGAACGAGAAATAATCACCAGAAATATTCCATTTTATTCCAAGCGTCTTTGTGGAGGCATCATCGGAAATATCGAGTGAATTAACTGGATTTAGTTGTTCTTTGGCCAGATCCTTTATTATTTTTGGGTCGTTAGCTGTCCATTTCATCAGCTCAAAGCCAGCCGTTTCCATAGCAGCCGTTAACTCTTTGCGAGATTTTATAGTATCTTCTATTGAATGACCTCCTGCTAGTACGTCGTCAACGTATAAATTTTCCAAAATAACTTTTGAGGCAATTGGGTATGTGTCTTTTGTATCTTCAGCTAATTGTATAAGTGTTCTAAGCGCCAAGAAGGGTGCGCAGTTTACGCCAAAGGTAACAGTTTGTAATTGGTAATCCTCTATGGGATCAGACGGAGATTTCCTGAATAATATTCTTTGAAATTTTGTTTGAATGGGATCCATTTTGGTAACGTCGGTATTATAAACGTATCGGAAAAATCTCCACTTCAATACTTGCAACACGATATCTTGCTGTAAAACTGGACCAGCGTACAAGTTATCATTCAGACTTCTTTTATTTGAAGTGGGACATGATGCATTGAAAACTACACGCAATTTTGAAGTAATCTTTTCGGGTCTAATTACTGCATGGTGCGGTAGATAGTAATTTGGAGTCTTGGTGATATCACTTGGAGAAATTTTCCTCATGTGTCCCAGCTCAAGGTATTCAAGAATTGTACTATCATATAACTCCTTAATTTCTGGGGTCTTCATGAGCTTTCTTTCCATCCGATAAAATTGAGCTAGAGCAATATTTCTTGAGTCTCCAAGTTCTTCGCATTTTTTAAAGGGGAGGGTCACTATGTAACGCCCTTCCTTATTTCTTTTAGTAGTATCCAAGAAGTTTTGCTCACAAAATGCATCTTCATCTGATCTCAAAACTTGTTTTGGGGTCTCCTCCACCTCCCAAAAACGTGTTAAAATTTTCTCAATTGATATGGTATTGCAAAGTGATATTTGTCTCTTCTTTTGAGATTCATCCTTCAAGGGTCCGCCAATTATCCATCCAAAAACTGTTTTTTGGCCCAAAAGAGATCCAATTGACTTCATAGGTGTTCCAATTGTAAATATAAGGGGTCCTATGTCCATCCCTATTAGGAGATCAACTGGTTGGCTGACGTAAAATTTCGGGTCTGCTAATTCCAAATTCGAAGCATCGCGCATTTGTGTTTTCTCTAAAGTGTATGGTGGCAAATTCGAAGGCAAAGATTTCAAAACAGGGGCCCAAACTTCCAGTTTAAAATTTGGGTCAAGCTTAGATCGTAGTTTAAAAACGCATGCTTTAGCAGAAGTTTCCGAAATGAGTTGGTTTATTCCAGTAACATGAACAAGATTTCGTTTTGTTGGCAAACTTAAACGATTTTTTAACTTCTCAGTAATGAACGTGGATTGTGATCCTGAGTCAATTATCGCACGAGCATCGTAATAATGACCATTAGCCTCAATTTGTACTATGGCTGTGAAAAGTAAAGTGTCTCCGGGATGTTGATCTCTATTTCCACCATCCTGGAGAGTCAAAGCTGTAATATTTTCTGGTTCTTGGTTTGTTGTGGACTGTATAAGTGTCGTAAGAGCTGCAGCACTGGTACTAGGTCGTGCTTCCTCTTGAACTGTAGTCTGTATTGCAGATAGCGTCTCCTTTCCCTTGTGTAGTAGTGTATGGTGTTTCAAATTACAAGTTCTGCACCCAAAACGACTTTTGCATTCTTTCACGCCGTGATTCGTAGATAAGGAATTATAGCAGAGATGTGAGATTTTTACAACATGAATCCGGTCATTCACATTTTTAGCCAGAAACTGTGGGCAATGTCGTATGAAATGAGTGGCTTTGCAAATTTGACACGAATTTTGATATTGTGTCTTGGGCTGCTGAGAAGCATTTGCATTTAATGTACCCTTCGAACTCTGAGCCTTCTGATTTATATTAGTTTGAAAGCTGCTTGCGAACTTAATTTTCTTCGAATTATCCTGTCTGTATGGAGTTAATTGGTTTTGCTTTGAAAAACTTGGCCTTATGTTTCCGACAGATTACAAAGTTTTGAATTTGTGAGTCAAGAAGTTATTGAAATCGTTCCACGTTGGTAGAGTCTTACAATCTTCAAGGGTATTTTCGAATTCTTCTAAAAATGTTCTTGGAAGTTTGCTGGAACAAATATATGTTAATATTGGATCCCATCCTGAAACTTCGACCTTTAGAGTTTCCAGAGTTTGAATGCACCTATTCACTGTTCGCTGTAACTTTTGAATGCTGTGACTTGAGTCTGAAGTAACGTTTGGTAAATTGAATAAAATTTTCAGTTGCTCGTTCACCTGCATCCTCTTATTTTCATATCTGTCGGTTAAAATCTTCCAAGCTAGCTCAAAACCATCATTTGTAAGAGGAACATGGCTTATTAATTCTCTTGCTTCGCCAGCAGTCTTCTGAGTCAAATGAAAATATTTCTCGACATTACTCAATTTGGAGCCTTTTATGTAGATTGCGGTAAATAAGTCACGGAAACTCGGCCAAGCATTATAGCCTCCCTTGAAAACGTCTGTGTCACATGCTGGTAATCTTGAAATTGGTGTTGAATCGATTTGCTTCTGTGCCAACAGGGTCTCTCGTTTTATTTTCTCCTCTGATTCCTTCTGCTTGAGCGTCTGAATTTGTCCATTTACAGCAGCAATCGCCTTTTTATAAATATCAATAGCCTCTAAGTAATGTTTCCTCAGCTGGTTTTTATCGATTGGTTTTTGTCCCTCTTCTGGCTCATAATCGCGGCATTCCACATAAGCTTTCTTCACCTGGTCGTAAAAAGAGTTTAGATCCACTCGTGATGCCTCCAGGGTATGTATGTCATCATCAGTGTTTGCAATGCTTAAAATTGAAACGTAATCCTGCAAGTCATTAACGCAGTTTGCAAATTTTGAGCACTTAGCTTTATCCATCCTTATGGTAATAAGGGTCAGACTTTAGAAGAAATTTTTGTTTTACAAAGGTTTGACAAAGTTGCCCTTTACGAGGACAAAGTGTTATTAAGTATTATTTATTGAGTCTTTAAACCAAATCAAGAATTTTGTCTTTGCAAAATCTTTGTTGTTACTTCCCAATTAAATTGACTTGACGACAAAAGGATCTAATTTGTGGAGAGCCGAGGAGTCGACAGCAAATTAAAGTATTTGATAACAAATATTTCCCAACGAAAAGCCAGGAAATGAGTCAAAAAGTTGGATAATAAAACCGCTGGTATTTATTTAGTTGAGTAAGAAATCTTATAAAAATGCTTTTCCACAAAAGATATTATGCAAATTCAAGAAACGATAGCAAAAATAATCAAAAAGAAAAATTCCAATCCAAAAAATATCCGACTAGAAAAGGTGTGTTGGGTTGCACAGAAGAAATTATAATTTTCAAAGAGTCGTGTAGCAAAGTACAATAAAATCACTTAATTCCTTTGTTAGGAGTATTTTATAATTTGTTAAAGCTCAAAACACAGTATAATGTAGAGTCGAAACCAGACAATAATCAAATCAGAAAATTTTAAGAATCCCAGCAAAATGTTGCAATCGCGAACAAATTTTTGAGTCGGTAGAAAAATTTCAGCAAAAAATTTGAAAAACTCCAATTATTTCCAACAGAAGAATGATTTGGGTCAAATGTAAAATATTTCAGCAAAGTTTAAAGTAATTTTAAGTTTCGAAGAAAAAATGGCAGCAATATGTTGTAAAAAAAATCACAGAAAATGTTTCAGCATAAGAATTCAAGAAAGATGAAAGTATTTTGTATCAAGAACAAAAATTTCCATCAGCAAGAATTCAAAAAATTGTTCAAAAGTTTTCAAATAGTTGTGTAAATTCAGGTTAAGTGTTTTCAAAGAAATGTATAGAAAAATGTTTAGGTAAATGTTTTAAGGTTAGTTAACCTAAAAATCACTGCGCTTGTATGTATACCAAATGCTTTGTAAAAAAATGCTCACATTTTTGTGGTTAGTTAACCTCAAAGTATTTTAGCGCTTGTCCACCAAACGCGTCTATTTATCAAAAAGGCGCAAAAAATTCCAAGAATTCCCAAAAGTAATTTATTAGGAATCCAATATGGCGATTATATGTAAATATTTAGCAATGTTCAAAAGTGTCTGTGTCTCCAAAAAAAGTTCCCACAAAAATTGCAAGGTTATGTTTGTTAAATGATGACGCCCAAAAGTTGCGCCAAAATTTGCATATAAACGCTATGTATGTGTTTATTGTAGTTGTTGTGTAAAATATTCTATTTATGTAAATTATTGTGTCACAATTATGACGCCACAAATTTGCGCCAAATTTCAAAAAAATCTCTTGTTGTGTATGTAAAGAGAATATTCCAAAAAAATGAGACAGCAAGATTCCAAAAAACAAACAGTTATTTCCAAAAAGAATCAATAATTTCGAAGAGAATTGATTTGTAAAGTGTTTGTGGCAATATGAAATGTTTTTCTCCAATATGGCTCCACCAACGTGTAATGTAGGAAAAGTTTAATTATGGCGGGTCAATTTCATAAAGGTCCCACTGTAAACGGACAGATCTTGAGATTAGGAAGAGAGGAAAGAGAGTATATTTCTTTCCAAATGTTCCAACTTTTCCAGTAAAATTATCTCCCTTTGAAAACACACTGGTAATTTCCCAATTTTTGGAAGAAATTTCCAAATTTTCCAAATATTCAAGGAGAGAAATAGAGAGTCGTGTATGTATGTGTAAAAGTGTGGACGTATTTGTGTATTCCCACGAACAAAGAAAGGGTCAACATCAGTCCTTGGTTGCAAAATGTTGTTAAACTAGGGTCAAAGGGTGTCAAATTGTATGTTTTATAGCGTTTTAATCTTTAAGGTACAGTGTCGGTGTCAAATTTCGCCGCACCCTGTAGTCCTTTCCACGCTTTCAAAGCACAAAAAAACTCATTGGTACTCACTTTGACTCTCTGTGTATAGTTGGGAGTGTGTCTGTGTGTTCTTACCCTGGTGTTGTGTCCAGTGCTTCTTCTTCCTCTCTGTTTTGGCGCCTTGTGTTGTTGTTGGTTTGTAATTGTTATTTGCCCGAGCCGACCGATAATTAATTGTTGAATTTTGTTGATTTGTTTTGTTGTAAAAATGTGCCAAAGTTCTGTTTTTTTATTTATTTGTTGTTTTTCACAATGTTCCACTGTCCTGTTTCACTATTTGTTGTTGCTATGTTCCACTTTTTGATAATACAAATTTGTTCACCAAAATTATGTCGTTTTTGTTATTTGGTTTCACTGTTTGTTTTATCTGTGGCCCACTGTAAATTTTGTAGATCTTGTATTTGTTGTTGTAATTCACAGTATGTTGTTGTATTTTTGTGTGTTTCAATATTTAATTAAATATTTAATTGATTTTAAATTTTTTGATAATAATCACTGGGACCACTGTATGTTGGGTTTTTTTTATTGTTTATTTTCTCACTTCTCTCACAATATGTTTCTATGTTTGTTGTTGTTGTGCACTGGATGTTTCCAAAATATCACTTGTTCGTATTGTTGTTGTATTTAAATGTAATTTTACCGGCTTTTTCTCACTCTTATTGGAACACTTTTGTTTGACATTTTTCGTTATTCACCTCTTTCACTGTCACTATTTTTATTCCAAAATGTGTTTTTTGTTGTTTTTGTATTGTTGTAACACTGTTTGTATGTAATTTTGTTAATTTTTCCACTAAATTATTTATTAACTGTCACTCGTTTGCTAATTGGTATTGTTTGTTTTGATTATTTTCTTTTATTGTTCAATTAGGTAGGTATTCACAAGAATGAACCATGTGTTCAAGTTCACTTTTTTAATATTGATTACTATTTTTTATGATTTAAATTTTTAATGTAATAACTTTTTGATAAAAACTCTCACTCAGTGCAATTTTTTAAATATTTTAAAAACCACAATCTGGCTCGATATGGACCAAATGTTTTTCTACAAACCTTTTGCCTTTTTTATTTGTAAATAATAAGCAAGTATTTTATGTTTTCAAATTTCAAGTGTTTAGTTTTATTTAGTGGTAATTCAATGGATGTTATGTGTGAGTGTGTATGTACAATGTGTGTTGATTTTAGCTAGGCTTTGTAATGCAATCTAGGTTTTTAACTAGCACAATGTAAGGTACGTTTAAATTCACAATTTTTAGGGTATTTTAAGTAGATGTAAGTTTTAGTTAAGTTCAGGCAAATTTTACACAGTGCAATATTAGGTTTAAGTAGCAAAATTCTAATTATTTATTTAATTGTATTTATTGTTTTGTGTATATTTTAACTTCAATGTTTAACTTTGTGTTTGTTAATATAACAAAATGTAACTTGTTTGTATTTTTGTATGTAACTATTTGTTCTTAGTTTTTAACAAAGTGTTTATGTTTCAAATTTTTAACTTGTAAGTATGTATGTAACTTGAGCGAGGAGATGCACGGTCGAACGCTTTAAAAGATCACTGACGAACTAATTGATTGCTGTCCTTTGCACTGCTTTTAAAGTAGACAACTTCCAGGATTTATTGGAAAAGAGAGCAATATGTTAATAGCTAGCGACCGCGGGTTATATGTATGTGTGTATATATGTACAAATGTAAATACTGCGGACCGCTAGCCAAAAATTCATCAAAACAACGCTACAGTGCTCGCAATAAGTATGGTCCTAGACCATACACCCACCTTTGATTATTCCAATCGACTTCGACACTCTATAGGTAGCAATTTTTGTGATATCAATTTAAAATTTTTCGTACAGTTAGGCATCTCAATAACAACGGTTGGTATTGAATATGGTTAAGATTGAAGGATATTGAGGATATTTTTGTTCTTTTGTGGGGTTTTGGGACGGATTTGCTTTATTTTTAAATGAGAAAATTCCACCTTTACACAGTTACCAAATGGCCTAATGAAAACAGGTGTCGACATTAAAAAAGGTAAATTCTTGGACAGCTATTTTCTAGAGGCCATAACTCCTGAAATATCAGGTGTATCTTTGTGAGATGACTAAATCTTCGACACTCTAGAAGAAGCAATTTTTGTGATATCAATTTAAAATTTTGCGTACAGTTAGGCATCTCAATAACAACGGTTGGTATTGAATATGGTTAAGATTGAAGGATATTGAGGATATTTTTGTTCTTTGGTGGGGTTTTGGGACGGATTTGCTTTATTTTTAGATGAGAAAAATCCAATTTTTCAACACGGTTACCAAATGGCCTAATGAAAACAGGTGTCAACATTTAAAAAAATAAATTCTTGGACAGCTATTTTATAGAGGCCATAACTCCTGATGTATCATGTTTGTCTTTGTGAGATGACTAAATTTTGAAAGAGTGGATAATTATCTTAACAATGATGTATAAACTTCCTACCTCCCATTCCCTTTTTGGCTACCACACATGTTATGCCTTCCATCTGCAACTGAATATAAATAAAAAATCTTCAGAAATATTGCTGTTGCTATGCAATTTTAACATACCGCCAAAGAACTGATGACTAGAGGTATGCGTTCATTTCATCTGCTGGAATAGTATAGCTGGAAGTGGATGTCTGAAATCTAAATGTGATTTGCTTTTTAAATCCTTCAAGACTCGATCTAAAGCTTCTAGGAAATTTGTATGTGCCATTGCACATTTTTTCTAGATGATAACTTCTATTTAATAATGCATGTGTGCCCTTCATTCAAATGAATACCCAGTGGCAACTTAAGGGCCGACTGTTTTCTCCTTCCACCTTCTTATAATGTATATATTATATACCTAAACATTTGCTTTCCAAAAAGAGCAAGGCTTCGTTATGCATAACATCTAGTATTTCCATTGATTTGTAAATTATTTAAGAAATTGGGAGTGGTCGGGTCTTATGGCTAATATATATATTCCCAGAATAGGGAAAACGGACACGTTCGTAAGTTTTACATTAAAGCGCATTTAAAAAATAGGGCACAGAGGATAACCCGCTCCTCCGAAATTCAACAAAATATATAGCCTAATTCCACCATTGACCATCCCGTACATCGTCTGAAAATGACATGGAAATCGGTTCAGAAGTTTTGGAGATATTACATATTTAAAAAAGTGGTGGTCGGGTCGTAAGGCCACAAATAAGTGTCCAGGGCCGGAGACACAACCACCAATGCCTATCGAATTCATTTCCATAAAATGTATAGCTTTTTTCACCAGGGCCATCCCTGTACATCATCTGAAAACTATATGAAACTAGGTTCAGAAGTTTTAGAGATATAGCATATTTAAAAAATTGGACTTGGTCGAACCTTTAGGTCCCAAATAAGACGTAGGGTGGAGAACTAAACGACTATTGCAAATTCATTTTCAAACCGATACCGATACGTTCCGCCCCTCCGAAATTTTACAAAGCATGCAGTCTATTTTAAACAGGGGACATCTCGGTAGTTTTTTCAGATATATAACATATTTAAAAAAGTGGGCGTGGTCGGGTCTTTAGGCTCCAAATGAGTACCTAAGATCGGAGACACAACAACTGTGGCAATGGCAAATTAATTTTCTCACCGATACGTTCGTCAGTTTTGCTAAAATAGTGTTTTTAAAAAACGGCATAGGGGATACCCGGCGCCATGCGAAATTCAACTAAATATATAACCCGTTTTCACCATGGGTCTTACCAGAACATGCTCTGAAATATGTATATATAACATATTTAAAAAATAGCTAAAATAGCGTTTTTAAAAAATTGGGCGTATTGCCTATTTTCTTCATAGGTCCTCATTGTACATTTTCTGAAGTTTTCAGGCAAATCGGTTCAGTAGTTTTAGATATATAAAATATTTAAAAAAGTATGCGTGTTAAAATAGCGGTTTTAAAAAAGTATTGCATGGGGGAGGTACCGTGGTACCCCCTCCGAAAATCGGTTTAGCATTTTTAGAGGTACCCCGCCCCTCCGAAATTCAACAAAATATATATAGCCTATTTTCGCCACAGGTCCTCATTGTACATTTTCTGAAGTTCTCACGAAAATCGGTTCAGTAGTTTTGTATATATAACATATTTAAGAACGTGGGCGTGCTAAAATATGGATTTTAATAAAGTAAGGGGAGGTGTCTCGCCCCCTCCGAAATTCCAAAAAATATGTAGCCTATTTTCACCACGGGTCCTTCCTGTACATTCTCTAAAGTTTTAAGGGAAATCGGTTCAGTAGTTTTGGATATATAACATATTTAGAAAAGTGGGCGTGCTAAAATAGGGGTTTTAAAAAAGTAAGGCATGGAAAAGGTACCACGCCCCCTCCGAAATTAAAAAAATATATAGACGATTTTCACCACGGGCCCTCCCTGTACATTCTCTGAAATTTTCAGGAAAATCGGTTTAGGTTTTGTAGAGGTACCCCGCCCCTCCGAAATTCAACAAAATATATATTGCCTATTTTCACCACAGGTCCTCATTGTACATTTTCTGAAGTTCTCAGGGAAATATGTTCAGTAGTTTTGGGTATATAACATATTTATGAACGTGGGCGTGCTAAAATAGGGGTTTTAAAAAAGGCATGGTAGAGGTACCCCGCCACCTCCGAAATTCCAAAAAACTATATAGCCTATTTTCACCACGGGTCCTCCCTGTACATTCTCTGAAATTGTCAGGAAAATCGGTTTATCATTTTTGGATATATAACATATTTAAAAAAGGGATCGTGCTAACATTGCGTTTTTTTAATAGGGCCTAGGGGAGGTTCCTCGCCCTCTAAAAAATTCAAGAAAATATATAGCCTATTTTCACCACGGGTCCTCCCTGTACATCCCCTGAACTTTTCAGGAAAATCGGTTAAGCCGTTTTTGAGTCTATACGGAACATACAAATATAACATGCTTATAGATCTATAAATATATATATACATACGTCTATATTAACATAACCTAGAGGACATAAACACTTTATTTATAAATACTAAAACATACGAATATTTTTATCATATAAAATTTAAAATTGTATTTTTGTAGTGTGTCAATAATTTTGTTAAATTTACATAAAGAACTTAAAGCTTTAAAGACTTTAAAAATATTGACAATTTTCATTATAAATGCCATAGAAATGGAGATGTAAATAATAAATATACTTCTAACGGTAATTTCATATCAAGATATATTCATGTATAGCTGACCCCGGTGCGCTTCGCTACCCCTTTAGATTGATATGAATTTGAAATTTTACGGATTTTTTGAAATCAGAAAGAAATCAAATTCAAAAATATAGAGTAAAGTATTTATTGTAATGCTTTAGGATATACAATGTTTTTTGTTTTTCCTTCAGAAGCGTAAACAAACAAATCGGCCGGTCTACCAACACGTGAACATGCAACGTAGAGCTGACCGTGAGAAAAGCAAGAACATGCTAAATTTAGGCCGCATACACGAAGAGTCTCTCCTTGGGATTTATTTATAGTCATTGCAAATGCCAAACGTACAGGAAACTGTAATCTTTTAAAATTGAAGGGCGTTTCTGTTGCTATTAGAGGGATTCGAGGTAGAGGTACATCTGAACCTATATACTTCCCAGTAATAATCGTTGCATCAATTAACCCACTTAGCACCGAGAATTTTTTTTGCGAGAAAACTTAAAATTTTTTATGAAAATTATATTTTTGAGATTTTTTAAGCATTTTTTAAAAAAAATAACTTTTTTCTCTAAAACGTTAGTTCTCCTGCAATCGGTCCTTCTTTTAAAAGTTCCAAAAACTTTGGAGGGTAATATAGGTGTATACTTACATGCCAATCCCTTGGTTTTTGATTGAGAATATACTCTTACTATATTCCTAACAAATCCCTGACTTTATATGATTCTAACATTTTTGATTAATTTTTTATCGCATATTTAAATATTTCATCAAAAGTCGAAAATAACAAAAAAGTAGATTTTTTTGAATAGCTTGGGTTTTTGGCCAATTGCGTGTAAATATGTAGGTCAAATGAAGCGTTATCGGCGTGAAATTACAGATAACAGACAATACTATAACAAAATGCAAAAAACCCCACAAAAATATTTGAAAAAACCAGAGTTTTACGTCAATTTTTGCAACCATTTTTTGTGGCGTTTAAACGACCAGTGGCTTTATCTGGGTTAAATAGTTATGTAGTTTTAATTGCTTTATTCTTCCGTTATGTAGTTTTTTTACTGTTAACCTTGTACCATTGCAAAGGCGAGGTGGGTCTATGTTTCTTAATAAAATAATAGGAACACCAACTTTTAGCACTAAATTATGTGGTGGAAAGCCTGAAGATCCGCGTGGTCTTCAGTTGACACATTATCAATGGATTTGTACGTTCGTGCATTTCCTGAAATTCTATTGACTGAAATTCTTTCAATATAATTTACCAATTTGTTTTGCAGACCAATTCCCGCCACATATTCCAAATTTCATTGAAATTGGGCTTACATAGCTTACATGAAATCGGCCGAAAATATATATGGGAGCTATATGTAAATCTGAACCGATTTCAATATAATTTTCCAATTTGTTTTGTAGACCAATTCCCGCCACATATTCCAAATTTCATTGAAATTGGTCTTACATAGCGTGTTTGGTGCATCAAATACATGAAATCGGTCGAAAATATATGTGGGAGCTATATGTAAATCTGAACCGATTTCAATATAATTTGACAAATTTTTTTGTAGATCAATTTCCGCCACATATTTCAAATTTCATTGAAATTGGACAAACATAAGGTGTTTATTGCATAAAATACATGAAATCGGCCAAAAATATATATTGGAGGTATATCCGATTTCAATATAATTTGGCAAACTAATTTCTAGGATCAATTCCGTCAAAGATTCCAAATTTTGTCAAAATTGAACATACATGGCGTGTTTGGTGTAGAAAATACATGAAATCGGCCGAAAATATATATTGGAGCTATATCCCAATCTGAAGCGATTTCAAAATAGTTTGGAACATTTATTTCTGCAATAAATTCCGTCACACATTCCAAATTTCATTGGAATTAGGCATACAAAACGTGTTTTATGCATCAAATGCATTAAATCGGCCGAAAATATATATCTAAATCTGAGCCGATTTCAAATTACTTTGGCAAATTTAAAGTCAACAGTTTTTGGAGGTACTTCCGATCCTGAGGCTATATTTCCAGATCGGGGCGGAATTTTTAAGATTTATATAACCTGTGACACTTTCAGGCCATGTGGTAATATACTCTGAAAGTTCCAGGAAGATCGGTTCAGCGGTTTTTGAGTCCATAAACTTCAAACAAACATACAAACATGTTCCTCCGTTATAGATATACTCGTAGATACCTCACAAATTTTATTGAAATAAATATGGGAGCTATAGCCAAATCAACACCGATTTCAATACTTGTTTCTACACCAAATTTAGTTACACATTGGACATACATAGCGTGTTTGGGGCATCAAATACATGAAATCGGCCGAAAATATATATAGGAGCTATATCCAAATCTGAACCGATTTCAATATAATTTTGCATACTCATTTCTAAAACAAATTGAGTTACACATTCCAAATTTCATTGAAATTGGACATACATAGTGGGTTGGGTGCATCAAATACATGAAATCGGCCAAAAATATATATAGGAGCTATATCCAAATCTGAACCGATTTCAATATAATTCGGCATACTCATTTCTACATCAAATTTAGTCACACATTCCAAACTTCATTGAAATTGGACATACATAGTGGGTTGGGTGCATCAAATACATTAAATCGGCCGAAAATATATATAGGAGCTATATCCAAATCTGAACCGATTTCAACATAATTTGGCATACTCATCTCTGCAACAAATTTAGTCACACATTCCAAATTTCATTGAAATCGGACATATGTAGCGTGTTTGGTACATCAAATACTTGAAATCGGACGAAAATATATATGGGAGCTATATCCAAATCTGGACCGATTTCGATATATTTTGGCACATTTATTTTTAGGCTAAAATCCATTACACATTTCAAATTTGGAGTTTGTATCTGTAACCGTTCTATAGATATTTGCATACAAAGTTTAAATTTTTTGGAGGTACCTCCGATTCTGATGCTATATCTCCGGATCAGAGCGGAATTTCGAAACTTTTTATAGCCTATGTTACTTTAAGGCGATGTAGTAATATACCCTGAAAATTTCAGCAAGATCAGTTCAGCGGTTTTTGAGTCTATAAATTTCAAACAAACAAACATACAAACATTTTTCTATTTTATATATATAGATTTCCTTACATGCTACGGGTTTAGTAGATCTTTTGTTGGTAATATCAATTTTGAAGTCCCAAGTCAATGTTGTCTTCCCATTTGTTTGTTTTATGAAAATCAGTTGTTGGTCTGGTATATACGAGTGTGTTTCCTTTCAAATATAGTATATATGTACATATATATACATACATATGTAGAAGTGCACTTTCATCGGTATGAGTAATGACGAAATTTGTTATGGTCGACCACAGCCAAATAACAATTTTTGCTTTGCACAAAAAACTCTTTACCTTTATACAAGAGTGGGTGCGTACACAAATAATAACAAAACATGGAAAAATATTCACACGCTCGGAAGTACAAAGTATTCCAGCTAACATTTTTTCCGAATTCGATTCGAATTTGGACAGATACCAAATTCGGTACGAAAGTTGTATGGAAGTGTTCACCGAATTCGGAAAGAATTGTCTAAGGAAATTCTTAAAAAATATTAGAGTTTCAAGACAAATTCGTTCCGAACTCGGAAGTAAATCCTTGGAAAATTCGGAGAAAAAAAAATTGACTTTCTGACAGAATTTGGTCCGAAATCGGATGAAAAATTTAGATTTTCTTAAGAAAATTGGTCCGAATTCGAATAGAAATTGTGGGAAAAAAACGAAAAAAAGTTCAGATTTTCTGAAAAAAATCTTGGGCGCTGACGCCTTTGATATTGACACAACACGTGTCGTGCTGTACATAACAACCCCCACTCAGAGACAATTTTCTTTTAATGCGCTATTTATGGAAGATTATAATTTCAAACTTTCTAATGTCTTTGAATGTTGTTATCATTTTGTGATTAATAGTAGAACACTGTACACGAGTATGTTGAAGCTATCAACACTAGCTTGAATTATTATATGTTGCATTTATATTAAAAACATTTTAACATTTTTGTTTTTCGACAACAACCAAACAAAAAAATCCCTTAGAAAATCGATTAGAAATGGTAACGTATTCGGAATGACGACTTTTAAGATTCTTCAGAAAATGTGCAGAAAAAACTCATAAAAAAATAGGAAAATATTAGAGAAATCGGCAAATTTCTAAAAAAAAAAATCTCAGAAAAAATCGGAAATAAGAGCCCACGGAAAAAATTGTTAGCTGGGATGTTATCCTCATATGTATTTGTGCATTTATGATGTAAATCTTCTTTGTCACAATCTCCGCGGCAACAAATCTTTACAAACTGTGTTGCAAAGGTTAGCTTTGATTTCTCTCATCTAATATACAGTGTTGAGAAGCATGCTGACATCTGTTCATAAAACAAAATGAGTTCACGTATGACAACATCTGTTTCTCACTACCATCGTAGTTGTCTTCATTATAATAATTACGGGTGCTAATCATACAGTGTTGTTGATGTTCATGCTGACAAATTTGAAAGTTGAGGAAAAGAACAATAAATATAAAATGTTGTGGGAAAACTTTTGACATTCATTCATGATGTGTCATATTAATAGGTACATATGTCGTGGGTGAGCTACTTGTATCGTAACTAATATGAAACATTTCAAATAATACAAAAACCGACAAATCCAAGATTGTGTATGAAATAGGTTACAGGTGAAGATAATTCCAACGCATGTAAAAAAGTATACGTTGACACTACCAAAACAAAACTTCAAACCAGGCTTAGTGGCCACAAGTCGGACCAAAATGCTAAGAATAAACCCATAGAACAAATAAAAAATAATTTAAAATTAAGTAACAGTGTTTTATTTATAAATACACTGAAATCTAGAAAATAATTTGTTCATGATGGAATCTCTCAAATAAAACACTTTCCGTTTAATATTGTCATCATTTTTAATTTAAATACAAGCGTTTTATTTTAGAGATTCCATTATGAAAAATTATTTGCTAGTTTTCAGTGAATTTATAGATAAAACACTGTGACTTAATTTTTTTTAATTATTTTTTTTTTATTTTTTACTTTTTAGTAATTAAACTTTTTGACCACTGAAAACCTCATAATCTAATTACAGCCAATTTAGGCCGAAAATGTAGATAAAAACTTTAAAATGTCTGAAATCGTGTCGTACCGTTATATGTGGGCTACACCAATTTATGGTGGGGAAGTTTCTGCACCATTGGGAACTCCAAGTGCTAAGGTTTAGTTAATTCGGGCTGAAAATGAAGATAAAATCCTTAAAATACCTGAAATCGGGTGGTACCGTTACATTTGGGGTTATAGGAAAAACTGGACCCATATTGGTTTTGGTTGCATATTCACGTATTGTCATCCAAATCTGAAAATTGTGCAAAGTTTTAGTTCAATTGGTCAACTGCAACCATGTTAGAAACGAGTTATTAGGTTTGAGCTAAACAGAAAGGATCCAAAGCAAGTTATATAAAACACTGTAAATACAGCTCTCGCTGCCCACTGCGCATTAACGGGCCAGATTTCGAAGAAGTAACGATTCTTACACAAGAAAACAATTATAGACGTCGCTGTATGCTGGAAATGCTGCATATAATCAATGTTCTGCTGCGCAGATTTACAGGAGTGTAATACAAAAATATCAAAAGAGAAAAGAAAATTTAGTTGGAAATCACCTATGATAAAAGCCAGAACATAAAGTTGTAATCCACGTAACACCTAAATGTAATTATAAATTTTCAATTTTTCACGGTGCGCCTTAACTAACTTTAAATGAATTTTTAGCGGATTGTGAAACTACAATGTTCATAGATGAGAAAAATCAAAAAAAACAAACAAAATCGACGGAGGGATTTTCAAATAAATCGCGGTCAAAGTTCACATTTTTAGTGCTTTTTTAGGTTTTCACGATTTTGCTTGGAAACCGCAAGTCCTATCGTAAAAGGACTAAGAAAATGTTGAAGCAGTGGAAACTCGCTACACAATTGACCTTAATCGTATTTTCGTAGGTTTTACCATTTTTGAGATATAGAAGTTCATATTGGGACAATGCACTAACTGTATCGCCTCCTTATAACACAATGTCAAATACGATAACTAGAGATGGTATTTACCGGGTATTTATTTGGGTATTTACTATATTGAATCGCTAATACAAAATCTTTGACCCTATTTCTGGGTATAGGTTATGAAATCGATTCAAAATGGATAGTTTTACAACACTTTAAACAAGTGGGTAAATACTTGGGTAAATACCTGAGTATTTACCCACATGTTAGGTAAAAACTCATTAACTGCCGAACTACTTGACGTAGGCTGACAAAATTTGGCTCAAATCTTACTTATATCAAGAGAATATCTAGCATTGAAAATGGGGTCTCTGGGTCCATGTTTTGATGTAGCCCCCATATATCCGTACCCCACGATTTAAGGTATTTTTAAACTATTAGCCTCATTGTACAATCATATTGGCTGAAATTTGGCATAGTGAGTTCTCAATATGCAGAAAATATCCTTGCAAAAATTTGTCTACATGAGTCCACGTTTTCTAATAGCCCCCATATAGGGGAACCCCGATTTCGAGTATTTACCCAAGTGTTGGGTAAAAACTCATTAACTGCCGAACTACTTGACGTAGGCTGACAAAATTTGGCTCAAATCTTACTTATATCAAGAGAATATCTAGCATTGAAAATGGGGTCTCTGGGTCCATGTTTTGATATAGCCCCCATATATCCGTACCTCCCGATTTAAGGTATTTTTAAACTATTAGCCTCATTGTAGAATCATATTGGCTGAAATTTGGCATAGTGAGTTCTCAATATGTAGAAAATATCCTTTCAAAAATTTTTCAACATGGGTCCACGTTTGCTAATAGCCCCCATATAGGGGTACCCCGATTTCGAGTATTTACCCAAGTGTTGGGTAAAAACTCATTAACTGCCGAACTACTTGACGTATGCTGACAAAATTTGGCTCAAATCTTACTTATATCAAGAGAATATCTACTTATATCAAGAGAATATCTAGCAAGAGAATACCTCCCGATTTAAGGTATTTTTTAACTATTAGCCTCATATTATATTAATCATATTGGCTGAAATTTGGTTTACCTGGTTATAATTATGAATGAACACGATATCTGGTATTTCCAAACAATATTTCGTAATTAGGGATTTCTATTAAAGGTTACATTAAAAAATGTGTATATTCCGCATTCAACACTACCTGCTAAGAAAGTGCACATGCTCACATGTCAACAATGTTTACCTGAGGTTATGAATGAAGCCAATACGAAATTGGTATTTTCAAACAATAAATTCACTTGCTCAACCTTAATTTTTTTGAATGGGAATTTTTCACATATTATTCCGAAAAAGAGTTGCAGTGTAGACCAAAATAAAAAACGTTCGTAACAGGTATCCCTCAAGATTACTCATATGAAGTAATATTTACCCTTACCTTATAAGGGTGTTGCATTAAGACGAAAACCAACATTGACAAATTTTCGTAAGGACATTCTGTGTTCACTATAAACCGTTAATACCAAATTGCACAACACTCCATTTTCAATACCGGTTCTGTTGATATAAGAAAGATTTGAGCCACATTTTGTCAGCCCACGTCAAGAGGTTCGGCAGTTAAAGAGTTTTTACCCAACATTTAGGTAAATACTCGAAATCGGGGTACCCCTATATGGGGGCTATTAGCAAACGTGGACCCATGTTGAAAAATTTTTGCAGGGATATTTTCTACATATTGAGATCTCACTATGCCAAATTTCAGCCAATATGATTGTACATTGAGGCTAATAGTTAAAAAATACCTTAAATCGGGAGGTACGGATATATGTGGGCTATATCAAAACATGGACCCAGAGACCCCATGTTCAGTACCAGAAGTTCTTTTGACTTAAGAAAGATTTGAGCCAAATTTTGTCAGCCTATGTCAAATGGTTCGGCAGTTAAAGAGTTTTTACCCAACATTTGGGTAAATACTCAAAATCGGGGTACCCTTATATGGGGCTATTAGAAAACGTGGACCTATGTTGACAAATTTTTCCAAGGATATTTTCTACATACTGAGAACTCAGTGTGCCAAATTTCAGCCACTATGATTGTACAATGAGGCAAATAGACAAAAAATACCTTAAATCGGGAGGTACGGTTATATGGGGGCTATATCAAAACATGGACCCAGAGACCCCATTTCCAATGCTAGATATTCTTTTGATTTAAGTAAGATTTGAGCCAAATTTTGTCAGCCTACGTCAAGTAGTTCGACAGTTAATGAGTTTTTACCCAACACTTGGGTAAATACTCGAAATCGGGGTACCCCTATATGGGGGCTATTAAAAAACGTGGACCCATGTTGAAAAATTTTTGAAAGGATATTTTCTACATATTGAGATCTCACTATGCCAAATTTCAGCCAATATGATTGTACAATGAGGCTAATAAGTAAAAAATACCTTAAATCGGGAGGTACGGATTTATGGGGCTATATCAAAACATGGACCCAGAGACCCCATGTTCAGTACAAGAAGTTCTTTTGACATAAGAAAGATTTATGCCAAATTTTGTCAGCCTACGTCAAGTGGTTCGGCAGTTAAAGAGTTTTTACCCAACATTTGGGTAAATACTCGAAATCGGGGTACCCCTATATGGGGGCTATTAGAAAAGGTGGACCCATGATGACAAATTTTTACAAGGATATTTTCTACATATTGAGAACTCACTATGCCAAATTTCAGCCAATATGATTGTACAATGAGGCTAATAGGTAAAAAATACCTTAAATCGGGTGGTACGGATATATGGGGGCTATATAAAAACATGGACCCAGAGACCCCATGTTCAGTACCAGAAGTTCTTTTGATATAAGAAAGACTTATGCATAGTTTTGTCAGCCTACGTCATGTGGTTCGGCAGTTAAAGAGTTTTTACCCAACATTTGGGTAAATACTCAAAATCGGGGTAACCTTATATGGGGGCTATTAGGAAACGTGGACCTATGTAGACAAATTTTTGCAAGGATATTTTCTACATATTGAGAACTCACTATGCCAAATTTCAGCCACTATGATTGTACAACGAGGCAAATAGACAAAAAATACCTTAAATCGGGAGGTACGGTTATATGGGGGCTATATCAAAACATGGACCCAGAGACCCCATTTTCAATGCTAGATATTCTCTTGATATAAGTAAGATTTGAGCCAAATTTTGTCAGCCTACGCCAAGTGGTTCCGCAGTTAATGAGTTTTTACCCAACACTTGGGTAAATACTCGGGTATTTACCCAAGTATTTACCCACTTGTTTAAAGTTTGTAAAACTATCCATTTTGAATCGATTTCATAACCTAAACCCAGAAATAGGGTCTAAGATGTTGTATTAGCGATTCAATATAGTAAATACCCAAATAAATACCCACAAATGGGTATTTACCCGGTATTTACCCAATTTACCGGGTATTTACCCATTGGGTATTTACCCACTGTCCATCTCTAACGATAACTAACTTTGCATGAAAACCGCTTACACCTGGGAAGTTTTTGCGGATTCTGAAAAAGCAATGTTTATAGGTGAGAAAAACCAAAAAACAAGAAAAAATCGCCACGCCAAGTTCCGAAATCGATGATAACAACAGTGAAAATCATTAGAAACGTTTGATATTACAATCTTCCAATAAAGAAACATAAAAAAAATTGATCAATAAAAAGGCGCCAGAAAAAACATTTTTCCTTCGATATTTATACGACATTATTCCGAAAACGTTAGAAATCTTTACGAAGATTCGGAAGGTACCACCGAATTTCGTACGAATCTGTACGAAATCGTTCAGAATCTGTACGAAAATTTGGAAGAAAATTTTCGCTTTTCAAATTTCCCAGGGATTTTCTTCCGAATTCGTTCCAATATCGATCCTGCATTTCATTCCGAAATGATGTCAACCATTTCATACAACTTTCGTTGAGATATCGTTGCGATTGCGGATCCGTATCGGACGTGGCGTCCCAATTTTGTACCGATTTCGTTACGATGTCGGCACGATTGGCTTGCTGGGTACACACATTGCCTTTTATATATGAGAGGATGAATGTTTTGAGCAACACATGCAGCGGATGTTTTATGTAGGCCTCGAGATGCAAAATCACAATAGTACTATGAATTATTTAAATACAGTTCAGTATTGAATTGACATAAGATAACAAGGATATTACGCTACAAATTCAGAGGTTTTTGTATTCTTAAGTTTTTTATTCGGCTCTAGGTCATTTCAATAAAACAAATAGTGATTTTTCTTCATATCTTTATTTAGTTTCTGTTAATAATTTGTTGTTAATTGACCTTTTTCCAAGATTTTAAAAATAATAAGACTTTTTTGAGCTTGAGGTCAGTGTTTGAATTTCATTTTTATTGCTTTTTATTTACATTCCCAATATTTCGCAATTTTAAAAAATTGCATCTTCAGGGGTGATCTATAGAAAACATAATTGTATATTTTAATAATTATTATCACAGCTTTAGATAAATACACATTTTTTGTAGGCACAAGTACATATTAGACTTTTTCTTACATTTGTATAAAAATAATAAACAGTCAAGTTAATCTATCAGCTAATGTAGTTTTTACCACCATTGTCTGGTGTTGTTATTTTTATTTAGTTTCCGATATTTCCATCGTCTTCGTCGATCATCATCAGGGATTTTTTGTATTTAAGTAAAAACCAAACAAATATTTGTACATACATATAAACAAAAATTAACAATTTATAATTACATTTAAGTGTTACGTGGATTGCAACTTTATGTTCTGTTCGTCACCACAGTTGATTTCCAACTAAATTTTCTTATCTCTTTGGTGTTTTTGTATTACACCCCTGTAAATCTGCGCACAGTGTTCCGGTTCAGTTTTAAAATTCATCCTTTTTTCTATGGGAACATTATGTGCATCATTTGGAGCATATAGCGACGTCTATAATTGTTTTCTTGTGTAAGAATCTTTACTTCTTTGAAGTTTGGAGGGTGCCCCGTTATAGCGCAGTGTGCAGCGAAATCTGTTTTTACAGTGTTTTATTTAACTTGCTTTAGTTCCTGTCTGCTTAGCTCCTTTTTTCTATGGGAACATTATGTGCATCATTTCCAGCATATAGCGACGTCTATAATTGTTTTCTTGTGTAAGAATCTTTACTTCTTTGAAGTTTGGAGTGTGGCCCGTTAGAGCGCAGTGTGCAGCGAGAGCTGTTTTTACAGTGTTTTATTTAACTTGATTTAGTTCCCGTCTGTTTAGCTCAAATGCAATAACTCATTGTTAACACAGTTGCAGTTGACCAATCGAACTAAAACTTTGCACACTTTTCAGATTTGGATGACAATACATGAATATGCAACCAAAACCAATATGGGTCCATTTTTTCCTATAGCCCCCATATAGCGGTACCACCCGATTTAGTTCAAACCTAGTAACTCATTTTTAACACAGTTGCAGTTGACCAATCGAACTGAAACTTTGAACACTTTTCAGATTTGGATGACAATACACTAATATGACCAAAATCAATATGGGTCCATTGTTTCCTATAGTCTCCATATAGCTGTACAAACCGATTTCAGGTGTTTTGAGGATTTTGTCTTCATTTTTAGTCCGTATTGGCTGTAACTTGGCATTTGGAGTTCCCAATTGTGCAGAAACTCCCCCACCAATAATTATGGACATGGCACAGTGGATCCACCCATTGGCCAAAAATAAAAAAATTAATGTCAAAATTTTGGCACAACATCTGGCAACTCTGACAGCTATGGCATGGACCTTTTTAAAAGTATATTAATTTATGTTTCATTGGAACGCGATCTTCTTAAGAATAGCTTCAAAAGTCGGAACATTTGACTAATATTTTTTGTTGTGAGTACAACCTATATTTTAAGTGTAAGTAAATATATTCAAAATATCGCGAAACTAATACGTATTGCAAAATTTTATCGCGAATTTTGAAGGAGGAGTTAATAGCTTAATTTTCATTAAAAAATAGTGTTTTAGCGTGTTGTGGAATTCTAATTTGCTGTTTATCTTCTTAGTGTATTTTGTAATGCCAATTCGATCATATACTTAAATTTGACCTAAGGTTTTAGTCATGATGCCCACCAGTGCCCACCTCGGGAATAATTTTCCAAAGTAGTTCATGAATTTAAGATTATTCAGTATTAAAATCTGCTGCCATCTAGTGCCAGACTATAAATGGTGGGCCGCTGACTAAAGCTGCGTTAGAATAGGGTTTTTATGGATATATTAGCGTATAACTCTGTTATCTGACCACGTACATTAACATAATTGGTATCAGTGGCAATATGATGAAATCTTCTTCCAAATTTGTCTTACATTGGCGGTACGTGCCTTCGAGGAAGGGCGCTATAAGATCTATATTAAAAATTTTACCAGTTTTCAGACAAAAAATTTTGATTTTTTTAATCCGCTGAATTGGTTGGATTTTATGTTGTTTTGGAAATTGTTTTTGATTTCCCAAGCGTATTTTTGCATCATAAGATAATCGGGATCTTTGTTCATGTCATTTTGTATTAATAGCATAAAACAATTCTTACCGTATACCCCCTCCAGAGGGGAAAGAGGGGAGAATGGCGCATTGGACTGATTTGTACACTCTAAATATTTTTGGCCACTTTCTCCATACAAGTGGATCCACTGTGCACGGGTCAGATTTTGATGTAGCCCCCATATAACTGTACCACTCTATTTCAGGCAATTTAAAGTTTTTATCTACATTTTCGGTGTAAATTTACTGTAATTTGGTTATGGTCTTCTCAGTGACCAAAAAATATATTTACTAAAAAGTTAAAAATTAAAAATAATTAAAAAAATTAAGTTTCAGTGTTTTATTTATAAATGCACTTAATACTGGAAAATAATTTGTCGCTCACCCTCAATAAGTATATACATACTTCCTCATGATGGAATCTCTCAAATAAAACTCTTGCATTTAAACTAAAAATGGTGACAATACTAAACGGCAAGTGTTTTATTTGAGAGATTCCATGATGAAAAATTATTTTCTAGTTGTCAGTTCATTTATAAATAAAACACTGTGACTTAATTTTTTAAATTACTTTTTTATTTGTTCTTTGGGTTTATTCTTAGCCTTTTAATTCGAATTGTGACTACTAAGCCAAGTTTTAAGTTTTGTTTTAGTAGTGCCAACGTATACTTTTTTACATGAGTTGGAATTATCTTCATTTGTACCCTATTACATACACAACACTGGATTTGTCGGTTTTTGTATTATTTGAAATGTTTCATATTAGTTTATTTCTTTGCATATAGTTATTACAGAATTCGACTTTTTATAGGCGAGATATCTCTGGAGCCGATGGTCGAAAAAAAATTTGAAAATATACTAAAATGTTTCGTTGATGAGCAGCATAACCTCTTTTTGAAAATGTGTCCGATTTCAATCAGAAATCCCCTTATACATTTTCTGACCTTATATAATATGTGTTTCATGGTGAAGGGTATAAAAAGTGCGGCCCGGCCGAACTAAACGCTTTATTACTTGTTAGTTTCTGAAGTTTTTTATTCGCTTGCACAGACTCTATCACTTCTGGTAAAGAAGAAAATGTTTGACGTTTTTATGACATAAAAGAATAATATATTCTTAGATTCTGAACTCGCGGATTCGAGTAATTTATCTTTTTGGAGAAAATTAATTATTACAAGTCGTTAAGGTATCTCGATATGTAATTTAAAAAGGACGTTATGTTCGTGTCTTTTTATACCCTCCAACACATTAAACGCCTGTATAACTTAATAGGTCTTACTCGCGACTAGAATAATTTAGGGATTGGATTAAAATGGTTATATATTTTTACCACTTTCTGCATGGAAGTTCTCCAACCAAAAGGAATCCCGAAATCTATATTACAGGCGATATTCTTAAAAATTAGGCTTAGATTTTCAAAATCCTGAAAATCTTGCGATAGTAAAAAACGATGGCAATTCTCTGTGGTTTTAAAATCTGGGATATACCATAACCTGAATCTACATATATGATTAGAAATGTCAAAATACTGAAAATGAAGCAAAACATTTATATGGCGACTATGAAGAACATGGTCCGATTTGGTTTATTTTCAATTCTAAATATCCAAGGCCTTATATTTTATACTCTATACAAAATTTAAATTGTGTCCTAAATTTTGTGAACTATTTATATACTTTGTGTCAATATTTCATATAAAATCAACTAAAAAACCTTTTAAATAGCTTTACGTAACGTTACACAACTTTAAAAATTTTCATGATTTTTTGTCAAGTTTATTCGTCTGTTAGTCCACATTTATATTAGGTAATTTTCTTTGCGGCAATTGTAAGTTTGTGGGTAAGAGAGGGTGTTGAGAGGCAAATGGTTTTCATGTACCTCACATCTCTCTCTATCGAACTGACAACTGCCGCAAGGAAAATTGCCTAATATAAATATGGACTTATCTTGAATAAAAATTTACATCATGTACCACTATTTAAATTTGGTTTTAATCATGTCCCCATGTATAACTTAAATATTAAAGACCATCATAAATTGGCACATAGAATAAAATATGTATGAGAGTTTGAGTATTAGTTACTCTAACTCATAGTCGTAATACAAGCCACACACTTTAATATGTTTGTGCTAATAAAGATACATCCATCAAAATTTCGTTGCACATATTCCTAACAAATGAATACTGGTTATAGCAAGTGTTAACATATAGTCAATCACTTTGCATTCAAAAAAACGTATAAACTCCATCCCTCATTATTACCAATTATGATGGTGATAAATAATACCACCATTCACCATTCTTCTCACATGGTTTCTTTGTGATTCTGTTATATTCTCAAGTCAAATGAAAAAGGACATATAAAAGATTTATTTAGGGAATAGATACATATGTATAAATGCCAGTATAATATGGATAAACTCTTAACATCTTTTGTGATTCTATGCTACACACAACTAGCAACACTTTAGCAAAAACCAGCAGACAATAGCAACAAAAAAGACATTTGTATGAAACCAAAATGTGAGTTTGTGGGTAACTGGAAGGCCAATACATACTCAAATGTTCACTTACATAATATATGCACGAACACAGACGCTCGTTCTTACATGCTATAAGAAAACACCTTAGGGGCAACAATGCCAACAAAATATACAATATGCCATCATTAACCCTTTTTAACTTTCTTCCATCTCACACTCGTCATTTGTCTGTTGGTAACAATCTTGTTATAAATATAAAATGGTTTATCGGTCATAGCAGACCATTGGAATTTTTAAAGTATATTTCGTATTTGCACTTAAATATCAAATAAAAAATATTTTAAAAAAATATTAAGTTACAGTGTTTTATTTATAAATGCACTGAAAACTAGAAAATAATATTTAGCTTATCTTCAATATGTATATTCTTCTCTCAAATAAAACACCATTTTTATTTTAAATGCAAGCTTTTTTAGAGATTCCATCATAAAGAAAAATATACATATTGAAGCTAAGCGAAAAATTATTTTCTAGTTTTAAGTGCATTTATAAATAAAACACTGTAACTTAATTTTTTTTTTTTTTTGATTATTTTTTATTTTTAACTTTTTAGTAAAGAAAAATTGTTGACCACTGAGAACCCCATAACCAAATTACAGTCAATTTAGGCCGCAAATGTGGATACAAACTTTAAATTGCCTGAGTTTGGGTGGTACCGTTTATAGTGAGAACTCGTATACCAAAACCTGGACCTATGTCCACAAGTTTTTGTGGGGAAGTTTCTCTATCACATGCCAAATTACATCCAATTCGGCCAAAAATTAAGATAAAATCCTTAAAACACTTGAAATCAGGTGTTACCGCTATATGGGGGCTATAGGAAACAAGTAAAAAAGTATCAGTCAGCTTTGCTGACAGAGATATACCCTCAGCCTGTGTATATTGAAACAATTTTTTTTTTTTTCCAAAAAACGTGTTTATTAAGAGGTTTTAAAAATGTTGGATGTATGAACCGACAAAAATGTTGATTAGGATTTAAGATCAAAAGTTTTGCGGAGGAGATACTTAAAGGAATGGATCGACATTGACCATTATGGAAGTGGATCTCTGAAACACATTTCGTCCAAACATACTTGGGGTCAAAAACCATTATTTCGGTGAGGCACATTTTGCCCGTATGAAAGTGTATATGAGAAATGTTGCCAATTATTTCATATTCCATTTCCAAAAAATTGATTTTTTTCTTTTCGCGCTACATTAACGATTTTTGGTACATAGATCAAGAAAAAATTCCCCAGTACAAATACGCTCGCGAGCCAATTTTTGGTTGTTGCGGACACATGTTATCGCGGTTTTATTTCTGCTTTTAAGAAAAAATTATTTTAAAAACGCTAATTATTTTATTGAGCACAATTGTCAGTAAAGAGTTACAACGAAGCGACGTCAGTGAGTAGATTGCATAGTAATTGTAAAATGTCACTCAGCATTCGCGGAATTTACAAAAAATTGACAAAATCTTAAATGTAATCCGAATTTTTTGAAAATATAGGTCCATTTACCCGTCAAAAATTACAAAAAATAACAGTTTTAAATAAAGACTCCACGGGGAACAAATGAGACCCAACTTATAATCATCGAGGATATTATAGCCAAAATAAGCACATATTTGTGTTACAAAAAACAAATTTTGGTTTGCAATAATAGTTTTCACATGCATTATCTATATATATAAATGAGCTTGGTGATAAGTGACTGACTGACTGACTGACTCATCATCAACGCCCAGCCAAAACGGCTAAAGCTAGGAGCTTGAAATTTTACCAGTGGGTCACTGTTGATGCAAATGTGCGAGATAAGGCCGGGTTTTAGAAAATTTGTCCTGGAACCACAAAAAAATAACAACAACAAAAATCCTTATTTTTCATTATTATTACGTACTTATTCACTTAGTTGGCCCTCTGCAAGACATGTGTCAAATTAATAATGCTATAACTTCTTGATACCGTAAATGATCACACATAATTTCAAATTTTGTAGTTTACTTCTAGGCACACTTATTTTATCGTAAACCACTAAATAATAGAAAGACAAGACATTCGTTATCTTCCATTGCAACAGATGTCGCAGGTGGTGATAATGGTATAAACCGATCTTGATTTTGTTTTCACATAACAGGTGTCGCACAAAAGAATTTCATTCGTTAAAATCCAGTTAGAAAAAATGATTACAAACCATGTATTTGTAAAAATTTTGATTTTCAATTTAAAATTAAAACAAAAATTCTTTCAATAAATAATGTTGGGTTTGTTGAACAAATGAGTTGCTGTTGAAGACAACATTAGGGGAATAAATTCAGAAATCGACCAGAAATAACAACAAATAAAAACTGTATGGACCTGAATTTTTGGTAATAACTAAATGTTTGCAAATCAATAAAAGTGCAATAAAATTGTGCATATTACCACGATTTATTTGCAATTAAGAATGTTGTGTGTATGGAGATGTACAGTCATAACTATACAAATTTCAATTTCAAAATCTGTCATTTGAAGAAATCGCTAAATAATTAATGAAATCAATAATAGGTCCCAAACCAGAGACAAAAGATTGGTTCTGTAATTGAAAACGATTTTGGAGTATGCGTGTTACGTGAAAAAGGCAACAAGTATTCATCACGAAGGGTTAGGAAAAAGTTCTCTTCCCGCAACATATAAAGCAACGAATCAGATTTGCTACTAAGAAAATTTCAAGCGCGTTAAAGTACTTTGATGACGTTATATTTTCTGATGAGATGAAACATATGTTGCACTATAACGACGGAACCCAAAAAATATGGCGCAACCCTCTCACAGCCCTGGAAAATAAAAATGCAATACATACTGTAAACTTCGGAGAACTGTAAGTTATGGTAAAGGCATAGACAAATGAAGTGTATAAACAAAGGATTACTCATGTTGAGTGCTGTCAACAGACTCAAACCAAAATACTCAACATTTTTCCAAGTCGATTTTTGAGAAAAATCTCAAGATTTTCTTTTACATCTGAGGATGTCGATTCCGTCAAAAACTAAGCCCATACAGTTTTTGTTAGAAGAAGATGTTTTAAAAATTGTGTTTTTAATTGAGTTGTTCTGTTTGCAATTAAGAATCATTATGGCGTTCTTGGTATATAGAAATGTAGAGTCTATAACTTTTCGTCACTAAATAATTTAGGAAATCAATAACACTGTGACACAATAGCTATTTGCGGTAAATATTTCAGAAGCACCCCAGATGTCTACATAAGCAATAACCAATAGTTATGTGTACATACCAATAAATACATAATGACGAATATACAGAAAAACAAAACATAGTTTATTTCTGAACCAAAACCGATTAAATGTCAATAAGGACAATGAAAACGGGACAAATTCGATTAGTTGTCAAAGGGAACCGTACCTAATATCTTCTGAGCAACATTTTTGTAGAATATTTGGATGCTGAAAAATCTCATCTTGTGGTACTTTCACTACGGTTCAAGAAATAAAGGACGAAAAGGGCATGAAAGGCATTGAGTTAGAAGAATGTAATGTTCTACAAAAAGATTCGCTAATCGATTTCACTGAAGACATGTCACCTCAAAACGAAGCTACAACAACGCCAAACAGAGATATGGAGCTATTTTCCCAAGTATTATAGGGAAAAAATCAAAATTTCATCGCGCGATATCTCAGAAACTTGACCTATGGCGAAAAATTCCTTTTGGGTTCTTAGTATACTCATCAAGGGCTTTCATCTCCAAAAGAAATTTTCCACCTCCCAAAAATGCTGCTGCACAGTGTAATAGACCACAAACCAGAATCAAATTTTGGTTTTGTAATTGAAAACGATTTTGGAAGGGATAGGAAAAACCACTGCTCTCCACTTAAAGTATAGGGAAACGAAATTTCTACAGAGAAGATTTCAAGCCCTGTAAAATACTTTAATGACGTTATATTTTCTAATGAGACGAACATTATGTTGTATTATTACGAGGGGACCCAAAAAGTATGGCGCGAACTTCTCTATAACGAACTTCCCAATAACGAATTTTTCTCTATAACGAAAAAATATTGAAAACACAATTTTTTCAGTCCATGCTCACCTATTTTAACCTCTATAAACGAACTTCACTATAACGAATACTTCTCTATAAAGAAGTTTTTTTAAGCACAAGTTATATTTCCCACACAAAATAACCTCCCTATAACGAATTAAAAAACAATATCTTTCAACAGCGCTCTTATTGAAGTCCACTTTATTTTTACATTGCGCACACAATGTGTCAAAACAAAACAGTTTATGAGGAAAAATATCAGTTAAAATATTTTTTGTGGTGATCGAACGCAAACTACGATAAAATTGTAGAGATCAGCAAGTTTTTCATTTGGTTTTGTTTAGATTCGAAGACTGATGAATCGTGCAATATGTTTTGAATTTCCTTTTCTTTCCCAGTTTAAGAAATAGTTGCGAAACAAAGTTCCCGATCATATTTGTTTTCCCACTGCTCATTGGGATGACTTTTTTGATGAAGCAAAGTAGCTTAAGGGGTATTATCAATTTGTGCATTTGTATGTAACATGCAAAAGGAAACGAAATAGGTCAATGGTTCCTTTCGATGATCTACATAGCATCACATTCTGAGTCCATTATACGTGACCGTCCATCCGTTAATGCACTTTTGTCGCATTTATTATCCTATCCGGGTTAAAATTTATGATGGTCGCAATTTTGACCAAAGGACTATAGCCATTGCTTTTGACGAGAATAGGTTGAGATTTGGATATAGCTCCCATATAATCTCCCAATTCCGTGTATTCTATCCACCAAACAACTATTTTAAAACAAATGTGTAATGAAATCTGTTCAGTAGTGCGATTCACAAACTAATTTTGTGAGTTACCGACAAGTGCCGGTAAAATTAAAATGCTTATAATTTCGGTAATTACCGAAAGAATATGTGGTAATACCTTAAACTGTCGTACTTTACTGGTTAAAGAATTTGTAAATAGGAACGGGTGAAACTATACTCTGCATTTTAATTTATTTATTTATTATCCACCTTTATATTCGTGTGAATTCTCCGCTAACGAAGTAGCGGGCACTTGCTAGTAATAATATATAATTGTTCCACAAACATCCCAGGCGGGACAGGGAAACTTCTCTCATATCAATGAGTGCACCCCGATTCATATTAGCTTAATGATATGGGACATACTGTTTATCGCCGAGTCCGAACGGCGTGTCTAAGACACCACTTGTGAAGTTTTTCAAGGCTGAAATACTCAGAAAATGTCGCCAACATTACAGAGGGGTATTTTGCCACCGTTGAAAAGTGTTTGATGTTGAATGGCCGGGGAATCGCACCCACGACGTTCAGCGTGCAAGGCGGGTGTGCATACCATTGCACCACGGTGGCACATGCATTATAGAGTTGAAAATATTGGAAAAATTCTATAGGAGTACTTCTTTTATTTTTCTTGAAACTCCCAAGAAAATGGGAGGATTTTGCTTTATCTACATTCACATAGAAGGTTTCCAATTGAAGAAAGTTATCGGGTTAATGAAATAAATCATTAGACTTCTTGAACGGAATATGCATTATCAAAATATGTGTAAATCGCGTAGTTATCAAAATCGTTTTGTCCGCATGTGATTTTCATGTACAGCAAGGCCATATCTTTTAATTTGTATATATTTTTCGAAATATAACTTGACAATTTTTGTATTCTTCCTTGGTCGATTCGAGCTTACTAACGTTTGTTTACATCGCATTTCCGATACCTGAAGATGAAGTTGAATGTTGCTTTGAGATGCAAAATTATTTTAACTGCAATAAATGGGAAAAATAAGCGATTCTTGCCGTCAAAATGGCGTTGGAGAACCCTCCAGACTTTTTTGACGTTGAAATTTGCGCCCAATTTATGAAACATTTAAAAAAACTGGACCTAGTTTTTTATTGATACTCTTTTCATGCAATCTCAAATGATCCTTGCCTCTGACAACAACAGATTTACCTCCTCTCTCCCGTTACAAATTTGTTTCTTAAAAACTGCATTAAAGTGTTGAACAAATCTGCATTTTGAAAATAATTCGCGCACAACATCTAAACTAAATTACTCGTTGGACATCGGCGATCTAAAAAAACAACGATTTGTAAAAAGTTTTTCTCAAATTTATGCCTGTAAATCCCCAATAATTGCCCTGAACTTATAATTATTTCGCATCAAAAATAAGGGAAAACGTTTTAAAATTTTACAAATTTTTATTTTGTCGCAAAATCAAATAACACTGTGCCACAAATTGGAACTCAAGGTCTGTGCGGTGGAAAATGCCTTTTGGAGATGAAAGCCCTTAGTGAGTATATTAAGAACCCAAAAGGAAATTTTCCCCATAGGTCAAGTTTCTGAGATATCGCGCGATGAATTTTTTGAATTTTCGCCTATGATGCTTGAGAAAATAACTTTATATCTCTGTTTGCCGTTATTGTAGCTTCGTTTTGAGATTACTCAGAAGATTACTCAGGAGTTTCGATTTAACTCATAAGTTTGACCTATGGCATAACTGTCCTTCCGGGTTCATAATATTAACTTCATCGACTTTCATCGGCAAAAAGAATATTTCACCCACCAAGCTTTTATCTTCATATTTACGCGCAGTGATATTTTTCCTTAAAAACGGTTCAAGAATGCGGGTTTTTTGTTTTAGCACCGAACTCAGGTAAGATGCAGTCAAAAAATTTATTTTCCCTGATTGGAATTTTTTATTAGCTTTCTAATGGTATACATATAAGCTTAATCGGTTACTTAAACTCGGTACAAAATCCGGGTTTTATATCGCTAAATCCGGTTCAAAATATTAGATAACCGGATCTATTTTCCAAGAAAATTTGTCATTAACGTGTTCAGCATATCGGGAGCTATATATGGTAAATATTTCAGATACATCCCAGATGTCAATATAAGCGATAACCAATGGGTATGTCTACTTACCAATACATAACAAATAACGAATATACAGAAAAACAAAACATAGGTTTTTTTCTGAACAAAAGCCGGGTAAATGTCAAAAAAGACAATGAAAACGTGACAATATCGATTTGTTGTCAATGAGAACCGTACCTAAAATTCTCTGAGCAACATTTTTGTGGAATATATGGATGCTGTAAAATCTCATCTTGTGGTACTTTTACTGCGGTTCAAGAAAGAAAGGACGAAAAGGACATGAAAAAAATTGAGTTAGAAGAATGAAATGTTCTACAAAAAGATTCGCCATTCGATTTGACTAAAGACATGTAATCTCAAAACGAAGCTACAATAACGGCAAACAGAGATATAAAGCTATTTTCTCAAGCATCATAGGCGAAAATTCAATAAATTCATCGCGCGATATCTCAGAAACTTGACCTATGGGGAAAATTTATTTTTGTGTTCTTAATATACTCACTAAGGGCTTTCATCTTCAAAAGGAATTTTCCACCGCACAGAAACCTTGTCGCGCAGTGTAATTGATATATTGATATCATGGGGAGTGTCCAACTCCATAATACAAAATTATAAAATCTTACAAAAGTCTTCGGAATTACGAAAAAAATAGAAATTTACATGTGAACCTATGTTTATTTCGGGCACTGTAGCATCGGCTGCATGAAAGTATTAAAAACCTATAAAACATCTCTAATTTGCGCAAGGTACAACAAATTTTGTTCCGCATTCGGTTTCAGTGTCACCACGAAAGTCTACATCGATATATATCTATTTCAAGGCGATCAATCAGGAACCGTGGATGTAGCATTACACACTTTTTTCTGGGATAAAATTAATGTAGCCCCCTTATCAGTGAAGTTTTTAAATCTCTGTTTCCACAAAAACGAAGATGCTGCACTAGTTTTTTCATTGCAGTAGAAACGGCCCCCAGAATACGCGATAAAATGCGCGATATTTTCAAAAACAATTTTTGGTGATTTTCCTACCTTGGAAATTTTTAGTACATGGAATTTCACAAGTAAAGATTTATTAGATCCGCAACGTAAAAATCTAAAATTTGCAATCAAGTACGAGTAAATCGAATGACAATTGTAAAAATTAAGCCCGAAAAATATGATTTTTAGAAAAATGTTCGCACAAAATTTTCGTATTAGGATGCAGATTTCTGTGAAGCTGTGTAGGCTACATTCACGACACATATATCAAATAACTCAGAAACGCGAGATCTACAATCCTATATATGATCTTTAAAAAAAAAAACACTTAAATTCTGGCTTCAAAATGTCATCATTTAATGGTAGTAGTCCGGTCAAAATAGACATTGGAATAGCAAAAATTCCCCCACGGCTGAATATTGGTGGAGAGCTAGGGTTTGCCGTTAGAAGCAACGTCCTAAAAGTCCACATCGACCCATGTGTGCAAAAAAAGTTATTCGGGGTCAAAGGTCAAATTTTAATGGTTTTTAGGCTTTCGGATTTATTTTTTGAAAACGGTTGATCTAATCAAAAAGTGATTAAAGTAAATATTGTGGACAGAAAATTACCTACAAGTTTGATCTTTATAATTTTTTTCCTAGAAGGAACCATTCTTGAGATATAGCTGTTCTAAAAAACACATGATTTTTATGCACTTATAGGGGAAATATGCACATATTCATACGAACCGAAAAAAAATATATTTTCTTGAAGAGAGACATTATAGCTATCTTTATAAAAAATTCCAACAAAATCGGAGCGTGTTTAGTAGAGTGATTCAATGCTAGAGTCATTTTATGCAAAAATAGCCCAACGGGAACGACCCCAACGAAAACTCTCCGATTTTTTTAAGTTTTGTCAGAAGGTAGGGTTTGTTGCGCTGATTACGGAAATGTATAATTTTCAACGGTTGCGGATCCGGTTCGCCGGTTATTCGACCCGAAAGGCCAAATTTAAAAACCGGTTTAGACCCGGTTCTACTGAACCGATTACTGCAAAGTGGATATCGTTTGAAAGCTTATGAAAGTATCTAACACATAGTGTCAATACTTTAACCGGTTCCCCTCATAATATACTTACGAGGCTAATTCTTTATTTGACCTTTAGATCGCGATATCTCGAAAATGGTAAGTCTTTTTTAAAAATCGTAAAGGCCGCTCTTGTAGACAATTATTAAATCTACAACTTTTATTTTAGTCGGCTTTTGCTAAGTCTTACCGTTTTTGAGAAAAATTAAAAAAACTCAATAATGCCTCCAAAAATGACCTTTGACCCCGAATAACTTGTTTTGCACACATGGGATCGATGGGGACTTTTAGGACGTTGCTTCTAATGGCCATCCCTAGCTCTCCACCAAAAATCAGCCTTGTGGGAATTTTTGCTATTTCCCCCTTATACGCATGTCTATTTTGACCGGACTATAGACGCAGATCAAATTTTGAGAAGTTATACACTAGTGAGATGATCCTTATTTAGTTCCCTTCTACTTTTACTTTGACGGGAAAATCGTGAAAAGTGTGGTTTGATCACAAATCGGGAGAAAACAAAAAAGACACGTTGGCTTCAACCCATTTTTACCCATTATTTAACATAAACGTAGCCACAGCTTCCACGCAAATTAACTTTTAAGGCCAATATTTTTTGCCAAGTCTAAAAACATTTCATTTTATCCGAAAGCATCTAATTTGTATAATATTCGACCACATTTCGCGAGTTCTTGAAGGCTAAACCTGGGCTTCAACTATGTTAAATTTTCAAAAATATTGCACATATACCCTCGTTAGCATAAATGCTGAGGGTATAAAAATGGACCCATATTGGTTTTGATTACATATTCATGTATTGTCATCCAAATCTAAAAAGTGTGCAAACTTTTAGTTCGATTGGTCAGCTGCAACTGTGTTAAAAATGAGTTACTAGATTTGAACTAAATCGGGAGGTACCGCTATGTGGGGATATAGGAAAAATGTTACCCATATTGGTTTTGGTTTCGTATTCATCAAAATCTGAGAAGTGTGCAAAGTTTCAGTTCGATTGGTCAACTGCAACTGTGTTAAAAATGAGTTACTAAATTTGAACTAAACGGACACCAAAGCAAGTTAAATAAAACACTGTAAAAATAACTTTAAGCTTTATTTTGAGCTCTTTTCCACAGTGTATGTGGACAAAGCTATAGCTGATTCCAATATCACTCTTACCCAAGTTTACAAAAAGTAATTAAAAAAGGTAATAATTTATTAATGTTTCCTTTAAGCTTATAATATTAAAGTGAAATCTATACAAAAAAGCAGCTGTTTTTATCCACGTTGAAAGTTGTCGTCTACTTTAAAATGCTATATGCAAATTGAGTTTAGACGTTGTGTTTATTTTTTGTAAATATTTTCATATTCTTGAAAAATTGGCCAGTTTATTCATAAATCTTAAGATGTCATGCATTTCTCTGAATAAAGTATGTCATCTGTATTACGAAATGATACTTGCGATTTTAGAATTTGCAAAAGGTTAGTCATGCAATAATAATTCCCGACTGTCCAAATATTTTGTATTATTTCCCAATGGATTTAAAATACTAAATGTGACAGCACGTTTTTTATGAAAGTGTTTTCAGTCGAAGAAAAGAATAAATGAACAAATATGGAGATTATGTATGGACTGATGTTAAGTGTTGCATTGAAAAAATATATGTTAATGGATCGCATGGAAAAATGTATTTTATAAATATGCAGCCCATGTCGTTGAATTGCATTTATTCTATTCAAAATTTTACTCGTGTTCCAATAAAATGGGAGTAATGCCAAATTGTGGATCTATGTCGTAAAATTTAGAACGGTTTCAGATCACTGTTATCTTTAACTGCCAAATCACAGCTACTTCAATTTAAAACAGTCAACAGTCGGAGATATACGTTCAGCCTCTGACCAAAATAAGAACCAAACAAAATAATTATGCCGTATATAAAATATATTGATTTTACAATTTTCCCAAATTTTCTTGTGGGAAGTAACAGAAGGATGGGACGGATAGATTCCATATTCGATACTGATACATCACTGAATGAAATAATACGATGTGCACAGTTTGGACCAATCAGAAACTAGCTGCGAGAGTTATCTTGCGGATTTTCCATTTTAGTTGGTGCCATCAGGATTTCTCTGAGATTTTAGCCCATTATCTCAGGAAGTATGTACTTGCCCACGAAAAATATTGTTAAGTAAAGGAGCCGCAAGGACACCCTGCTCTTAAACTTTATTTTTCGGAATTTTGTGTGGAAGGTACCCGAAGGAGTGGACCGATACAGTCCATAATCTAACACGATCCATATCTGGAAGGAATAATACGATGTGCAATGTTTGGACCAAATCGATTGTTCCCTTCTACGAACTTAAACTAAGTTTGGACAAAATGCCCCGAAGATGTTTTCACACTCCATTTGTTTCATTTAATTTTTTTCCTGCCTCCTTTCCTTCCTCCGTTTCTCACGACACATCTTTCGGGTGCTACGTGTTGCTAATGATGGCAGAGTAGTCTTATATTATGCATTATTCCATTCTTTATTGCTACTATACTTCTGGCCATGCCATAGTTTATTTAGCGGGGGCCTCTGGTGCCCATTAGCGATTTATGCGCCGATATGCTATCATGAAGTATCTAAAATTAAATACATATTTATTATCAATCAAATGCTGTTGAAACTACGTCCAACTTCAAATAAACATCATTTTAACACACACATTACTTTTACATTGTGCTTATGGTTCTCACACTCATATTCAAAGACAGATAGAACGAATAACTGAATAACTCAAACTAGTAAAAATCTCTGTTTCATTGTCGGAGGGATGTAATAATTGCCAAATTTCATGGCAGTGAAATCATAACATTCACTACAATGAAAACAACCATTTTCATTTGTTGTGTTTATGATAGCAGAGTGTTACATAAACTTATATTACATGGCATAATAATGCCAATGTTCCCCAGCAGTTAGTAAGAGTTCTATGAAAACATAACTACAAAATATGTCGGTTATTAAAAATGTTCAAATATGTTTTGCAAGAACTGAAAAAGGAAATAAACTGGACTCGACTGCATTGACTAAAGTAAATAAGCGCCGTTGGGTTATGATTCTTTTTGTAATAATTTTTGATGAACATATTTTTTTTTGTTAATATATAATATCCATAGAATTGGTGTAATGCCTGTAATAAAAACAAAAAACTCGCCAAAACTGTTTCTTTTTTCAATCTCTCAGAAGAAACCAGCATTTTTTGCTTTATGAAAGGCGTTCATGAAATGCAGAAATTTGAACCTTGGCAAGACTTTATGAACACTAATCTTAAAATGCAGTATTTTTTTACCGTGGTGTAGGGTGTGGTAAGGAGTATGATTTTCTGTGCATTTGTATGTAACATTCAAAAGGAAACGAGATAGACGACTCTGAGTCGTTTTAAGCATGTCCGTCCGTTCGCAGCATACACTTCGCATTTATTGTCCCATTCAGCTGCAAATTGGGGAATATAATTTTTTAGCCATACTCGTAGGAATAACGCTATTGCTTTTGGTGAAAATCAGTTCAGATTATATATTATATATTTTCGGCCGATTTTACGTATTTGCTGCACCAAATCTGAAATCTGTGACTGAATTCGGTCTAGAAATAAATGTGCCAAATAATATCGAAATCGGCTCAGATTTGGATATAGCTCCCGCATATATTTTCGGGCGATTTTACGTATTTGCTGTACCAAATCTGAAATCTGTGACTGAATACGGTCTAAAAATAAATGTGCCAAATTTTATCAAACTCGGTTCAGATTTGGATATTGCTCCCATATATATTTTCGTCCGATTTACCTATTTGATCATTTCCTTAATGGTTTTGTTTTGAATTATTATTGAATTATCTACATGAATTTACTCTTGTTACCAACATAATATGTATAAAGTAATATATGGTACCAGTGTGTCGATTTCCCTAAATTTTGAGGAGAACTCGTTCTTGTTGAAACCGATAATTATCAGCAAAACTACTAGGTACTTTAACTAGGATCATCGGTGTAAACACCCACAATAAACACGCGCGCAGTGGACTGTTGCGTTGCTTCATGATAACAACCAGCAACAATGAGCACACCAAAAGAGTCTCCACCGCTACACAGTGTGTCGAAAATGTTTTTTTTTTGTGTCAAAAGTCAATGTCTTATAAACGGATGATTAGGAATGAAATTTGTAGGAGATGTTTATGAAATGAAGAGCTTTTATTTTATACAGTTGGAAAAAATTATATATTTATGAATGTATAACCTCAAAGCGGCGGTACCGTTATATGGTGGCTATACCAAAACGTGGGTCTATATATAAACTTTTATGCAGGGATGCTCCTTACTCAGTAAGATCCCAACAGTAGTAGTAATTTGGTTCAAAAATGTGGTCACAAACCTTAAAAGACCTTAAAATGGAAAGTACCGTTATATGGGAACTATAGCAAAATGTGGATCTATATTGACAATTTTTTGGTAGGGAGATTTTTTATACGAAGAAAACGTTATATTTCAATTTGTAGCTAAATCGGTTGATAAAATCCGGGCAATAAATAAAATCGGGTGGTACAGTTTTGGGGGGTCTATATCCCGACGTTGCAGGTGGTCGCAGCTTATCTATTGGGAAATTGATAGTTCGAGAGCTCCTCTATATATGTGTACCATTAGAACTGCCGGAGACAGGGAGACTTTTTAGTTATATCCAATTGAAAAATTACTAACTAAAAATACAAATTTCATTTCGATTATTTTGTACGAACAAAAGGTCAAGATAGTTAAAATATAACGGAACAACCAACGAAATTTACTTTATTTTTTCTTTTAGCTAGCTTGTTTTTATTACTTCGAGCTAATTTTTTGGGAATTTTCGAAAAAAAAAAAATATTTTGGCAGTTTTGGCGCAAAATATTGGATTTGGGCACTGTTCATAAATGCGTAAACTTTTGCTCGCTACTGTCGGTTGGAGTTAGCGGTGACTACGCCAAAAATTAGAAAATATGTAAAATATAAAAAGTGTAAACAATGTAATAATTCACCCACACTATACGCAGTCACCGGTAAATTCCAACTGACTGGAAGTAAATAGGCAGAAAGCAGATTTGCAAACTAGCGTACTAAGCTGATGCAAATTATTGCATCGTTCAGTTCTTTTTATAAACGCGAACGCGTAAGTTTAAAGTCTCAAAGTTAAAACAAACCTTAAAACTAAATCTAACAGTTGCCTAAAAATTACTTGTTGAATTTGCCTAAACTATCCTAAAAACAAGTAAAAAAGTATCAGTCGGCTTTGCCGACAGAGATATACCCTCAACCTGTTCAAATTGAAACACTTTTTTCACAAAAAACGTATGTACTAAGGGGGTTTCAAAATTTTGGTCGTATGAACCGACAAAAATGTTCAAAAATTTTGCGGAAAAAAAAATTTTGCGGAAAAGGATTAAAGTTCAAAAATTTTGCGGAAAAGGTACTTAAAGGAATGGACCGACATAGACCATGGGGGTGCCAAAGGGGGTTTTTACACCCTTCGGACTGTTTTCTCAAGAAGTATGGACTTGCCCCTGAAACAACTTTTACCATCGTAATTGAGGCAGCGAATGTAAGTTGCTTCAACAAAAATCAAAGTGATTCAATAGCAGGTCTTAAAGTGAACTTATCCAAAATGTTGTGTGGGAGGTACGGAATGGAGTGGACAAATATAGTCCATATTCGAACCTGATCTATATCTGGTAGATATTATTATCGGTCACTCCCATCAAGAGTTATCGTGCGCACAATTTTCCGAATATTTTTAAACTTTTGTGGGGAGGGCCAAATTTTGGCCGGAATCGGCATTTCCGTTCGAGAATTATCTTGAGCTTCCACCCATAAACATGGTGTCATAGGGTTTGTTTTTCAACTTTCTGCCTATTTTTTCAGGAAGTATGGACTTGCCCCTGAAGAAACTTGTACCTTCGTATACAGTGAATACACGATGTTACAACAAAAACCAAAGCGATTCGAGGCCAGGTCCTAAACTGAACTTTTTCGAAATTTTGTGTGGGTGGTACCCGAAGGAGTGGACCGATTGAGTCCATATTGGAATCTCATCTAAGTTTGGTAGAAATTACACAATGTGCAAAGTATGGACCAAAATGGTTATTCCCTACAAGAGTTATCGGTTGGAGTTAGCGGTGACTACGCCAAAAATTAGAAAATATGTAAAATATAAAAAGTGTAAACAATGTAATAATTCACCCACACTATACGCAGTCACCGGTAAATTCCAACTGACTGGAAGTAAATAGGCAGAAAGCAGATTTGCAAACTAGCGTACTAAGCTGATGCAAATTATTGCATCGTTCAGTTCTTTTTATAAACGCGAACGCGTAAGTTTAAAGTCTCAAAGTTAAAACAAACCTTAAAACTAAATCTAACAGTTGCCTAAAAATTACTTGTTGAATTTGCCTAAACTATCCTAAAAACAAGTAAAAAAGTATCAGTCGGCTTTGCCGACAGAGATATACCCTCAACCTGTTCAAATTGAAACACTTTTTTCACAAAAAACGTATGTACTAAGGGGGTTTCAAAATTTTGGTCGTATGAACCGACAAAAATGTTCAAAAATTTTGCGGAAAAAAAAAATTTTGCGGAAAAGGATTAAAGTTCAAAAATTTTGCGGAAAAGGTACTTAAAGGAATGGACCGACATAGACCATGGGGGTGCCAAAGGGGGTTTTTACACCCTTCGGACTGTTTTCTCAAGAAGTATGGACTTGCCCCTGAAACAACTTTTACCATCGTAATTGAGGCAGCGAATGTAAGTTGCTTCAACAAAAATCAAAGTGATTCAATAGCAGGTCTTAAAGTGAACTTATCCAAAATGTTGTGTGGGAGGTACGGAATGGAGTGGACAAATATAGTCCATATTCGAACCTGATCTATATCTGGTAGATATTATTATCGGTCACTCCCATCAAGAGTTATCGTGCGCACAATTTTCCGAATATTTTTAAACTTTTGTGGGGAGGGCCAAATTTTGGCCGGAATCGGCATTTCCGTTCGAGAATTATCTTGAGCTTCCACCCATAAACATGGTGTCATAGGGTTTGTTTTTCAACTTTCTGGCTATTTTTTCAGGAAGTATGGACTTGCCCCTGAAGAAACTTGTACCTTCGTATACAGTGAATACACGATGTTACAACAAAAACCAAAGCGATTCGAGGCCAGGTCCTAAACTGAACTTTTTCGAAATTTTGTGTGGGTGGTACCCGAAGGAGTGGACCGATTGAGTCCATATTGGAATCTCATCTAAGTTTGGTAGAAATTACACAATGTGCAAAGTATGGACCAAAATGGTTATTCCCTACAAGAGTTATCGTGCGCACAAGTTTTGCGACAATTTTTGAACATTTGTGGGGGAGGTACCTGAAGGAGTGGACCTATATGGCCCGTCTTCGAACTTAATTCGAATCTGGACAAAATATTTCGATACCCAAAATTTGAACCGAATCGATTGATCCGTTCGAGAGTTATCGTGCGCACCAGCCTGCCAGACAGACAGACGGACGGACATTGCTAGATCTACTCAAAATTGTCTGAAACGGATATCGTACAAACATACTTGGGGTCTAAAACCATTATTTCGATGAGGCACATTTTTGGTCGTCTCAAAGTGTAAATACCCTCTTTAGCCTAAAGGCTGAGGGTATAATTACATAGAAATTGCTACCAAATTTACCTACCTAAAATCTAAAAAAACCTGTGAATAAAAACTTGTAAATATTGCCTAGTTAACCCTAAAGCATAAATAAAAACCCTACATTGAATTGAAACTAAACAAAAACAAATCTTATTATTCTAAAAAAAGCAAACACAGAAGGTAAACCCAAAAACATTTGGTCCTTCGAGCCGGATAAAAAAGTGACGTTTTATAAATAAATAAAAAACCAATAATACAACAGCAAACTGTGAGTGGACAAGGAGTAAAAACGTGCGGGAAATTGGGAATACATACAGACATACTGTTAAGTACAAACTTAACTTTTGAGCTCCACTGTAATTTGCCGGTGGTCGCAGTAGCATAATGTAAACATTAAACATACACAACTATGCGACCACCGGTACATTTCACTGGAAGTAAATAAGTTTGCCTAGAGCAAAACAGGTTTGCTGTTTTTTTTTTTTAAACAAGTAAAAGTTTAGTTCAAATCGAATTTTCACCGCGAACAGTGCTTCCCCAGTGACAAGTGCAACCTAAAATCACACAAAACCAAACAAAAAGACTGAATTTGTTAAATTTGTTAATACATAAACAGAAAGTTTACAAACACTGTACACAAAAACACCCCAAGAACATTGAACATATAAAATCAAAAACATTGTTAACACTTAGAAAACTACAAATTAAAATTGAAATTAAAAACACACACAAAGGCATACTTACCTTTAAATCTAAACAAAAAAGTGCTAAAAACCTACTTGCTAAAAGTTGTTAAAAGTAAAACTTAAAACTACAACATAGCATAACTAAAACTTACCTGCTAAACTTACCTAGAAATTGCCTATCATATTTACCTACCTTGAATTTGCCTACTTAAAATCTAAAAACTGTGAACTAAGAGATCAAAAGTTTTGCGGAGGAGATACTAAAAGGAATGGATCTACATTGACCATCATGGAAGTGGATGTCCAGCCACTACATATGGTGCCATAGAGGGTTTTTACACCCTTCGGGATGTTTGCTCAAGAAGTATGGACTTTCCCCTGAAAAAATGTTTACCAAGGTACGGTAAGGGGAGGTACCGGAAGGAGTGGACCGATAAAGCCCATCTTCGAACATAAACTAAGTTTGGGAAAAATATTACGAAGGCCAAAATTTGAACCGAATCGGTTCATCCGTTCGAGAGTTATCGTGCGCTCCAGCCAGACAGACAGACGGACGGACATTGCTCAATCGAATCCATATTGTCTGAAACACATTTCGTCCAAACATACTTGGGGTCTAAAACTATTATTTCGATGAGGCACATTTTGCCCGTATGAAAGTGTATATACCCTCGTTAGCATAAATGCTGAAGGTATAAAAATGAGGAAACAATTTACAACAAATAACATAAAACCCGTGAGAATATACATAAATACATAAAAGTACAGGATCGGCATAGAAAAAGTGAACAAAAATTGAACTTTACATAAAACCAAAAGGGAACAAAGAAGATATTTACACTAAAGTACAAAAGTGAACGAATACGGTGCGGCACAAAATTTTACGTACAAAAAATTAAAATATATAAAAATAAAATTATTTACAAAAAGTGAACACAAAACAGTGGAAAAACGGTGCACAGTGGTACAAAACGCAAAACTAGAACAGTGGTAAAAAGTGGAAAAAATACACAAATAGCAAATTAGAAAAAAATACAAAAAGTGACCCTACACAAATATACACAAAATTAACGTTGCACAGTGGTACATGTTACGAAAATATAGAAAAAAATTAAAGTTACACAAATTAATTTAAAAGAGTGAACACACATAACCATACAAAAAACGAATGTTACACACTGATATAAAAAGTAAAAAGTAGTGCACAGGGGTACGAAACAAAAAAACCGCAAAAGTGCAAAGAGACATTTTTACACAAAAAATAGCACCAAGCAACACAGAAAACATCACACAAGGACCCACCAACAACAAAAAATCACAGAAAATTGTCAAAGTGGGTACTCTTGGAAGTTTTTTAATAAATAAGACCCAAAAAGCATATTTGGAGCAGGCAGATCATTAATATTTGCCCTGACCCATATATGCAACTTTTTTGGACACTCTTATTCAAATCTGCTAATTGCCCAATTTTCGAGAATTCTAACCTGAAAATTGGACGGGATTAAATTGGAGAGCCATTTTGTCGGACGGACAGACTCACAAAGGGGAAATCCCCATTATATAAAGAAAAAAATTGGGAATTAGTGGAAAAAGACGCCATATTTTTGCTGAACGTGGAGTTCGGCCATATTTTTTCATATATAACATTCGATATATACAAATATATTTGGAAAGTTGGCGTCGCTTGATAAATACATAACCGCCATATTTTTTGTGTGGAAGTTAGCTGAAAGTGGAGTTCAGAAAAATACATAGACGCCATATTTTCTTTCAGACATGGCAGTTTACCTCCCAAATCAAGATTGGTGCTACGAAGATCGCAGGCCCAGCAGTCCCAATCGCCCAGCCCGCCAACCCGATTAATCAACCCTAGCCCAAATCATACCGCCCGCATCCCCAACCAACCCCAAAGATGAAGCAGGTCAGAAGCAAGGCCCAGCATACGCGTCGTAAACGGGAGACCCAGCCACTGGCAGTACTCCTGCGGGTTATGTCAGGAGGATCACAGCCTCTTCTCATGCCCCAGGTTCAGAAGACAGACCCCGTTTCAGCGTTATGAGACGGTGGAGCGGCGAGGATACTGCCGCAATTGTCTGGCAAGAAGCCATTTAGCCCCCGACTGTCCCAGTTTGGTCGGCTGTTGAAGGTGTGACAGTCGACACCACACACTCTTACACGAGGCATCTCAGTTGAACGACGTGAACCAATCGGCCACCATGTCAAAGATGTCATACGCTGCCGTCAGACGCTTTGGCCTGCAGCAAAGGACGTTCAATGGGGCTCGGTTCACGTCGTTTACCATATCGCCCCGGAGAATAAGTACCAATTGCACCCTAAAAAGAAAATTCAATTAATTAAAGAATAGAGTTAAGAAAAAAATGCCTTTTAGAAGGATATAGTTAATTAAAATTTAAAGGTAGAAATTAAAAAAGACGATGATGAAAGTTAAAAAAGGAGATCACTTTGTCAAATTTGAACATATGAGGCCAGGAACAAATGAAACGAGTCGACCAACTTACCACAAAAGTCCATTTCCCCTATCAACAAATTTGGTGGGTAATTTTAAATATTTTCTTCCTTAATACTCTCTAGTACAGCCTACTAGGTGTTTCCAAGTCCATAAATTCACAAATATCAGAAGTTATCTGATGTAATCAGGGACGTAACCAGGATTTCATTTCGGGGGGGGGGGGGGGGGGCCCCATGACAAACATTTTGAAAGTTCATGTTAGCGAAAATTTCTTATTTAAACCTTATTTTAGACATCTATCACCGATGAAAAAATTTGCATTACTATTTTTTAATTAAAATGTCGTAAGACTTCTTGGCCAATTTACCCTTGTTTTCAGAACTTTTTTGACAATATAATAATATGTTCAAAACAATGGATATATTAATAATCGCATATATATTTTTGGGTGCATCATTTATCAAATAACTCACAACTAAAGTGAATGATATGTAATTCAGTGAAGAAAGATTATATTATCAGAAAATCTTAGAAACATCTTTTAATTTTTTGGTTTACACGGAATGTTGAGGACATTTCCTCTGTTTCCTACTTCACAAAAGTTCAAAATCACTGCTTCAATTTTCCACTCCAAATTTTATTGAGTAATTTATGGATGGAAAATGGGATTAGTAGAGAATTGATTTATGCAGAGGGAACGTTGGATATCATGGCGTTATCCACTAGTATTTTTCATATTTACAGGTAGAATTTAGAAGGAAAAATCGACGAAGCGCGTGTCTTCTTTTTTTTGGTCTTCTATAACGCTGAGATCTCAGAATATGCTCAATTTTTCAATTGGTGTCAGGTGCCCAATCGTTGTTATTGTCATAAAGAAATTGTATTTATTTTCCTAAAGATATTTTGGTGTCCAATCGTAGATCTTATCACAAAGAATTTCTGAAGGCCGATAGTGGTTTTCTTGATAGAGAAATAATGCTGATAAATAGGGAATGTATCCATGATGAAATTCTAGCACCCAATCGCGAGTATGTAAATGACAAATTCTGTCGCCCAATCGTGCATCTGTCAATAGACTAATTTCGGCGTCCAATCGTCAGACTTCTCTTATAGAAATTCTGGTTTCCTATTGAAATTGATCAGGAACTAGGAAAGCTTTGACAAACAGTCTTGAATTATTTTATTTTGTCAAAATGTTGATCAATTTCGATCCACTCTTTCGCTAACCTTCCACAGAGTATTTCAAAAAATTGTAAGAGAAGTGCAGTTTAAGACCTCTCTGGACAATTAGTAAATATACGAGTATCTGTGTAAGCTCAAGACCTCAGTAGTCATGACTTCACTTCCTTTATGCTAATAATTTAGTATAAGTAGAAATATGAAATAAATAAAAATACCTCTCTGGAAAGGCTTTGCTTTTTTGCAACAAGTGTTCTCAGGGCCCCTATTACTATAGAACTATAGTTTTTTCAGGGGCAACTATAGTTTTTTTCAGGGGCAAGTCCATACTTCCAGAGAAAATGGCCCGAAAGCTGTAAAGAACACCTACGGCCATAATGTGTAGCGGCTGGTGCTCACGACAACGTTCGAACCGGATACTGCGTTGGTCCAAACTTAGTTTATCACAACCCAGCAAACTTTGGAACGGGTTCCATGCGATGACGTGATTTCATGGCATCTTTTGCATTGGTTCAAAAGAAATCGTGAAAGATCCGATCTTTTCATTAGCATTTGAACCCATGCAAAGGAAGTCGTACAAGATCCGATCTTTTCATCAGCATTTGAACCCATTCCATCGATCCAATAGAGATGAATTTTGTGTTTTTATTTATACACATTTTTCTAAATATATAAGATTAATTATTTACAAATGGTTTGATTTTGTCGGAGACTCGAAATCACAACCAACGTTGTTAAAACTCTTGTCGTAATGATAATGTCATTGCAAAGGGTTGGTGAAAGTAATATCCCAAAGCATTGGTGGAAATGTCATGCCAATGCATTGGTAAAAATTACATGTCAAAGCATTGGTGTAAATGACATGCTTTAGATCCAAAAATAAATAGCATCTTTTGGGGTCCACGGTCATATAAAATTCATCGATGAAGATGCTAAAAAGATGGCATGCCAGATCACTTGCACCCATGATTGAATGACATCTTTGGCATCGACCATTTTGCTGGGAATATTTCTGCGAGACTTATATAAAGTTCGAAGATGGTGATTTTCCCCCAAATTTCAAGAATTTTAGTGAAAGTGGTATGTGCGATATTTCTTGAACGGAGCAACAGATTTGGTCCAAACTTTGGATTTAGTAATATTTTGACCAGACTTAGTTTTAGCTCGAAAATGGACCATACTGTGTACATCCCTCACAAACCATCAAAACAGTTGTTTAATGTAGTTTAATGTCTATGCGAGGATCCTTAGAAATTTTTACTGAAGGTATTCCTTGTGCTTAGAGCGGTATTATGTTTTTCATGGGTAAGTCCATATTTCCTGAATAAAACTGAAAATTATACGTGACGAACTGAAATGACTGCTGGGCGCAATATCTCCTAAAAGGAATGATTCCCAAAATAAGATCTACTTCCGAAATGAACTATGTCGGTCCGGTCCATTTCTTCGGGTACCTCCACAGCAGCACTTGTGGTCAATGATAAAATCCATATTTTGTTGGCAAGTTCATACGTCCGAAAATGACTACACAAATCAAAAATTTCAAAAGCAAAAGATCGGAAGAATTTTTTTCCAGATGTTGTTTTTAAGCCAAAGTATTGGACGTAATATGCTGCAAACGTTCAATAAATACAAATAAACGTCTTGTTCTGAACTCAGTAACACTTACAGTCAGCCTAAAATTACGATTAAACGCTTTAACAACACCTTAAAACTTAACAATTATGCAGAAAATTGCTCAAACAGCCTAACGTGTTCCTTATTGTTATACTCTTAAATATGTTGGACAATAATTAAAAATAATTCTCAGTAATACTTCCTCCAAATACTTCACATATTTCTTGAAAAATTTAAAACAGTTTAACATTTTACCCAAAAATTAAAAAAATGTGTAAAATAAGCTAATATCCTATGGGAACGAAAATCATTTCGTCGGTGGCTGTAATGGTATCACCAGATCAGTATCCACCGTTCTGGCTATTGCATAATTAATGCTCTCATCTGTTTTTTGTCATAAAGACCTTCGAATTCTGCCATAAATCAATATAGCGGGATTCTCTATAGAAAATTTAATCGAATCCTAAAGGTTTTTGTCATGAAAAATTCCCTAGTTAAGAAAATTTTGCCATATATACACATTTTCATCGTCTTCCCATATTACAGGCCTTTCCTACCCCGGTAAGACATGTAGGCCTTACATAATTTTCTCATTTTCCAACTTTTTTTTAAATTTCTGGTGATTTGAAAGAAATTAAAATGGGTTTTTGCAATTTAAATAAAGTTTGCCACTTATATGTATGTCCATCTAAAATCAGCACTGCGTTTACAAAATATTATAACGGTATATAATAAGAGAAATATAACGGAACTTTTAATTTATTAGATTTTAGTTCAAAAATAATAAATAAATCCCATTAAGAAGAAAGTAAGGTGTTTTGGTATAGAGTACCAAAGAATGTCATAGAAACAAGAGATCACTTTGTCAAGAGTATTCGGACCCTATGATACCCTACACCGCAACACCAACATATCGAAACTTTTAGAAAAGTGCACCATTTTAAATACAAAAACAAGTAAGAAAAGTCTATAGTCGGAAGGAGCCGACCATGGGATACCCTATGCCACTATCCCTGCACAATCGCTCTCCACGGAAATTCTTTTCAATGATTGTGAAAATTTAATTATCAAATATCAGAGATGTAATGTATACTACTTATGACCAAAACCAAAAAGTTATCTAGCATGACAAAGATATATTTGTAGCAGGAAAGGAAAATTTAGTTCACACAAACTAAAATGTAATGAAACCCACGTATGTAGTACTACTACTTCCGTTGTTTAATCGCTACGTTATTGAAATTGTTACCAATTTCACACAAAAGTCTCAGTCCATTTAACCCGCTAAGTATTATCTGATCTTCACGTTGGTTTGTACGCTTCTTCTTCATCATAAACTCAAACTTTGTTTAAAATTTTGCGGGTTATTATTATTTTACAATCGGTCCATAATTGCGGCCTTAGGCTTTTTTACAATTTTTAATGGACACACACACATTGCTAAATCGATTTATCTCGTCGAGATATGAATTTTGGCATACCAAATAAGGGGTCTAGGACGAATATTTCGTGGTGTTACATAAACTTTTGGAGAGACAATATGTAGCATGGGATAAAAATGTGGTTCTCTACACAGAACCCAATATATATAAGGCAGTAGGTCCGTTATCTAGCAAACACTTTATTGCAATTTACATCAGAGGAAAGGTCAGTAGTTTTTTTCCATATGTAGGCTACTTTGCGAAATATATATGTCCTCAAGGAATTAAAATTTCGACCAAAAATAATTTTTTTATATTTTTCATACAAAAGTAATGGTCCATTTCACCCGCTAAATAATATGAGATCATCATTCAAAATTGTAGGCATCTTTTTCGACTTATATTCTTACCCGGTGCAAAATTTCGTGACTATTGATGTATAATTGCGACTTCTAGCGAGTTTATTACTACACTACAAACAAATAACGGAATATATTAGGCTGTAACTCTGTTATCTGATCATGCACACCAACATAATTGGCATCAATTGAAAGGTCAACTGTTCCACTTTCAAGTATATCTAACTTGTCCGGAATGTCACTTCCAGGAATTAAGATATAAGCTGTATATTAAAAAATTTCATATACTTTCACACAAAAGTTTTGGTCCATTTAACCCTTTAAATATTATCCGATCGCCATCTCAAATTGCAAACTTCTCCTTTGTGATATACTCTTACCTTACTTAAAATTACGCGTTGATCGGACTATTATTGAAACCTATAGAGCCGCTAGAAAATTGGATACATATTATGTTTTTGGTCCATTTCACCAGCTAAATATTTCATGATCATCACTAATAAGAATAGGGATCTATTCTGATCTGAACCCGACCTCCATACAAAATTTCGTGACGATCGGTCCATAATTGCGACCTGGAGCATGTTTACAAATTATAATGGACAGACGGACGGACAGACACACATCTCAAAATCGCTTTATCTCGTCGAGATATGAAGATTGGTATACCACATTGGGGGTCTCCGACGAATATTTCGCGGTGTTACATGAATTTTTACCAAAACAAACTTATAATACCCTTTTCCACATTGTGGTATAGGGTATAATTACAATTGGTAATACCTATTACTTAATATTGCTCATTCACATAACTTCACTTCAAAATTTTAGACAAATTATAGGATAAGGTAATAGGTACCTCTGGTTCTCGTCGCATGGCGTATCGTTGTGTTGATGTTTTGGTCACACTGGTGTATTTAGTTCAAAGTAATTATATTTAAAGTATAAAGCTTTTAACTGATCCGATTTTGTGAAATGTCTTATGACTTCAATTAAATTTCAAATAGGTAATACAAAAATATAGTTTTCTGTTAAATGTAGTTTAATATTTCATTATTGTCATAGGTATGGTCATGGGTACCAGCAAAATATTTTTGTCACATAAATTTAGTACACCCACCAAGATATGATACTACCTATTACCAAAGTTGAATTTAATAATATTACTGAATTTACATTAGGAAATATTTTTGATTCGAACTCCTACCCCATAAATTTTTTACATTTGACCCAAAAACCATATACATATACACTCCGGTTCATCTGAATAGAACCAACCAATATTTGCCTACAAATACCGCTATATCTCACGACAGGGCAGGAATTGTAAATTATATTTTTGTGGACATTTAGAGTATATAGTAGCCAATATTTTCAATACCTAACATGTTTCACATATGGGTAATTACGGTACTTTTTACTCGCTTTATGAAAAAAATGCCATAATATTAGCATGTTTTAATGGTTCGCCAGGATAGAACCATCCTAAGAATTTACACAAATCCTTTGTCAGATGCGGTTGACATTGGTAGCATATTGTCATATTTCGGATTTCGCTACGCTTTGATATATTTATCAAATTGTTTATAAATATACTAGAAAAACAACATGATGGAGGCACTGTACGCAAAGTAATGTTATGCAGAGTTATTCTTCTATATAAGGGGTCGTCTGTGGATAGCAACCCAACTCCAGTTGGGTTTCCGACAACAATTTTAGTAATAGAAATTTCCCTTTCCGCATTGAAATTCACACTTTTTTATAGTTAAATTAATAGCTAAAGGTTCGAAACACTTATATTGAATAAATTTGACAAACATTTCTGTCGTTTCACTTATTTTAATTGTACGATTTTCTCTTCTGGCGATGCAACTATAGTTGAGTTGTTATATATAATCGGTCTCTAAGTTTTCTGCAGAGATCAAAGCAAGCTTTGAATTTGTTTCAGAGATATAGTCCCGAAGTCAATGTTCAGCCATGTTTAGATGAGGTCGTAAAATCAATATCTGAAAAAACCAACTAATAGTACGTTTAAATATAACCGGATTTAGCAAACCCACTGGGTTTTAAATATCAATTCCATTGATTATATTTCAAATAAATCCTCATAAAGAAGGTTAACCCCGCAAAAAGCTATAATATGAACAGACTGTAAAGTTTTTGTCGCTTGGTCTATACTTTTATAAAATCCTCAGTATAAGTTGTTTGTACACGATTATTGCACAGTGTAATTTTAACAAAATTAATACTAATACAAGACAGCTAAACTAAAAGAATAATAAATACATAAATTGCACACTTTGCAAAGGATTGGAATAAGATACTTTGTAGTATTATTGTATGTATTTGTTGTTGTAGCAGCATAGAAACGTTCGTAAAGACATATGTATGTATGTTTGATGCTGGGTTGGCAGCAGTTGGCCGAAAGAAACACTATGGTTTCAGGTCAATCCGGTACGAAAGAACCCGCTACCGTGGGATTCATTGTATTTAGTATTATTGCGTTATGGAACGTAAAATGCGGGATTTTCTGATGTGTAACTGTTTCGTTGTTACGAGCCCTCAAGTTTCGTATATTTTTAAATTCTGGCACATGTGACGACACCTAAAGCGAATATTGTGTTTAGTAATAATGAACATTAAAAAAATAAATATTTGAACTTACTTTTTATAAATTAAATATTGCACAGTGTAACTTTTACTATAAGCTATTTTAACCAAATTAATACTAATACAAGACAGGTAAACTATAAATATATACATTGCACACTTTACAAAGCATTGGAATACGATACTTTGTAGTATTATTGTATTTAGTTGCTGTTGTAGCAGCATAGAAACGTTCGTACAGACATACATATGTATGTATGCTTGATGCTCGGATGGTTTGTTAAGAACCTTTTGACACCTAGTTAACCCAAGTAAAAGAAAATTCCTGACATTCGTATTTTCAGGATAAAGCTTTCGAATTATATATCCGCTTATATTTTCCAAAGCATCTTCCTGAAAAACACCTATGTCAGGTGTATCTGTTTCACTAATATCTGGGAGTTCAAATGTTTCAGACAATATTCGATCTTCGATGCTGTCGTCTTGAGAGTCCTGTATTATGACGCTTGAAAAACTTTTGTTGAATACAAGGGTGCCTTCCTGAATTGATCCTCTCGGGGTTCTCAGTTTCGATATTGCCATCAGTTTCGACATTGAAAAGAAAAAACATGATCAATAGAAGTTTTTAAATCCAAATTAATATAACATACCCAATATGTATTTCCTTGTTCGTTACTTAAAATCTTGTGGTGTTGGGTGTGATCATTCAGACCACCTTTCCTTCTCATTGCACTAAAAAATGTTCCAACAACTCTTGGTTTAGACGTCTTGTAAGGATATACGTAAAATTTTACTTTTTAGATATTGGTACAACATCTCAAATACATTATTTCATAGCAGAATTCAATTCTGGAAGATTTCAGGACGTTTTCTGTTTGGCACAATTGGTGCAGACACGATTTTGTTGACTCTGTCCAAGATATATTTTTGTCTTTCCATGTTATTGCCAAATTGTGCTATAAATATAAAAATTACATATGGATTACATTAGTTAGCATATATGTATATTATTCAATACTATTTGCAAATGTACCTCTCCTGACAATGCAACTTTCTTGTTGATGAGTTATGTACATCAAACCAATCATTCATTAGCAGGATAAAATCGTCGGTGTCAATTGCGTTATATAGTTCAAATCCTAAAGAGTAACATCTTTTTATGGCGTTTGCTGTTGTCCTCCTGAAATAAAAAAACTTCAACAATCGTAACTTAAGATAATTTATTGTCCTTTGCTGAAAGGTGTTTTTCCGACAATTTATAGGTGATTGATGTATCCGTTTCATTGGTGTATTTAACTAAATTGGATATGGTTCTGGATGTTAGAATTTTATTATTCGCTAAATCGCCCGCCTCGAGAAAGTGGTTTCAGACCAATTGGAATTTAAAACCCAGTGGGTGTATTCTATCCGGTTATATGCAAACGCTCTAAGTTACACATCTATCTCATTTTTCCAAGGACGAATCGATGACTTCAAACAGTGGTATAGCTTATCCTGTCTGTATGTATATATGTGACATATTCTTAACTGATGATATGCCCAAATCTCTCCACAACTTACGATTGCTTGAGCCCATGTCTCAGAAAACAGCCACCACAGGATATCCTACTTCTTGCAAAATGGGAATGATGTTCAGAAGTATATCCTTTATAACTTTGCAGTCAAAATCATAAATTTGATTTTTTTAACCCAGACACCATTATTACTTGCACAAGATTTGCCGGCTTCCGTACAAAATCGTTTTTAAAGTCGTATTCCTACGTTTCTGAAACCTTAAGTTCATCAAATGACAGCGCACATACTTTATCATCTGTTGACATGTGACTTACTTGTTGCATAAATTCCACCAAAGCCCACAAGATGCCCTCTTTAACATTAATTTTGTTGCACCACCTGTACAATGTGATGGCACCAGGGAGTGGATATCCTTTCTTGTACAAATGCATGTACGCTCTAGGACCAGCCGCGTATAAACAAGCTGCATTGGAAATGTCTTTCCACTCCCACTTCGATATAGTTTCAGTTTGCAATTTAATTTGACCATGAGTTAAAAATTGTTTTAGGAAGGAACAAGGGCGTTTCTCGCTTTCATAAGCTCCTTTCTTAATTCTTTGTTTTTCTAATTCCGCGCATTTATCCGTTTCTGCAGTAATAATTACGGAACTGTAAATAAATATTATTTTTTTTTTAATTTTTCATGAGTTTAGATGGTATATAGACCAAGGGTGTTTTCGCATCCTTGTAGGTTTTGGGTTCAGTTTGTGGATCAACCCAGCAGGGCGTTTCTTCAAAAAGCGACAATTCCATGCAAGTTTTAGGTTCAGTTTGTACATCAACCAAGCGGGACGTTTTCTCGAAAAGCGGCAAGTCCATATAGACCTTTGATTCCAATTCATAATTCGTCCTACTCGCTATTGCCGTTCTAATAAAATTAGTAAAATTACAACATGATTTAAATTCATATATTCAATATATGTATGTAGTAAGGCAGTCTTGGAGAAATATTTTCTTACCTCATATTTGGAAAATAGCTAATGGCTCGAAAGTACTTTCGAGGTTCTGGCACAGCAATATACAACAGCTTACATTTCTTTCCAGATTTCACCACATGTACCAGGTTAAAATGGTCTAAGCATACTTTTGACAAACTCACGTCGCAATTTGCTCTTCCCTTTGCCCTTTTCTCCTCATCTTTAAGAACAGCAAAAAATGTGTCCTTTTGCAACCACCTCTTTTTTCGCACGCTCTCATTTTAGATAGATTTTAGAATATATATTAATCACTCTCTTACACATTTGTAAAGGATACTTTAATCACTTCACTTTTGCCATTAGTAGTTTTGTGTGTGTGTAAAATATCAAATTGTTATTTGGGAAAAGCTATTTTTTAACAGAAATCACTTTTCCAATTAGTATTTTTTTTTTTTTTTTGTAAAATATCAAATTGTTATTTGGGAAATATTCGTTGTTTCCAGCACAAACGTGAATTCAAAATGTTTACGCAGTTATGTGTATTTAGCGTAACAAACATTTTATTATTGATCTCTCCTGTTTCTCGACAGTTTGACATTTCACTACCTGTAAATATTTCACGGCGAATTAAAATGACAAATATAAATTTTGACAGCTCAAATCGAAATCAGCTGTTTTTGCTATATTTGAATATTTTGGCCATGAATAAAACTAGTATTAGATTAAGAAGAAGAGTGTTATTTTATTTAATGTGAAATATCACTTAGTGGCGGGAAAGAATATTTTTGAAAATCGAACAAAGTCATTGGCGTTGAGCCGCATCCATCTAACAACATGCAACATGTTCAGCAACCAAGGTTAAGGTGGCCGCAGTCGACCAGGGTCCCAAAAGCAGTGGTGGTTGATTTTGGAATGTTGGTAAGCTCCCCAACAAAAGGTACGTCTTACATTAATATGGATTAGTATTGTTTCCGCTACTACGTCCCTTCCGATTACCTGGTAAGCCTGGGTGGAATCCTCCGAAGTAACTTCCCAAGTTTGGGGTTAAGTAGACCGGGCAACAGCAAAAGAATCGGTCGTCAACGTCAGCGGTTTGAATAGATTCTCTAGTGGCTGTATGGTGCGCACAATGTTGCAAGGGGATGTCCGCTACCAATGGCATCCACTGGTCGGATCTTATCCCAGATGTGTACAGGTTCACTGGATGCAACCCCCAGGAGACGTCTCAACGGGCGGTGTGACAAGTCGAACTCAGATACCGAGACTGGCATCAACGGAACGTTGGACGGACGAAAGTAAGATTTATGATTCCGTCAACTCGTACGTTCTAGATTGGATGATGATCAATTCCCTCGTGTTAAATGAAACTTTCAGAGCTATGTCCGACCCCCCTTTGCGGACATAAGTCCCAGTGGGAGTTATGTCCGTTTTTAAAATTTAAGTGATTTTTATTTATATACAATTTTTACTTCAAATGTATAAGAAAAAATTAAAAATTAACCTTAAGTTCATATGCATTTTTAATTTCATTCATTCAGATGAATATGATGATGATGACATTATGTATCCTTCTGAAATTTGGTGGATTACCGTAACAAATTAAATACAAATTGCAGATTTTCATATTATTGTACAATATTATGTCATTTTTACTTAAAAATATGTTCAAAAACTGCATAAAAGCATTGCCTCCATTATCCGGGAAAATCGATTATCCGTAATGCCTCCGGTCCCGACCTTCACGGATAATCGAGGTCCGACTGTAATTTATAATTGATTTAAAATTTTTAAGAAAATTAAGTACAAAATAAGTAGTAGCCATCTCTAATCGAACTATATTCAAAATTTGCCTTCAAACCTATTTTAAACGAAAAAGTCTGCCAAACAGGAAAATAAAAAGTTGTTGTTAAAATTCGCTAATACTTTCTGAAAAAAGATAAGCGCCGCAGCCGAACATATTTTTAAAAACATCTCGCGATTTTTTACAAAACTATTTTCACAATTTAAGAAGATAAAAAGTTTTTGTAAAAATATTCAAATACTTTCTGAAAAATGAAAAGCGCCGCAGGCGAAAATATTTGTCTAAAAAATTGCGCGATTTATTTCACAATTTATCGCGCGATTTTTTACAAAAATACTTTCACAATTTAAGAAGATAAAAAGTTTTTGTAAAAATATTCAAATTCTTTCTGAAACATGAAAAGCGCCGCAAGCAAAAATATTTAAAAAAATCGCGCGATTCTTTACAAAAATTTGTTCACAATTTAAGAAAATAAAAAGTTTTTGTAAAATTATTCAAAAGTATTTTCACAATTTAAGGAGAAAATTTAATAAAATAAAAAGTTTTTGTAAAATATTCAAATACTTTCTGAAAAATGAAATGCGCCGCAGATGAAGACATTTTTGAAAAAATCGAACAATTTTTTACAAAAATATTTTCACAATTTAAGAAAATAAAAAGTGTTTGTACAAATATTCAAATACTTTCTGAAAAACGAAAATATTTTTGAAAAAATAGCGTGATTTTCTTAACAAATATTTTTACAATTTAAAATTTCTCCTAACTGCTACTTACATAATTTCGCTTTTAAAATAATTTTATGAAATTAGGAGGATTTTGTAGATTCTTCTGTATTGGTTGGAACTTAGGCCTTCTCAAATGTATAATTCCGCTTACATTCTAACACAATTTAAGAAAATAAAAAGTGTTTGTACAAATATTCAAATACTTTCTGAAAAACGAAAATATTTTCGAAAAAATAGCGTGATTTTCTTAACAAATATTTTTACAATTTAAAATTTCTCCTAACTGCTACTTACATAATTTCGCTTTTAAAATAATTTTATGAAATTAGGAGGATTTTGTAGATTCTTCTGTATTGGTTGGAACTTAGGCCTTCTCAAATGTATAATTCCGCTTACATTCTAACTTCTACTCTAAAAGTTAAAAAAAATGTATAACGATAAATTTCAAAACTAAGCAAAGAAATAATTTATAAATTAAGAAAAAAATCGTTGGTAGTTATGTCCGCGATTTTCGGACATAAGTCCCAATGAATTTTGGGAGTTATGTCCGCAAAGCGCACCGGTCATAACGCCCAAAATCATTTTCGGAGGGAGCATTCAATCTCTGATAAGTATATGTCCCAGTCGCGGTGGTAATTCTGAACATAAGTCCGTATAGCTGTTGACTCTTTCTGCCGCGTTCTACTGTGTAGAGTAAAACTAAAAAGTGATTAATTTGGGGTGAAAATCTTCTTTTCTTGTACTTAAAGATCGGGAAGCCTCCCCTTATTCTGCTAAATATTATTTCTCAGACCGGCATATTCCTAACTTTCAAAAATATTTATTTGGATGTCAACTTCCAAAGACACTGCTATTGGAATTCTTGAAGGTATATCCGCCACTATATTCCCTGTCCCTTTTCGATGTATAATGGAAAAGTTTTATGCTTGAATATGTAGGGATCATCTTGCCAGGCGTCCACTTAGGTTTTTCAGTGAGAAAGCCCACTTCTAGCTTGCGTGGACGTTAGAACAAAATATTTAAATGGCCAATACGGCTGACAGACATTCTTTCTCAGTCACATTAACAAGCATTCAGTTTCCGACAGTAAAATGTTATCAGGTTTTTATCTTCATTTTCATTTTTTTGAAATAATACAACACATACATTATAATGCATCGCATTGGATACAAAAATCTATGCTGTAGTCGGGGTGACACAAAGTGGGAGCTGAAGTTAAGGAGTACTTAAGCTTTTCAAAAGCTTATATGTAGGGTTGGGGCGTATCAGGGAGGGTGCTGATGTAGAACCGAAATCCTTGATAAGTCTTCTATAAAAGCCTGGAAGCTTCTGACTTCTCTTGGTGACTTCTGCAATTTTATCTTCGATATGGATACAAAATTTTCAGGGACGGTTTTCAGCATCCCCCTCCAATGACAAAGCCTAAATATTTCAACTCTGTACAACCAAAAAGGGTTGTATGACTTTGTCAATCAATCTACACAGTCTCTGGGCTCCATTACATAACCCGAAAGGTGTTATGCTGAATTGGTAGAGTGCCTTCCAGGTTCAACTCAATTTGCCAAAAGGCGTATTTAAAATCAACACTGGCGACATAAATTTTATGATCAATTCTACTTAGGATGTCATTAATATTCTGGAGCTAATAGGCGTATTTTATTGTAAGAGCGTTTAATTTTCTGGCGCCAAGGCTGTTGTTCTATTACTCCACGATACATTACTCCCATTAATTACATTTAAAGCGGACATATTGTATTGAAAGCGATAAACCAGACTTTTCTCTGGTTTCTTTCCCCCTAATGTTTTCTCGGAGTTGACTACTTATTTAACCTATTGTATCAATGCTGGGGCTAGTTCAAAATACTGCCAAAAGTCACCACCTAAGTATAATTGTGATTATTGTAGTTCTTTTGCCTTACTGAATAGTTACTTATGGGAGAATTCATATTTATTTTTTATGAGTCTGGTTTACGGGTTGTTCCTTGGAACGATGGTTCCCCTGCAATCATGTTCTTGCGTATGTTTCTCGAGACATTATGTGGACGAATGGAACTTGCCTTTCTTGAAGCAGACCTTATTTCGGAACGAAGCTGAGTAGTCACGGAACATATGTCCGGGCTTTCTGCAGTTCCTGCATATTAATGTTTCCCCTTCTGCTGCAATCTATACTTCTGCATCTAGTTTGAAGGTCTATGGTATATCTTCTTCTTCATGAATAGCATTGGCACGCATAGATCGGTTTTATACTGGTGGTACATAACTTGGTGTTTTTTGAAAAACTCTTGCTCAGGTTGTTCTAGCGAAGAGACCGCTGGCATTCGCTTTTTTTCTAAAATATATCTCTTCAAAACATGACCTCCTCGTTTTGCAACTTTCACTAAAACTTGCCTCAAGGCTTCAAATACTTTGCTTTAACTATGCTTCAAATACTTTGCTTTAACCAATGCCACTCTAAAGCTGAACCTGAAATAAGAATATGAAACTCGTGTAGAATATCTTCCACTGGAATTTATAGTGCTTCTGGAAATATTAATTACATTACAAACTTTTATTGATTTTGAGCCTTAAAATATTATAAAAATGTTTTCTTTTCAATACCATTCTTACTGGCTAATTAAAAGACAACAAACAAAAAGTATAATTTAAATTGGTAACAAAAATAATTGCGAGCCATTGGCTCGGATCTGTACATTCTCCCAAGACTATTTCTGTTTTCGCTCTAGGCGGTTTTTCCTACAACTCTATTTAACATAACCGAAGGATCTCCCTAATTCATTGAGCTTAAGAATTTGTAATAAAGAATCGCAAATGGTCAAAGAAAATTCTACATGTTACATCAAAATTTACGATTTAAAATGTGTAAATATATCCACAACCATTTCAAATAAAATAGCAGAATTGGCTTTAGGTGGTACATTTTTAAGAGGACAAGGCTATGACGGAGCCCCCAATATGTCTGGCAGTAACAATGGGGTGCAATCAATAATAAGAACAAAATATCCTGCTGCAATATATACATACAGCTCTTCGCACATTTTGAACTTAAGTTTAAATTCTACATCCAAAACACCCGAAATTCGGAACATATCGGAAATATGTTCCTATTTCCGTAGATCACCGAAACAATCAGCTGCTTTATGCAGAATTTTTGAAAAATATAGCAAATCCTCTAAACGTCTACCTTCATGCTGCAAAAACCGATGGGTTATATTATAGGTTGCAGTGATGCATTAAATTTCCATAGTCAAATATGCAAGTTTGTTTTTTTATTGGAAATGCTAATAAGATCAACTTATTTCAAGTCTAACAAATAGATTTGTAGACAGTGAGAATATACTGCAAACGCTCTCCAAACTTGTACCGTCAAAAATAGCAAATTATGTATACACACGATGATTTCAAAGAAAATATAGAATTTTATGAAAACGATTTGAAGAATTCCAAGGTTGAAGTTTATGGATAACTATGTGGAAAGGAAAGGCAATTAAACCATGAAATGTTATTGAAGCTTTAATAGAATGTAATAATAGCTTGTTCCCAAATATTATGTCTGTTCCAGAATTGGAAGAATCTACCGAATTTTGCTATTTTTTCGATACCATGAAGGAAAAATTGCTTTCATAGTAAAAATTTTTAGATTCCTGCAGGTTCTGGAACAGAACAAAACAGCCCAACGAACAAATCCAACAAACACATTCGAGTGCGTAGATGTCAGCCCACGTACATTACCGTAACAAAAAGCCGAAATTACTCTCTCTTTTCCTATGTCAGCCGTTGTTAAGTAAAGTCACCTTACTCTACCAAAAACTCCTCCTAATTTTGTTCACACCATTGGCTATGCCGAGTGATACTTTGTTTTCTTATTATCTTGTCGTAAAATTAGTAGAGTTGGGCAATCTAGTTCCTGGAGCGGAACTAGTTACTTTTCCCAAAAGGAACTAGTTCCTTGATATAGTTCCATAGTTCCGAGACCGATATAATTCAATGAATCTTTCTCTTCCGTCGTTCTTTTTATTTCCTTCGTTCCAAATAGTTCCTAGATTGAAGTAGTTTAACGAATTTTTCTCTTTCTTTTTGTTTTCATCTCATGGTGAATTAATTTACATACAAATAAATAAATTGCAGCGATGTAACGAGGATGTGATTTAAGTTTATTTTACAATGTGACCGCATCTGAATGATGAACGAACCGAACGAGAAAGATGGAAGTGAGTGTGGAATTAAAGGAAGAAAATCAACTATACAAATGAAAGGAATTATATGCACGACTGGAACAATATGAAATTAAGGAACTATCTAAATGCAAGAGCCGGATATAGTTCCAATCGTTCCTTGTCCGGAATAGTTCCTTGGAACTAGTTCCGTTTCAGAACTACACAACTCTAAAAATTTGTTTGTGTACAGTAGTTGTCGAAGTAAGGCGTGCTGCGCATCATTTCAATTACACTCTAATCAAAATGTGTGATGAATGCAATGATATGTATTTTTTACAGAGAATATTTATGGTAAAGCGGTATGCATAATATGTTATGCTGTTTTAAACAAAATGCGTCTTTATTACTTAAGAAGGCACTTTAATATTTTTCATGCAAGTTACACTAACTTGGTAGGATATGATCGACTACTAAAAATATATGAACTCAAAGCTAATTTTTTTTAAAACATATAGGAGCAGAGAATTATGTTATGCCTTCAGAAAATACAACAGTTAATTTAAGTCATAACTCATTTGCTCTAAAAAAAGCATCTTACATAGTTGCTTTAGCCTTGGCAAGGCAATGTCGCCATTTAAGGACGGCATTTTTTTTTAAAGAAGTAGTAACCGAAGTATTGCATTTGATAATGACAGGTAAACATAAAGGCTTTTACGAAAAAATGGCGTTAATTGTCCTGCATTCCATTGCGTCATACATCAAGAGGCCCTTTTTGCCAAAGACTTTGATGAATACGATGGACACTGCAGAGAAAATTATAAATAAAATCCAAGATGGGCAAAATGCACTCACGCAGAGAAATTTTAAGGATTTTTTGGAAAATATAAATGCGGAGTATGGTAATGCATGATAATATGGGGTGCCTGTGCGGCTTTTTTTGTATGTGCTCTATTTTCAATATCGTCCACGATTTTTTTAGCTTTATTTTTTTTTGTAAAATATTAATAAGTGCATACCATCAAATTCAAAACGCAGCATGATTCAATTTATTTTTTTTTCAATAATTTTCAATGTGTCCAAAAGCCTTTGACATGGGGGTGGGGCAGCTTGGCCAGAAGAAAAAAAATTCGTTTTTTGGTTTTAATGTCATTTATTGAAAAAGAAAATGTAACTAAAAAACATATTAAAACATAACTTTCAAGAATTCATTTGTACTGTTATTACATTAACATTAAAATTTATTCATAACAAGATTAAGCTAATATTTTGGTTTATTTAATGTTGTAATGCGATATATCTATATCAAAAATATATGACGCCGCTGAACTTGACGTCAATGTCTTTCTTGGGTACAATGGAAATTTCTCCATCCTGTTGTTCAAAGAAGACCCATGAACTACGTCCTTTTTTAAAAAACGAATAGCTACGGAGCTTGTAAAATTTGAAATTATTTGTCCAACATGGAACTTAAGATGGTTGTCACCAAATCGGGCAAGCACAAATTTGTTTTTAGGAATATTATTGTTTTCGGAAAATGAACCCGCAGATTGATCTGAATCCTCAAAGCTGATGCCATCTGACACGTCAGTTGAGGAAAGTTTTTTTCGATTTTTAAAATTTTTGTTTTTTACCTGCCCTTTTTTCATTCAATTTTTCTCTTTTCTGGCAGCTGTTTAGTGATCTTTTCTTCTTTCTGCAGGCTCTCCTCTATTATGAAGGAAGTACTTGTCATAATAACCGATTTCCCTTTTCATTTATGCGATTTTGAGTTTTTAATTTTTGGTAGAGCGCGAACCTCCTCTGGTGGTTTAGGAAGAGGTTGTGGAGTATATTGCAGTTGGTACAGATTTTCTAATAGTTCATCGTTCTGTTGCTGATTATAATCGACTATTCGTTCATTGGGATTTTCTTCTAAAACACCTGTCGCATAATCAGATTCAAATAAACCTACAGATTGGTCTGAATCCGCAAGGCTGATGTCATCTGACACGTCAGTTGAGGATAAATTGATGATAGTTTTTTTATATTTTTTAAATTTTTGGTTTTACCGGCACTTTTTGTCCAGTCAAGTTTTCTCTTTTTTAGCAGCTATTTAGTCATTTTCTTTTTTTTCTGCATGCTCTCCTTCTCTTTTATGAACGGAGAACTTGTCATAATAACCGATTTGCGTTTTCTTTTATGAGATTTGAATTTTTTAATTTTTGGTAGAGCGCGAATCTCCTCTGGTGGTTTAGGAAGAGGTTCAGGGATGCCAACTGTTCCGAGGTAAAAATCGCTACAGCCACCATAGGTCTGTAGCGATTTTTACCTTAAAACAGTTGACATTCCTGCTTAAACAGCGGTTTTTGTACGTCAAAAATCACCACAAGTAGCGGGAAAACCACCAACTTGGCAGCCCTGAAGAGGTTGTGGAGTAATTCGAAGTTGAGACAGATTTTCATTTTGTTGCTGGTTATAATCGACAACTTGTTCATTGGGATTTACTTCTGAAACACCTGTCACATAATTCGATTCAGGGAAAATTTGCCTGTTAAATGGACTGACACCCGCCTTTTCAAACCCTTTACAAATGTGTTCAGCAACAAATGCCTTCTGGAAAGAGATATTCGATAACGATGGCACGTCGTAAATGGAAATTTGTCGTCCAGAATTTGAAATATGAAAGTCATTAAACGAAATTCCTAGATACTTTTTAAATGGACCTAATACAGATAAGTCCAATGGTTGAAGCTTGTGTGATGTATGTGGTGGAAATGTTATTAAATTAATACCATTTTCTCTACAAAATTGAATTGCACCTAGACTGCAGTGGGAGGCATGATTATCTAGGAACAGTATAATTGGATGATCATTTGAGCAACGTGTGTATTAGCTTTTATGTGTTTTAGTACATCTAAAAATAATTTCGCTGTCATCCATCCGCTTTTGTCTGCCAGTCCTATACATCCATTGGGACCTCCATTTGCAAAATGTTCGTTATATCGCACACAAGGAAATACATACGTATACGGGTGGTAAAGCGTTACCAGAAGCATTTATAATGCTCACCATAGTCACCAGCCCTCTTTCGGCAGAAACAACTTGGGAAACGCTGTCCTTTTGTTGAAATCACCTATTAGAGTTAAATATTAGTTATTGCCTAATTTTATTTATTTGCAAAAGTTAGGGTGTCCATGAAACGAGTTTTCGAGTTTTTGCAAATTGTCAATCTATCAAAAAACTTAAAATAAGTAATATGTTATCGAATAAGTATTATATAAAACTGTCATATAAAAAACTATAAAAACTATCATATTAAACTTTTAAACCTCAATATTAAGGCTTAAAAGTTGTTAAATTTATAATTTATATACATTTTTGTAAAATATATAATTAGTAAAGCTGTTAAGAAGTCACAGAAAAAGCCACCTGTGACATTATTGGATTATTGTATCCACCTTTAGATTTTTTTTGGTTCCGAATATTTCTCACATTCTTTCACTTTAAAATAAATGTACACTAAATAAAATCTCACTTGAATGTAATTGGCATTTATAATGTCTATGTGCCTTTGCTTTTGCGATTTTCAATAGTAAAATAATCATGAAATATTGAGAATATACCACAATTGTTAACCGAAAATTAAATTTTTGGCGAGAACTGGTTTCGGACACCCTAGTCATAATATTAATAGTTATTTTATTTTAAAGGTAGCAAATTACCTTTGGTGCTTGAAGTACTGTACTTATGCCAGTTTCATCTAAATTGTATATATCGCACGGAGCTAATTAATATTTCTGCAATACTTTCTGTGCAGTATTCGGTTCGAGCTCTCCAGACACTACATGTGGTGTCATAGGGGGTTTTTTACAACTTCCGGACTGTTTTCTTAAGAAAGATGGGCTTGCCCCTGAAAAAACTTTTGCTGCCGTAATTGTGGCAGCGAATGCAAGTTGCTTCAACAAAAATCAAAGTAATTCCACAGCAGGTATTAAAGTGAAAAGGGAGTTACCTGAAGAAGTGAACCGATATGGCTTATCTTTGAACTTAAACTAAGTTTGCACATATATTACGACGACCAAATTGTGGACCGAATCGGCAGATCTGTTCGAGAGTTATCTTGCGCTCCAGCCACTACACAAGGTGTCATAAGGCTTTTTTGTAACTTTCAGGCTATTTTCTCAGGAAGTATGGACTTGCCTCTGATGGAACTTATACCGTAATATGGGGGCAGTGAATACAAGTTGCTACAACAACGACAAATTTTGGATCGAATCGGTTCATGCGTTCGAGAGTTATCGTGCGCACCAACCTACCAGACAGACATACGGAGGACGTGGCTAAATCAACTCCAAATTGTCTGAAACACATCCCTACAGAAAAAACAGTTGGTTGATCCCTACACATTTCTTCAAAAGACAAACAAGAGTGTATACATTTCGGAGAATTTGTTATAAAATTAAGAAATAAAATAAATAATAAAATAAAAAAGAAATAAAAATAAAGAAATAAAAACTTAAGTTGCGAACATTTTTACGGTAATTCACGTGACGGACATTTTTAATGGAGCGGAGTTGAAGTCCATGTAGAAAGCTGAACTAGTGATGGAAAGGCAACATAAAAACCTTTTGGATAATGAAGCAAAATCAGATCCGCTTGGATTAAATTGAGAACGTAGGAAGTAAGCTCAAATGTGATTGAATTTAATGGAAACTTTTTTCTAAATTTGTGTTTATATAATAAATTTGTGTTTATATAATAAATATAATAAAGTTCTCTGAGTTCTTGTTTTACACAAATAATAAATGCATTTTATTTATTTTGGGATACATATTTCGCAATGGCTTGCATTTTTATTGCATCTTTAGAACGATTAAAAATGAAATCCGAAGAATGAATATAAATTCTGCATCTTAAGCCGTGATTTGGATCGAAAATGGAGTGCATCCTAGCTGTGTGCTGTAGAAGCAAAATGGAGTGCATCCTAGCTGCGCACTCTCTTGTAGAATTCATAAGTGAATTCATAGGAAAAGATGTACTCCAACGGCAATTGTACTGTACACTTCTACTGATTAAACTGCATCCACGGATGCACACTTTTTGCTGGGAAATAGTAAAAATGTTCCACAACGTTACATGTAGGTGGCGCTTTACAATTACAAGTGTCGCCACGTCAACTTGCCATAAGAATTTGTTACATAAAGGAACAGCCAGTAATCATACTAGCTGTCAAAATACATTATTATGAATGAAATCACATACAAAAGACATAAAACCTTAGTAATAGAAATTTAAGCGAATTTAACGTCTGATGAAACACTTTGATAAAAATTATGTTAAACAAAACAAGAATTGTCTACCTCGAACTCATGCATTGTTATAAACAAAACAATAGCATAAAAACGTCAATATGGTGATGTTTTGCTATTAAAAGCCTACAAAACTGTGTTATAGGCTGTAAATTGTTTGCTTCTTTGTAATTTTATTCACAATAATGTATTTTGATAACCAGAATTATGATCAGCTGTTTTTTTTTCTTCTTTTTATTTCTACCTTTTTTTTTTGAAGTTAGAGGTTCTTTTTCCGCCATGTTTCTATGTCACATTCTCATTCAAATCAAAAATCGATGGATTTTAGAAAAATTATAAAGCCTTTAGTTAAAGAATCCCTCATTATAACGCAAAACAAGAAATTAGTTAATTAATTTCAATTTATACTTTAAATTGTCGAGCAACCTGCAGACCATTATTGACGGCCACTTCATGTAAACTCTTTTCATGATGTAACCAGTGGAATAAAAAAAGGATTACTAAAATATGTCTATTTGTTCAAAGGTTACAGAATTTTGACCAGTAGAAAAGGTGGCAAAGCTGCCCCGTGTAAGTAGTGGCAAAGGCTCCCCACGGGCAACAATTTCAGTAAATTTACAAAAATAGGTCATCATTAATTATTTTTTTAAACAAAACCTTTATATTCTTGTTCACAAAAAAAATATATTTTTAAAGTATCATAAATCTTTTTGATATTTAGAAAGGTAAAACAATATATCGCAAAATTAGAAAGGCTCTTTAACTTACGGAAAGAAATTTTAGATTTCTTCCATCTTAATCCGAAATTAGATGCCAAGGATCTAAGTTCTTCGCTTGAAAATCAGAAATTCCTCATAGATTTGGTTTTTTATGTGATATTACACATATACTAAATTAGGGATACGTAAAATCGATTTCGGTTAATCGATTATTAACCATAAAATTTCCAAAAGTCGTAGTCGACAATTGACTGTGCGAAAACCGTATAACCGATTACTCTTAATCGACTTGTGAAAGTCGGAGTCAACTATTATTCGTAGTCGACCATTAGTCGTAGTCTATTATTATTCGTAGTTGGCTTTTAAACGTGCTCGACTATTAGTCGTAGTTGACTATTGGCTGTTAAAACCGCATAATCGACGGTACTTTTCTAAACATATAACCTCACTGATCGCATCAACGAAAATGGTCGATTATATTCGATTATAATCGGTTTTCGGCGGTTAACGATTAATCGAAAGTCGAGTTTTAAGTTTTTCACGAAAACCGAATAATCGAAAAATCGATTATTGCAATTCACTGCGTATCCCTATACTAAATGAATTAAACCTTTCGCTTCAAGGCAAAAATATTAATATTCTTCTTCTAAAAGGTATATTGAATAATTTTTATGGAAAACTGAACTTGCTAATTCACCAAATTAAAAACAATAATGTGACCAATTAAAAAAAAAATCTCAGTTATAGTATCAGATCTGAATATAAACTGTTTCGAACAAATACAGAAATATGCAAACATCTCTTCATGCAATTTCTTAAGTAGATTCCAAGATATTAAATATATTGAAAAGTTAGTGGAACTAGATAACTTTCCACTTATGTGTATAATTGAAGACCAGGACCCCAGGACAACAGGATGTGGAAATACCAATGGATACTGGAGAATTATTCTGGAAAAAAAACTGGATGGAAATAAATATTCAAAAATTAAAAACGCGATTTACCACCTATATTCATTTTGACAAGATTTCGTAATAATATGACAGATGAGCACACTCGGGATCTGCTACGCATTAAGGAATACAGAGGATTTATTGACTTAGAATAGATAATGCAGAACACTGTTTAAATTTTATTATTATATTAATTTTATTATTATATTAACTTATAAATGCTTCAAAATTTTTAACAAGAATTTAACATTGCATTATTTCGTAATTTTTATGTAAAATATTTATTATTTATTTTATAATTACATGTAAATGAATTATTAAAACAATTTCCTAATATCTAATGTAATATGTAAATATTTTTCTAATAAAAAAAGAACTTAAACAGGAATAAATATTTTTTACTTTCAACAAACGACATTTTTACTACCAACACATACGCATCTCCTATTTTGTTTTGATTGTATTTCAGAATTCGGCACCTCTTTACTCGCGAGAAAGCAAAAAAAAAACAAAATGCGATACAAATAAAATCACCACCATTTTTGTTTTTGTTTCATGTCTCAGCGATTTGCAAGATCAAGAGAAACAGAAACTTGTTTCTGTATGCACCGACGGAGCAAATGTGATGATAGGGAGGAATGATGGCTTTGTAGGTCATTTGATCAAAAATGGATACGATGTATTAAATTTTCATTGTATTATTCAACAACAAGCCTTGTTTACAAAAATTGCAAATAAAAAAAATAAAACTAGCACTGGCCACAGCTCATTAAATCACCGTAAATTCAAGGCATTTTTTTGTGAAGTCGAAGTAGAATACAGGAATTTAGTGTTGTTTACGGAAGTAAGATGGCTCAGCAAATGTCTCAGTAGACTTTTTAGCTTGCGCGAAGAGGTTATTCAATTTTTAGAATTAACTCATACGGACAATACGTGTGAGTTAGATAGATTGAAAGACCCATTTTTTCTCCTAGATTTTGCTTTCCTTACCGATTTGACGAAGTACATAAATGATTTAAATAAACAATGATGGCTTTGTAGGTCATTTGATCAAAAATGGATACGATGTATTAAATTTTCATTGTATTATTCAACAACAAGCCTTGTTTACAAAAATTGCAAATAAAAAAAATAAAACTAGCACTGGCCACAGCTCATTAAATCACCGTAAATTCAAGGCATTTTTTTGTGAAGTCGAAGTAGAATACAGGAATTTAGTGTTGTTTACGGAAGTAAGATGGCTCAGCAAATGTCTCAGTAGACTTTTTAGCTTGCGCGAAGAGGTTATTCAATTTTTAGAATTAACTCATACGGACAATACGTGTGAGTTAGATAGATTGAAAGACCCATTTTTTCTCCTAGATTTAGCTTTCCTTACCGATTTGACGAAGTACATAAATGATTTAAATAAACAACTTCAAGGCAATAATAAATTAATATTTCAATTAATAGAATCTGTAAATAGTTTTATTAGAAAGCTTAAACTTCTCTTAAATGAAGTTGAGCAATTTTAGCAGCTTTAAAAGAACAAAATTATTCTTTAAGGATACAATGAACCACAGAGTGGTAATATCGAAAGTATTATATCCAACTGCTGTGATAGATTTGCAGACTTTTCTAAATTAGAAAAAAAATATTCTTCACAATAACCCACTTTCCTTCAACATATTGGAACAAGAGGAGGAAATATACGATGAACTTTTAAATTTGTGGTTAGATGCAACGTTGGCAACTACCAGCGGCAGAGATTTTTGGAAAAATGTGGATATTAAGAAATATTCGAAGATAAAAAGTGAGATTTTAAAGCATATTTCCGTATTTGGCTCAACTTTTATGTGTGAGTCTTCGTTTTCATATCTCAAAATAATAAAAAATAAAAATAGAAGCTTATTCAAGGATGTACATCTGAAAAATCTACTAACAATAAAATGCTGCCCATATGAGTTTAACATGGATGAAATAATTCAAATAGCGCATTAATTTTTCCAAATATCTTAAAATTTTACTCTTCATTCTGTATATTTTTGACATACATAAGTCTTTTATAAACAATGTTCATGGATTTTATATATGTATATATTTTTTATTTTTATATACATTGACTGTCACTGAAAATGATGCAACCTGAAATAAAAAATTTAAACGTTGATAACTTGGAAACTAGTCGAGATTTTTTAACAATTCAAAAAACAATTTTGTAGGCCGAAGAGTTTGTGGCATACACAAATATTGTATTCAATTATTGTGGTGCATCATTTTAATGCTCACATTAAAAAGGTAAAACTTTAGTATAACGGTACTGTAAACGGAATATTTTTCCATGCCATCTTAAAGACAACTCTTCGGCCTACAAAATTGTTTTTTGAATTGTTAAAAAATCTTAACTCTTTTCCAAGTTATCAACGTCTGCATTTTTTATTTCAGGTTACATCATTTTCAGAGATGTCACTGTAGGATTTATTGGTTATTTTTTATTTTTTAACATCAACCTTTCAGATGCATGTAATGCATTAAAAAATTTAATCAGTTCCTTACTTTTCTTACTAATTAATTATCTCATATATACATACAATGTATATTAATATTAATAGATATAACATTTTTTTATTAAATTAAAATATAAACGAATTCAATAAGATTTATTAAAGTCGAATAAAATTTAATACAAATCAAATAAAATTTAATAAAATCTATTAAAATTTAATAATTTTCTAATACAATTAAAAATGTCCTTTCTGCGAGATATGACATTTTTGAGACTTTTTATGCATTTTCTAACAAATATCTTTTTCTCTAAAACGTATAGTTTTCCTGAATTCGAGCCTTGTTTTAAAAATGCCGAAAACTTTGTATATGCCATATTTAAATTTTTCATCAAAAGTCGAAAATTACAACAAAAAGTCGATTTTTTATTGTTTTGCGAGTAAATTTGATATTTTCATCTGTTATTTTTCCTACATAGACTGGAAAACTTTCATATTATGTACATATTTCATTTAATAAATTCATAGTTAATTGCGAACACAATATTCGCTAGCAAAGATTTAGATGACACATTCTGAAGCATATTATTTTATAAAATCATAGCACATTACCAATTTTAATAACACTATTTCTAATATTCTGATACACTGAAAAACAATTGTAACAAAATTAACTATACGAACTGACACTAATAAAACTCACACACAATTTCTCACAGTTTGCAATGAGTACGACAGTTACGCTCACGATGAGCAAGTTGAGGGCAGTTACTCATTTGCAATTGTATTGGTTGCCGAATGCTCTTGTATTTCGCTGTTTTAAATTTTAAAATAGTGGTGAGCACGCCTATGTGCTAGCACACAGGCAAATTGTGAAAGCGTACTCTTAGTTTTTTGTGAACCATAAACAATAAAAAGTTTATGCAATTTGTTATTTATATTTTTTAATAATTTGAATTGTGGACGATTTTAGACAAGATTAATGTTTAAACAATTTTGAAATAAGTAATGAAACCTCAAGAAAAATTAAAAATTAATTCTTCCTTAAATTTGCCTCTCTCTCGATTTTGCTCAGCTCTGTTTTAAAACCACGTTTCACTTGATCACATGTCTCTTAAAGATGTACTGTTAGTTTAACTTGACGTTGAAGTTGACGGGTTCTCCTTGTGAAATTATTATATGGCACAGAAAATATTTAAAATCTAATAAATTTATAATTAAATATATATAAACAATTAATATTTTCCACTAAACACTCTGTGGTAAGTATAATAATAAAATTCAATAAAATAATATTAATAATAAAATAATCATTTAGCAATAAAATAATATTTTTGTTGTTGTAAATAGGTTTGCGGAATGTAGTATGACTCGTGGAACAGAATTATCCGATAAAGAACGCGTACAAATATGCACGTATAGGGAATGTGGCCATTCTATAAGGATGTTGCGCTAAGACTCAAAAGATCAAAAAAAAAAAAAATAATTACAAAATTTATCAAGATTCAGCACACTATAAGTTTTCAAAACGATCTGGGCGAGGGCCAATAGTATCCGAACGCGATAAAGATCGATTAAATGCATAGCAATTAAAAGAATCTTAGTTGCAATGAAATCAAGCATGCTTTGAATCTGATAATAAAGAAGAAAAGTATTCCTAAAACCTTGCTTAAAAAAGGCATAAATCGGCCAGGTTGTAAGTTTATATATAATGGTGAAATAATATATTTAGCGACGAAAAATTTCAGTCAAGATGGCTCTGACGGTTACCAGGGATACTGGGCGGGTACACCACCCAACAAGAAAAAAAAGAGTCGCTCGCAATTTCAAATGTGGCTGCCTTATGATATGGGTTGACAATGGGTACTCCAATACTATCATACTATCCAATGAAGTTTAGAAGAATGGTAGAATATTTAGATAACCAAAAAAACCTAAAAAAACAGCTGTAACACTGTATGTGATATAATTGACAAAAATGTAATCCAAAGCTTAATAAATTTAATGTACGGGTACAAAAAGTGTTGAACAATCGTGTTGGCCATATTTTTATGAATACAAATATATGTATATATGTTTACTTACTATAATATTTTCTTATGGTATATTCTTTTGTACCATATAAAAATTTCCCATGGATTTTTTCTTTTTGTATAAAAAAGGAATAATAATAAATAAATATAGAAACTTTGTAGACTATATTTTTACTTCTTACCACAAGGTACAAATACAAAAATTTTATTGGCCTACGCGCATGGTGTGTGTTGAAAAACTTGAAAAATACTCTGTATACGTATAATTAAGACTTATATACGAAGTCGAATGCACACTACATGTTCTTTTGCTTTAGCTCTTATGTCGGTAAACAAAGATGATGTAAATTAGATGTAAATAAATAAGAATTTAAACTAATTTAATCGAATTATATTTTTATTATAACTTTCATAATTTTTATTTGAAGGGAGTGTAAATATATATGAACTAGCAAATGCCCGCTACTTCGTATGCGGAAAGCGAAAAAATATAAAGGGTGTTTTTTTAAGCCCGATAGAACTTGAAGTTGTAAAAAATAACACAAAAAATGAAATTGTAATCAATTTTTTTTTGTATTCGAAAGATCAATACGTGACATTAACATTTGAAAATGATTTCGGGCATATGGGCACCGCGGCGGTTTTTTGACGAAGTGCATTCTGGACGTCCAATTTTTGGTAACTTTTTCGAGCTCTGTTGGCCGTATGTCACGAATAACACGAACAATGCTGGCCTCCAAGGCATAAATTGTTGCTGGTTTATCAGCATAAACCAGTGACTTCACGTAGCCCCACAGGAAATAATCGAGAGGTGTCAAATCCCACGACCTTGGAGGCCAATTGACAGGTCCACTTCTCGAAATCAACTTATCGCCAAATTTTGATTTCAATAAGTCGATGGTTGCGTTCGCCGTACGGCACGTAGCGCCATCCTGTTGAAACCACATCTCCTCCGGATCAATGTCATCCATATTTTCAAACAAAAAATCATTGATCATGTTGCGGTAAGGATCTCCATTGACCGTAACGCGAGCTCCGGCCTCATTTTTGAAGAAATAAGGTCCGATGATGCCACCAGCGTGAAAACCGCACCATACGGTGCATTTTTTCTGGATGTAATGGAGTCTGTAAGGTCTCTTGTGGATTGGTCTCACTCCATATGCAGCAATTTTGATATCCACAGTTCGACGAATGGCTTGTTCAGATGGACGATTATGTACGCCATACAAATGACGAAGTCGTCCATAAGTTGCGCGACTCGACGACTGATTTTCAAAGAAAATTTGGATAATTTCGTAGCGTTGTTCAAGCATGAGTCTATTCATGATGAATTGTCAGAGTATACTGAAACAAATAAAAAAAGTTTCATCAAAATTAAATTTTTTTGTGTTACTTTTAACAATTTAAAGTTCTATCTAGCTTAAAAAACACCCTAAATATGAACAATATTTAATATGGAAGAGGTGAACACTGGCGATTCTGTTGTACTAAAACCTATTTTTAATACCAACATTTAATTGATTTAATTCCTTTTAATACTATATACTGTAGTTAGAATTTCCCAAAAAAAAAAAAAAAAAAAAAAAATCTGCCGTATCGCACCCCTACTATATTTTTAATTTCGAATTACCAAAACTACGACCTCATATCACAGATATACACCAACAGCTACTCATATTACTAATTTCAGACTTGACTTCTGGTTTTACCCCTTCACTAACACAGCATTCCCTCCCAGTACGAGTTTTCAAACACTAAACTTTATCTCAATTCAAGCTTCTAGCTTCAGCGGTTTCGCCAAGAACCCAAAAATTCTACGAATACCGAAAATTCTACGAACCTAATTTTCGGAATTCAAAATGGCCACAAAAATTCGTATATCACCATATAACGGTACCCCTCGACTTAGTGTATTTTAAAAGTAGAACAAATCTATATTGCCAAATTTTCTTTAAATTTAGACCTTGTATACTAAGAGGATACAAAAGTTTCATTTAAAAAATATCTACTTCAATCCACTTTTATTAGAAGAGATCTTTTGAAGACTTAGGGTATTTTGAAGATTTTATGCACATTTTTCGGCCGAAATTCGGAATTTGTGGCAAGAAAGGTTAGAAAAAAACTATTTTACAAAAAAATTTACTTAATGTGCACGGGTATGTTAACCGTATATAACGGTACATTTTTATGCATTTCAATTTAAGCCTTTTTATTATCAGGGATTAATAACCTTCTAGTTAACAAAATTATCGCATTGAACCACGTTTTCAAATTAACTTAAAAAAGCAAAAAAAAAAAAAAACATTTAAAAGATACTTCACGTTAACTACATACCAGTACATTATTTAGAAACACCTTCGCGTTAGCATAAAATCAATAGAACAATATTCAGTACAATTTTTCAAACTCCGAACTTTATCTCAAATATCAGAATGATCTTCTTAACAAATATTTTTCCATTTCGTAGTTTTTTGTCCAAATTATATAATCCAAGCTTTGTTCCTACACCCAACCCTAATTTAGTACCATTTAGTACTTTTCGTTCCCCTATATTATGTATGTATTTCTCACTTTAGCCGTTTACACAATACCAAAATGGTTTTGGTACCAACATGTTACCAAACTTTTCGTACACATATGTAGGCAAACGTTTCAAAAATTACTTCTAATATTCAACATAAATACCAACCGCAATTCACTTTTCCAGCTTTATCTGTTCCTCTGAAACCAATTATAATACTATTTAGTACTTTTTGTATAAATAAGTAAGCATTTTCAAAACCTCCTTTCAACCTCCTCCCAAACACCAATTTCTAATCTAATACCGAATTTCAAAATTCCAGTTCTACCCCTTTACAAGATCACAAATTGAACAAAATTCTGTACCATATAGCAAATACCAAAATGTACTAAATTTTGTACCATTTAGCACTTTTCGTACACGACTTTCCAATAACTACTTTCATATATCTGCAATGTAGTTCAATTTAGCACTTTTCCATAAGTACGCATTTCCAAAACTAACTCAATCCTACACTCCAACAGTAATCTTTTCACGCAAATACAAATTGTATCGAATTTAGTACCATTTAGCACTGCTTCGTGCACATTAGTACGATTTGCCAAAGCTACCTCCATATCTCAATTCTAGATTCAAACAGTAATCTTAATTCCAAATTTCAGGATTCCACCTCTATCCGTTCACCTAAATCCGTTTAGTGTACTTATAGTTACAATTTCCAAAAACTTTTCTTTGTTACTTTCCATTTGTGACCCTCATTCCAAATTTTAGGATTCCAACTCAATCCGTTCACCCAATTTCAAACTGTACTAAATTTAGTACCATTTCGTACCCTTACAGTTCGAATTTCCTTTCCAAAAACTTTTCTTTGTTACTTTCCATCAGTAACCCTCATTCCAAATTTCTGGATTCCAACTCAATCCGTTCACCCAAATTAAAATTGTACTAAATTTAGTACCATTTCGTACTTTTCGTACCCTGATAGTTCGAATTTCCAAAAACCTTTCATTGTTACTCTTCATCAGTGGCCCTCATTCCAAATTTCAGGATTCCAGCTCTATCCGTTCACCCAAATCCAAGTTGTACTTAATTTAGTACCATTTAGTACTTTTCGTACACGTTAGTACGATTTTCCAAAACTATTTATTTACATCAACGCCACTTCCCAACCTTGATTTCCATACCAAATTCCATGGTTCTAGCTATATCCGTTCAATATATATACTTATATTTCGAATTTCCAATAATCCTTTGGTACATCTTTTTAACTCTCCATCAGTGACCCTCGTTCCAAATTTCAGAATTCTAGCTCTTACCGTTTGCCTAATACAAAGGGTACCATATTTAGTACCTTTTAGTACTTTTCGTACACTTCTAGGTCGAATTTCCAAAAACCCAGCCTTATCTCACCCCTACACACCAATAGCAACCTACACCCAAAATTTCAACTTTCTAGCGTCAGCGGTTTCGTCTGGGCGCTGATGAATCAGTCAGTGAATACCTCACCTCACTGCTCTTTTATATATATAGATTAAAACCCATTTATTAGATGTATATTTTACAAAATAAATTTTATTTTATGTCAGAAAACTTAACTGAATCAAATTTTTATGTCGGTTAAGTAAATAAAGAAATAATTGTCAAATGAAAAATATTATAAAGAAAATATTGTTGATTTCAAATTTTAATAGAACGAGAAACCAGACCCTGGAAAATACTAATGCATGGGTATATAGGGAGAAGTTCGTTCACCACAAAATGATTACAAGGTGAATATATTTTTACATGTCAGGACATGTTACTCTACCACTAGATATGTATAATAAAGTAATTATTACCAGCCCTTGGAAAGTGCTACAAAATTACCGGATAGTTTTAAAAATATTCCAAAATAAATATAATACTGATGATTGGGCTGCACACTTCAGCTTCTATTGATGACATAGTATATATACTTTTTTTATAAAAAATGAAAGTTGAGCATGTAAACTATAAATACATTTAAGTTAATTTATGTTGTATAAAATGATCTGCTATAATTTTTATTTAAATGTAGTTTAAATGTTAGCTCCCCTGTGGTCGTAGACATGGAGCTATCTTTTTATGCCAAAGGATTCCTTTGAAAGGAAACAACAAAATGAATTCAACTTGAATCAATGCGCTTTCTTTATTGAAGGACTAATGTTAACTTAAAACTAGGTAACAAAAGATCAAATTCATGTTTTTCAAAAAGACTCAATTAAGAAAATGAGAATTGAATGCAAATTGTTTCTTTAGAGGGCAGATTAGAATAAATTAGAAATTCATAGGGTTTTAATTTAGAAATGTGAGCAAACATATAAAAATTAACGGCATTTTAAATTAATAATTCATGGCAGTGTAAATCCAATGAAATTAATGAGTATTTATTTGAACATGGAAGAAAAATTAATTAAATTAAAACAGGTTCAACTGTAAATAAATAAGAATTAAATTAATTCAATATTTCTAATATAACTTTTATAATTTTTATGTTTTATACATACACTCCACGTCAGTAGAATAGAACACCTAAATTTCTGTTAATGTTAGCTTATTTATCCCGAAGCGAATGAATCTACGTTTTTAATCTTGTAGGAATTTAAAGCCTATGATGTTCGTATCAAACACAGAAAAAATTATGTTTCTAGCTTTTCGCGAAATGATTTTCTGATCATTTTTCCTATAGTACTATGAAAAATAGGCATTTATTTTCGGTCATCAGGATAGAACAGTAATTTTATTTTCGCGAATTGTGGAGATATTAACGCCGAATTTTCTTTCAGTCGATAATGCGGGGCTTTCTAATAATTTTTCACCAATAAAACCATATAAATAATTCCGCGGTCGCCGAAATAACAGCGTAAATGGGTTTAAATTGACAGATAATTGAAACATCTCAGAATATCAATCAGAGTCGCGCAGTTATGTCATATTTCTTCACAATAAAATATAATATGACACAGACAACCTGGACAGATACATTCGAGTGCTGCGGATGCTGATAACATGGAACATTTTCAAAATAAGTATGAAAAACGTCAAAATTTCTTATAAAAAGCTTGATGTTTTCTTCAATAAAATGATTTTTCCGCGAACAAGTCTGTCGTTTAAAGGTTTGGAAATATGCTCCACATTTAGAGGAAGATAATCTAAAATGAAAACAACAACACTGAGCAAGATTTTAGTACTTTTTAAAAGCAACTTACGCAACCTAAAACCTCAATTTCCATGACTGAGTTTTCCGCGAAAACGGGGCTTTTACATTTGCGAGTTCAGTTAAAAAAAAACTACTAATTCCTAAAATCCGGTATGGAGAGCATAACCTGGTTCATTTATATTGGAGCATAACACTGTTGAGAACAGTTGCGGACACCGAAATAAGAACACATATAAAATTCAAAGTCCAAAGGGTGTGTTCAATTTGAAAAATGTGCTGAAATATCCTCAGTGTATTAAAATAGCTGTTGTTTTCATATCAGATTATTTTCCTCTAAATCTGGAGCATATTTCCAAACCTTTAAACGGCAGACTTGCTCGCGGAAAAATTATTTTATTGAAGAAAACACCAAGCTTTTTATAAGAAATTTTGACGTTTTTCATACTTATTTTGAAAATGTTCCATGTTATCAGCATCCGCAGAACTCGAATGTATCTGTCGAGGTTGTCTGTGTCATATTATATTTAATTGTGAAGAAATATGACATAACTGCGCGACTCTGATTGATATTCTGAGATGTTTCAATTATCCGTCAATTTAAACCCGTTTACGCTGTTATTTTGGCGTCCGCGGAATTATTTATATGGTTTTATTTGTGAAAAATGATTAGAAAGCCCCGCTTTATCGACTGAAAGAAAATTCGGCGTTAATATCTCCACAATTCACGAAAATAAAATGACTTTTCTATCCTGATGACCGAAAATAAATGCCTATTTTTCATAGTACTATCGGAAAAATGGTCAGAAAATCATTTCGCGAAATGCTAGAAACGTAATTCTTTCTGTGATTGATACGGAACATCATAGGCTTTAAATCCCTACAAGATTAAAATCGTAGATTCATTCGTTTTGGGATAAATACGCGAACATTAACAAAAATGTAGGTGTTCTATTCTACTGACGTGGAGTGTATGAATTTAAACCCATATATTTATTAGACGAAAATATGTTAATGTCAGTTAAGGAAACCTTTAATCAAAATATTTATCTTTTGAAATTTACAGCAGACCCCACCCCCAAATTGAAATCCTGCCTACAGTCCTGCTGAACACTCACAACAGAAAAAAAAAACAATTTAAATCAATCAAAGGGTCAGAAGAAAATTATTTACTCGATTCGCTTACACAAACAAACATGAATTGAATGAAGTTTGATGTTCACGTTCGACTATTTAAATCATACAAACCTGGCCACAAATAACCACAGCGGATAGTTTTTAAAATATTCTAAACTAAACACATATGATGCTGATGATTGGACTAATGCCTATTCTCCTAATACCTATTACAGATTTTTAATATAAATACATATCATAGAAGCCCACTAGGTGGCTTATCCAAAGCTACCATCCGTATCCTCCAACTATTTTAAGTTCACGAATTATTTTTCATTTTCGATAGTTCTCCTTGGAAATGGTCGTTAAAGAAAATAATTTTTCTCAAAATTCCCATTATAGATGTTTAAGAACAGTTATTGGCAGTTACTACATTTTTAGCTTGGAACGGTACAAATCTGATGTTTTGGTGATTATTTTATCAATATGGGTTACCTGGATTTTTTTCGTGTGTTAGTTTATGATTTTGTTGTTATTTGCTCACGGGTTTCTGAGTAGGCAACATGAAGCGGTGGATGGACCAGTATTTTCTTTGTTTTCCGGTGAGTTGCTGCTCATTAAAGGAATTCCAGGGTTTAGATGAAAAATATTGCTGATACTCCCAAAAAGGTAAATCGTTGAGGAGTCCAGTAAATTATTTGACAGTTCAGAATATTATCTCTTTTAAAGAAAAAACAAAAAATACACAAACACACAAAAATTTATTGTAAACAACATCACAAAAAATACACTTACATATTTTATTGTACACAACAGACCACATATCTATATATATAAAAATGGTGTAAAAAATGTATAGTAATTCATAAAATGAGAACGGCTAGGCCGATTTCTGTAAAATTTTTTGTCAGTTACTCGCATTTTCGAGGAGAAGGTCTTTCCGGAAGAAAATTTTGGAAATTCCCTCTGAAAAAGTCGCAAAATTGGAAAAATCGAAAATTGAGTTTTTGTATGAAATTTTATTCCTTAATAGCGAGACGAAGTTCGCCGGGTCTGCTAGTGTTTTATAAAAACTCAAATTTTTTAAGAAATATTTAAAAAGGTTACAGTGTCTGCTTTTAGTCCACGGAAATTTAATGGAGACGTACACAAGGCGCTCTAAGCGATGGATAGGCGATGTGCGCTTACTGAGAGCAAGTGAGCGAAAACTTCAAAGTAAAATGCATTGAAATGTATGCTCACTTGCTCTCAGTAAGCGCACATCGCCTATCCCTTCTCTAAGCAACGCCACTTGATCTTTTTCCTATTTTCACAATTTTTCCCACTATTTTCCGACGTTTATTACTTTTTGTTTTTCGCTACGTTCTACTACCATTACGTTACGTTTTTCCGCATACGTAGCCTTTCACGTGTGGACTAACGAGAATGACTTAAGAGTGGCAACACCACACGAGGTGGCAATACTGCCAAATGGTAACCATGACTTACATCGTAACTCACCATTTCCGTTCTCATTTTCTCTTACACCGACAGTTAAAGCTGCGAGTAAGGAACGGAAAATTACCACATGTTAGGGAAAATATTTTTAATATGGATCCACACATCGTCGGTGTTATGCTTAAGTGTTCCATACGCCATAATCGCGTTTTAATGTTTTGCGTTGCAACTGGGTTGAGCTGACTAATAGGTCATTTAGATATGGCATCATTAGCCGGATGTAGCCCATTATCAGATTTTATTTTCTACCTTATTTCCCATACAAAAATAAATCCTCGTATTGAGTTGATTTGTTTTAAATCCGGCATAAATCCTCGTATATAACTCTGTTTTTTGCAACATGTTGCTAGAAAATGCAAAAAGTTGCAAGCTGGCACAAGAAACAAGATAGATGAATCGGTGAATTGCTACATCAAAAATAATTTAAAATGTAAAAATTTGTAAACAAGCCGAAAAAATTAAATTTGCATTGATATACAAAGTTGATTTCAATCTACAAAGACTAATATTTACGATGTCTAAACAATAAAATAAATATTTATTTGTTCATTAGTTAGCATTAGTAGTGTTTTTAACTTACACTTTTTGTTTATATTTTGCCACTAAAAGATTTAGTTTGAATTTTCTTTTAATTCAATTTTTATTGAAAATTATATTCAAAAGTAAGTATTTTTCCTTTTGCAGGTATTTCAAATTTACACTGAATTCTTTTTTTCACTTCAAACTTAATGTTTTGTAATTTGCGACTCTATGATTTTACAAGTTAATCACTGTTATCACGACGGGGGGTTTTGCGTGTTGTTCGGTCTAATTAGGCCGCCATCAGACCAAACTTCGATTGAATGTCTTCTTATTTTCATCGTCACAGCAAACCAGTTTTTTTTTTCCTCAGTTAAGAGAACTTCTCCTTGGCCCACTTCCTTTGGTGTTGATAGAAGTTTAGAGCCACCACCAATTACGTAGACTTAGTCTACATTTGTTTTCCAAAAACGATATTTCAGAAGTTTCGCGGTTACTGCGTTTAGTAAATTAAGAAAAACTTTATTTAAAACGTCGGCTTTATAGCACTTGGGAACTACGAAGATGTTTCAATTATCTGTCAATTTAAACCCGTTTACGCTGTTATTTTGGCGTCCGCGGAATTATTTATATGGTTTTATTTGTGAAAAATGATTAGAAAGCCCCGCTTTATCGACTGAAAGAAAATTCGGCGTTAATATCTCCACAATTCACGAAAATAAAATGACTTTTCTATCCTGATGACCGAAAATAAATGCCTATTTTTCATAGTACTATCGGAAAAATGGTCAGAAAATCATTTCGCGAAATGCTAGAAACGTAATTCTTTCTGTGATTGATACGGAACATCATAGGCTTTAAATCCCTACAAGATTAAAATCGTAGATTCATTCGTTTTGGGATAAATACGCGAACATTAACAAAAATGTAGGTGTTCTATTCTACTGACGTGGAGTGTATGAATTTAAACCCATATATTTATTAGACGAAAATATGTTAATGTCAGTTAAGGAAACCTTTAATCAAAATATTTATCTTTTGAAATTTACAGCAGACCCCACCCCCAAATTGAAATCCTGCCTACAGTCCTGCTGAACACTCACAACAGAAAAAAAAAAACAATTTAAATCAATCAAAGGGTCAGAAGAAAATTATTTACTCGATTCGCTTACACAAACAAACATGAATTGAATGAAGTTTGATGTTCACGTTCGACTATTTAAATCATACAAACCTGGCCACAAATAACCACAGCGGATAGTTTTTAAAATATTCTAAACTAAACACATATGATGCTGATGATTGGACTAATGCCTATTCTCCTAATACCTATTACAGATTTTTAATATAAATACATATCATAGAAGCCCACTAGGTGGCTTATCCAAAGCTACCATCCGTATCCTCCAACTATTTTAAGTTCACGAATTATTTTTCATTTTCGATAGTTCTCCTTGGAAATGGTCGTTAAAGAAAATAATTTTTCTCAAAATTCCCATTATAGATGTTTAAGAACAGTTATTGGCAGTTACTACATTTTTAGCTTGGAACGGTACAAATCTGATGTTTTGGTGATTATTTTATCAATATGGGTTACCTGGATTTTTTTCGTGTGTTAGTTTATGATTTTGTTGTTATTTGCTCACGGGTTTCTGAGTAGGCAACATGAAGCGGTGGATGGACCAGTATTTTCTTTGTTTTCCGGTGAGTTGCTGCTCATTAAAGGAAGTCCAGGGTTTAGATGAAAAATATTGCTGATACTCCCAAAAAGGTAAATCGTTGAGGAGTCCAGTAAATTATTTGACAGTTCAGAATATTATCTCTTTTAAAGAAAAAACAAAAAATACACAAACACACAAAAATTTATTGTAAACAACATCACAAAAAATACACTTACATATTTTATTGTACACAACAGACCACATATGTTTTATAAAAACTCAAATTTTTTAAGAAATATTTAAAAAGGTTACAGTGTCTGCTTTTAGTCCACGGAAATTTAATGGAGACGTACACAAGGCGCTCTAAGCGATGGATAGGCGATGTGCGCTTACTGAGAGCAAGTGAGCGAAAACTTCAAAGTAAAATGCATTGAAATGTATGCTCACTTGCTCTCAGTAAGCGCACATCGCCTATCCCTTCTCTAAGCAACGCCACTTGATCTTTTTCCTATTTTCACAATTTTTCCCACTATTTTCCGACGTTTATTACTTTTTGTTTTTCGCTACGTTCTACTACCATTACGTTACGTTTTTCCGCATACGTAGCCTTTCACGTGTGGACTAACGAGAATGACTTAAGAGTGGCAACACCACACGAGGTGGCAATACTGCCAAATGGTAACCATGACTTACATCGTAACTCACCATTTCCGTTCTCATTTTCTCTTACACCGACAGTTAAAGCTGCGAGTAAGGAACGGAAAATTACCACATGTTAGGGAAAATATTTTTAATATGGATCCACACATCGTCGGTGTTATGCTTAAGTGTTCCATACGCCATAATCGCGTTTTAATGTTTTGCGTTGCAACTGGGTTGAGCTGACTAATAGGTCATTTAGATATGGCATCATTAGCCGGATGTAGCCCATTATCAGATTTTATTTTCTACCTTATTTCCCATACAAAAATAAATCCTCGTATTGAGTTGATTTGTTTTAAATCCGGCATAAATCCTCGTATATAACTCTGTTTTTTGCAACATGTTGCTAGAAAATGCAAAAAGTTGCAAGCTGGCACAAGAAACAAGATAGATGAATCGGTGAATTGCTACATCAAAAATAATTTAAAATGTAAAAATTTGTAAACAAGCCGAAAAAATTAAATTTGCATTGATATACAAAGTTGATTTCAATCTACAAAGACTAATATTTACGATGTCTAAACAATAAAATAAATATTTATTTGTTCATTAGTTAGCATTAGTAGTGTTTTTAACTTACACTTTTTGTTTATATTTTGCCACTAAAAGATTTAGTTTGAATTTTCTTTTAATTCAATTTTTATTGAAAATTATATTCAAAAGTAAGTATTTTTCCTTTTGCAGGTATTTCAAATTTACACTGAATTCTTTTTTTCACTTCAAACTTAATGTTTTGTAATTTGCGACTCTATGATTTTACAAGTTAATCACTGTTATCACGACGGGGGGTTTTGCGTGTTGTTCGGTCTAATTAGGCCGCCATCAGACCAAACTTCGATTGAATCTCTTCTTATTTTCATCGTCACAGCAAACCAGTTTTTTTTTTCCTCAGTTAAGAGAACTTCTCCTTGGCCCACTTCCTTTGGTGTTGATAGAAGTTTAGAGCCACCACCAATTACGTAGACTTAGTCTACATTTGTTTTCCAAAAAACGATATTTCAGAAGTTTCGCGGTTACTGCGTTTAGTAAATTAAGAAAAACTTTATTTAAAACGTCGGCTTTATAGCACTTGGGAACTACGAAGATGTTTCAATTGTCTGTCAATTTAAACCCGTTTACGCTGTTATTTTGGCGTCCGCGGAATTATTTATATGGTTTTATTTGTGAAAAATGATTAGAAAGCCCCGCTTTATCGACTGAAAGAAAATTCGGCGTTAATATCTCCACAATTCACGAAAATAAAATGACTTTTCTATCCTGATGACCGAAAATAAATGCCTATTTTTCATAGTACTATCGGAAAAATGGTCAGAAAATCATTTCGCGAAATGCTAGAAACGTAATTCTTTCTGTGATTGATACGGAACATCATAGGCTTTAAATCCCTACAAGATTAAAATCGTAGATTCATTCGTTTTGGGATAAATACGCGAACATTAACAAAAATGTAGGTGTTCTATTCTACTGACGTGGAGTGTATGAATTTAAACCCATATATTTATTAGACGAAAATATGTTAATGTCAGTTAAGGAAACCTTTAATCAAAATATTTATCTTTTGAAATTTACAGCAGACCCCACCCCCAAATTGAAATCCTGCCTACAGTCCTGCTGAACACTCACAACAGAAAAAAAAAAACAATTTAAATCAATCAAAGGGTCAGAAGAAAATTATTTACTCGATTCGCTTACACAAACAAACATGAATTGAATGAAGTTTGATGTTCACGTTCGACTATTTAAATCATACAAACCTGGCCACAAATAACCACAGCGGATAGTTTTTAAAATATTCTAAACTAAACACATATGATGCTGATGATTGGACTAATGCCTATTCTCCTAATACCTATTACAGATTTTTAATATACATACATATCATAGAAGCCCACTAGGTGGCTTATCCAAAGCTACCATCCGTATCCTCCAACTATTTTAAGTTCACGAATTATTTTTCATTTTCGATAGTTCTCCTTGGAAATGGTCGTTAAAGAAAATAATTTTTCTCAAAATTCCCATTATAGATGTTTAAGAACAGTTATTGGCAGTTACTACATTTTTAGCTTGGAACGGTACAAATCTGATGTTTTGGTGATTATTTTATCAATATGGGTTACCTGGATTTTTTTCGTGTGTTAGTTTATGATTTTGTTGTTATTTGCTCACGGGTTTCTGAGTAGGCAACATGAAGCGGTGGATGGACCAGTATTTTCTTTGTTTTCCGGTGAGTTGCTGCTCATTAAAGGAAGTCCAGGGTTTAGATGAAAAATATTGCTGATACTCCCAAAAAGGTAAATCGTTGAGGAGTCCAGTAAATTATTTGACAGTTCAGAATATTATCTCTTTTAAAGAAAAAACAAAAAATACACAAACACACAAAAATTTATTGTAAACAACATCACAAAAAATACACTTACATATTTTATTGTACACAACAGACCACATATGTTTTATAAAAACTCAAATTTTTTTAAGAAATATTTAAAAAGGTTACAGTGTCTGCTTTTAGTCCACGGAAATTTAATGGAGACGTACACAAGGCGCTCTAAGCGATGGATAGGCGATGTGCGCTTACTGAGAGCAAGTGAGCGAAAACTTCAAAGTAAAATGCATTGAAATGTATGCTCACTTGCTCTCAGTAAGCGCACATCGCCTATCCCTTCTCTAAGCAACGCCACTTGATCTTTTTCCTATTTTCACAATTTTTCCCACTATTTTCCGACGTTTATTACTTTTTGTTTTTCGCTACGTTCTACTACCATTACGTTACGTTTTTCCGCATACGTAGCCTTTCACGTGTGGACTAACGAGAATGACTTAAGAGTGGCAACACCACACGAGGTGGCAATACTGCCAAATGGTAACCATGACTTACATCGTAACTCACCATTTCCGTTCTCATTTTCTCTTACACCGACAGTTAAAGCTGCGAGTAAGGAACGGAAAATTACCACATGTTAGGGAAAATATTTTTAATATGGATCCACACATCGTCGGTGTTATGCTTAAGTGTTCCATACGCCATAATCGCGTTTTAATGTTTTGCGTTGCAACTGGGTTGAGCTGACTAATAGGTCATTTAGATATGGCATCATTAGCCGGATGTAGCCCATTATCAGATTTTATTTTCTACCTTATTTCCCATACAAAAATAAATCCTCGTATTGAGTTGATTTGTTTTAAATCCGGCATAAATCCTCGTATATAACTCTGTTTTTTGCAACATGTTGCTAGAAAATGCAAAAAGTTGCAAGCTGGCACAAGAAACAAGATAGATGAATCGGTGAATTGCTACATCAAAAATAATTTAAAATGTAAAAATTTGTAAACAAGCCGAAAAAATTAAATTTGCATTGATATACAAAGTTGATTTCAATCTACAAAGACTAATATTTACGATGTCTAAACAATAAAATAAATATTTATTTGTTCATTAGTTAGCATTAGTAGTGTTTTTAACTTACACTTTTTGTTTATATTTTGCCACTAAAAGATTTAGTTTGAATTTTCTTTTAATTCAATTTTTATTGAAAATTATATTCAAAAGTAAGTATTTTTCCTTTTGCAGGTATTTCAAATTTACACTGAATTCTTTTTTTCACTTCAAACTTAATGTTTTGTAATTTGCGACTCTATGATTTTACAAGTTAATCACTGTTATCACGACGGGGGGTTTTGCGTGTTGTTCGGTCTAATTAGGCCGCCATCAGACCAAACTTCGATTGAATCTCTTCTTATTTTCATCGTCACAGCAAACCAGTTTTTTTTTTCCTCAGTTAAGAGAACTTCTCCTTGGCCCACTTCCTTTGGTGTTGATAGAAGTTTAGAGCCACCACCAATTACGTAGACTTAGTCTACATTTGTTTTCCAAAAAACGATATTTCAGAAGTTTCGCGGTTACTGCGTTTAGTAAATTAAGAAAAACTTTATTTAAAACGTCGGCTTTATAGCACTTGGGAACTACGAAGATGTTTCAATTGTCTGTCAATTTAAACCCGTTTACGCTGTTATTTTGGCGTCCGCGGAATTATTTATATGGTTTTATTTGTGAAAAATGATTAGAAAGCCCCGCTTTATCGACTGAAAGAAAATTCGGCGTTAATATCTCCACAATTCACGAAAATAAAATGACTTTTCTATCCTGATGACCGAAAATAAATGCCTATTTTTCATAGTACTATCGGAAAAATGGTCAGAAAATCATTTCGCGAAATGCTAGAAACGTAATTCTTTCTGTGATTGATACGGAACATCATAGGCTTTAAATCCCTACAAGATTAAAATCGTAGATTCATTCGTTTTGGGATAAATACGCGAACATTAACAAAAATGTAGGTGTTCTATTCTACTGACGTGGAGTGTATGAATTTAAACCCATATATTTATTAGACGAAAATATGTTAATGTCAGTTAAGGAAACCTTTAATCAAAATATTTATCTTTTGAAATTTACAGCAGACCCCACCCCCAAATTGAAATCCTGCTACAGTCCTGCTGAACACTCACAACAGAAAAAAAAAACAATTTAAATCAATCAAAGGGTCAGAAGAAAATTATTTACTCGATTCGCTTATACAAACAAACATGAATTGAATGAAGTTTGATGTTCACGTTCGACTATTTAAATCATACAAACCTGGCCACAAATAACCACAGCGGATAGTTTTTAAAATATTCTAAACTAAACACATATGATGCTGATGATTGGACTAATGCCTATTCTCCTAATACCTATTACAGATTTTTAATATAAATACATATCATAGAAGCCCACTAGGTGGCTTATCCAAAGCTACCATCCGTATCCTCCAACTATTTTAAGTTCACGAATTATTTTTCATTTTCGATAGTTCTCCTTGGAAATGGTCGTTAAAGAAAATAATTTTTCTCAAAATTCCCATTATAGATGTTTAAGAACAGTTATTGGCAGTTACTACATTTTTAGCTTGGAACGGTACAAATCTGATGTTTTGGTGATTATTTTATCAATATGGGTTACCTGGATTTTTTTCGTGTGTTAGTTTATGATTTTGTTGTTATTTGCTCACGGGTTTCTCAGTAGGCAACATGAAGCGGTGGATGGACCAGTATTTTCTTTGTTTTCCGTTGAGTTGCAGCTCATTAAAGGAATTCCAGGGTTTAGATGAAAAATATTGCTGATACTCCCAAAAAGGTAAATCGTTGAGGAGTCCAGTAAATTATTTGACAGTTCAGAATATTATCTCTTTTAAAGAAAAAACAAAAAATACACAAACACACAAAAATTTATTGTAAACAACATCACAAAAAATACACTTACATATTTTATTGTACACAACAGACCACATATGTTTTATAAAAACTCAAATTTTGTAAGAAATATTTAAAAAGGTTACAGTGTCTGCTTTTAGTCCACGGAAATTTAATGGAGACGTACACAAGGCGCTCTAAGCGATGGATAGGCGATGTGCTCTTACTGAGAGCAAGTGACCGAAAACTTCAAAGTAAAATGCATTGAAATGTATGCTCACTTGCTCTCAGTAAGCGCACATCGCCTATCCCTTCTCTAAGCAACGCCACTTGATCTTTTTCCTATTTTCACAATTTTTCCCACTATTTTCCGACGTTTATTACTTTTTGTTTTTCGCTACGTTCTACTACCATTACGTTACGTTTTTCCGCATACGTAGCCATTCACGTGTGGACTAACGAGAATGACTTAAGAGTGGCAACACCACACGAGGTGGCAATACTGCCAAATGGTAACCATGACTTACATCGTAACTCACCATTTCCGTTCTCATTTTCTCTTACACCGACAGTTAAAGCTGCGAGTAAGGAACGGAAAATTACCACATGTTAGGGAAAATATTTTTAATATGGATCCACACATCGTCGGTGTTATGCTTAAGTGTTCCATACGCCATAATCGCGTTTTAATGTTTTGCGTTGCAACTGGGTTGAGCTGACTAATAGGTCATTTAGATATGGCATCATTAGCCGGATGTAGCCCATTATCAGATTTTATTTTCTACCTTATTTCCCATACAAAAATAAATCCTCGTATTGAGTTGATTTGTTTTAAATCCGGCATAAATCCTCGTATATAACTCTGTTTTTTGCAACATGTTGCTAGAAAATGCAAAAAGTTGCAAGCTGGCACAAGAAACAAGATAGATGAATCGGTGAATTGCTACATCAAAAATAATTTAAAATGTAAAAATTTGTAAACAAGCCGAAAAAATTAAATTTGCATTGATATACAAAGTTGATTTCAATCTACAAAGACTAATATTTACGATGTCTAAACAATAAAATAAATGTTTATTTGTTCATTAGTTAGCATTAGTAGTGTTTTTAACTTACACTTTTTGTTTATATTTTGCCACTAAAAGATTTAGTTTGAATTTTCTTTTAATTCAATTTTTATTGAAAATTATATTCAAAAGTAAGTATTTTTCCTTTTGCAGGTATTTCAAATTTACACTGAATTCTTTTTTTCACTTCAAACTTAATGTTTTGTAATTTGCGACTCTATGATTTTACAAGTTAATCACTGTTATCACGACGGGGGGTTTTGCGTGTTGTTCGGTCTAATTAGGCCGCCATCAGACCAAACTTCGATTGAATCTCTTCTTATTTTCATCGTCACAGCAAACCAGTTTTTTTTTTTCCTCAGTTAAGAGAACTTCTCCTTGGCCCACTTCCTTTGGTGTTGATAGAAGTTTAGAGCCACCACCAATTACGTAGACTTAGTCTACATTTGTTTTCCAAAAAACGATATTTCAGAAGTTTCGCGGTTACTGCGTTTAGTAAATTAAGAAAAACTTTATTTAAAACGTCGGCTTTATAGCACTTGGGAACTACGAAGATGTTTCAATTATCTGTCAATTTAAACCCGTTTACGCTGTTATTTTGGCGTCCGCGGAATTATTTATATGGTTTTATTTGTGAAAAATGATTAGAAAGCCCCGCTTTATCGACTGAAAGAAAATTCGGCGTTAATATCTCCACAATTCACGAAAATAAAATGACTTTTCTATCCTGATGACCGAAAATAAATGCCTATTTTTCATAGTACTATCGGAAAAATGGTCAGAAAATCATTTCGCGAAATGCTAGAAACGTAATTCTTTCTGTGATTGATACGGAACATCATAGGCTTTAAATCCCTACAAGATTAAAATCGTAGATTCATTCGTTTTGGGATAAATACGCGAACATTAACAAAAATGTAGGTGTTCTATTCTACTGACGTGGAGTGTATGAATTTAAACCCATATATTTATTAGACGAAAATATGTTAATGTCAGTTAAAGAAACCTTTAATCAAAATATTTATCTTTTGAAATTTACAGCAGACCCCACCCCCAAATTGAAATCCTGCCTACAGTCCTGCTGAACACTCACAACAGAAAAAAAAACAATTTAAATCAATCAAAGGGTCAGAAGAAAATTATTTACTCGATTCGCTTACACAAACAAACATGAATTGAATGAAGTTTGATGTTCACGTTCGACTATTTAAATCATACAAACCTGGCCACAAATAACCACAGCGGATAGTTTTTAAAATATTCTAAACTAAACACATATGATGCTGATGATTGGACTAATGCCTATTCTCCTAATACCTATTACAGATTTTTAATATAAATACATATCATAGAAGCCCACTAGGTGGCTTATCCAAAGCTACCATCCGTATCCTCCAACTATTTTAAGTTCACGAATTATTTTTCATTTTCGATAGTTCTCCTTGGAAATGGTCGTTAAAGAAAATAATTTTTCTCAAAATTCCCATTATAGATGTTTAAGAACAGTTATTGGCAGTTACTACATTTTTAGCTTGGAACGGTACAAATCTGATGTTTTGGTGATTATTTTATCAATATGGGTTACCTGGATTTTTTCGTGTGTTAGTTTATGATTTTGTTGTTATTTGCTCACGGGTTTCTCAGTAGGCAACATGAAGCGGTGGATGGACCAGTATTTTCTTTGTTTTCCGGTGAGTTGCTGCTCATTAAAGGAATTCCAGGGTTTAGATGAAAAATATTGCTGATACTCCCAAAAAGGTAAATCGTTGAGGAGTCCAGTAAATTATTTGACAGTTCAGAATATTATCTCTTTTAAAGAAAAAACAAAAAATACACAAACACACAAAAATTTATTGTAAACAACATCACAAAAAATACACTTACATATTTTATTGTACACAACAGACCACATATGTTTTATAAAAACTCAAATTTTGTAAGAAATATTTAAAAAGGTTACAGTGTCTGCTTTTAGTCCACGGAAATTTAATGGAGACGTACACAAGGCGCTCTAAGCGATGGATAGGCGATGTGCGCTTACTGAGAGCAAGTGAGCGAAAACTTCAAAGTAAAATGCATTGAAATGTATGCTCACTTGCTCTCAGTAAGCGCACATCGCCTATCCCTTCTCTAAGCAACGCCACTTGATCTTTTTCCTATTTTCACAATTTTTCCCACTATTTTCCGACGTTTATTACTTTTTGTTTTTCGCTACGTTCTACTACCATTACGTTACGTTTTTCCGCATACGTAGCCTTTCACGTGTGGACTAACGAGAATGACTTAAGAGTGGCAACACCACACGAGGTGGCAATACTGCCAAATGGTAACCATGACTTACATCGTAACTCACCATTTCCGTTCTCATTTTCTCTTACACCGACAGTTAAAGCTGCGAGTAAGGAACGGAAAATTACCACATGTTAGGGAAAATATTTTTAATATGGATCCACACATCGTCGGTGTTATGCTTAAGTGTTCCATACGCCATAATCGCGTTTTAATGTTTTGCGTTGCAACTGGGTTGAGCTGACTAATAGGTCATTTAGATATGGCATCATTAGCCGGATGTAGCCCATTATCAGATTTTATTTTCTACCTTATTTCCCATACAAAAATAAATCCTCGTATTGAGTTGATTTGTTTTAAATCCGGCATAAATCCTCGTATATAACTCTGTTTTTTGCAACATGTTGCTAGAAAATGCAAAAAGTTGCAAGCTGGCACAAGAAACAAGATAGATGAATCGGTGAATTGCTACATCAAAAATAATTTAAAATGTAAAAATTTGTAAACAAGCCGAAAAAATTAAATTTGCATTGATATACAAAGTTGATTTCAATCTACAAAGACTAATATTTACGATGTCTAAACAATAAAATAAATATTTATTTGTTCATTAGTTAGCATTAGTAGTGTTTTTAACTTACACTTTTTGTTTATATTTTGCCACTAAAAGATTTAGTTTGAATTTTCTTTTAATTCAATTTTTATTGAAAATTATATTCAAAAGTAAGTATTTTTCCTTTTGCAGGTATTTCAAATTTACACTGAATTCTTTTTTTCACTTCAAACTTAATGTTTTGTAATTTGCGACTCTATGATTTTACAAGTTAATCACTGTTATCACGACGGGGGGTTTTGCGTGTTGTTCGGTCTAATTAGGCCGCCATCAGACCAAACTTCGATTGAATCTCTTCTTATTTTCATCATCACAAAATAGTTTTTTTTTTCCTCAGTTAAGAGAACTTCTCCTTGGCCCACTTCCTTTGGTGTTGATAGAAGTTTAGAGCCACCACCAATTACGTAGACTTAGTCTACATTTGTTTTCCAAAAAACGATATTTCAGAAGTTTCGCGGTTACTGCGTTTAGTAAATTAAGAAAAACTTTATTTAAAACGTCGGCTTTATAGCACTTGGGAACTACGAAGTCTTCTTCTGCGAAGAAATCGTATATTTAGGAATGAATCCTTGATAATTAAAACACGTGGGATGCCAAGCGAAAACTTAACACCGCCATTTTGTCAATTTTTTAAAGCCCGTAGGCGTGAATTCAATTGAAATTTATGTCTGTGCTGTGAGCCGTCCGAAGACAAACTGAGCAAACCAGTTTTGCATTCCCATGCTTATTGGAATGGATAAAAAGGAATAGAAGAACTACCAAAATTCTCTCGCTAGCATAGTAGGTGTGTGTGTGCGTATAAATGCATACCGCTATGCTACAGTAGTGTACCAAATAAATAGCATACACAATAATACAATACTGAACAATAAAATAGCACACTTTTTTGAAATGATGTGTGCACAACAATAAACAAGTAGCATAATGTAATAACATTTTCAATATTAAACAATAAATTTGTAATTTGTCGTATGTTTTTTGAGACGAATTCAATTTTCAATAATTTCTTTTGACGTTTGAAATTCGATCAGATGGGCTAATGCATCTACCTTGGTAATTGTGCTACGAAAAAATCAGCTGACTGCGATTTAAATCCTCCAAAGGTATATCTAAATAAATGCAATATCATCTGTACTGGATTTATTAAATCCAGATGAGGATTTACGGCTAGTCTAAATGAGCTATAAAGAAAATATTTATATTTTTGACTTGAATTAATATTAAAAGTATATAGAGCATATTTGTTATATATAGTTATAGAAAATTTTTTAAAAATATAATTTTTGGCGATTTGTTCCATATCCACACTTATGACACAAATGTGAAATATTGTACACCATATGGAACAAAGTGGCAGAATTTTTTCCATATTTGCCTTAATAAATTAAAAAATTCTAAATCGAAAATTAAAGTTCTGATTTTTGAAATGTGTTTTTAAACTTGTAAATTTTAAAAATATTAATTTTATTACTGAAAAAATGTATGCTTTTGTGTCGAAGCGTGGATATCTCGGAAACAAGAGCAGATAGGAGAAAGAGCATGCCGGAAAACCATATAAACCACCTGTATCTCAACAAGTAAGAAAAGCGTTAAGTTCGGTCGGGCCGAACTTTTTATACCCTCCACCACAAATTTCAGCCGTTTCGGTGGATTAATGTGGCCACTACCTTCAAAATACCGAAATTCGGAAGGTACCGTTCTATGGGGGCTATATGATGGCGTGGACCTATACCTACAAATTTCTGGGGTAAAGTTTTATACGCCTAAAGAAGACTAAATACCAAATTTCAGCCATATCGGTGTGATAATGAGACTAAAACGTTCAAAATATCGAAAATCGGGAGATTTGTATTATGGGGGCTATATCAACACGTGGACCTATATAAACATTTTATGGTAGAAATGTTTCTTAGCCTCTGGAAACACAAAATACAAAGTTGCAACCGATTCTTTGGTCAAATGGGTCTAATACATTCAAAATATATTAAAATGACGCGTACTTTATAAGGGGCCTTATGTGGGGACTATACCAAAACGTGGACTTATATAACCCAACTTTGGTAAGAATGTTTTCTGGCCTCTGAAGACACAAAATACCAAATTACAACCAATTCTGTGGTCAAATAGGTCTAATACATTCAAAATATGTTAAAATGACGCGTACTTTATATGGGGCCTTATATGGGGGCTATACCAAAACGTGGACCTATATAACCCAACTTTGGTAGGAATATTGTTTGGCCTCTGGAGACACAAAGTACCAAATTACAACCAATTCGGTGGTAAAATGGGTCAAATATCTTAAAAATTCCTTAAAACGACGACGCGTCACGCGTCATTTTGTATGGGGGCTATACGAAAGCGTGGACCTACATAGCCCGCTTTCAATACCAAAAGTCCTACGTAAATATAACATATTTTCCCAAAATTTCATCAACCTACGTCAATCCGTTCGGACGCTAGAGTGATTTCCACAGACGGACAGACAGACAGACGGACAGACGGACGGATATGGCTATATCGATGTAGAATTGCACGCTGATCAAGAATATATATACTTTGTGGGGTCTACAATGATTATTTCGAGTAGTTACAAACGTAGTGACAAACTTAATATACCCCCATCCTATGGTGGAGGGTATAAAAAGTCAAAAATGGTGTATGGAACACTTAAGATATATGTTTATAACAGTCTGAAAATTTGGTTTACCCGAAATCAAAAACTTTGGGTTGTAAGACATTTGATTTGAATACGATAAGTTTTTAGCTGATTGAAGGAAATGTAAATAAAAATGTACGTATGGGTAGCATTTGTTAAATGAATGAATGATAGTGGTTGGGAAAAAGGTTTCTGCAATTTAGATATACGTTGTCTTGGGATAAAAATTGCCACGTTTTTGTGATTGTTAGAAAAATTCGCGACGAAGAATTTTGAAAAGCCGTCGTTTAACACGGTTTGTGAGAATATTGGATCTTTATCAAAGAAAAACAAAGGAGTAGTGAACTAAAGACAGTGCAATAGAATAATAATTTGGTAAATTTAGTTCTAGAAATATTCCGTCACACATTTCAAATTTCATCAAAATCGGACATAAGTAGTGTGATTGGTGCACAAAAATGTCTTAGCATATCTTGAGCACACTCATTATATTCTTTGCATTTGTATTCATGTAAGAAAAATCGCAAATGCAAGCTTAATTGCAAAAAATGCGTATAAAGTCCTTTATCTTATATATGTTTGAATATATATAAGTCCCAGTATATAGAAGGAACTGCCGCAGTTACCTAGTACCGTTCAAATTGGTTTAAACCTCGTGGGATTCTAGAAAACTCCCTGAGTTTGACATTTAAGATACAGAAGCTGGTTATCAAAAACTTACATTTTTTGTTTTATCCATGACTCCTTTAAGGACTATACTACTCCAAGGAAAATTACGTGCATGTAAGCTAATGGAAATAAATTCACCAGCTGTATGTTATGATGAGTTGAGTATTGTTGTTACGTCTTCGCAAATACATACGTAACATATTACGTGTTGACTAACTAGAACAAACAGCCTTAAAAGGTGGTAACCTTGACTTACCTCGTCTCTCACCATTTCCATTCTCATATTTTCTTACTCCGGCAGCTGCATTTAAGCTGTGAGTGTTACCTGTCGGATGATTTCTCAAATTCTAAGGAAAATTACCACGTGAAGGTTCATGCAGCATGTTAGTTTGGTTTACCCGAAATCAAAAACATTGGGTTGCTGGTAAGTAATAAATAGTATTTGAATACAATAAATTGTTAGCCGATAGTTGGAAATATACAAAAAATTTTAAGTATGTGTATAAATTTTTAAGTGAATGAGTGATAGTGCTTGTTTGTGGAAAATGGGCGCGTCACATACATACGTAAATTTTTATTTATGTTTTTATTATGTTTACTAACAAATATCGTATCGCGAATTAAAAAATACTTTCAAATACTTAATACATTATTACAATGTATATAAATATTTATAACAATAGCATATACATGATGTATTCATATATTTTTAGGTTCCACTTCTGACAGGCCGTCAGGAAAAAAATTTAAGAAAAATTAACCTTTAGTTGACTTCCAGCCTTTGTCACAAAATGCTAGATTTACCTTTATTGTCGCCGCATCTAATTAATGGGGCGTTCAACATGATTAAATCAAAAATTTTCTTAATGGATGGAGAAGAGCGTTCATGCCATTTTTAAGATATTTCGAAAATGTTTATATACATAAGGTAACTGTTTAAAAACTAAGTATCTTGAGAGATTGGAAGCAATAATTTTTGTGTCTGCAATAACAGAATTCGAACTAGAGGCATACAACGGTGTCTTGAGAGAAAAATTTAGAGGAAAATTGCCGCTTTTTTAAATTTGTTGGACAAATTCGCGACGAAGAATTTTTAAGAGCCGTCATTGCAACATGGTATGTGAGAGTGGTGGATATGTACAAATATGGTACCAGGACAAGACATTTTCCAAGAATAAATGTGGGAAGATTATTCGTCAGAAGAGGTTGAAATCTTCGAAAATCCAGGAGGAAAATTTGTGTTGTTTCCGTGTCAATACGAAGTCTATATTTACCATTAGTAAAGACATATAACTATAATTTTATTTTGTTGTTACATACGAACTAAATAAAAAATATATTACAGAGAAAGAAAGTTGTTGAGGAATTATTAGGGACTTTTTTCATAATGAAGTTTTTTCTTAATTTTGGGGAGTTATTTCATTTTATACACTTCACCATAATAAGGAATAAGATTAGGTTTATTGTGTAAGAAATGAAGCAGGATAAGAAAGCAAGGCGACGAGGCTTCTTATGCTTTATTGCTCAAGAATTTTGGAGGATGTAATGCTAATATTTACCTAAATGCACATACATACATAATATAATAAAACCCTTCACTATAAAAACATCGATGTCTCGTTGTGGAAATACGTATCACAATATTACGAAAAGTACTTAATGGTACTACATTTCGTATAATGTGTAATAATAGAGCTGTAAAGTTGAAATTTAGTGTGTGGTTCGCTTTTTGCTGAGATATGGAGGTAGTTTTAAAAGTACCTACTAATATAAGTTTACGAGAAGGACTAAATTGTACAACATTTGGCATAGGGTGTAGGAATAAAGCTGGAATTATATAATTTGGTGGTTTTGTATGCCGTACTATTAGTGCACGAAAAGTAATAAACTATACTAAAATTGGTATTGAGTGTAGTGATAGAGCTGGTTTTAAAAAAATTTTAATGAATATTGTTTCATTGATTATGTGTGATCGCGAAGTTGGTTTCTAAACCATGCACTGAAATCGAGTACTCCAAAGTGAAGTAAATTTTCGACAATATTACAAGAAAAATAATCAATTGAAATATTTAAAAAAAAGTTTACCGTTATAAAAGGGCTAGGTCAACAACGGACCATAACTTAAATTATCTTGAATAAAGGTATAAATGTAAGCGGTTCGATTTTAAACAACATTAGATATGCTGATAACACAACCTTAATGGCACATAGCATATCTCAACTTCAGAAACTTGTGGCTACCCTCGCAACTTGTAGTGAAAAGTGTGGCCTAAACATTAATATCCAGAAAACCAAGTTTATGGTTATAAGCAAAAAGCAAGGACAAAAAAACTCAGTATTAAAAATTCATAATTTAAACGTAGAGAGAGTTAAGACTTTTAAATATCTCGGAGCCACAATTACCGAGCAATGGGAATCGTCGAAGGAAATAAGATGCCGAATAGAATTGGCGATTGATGCATTTTTGAAGTACAAGAGAGTTTTTACCAGCCATGACGTTAATGTTGACACGAAAACTATATTTATTAAAGCATATGTCTGGTCAGTCCTACTGTACGCAATGGAAGTATGGACCGTAAAATCTACTGGTATTAAAAAGTTAGAAGCTTTTGAAATATGGATATATAGGCGGATACTTAAAATTCCTTGGACTGCCCATGTTTCAAATGCTGAAGTATTAAGGAAAATGCATTGCGAAAGAGAGCTAATATCAAACATAAAAAGGAGAAAAACTGCGTATTTGGGACATATCATGAGGAACGAAAAATATAAATTATTACAAAACATAACCCGCATAAAAATTGAAGGAAACCCGATTAGAGGAAGGAAGAAATTAACATGGCTTGATAACATCAAAGAATGGACTGGTATTCGAGATGAGACAAACTTATTCAGCATGGCGAGACACAGAGAAGGATTTGCGGACTTAATAAATAATTTATGAAATCAAATTATGTACAATTTTGAAATGTAACTAAATTGTATTGGTCGCTAATATTGGGAAAACGAATTTGCAAATAAAGAAGAAGAAGAAAGGGTTTTTATACTTTGTTACCATAAATTCGGAAATTACATCTACTTCGAATGGAAAATGCGAATAAATTTTTCAAATGTGGTAGGGGGTGTTATGTCTTTGTGCACTTATACACTTTATACACTTTCAAATATAAATCCACTGTTTTAATACCACTCTTTTAATTACTCTTTCATTACAGAAGGAAAACTGTGTTAGCCTTCTATGTATGTTTTAGACATATTTACATTGGTGTAGGGTATCATATAGACGGCGCCACCCGACTTTGATCTTTTTCTTACTGGTTTTATGTTGTCAAAATCTGGTGAGTGACCTTTTCTTTCTTATGTCTTCTTATGTTCTCCCATTCGTGTACCTTGCATTAGCTTTGTTGTTCCAATGTAAATATTGTTGCAGGTCTCATTAGGTTAACCTTTGGGGTTTTTTATTTGTAAAAATTTTTATTCGGTTTTTATTATTCGGTTTACAGGCAAAGTTGATGTTGTTGTTTATTATTTGCCTCAATTGCTGATTAACGAACAAGCTAGCAACATATGTTATAGTGTAAAAAGTTGTTGGTTTCTCTGTATCTGGAGACTTATTTTTATAATTTTTTTAACTTTCTCATAGTCCATTGAATGTGAACTTTTTATACTTTGTTCAACCAATCAGTTATACAACTGGGGGATATAAAGTTTTTCGTTTTAAGAAGTCGTTTTGATTGTTCTTATTTGTTTTAAAATTTAAAGGCGCTTATATTTTCCAGTGAACTATGCAATAAAGCATCACTTGCTAGATGAGTATGACAGAAGAAATTTTATGTAACTGAGGCTTCATTACAATTTGCTGGAACATTACTCACAAAATTTGTTAGCATATCTTGAGCGAACTCAATATATTTTTGCATTTGGTTTCATCTAATAAAATTCGCAAAGCCAAGTTTAATTGAAAAAAATGCGTATAAAGTCCTTCATCTAATAGGTACCATTTTTTTATATTTATTTTTAATATATATTTTTTAGACCTCATGGGGTTCTAACAAACTCCCCCGAGTTTGACATTTAAGATGCAGCAGCTGGTTGTCAAAAACATGGATTTGTGCTAGTGTTATGGACAACGAACAATTTTTTTTATTTTTTTTTTTATCCATGACTTCATTAGGGACTTTACTACTCCAAGGCAAACTACGTGCAACTACTGGCTAGAATTTTAACTGGTATGACTTTTGATGCGCAAAATATGTGATCCTGCTAATGGCTATATCACCATATGCTTTTTCACATGTATGTTGTCACTTTGACTATACTAATATACAGACCAGCTGATGAAATACTTTTGAAAAAGCATATGGTGTGATATAGCCGTAACGTATCGGCTGCTAATTTTATACATTTTTCCATTAAAATACAAACTAGACCCAATTGCTTCTACATATAAGTTCCTCAACAAATGGTGTCAAGAATACAGTGCTTTCTGGTTTCTCTTCCAAAACTTTCTTATATTTATTAACACGTTCGAGGACGCAAAAAAACTCAAAGAGGTGCAAAACATGACACACAATTATTTTCGAAATTGTTTTTTTTTTGTAATTATTAATTAAGAATTATTAATCTATATATATATAAATGGTGTAAAAAATGTATAGTAATTCATAAAATGAGAACGGCTAGGCCGATTTCTGTAAAATTTTTTGTCAGTTATTCGTATTTTCGAGGAGAAGGTCTTTACGGAAGAAAATTTTGGAAAATCTCTCTGGAAAAGTCGGAAAATTGGAAAAATCGAAAATTGAGTTTTTGTATGAAATTTTATTCCTTAATAGCGAGACGAAGTTCGCCGGGTCCGCTAGTATTATTATAATTTTTTATTTATTATATTATGATTATTTACGAAATTAGTCGTATTATGTACATTATTCACAAAAACGTGCGGTTGTATACAAGTAAATGTACAAAGTAAAAATTGACTTGTGAATGCTATACGATTCACGTCATCTAACGTCACCATGAAAATAAATGGTATAACATTCACGCCCGCGAACGTCTTATGGCATTACCAATTATATTTTAGCAAAATACGGATGTATTAGGTCTGTACGATAACCCAAAAAAATTGTACAAATTTTTACTGAATTCTGTTCGATAACAAAATTGTCCACCAAAAGAGAGCGAGTTTGGAGAGATTTTTGGAGAGTTTTCCCGTAAAAATTTGCAAGGTCGGCCAGTTGACTTTTAATCAGCTGTTTAATGTAAACAACTTGAAATGTTAACATTTTTGACCAAGAAAAATTCACAATTTCACGTTTTTTTTTTAGATTTTGAATCGTTGTGGATAGGATTACTCTTTTAAATAACTCAAATGCAATTTTAAAATTTATGTTTTTGTTCCATTTGGTTTAAAATGTCAAAAGAAACAAAAACAATGCTGCAAAATGCTGTTCGATACATTTCTGCAATTTTTCTTGCTTGAGAGCAGGGCGGCCAGATTATTTTTATGGAAAATCGTCAAAATGACGATTTTTATTTTAGAAATCGTCAAATCTGTTTTATAAAATCGTCAAAAATTAAAATACGCACTTTTAGATATATTTTAATATATTTCTTATTAAAAGAAACATAAAATGGATATTCAAGTTATTAAACATGTTTTTAATTCAATCAGTAAAATGAAGCAATTTATTTTATAAATAAGAATGTGAATAAACATTTAGTCGTTAAGTTATTTATTTTTTAAATAAATATGTGAGTCTATCATTTTTATTATGTTTTGTTAAGTTTTAAATCATCTTTGGTATAAAGTATACCCTCCATTAAATCTTTATGAAGAGAATTTTGATATTTTATTTTATTGATTTACATGGCTGAGAACACATTCAACATTTGCTGACGAATGAGGTAATAACTATCATTACCTCCCAGCAAAAATACCACTTACTAACCCTTTATTTTAACAAGGGCGTGACGCGCCAAATAAGTAGTAATTATTTGACCATTGAAACAAGTAGCTAAAAAGTAGTCGCTTACAGTCGTGACTACTTATTTTAGTGTCAAAAATAACAACTAATTTCGTGCGACATGCCCTTCTTAAAATAAAGGGTTAGTAAGTGGTTTTGTAAGGTGTATTTTTGGTGGGTTTCTTTACATATGTTGTTCTTAAAGTTAATGCATATGAGACATCACCACGTTTCAAACTGAATATTGCGTTCCAAAAGCGAAATAAATCCGTTTCATTATTTTCAAACATTTCCGTAATATCCAAACATTTTAGTTCACGAAATTTTGAATCCATTTTTTGTTTTTCCTCCATGTTTACGAATTGTGAAAATCGAAAAACTAATAAAATTGCTTCACAATCAAATTTATTTTAATTTTAAAACTTTCAGTTAATTGCTCTGTTCCAGAACTTGCAAGATTCTGCTATTATTGAAATTTTGATCAATTTTCCTTCATAAATTTTCCAAAAAATTCAAAAATAATAGATTTTGCAGGCTCTGAATCCTAGCAATTGTATATTTTGCTTGTTTCACTTGAATCCTGTTTTGTTTTTTGTTAACAATTCCTTTGTGTATACACATAAATATATATAATTATTGTCTACGAATTAATTATTAAAATCAACTAAGAATATTTCAGCAGTTTTTAGAAAATCGTGTTTTACAAAATTAATTATGTAATTAGCAAAATAACCAAAAATCGTAATTTTTTGGGCAAAAATCGTCAAATCGTCATTTATCAATTTTTGACCAAAAAATAGCCAAAATGACGATAAATCGTCAAATCTGGCAGCCATGCTTGAGAGAGTAAAGTTCACTGAGAGAAGTTGCTGGAACTTGCTGAGTAATTACTGCTAGGAAAGTTATCGTACAGATTTCTGTGTAAAATCGGACACTTTTTCAAAATGAGGTTTTTGATTTCCTTTATTTTTGCTGTGGTGATGCTGCTCACCAACGTAACAATTCAGTATATGTATTTTCAGATATTTGTTGACTAACGGTTCCAGGGATATCGCGCATTGAAAACTCATAACTTTTTAATATTGGTCCAATTTGAAAAAAATCTTTTATGTTTAGTTGTTTTATCAGCTATTTAATAAAAAATAAAAAAAATTGCACAGTGGGCTTGGATGCAATTTTCCCGTTTTAATATGTAAAATCAATTTTTAACAATGATAATACTCTTCGATTTTCTTGAATTTTTTGTATTAAACTACGATCAATTACAAAAATGTTAAGTACAATTTGGTAGTGGAATTCGAATGATTACCATTTGTTCTTAATTTTTTAAATTTGTCAATACATTTTTTCTTTTATACCAGTGTGAAACATTTGTTATTTTACCAAAACAATTCAAATTGTATTTTTTTCATCTGTTTTGTTGCTTTATTTATGGATATAATTTGCACATCTTATTTGATAGCTAATAAAACAAAAAACCATACAAAACAATATTTTTTTTAAATTGGACCAATATAAAAGAAGATATGAATATTTCTATGCATATAGTTTTTACAGAATTCGACTTTTTCAAAGCGCGATATCTCTGGAACCGTTAGTCAAACAAATCTGAAAATATACTGAAACTAGCCGACGCGTTGCTGGCCCTTGAAACCATTTCATGTTACCTTTTCTTAAGTCTTGAGGCATGAATTTATTTCATCTGCTGGAATAGTATAATTGGAAGTGTTTGTCTGAAATCTGAACGTGAATTGCTTCTTAAATCCTTCAAGAATAGGTCTAAAGCTTCTAGGGAATGTTTATGTGCTATCGTGCATTCGTTCCAGATGATAACTGATATTTAATATTGCATGAGTGCCTTTCATTCAAATGAATGTCCAGTGACAACTTAACGGGCGACTGTGTCGTCCTTCCACCTTCATATAATTTATCTTATATACCTGATGAAGCGAAATTCAAGAAAATATATAGCCTCCTGCCAGCAAGGGCCATACCTGGAGATATAACATATTTAAAACAAGTAAGAACAGACTATAGTCGGACGGGGCCGACCATGTGATACCCTATACCACTATCCCTGTGCACTAGCTTTCCGGGCTAGCTGTTATAAGATGTGCATTAGAAATTTTACCAATTTTCACACAAAAGTTTTGATCAATTTAACCCGCTAAATATTATCCGATCATACCGTTGACTTGCACGCTACTTCTTCATCTCAAACCAAAACTACGTTTAAAATTTCGCGCCGATCGGACTATTATTGCGACCTACAGAGCGGCTACAAAATCGAGCAAAAATTTTGTTTTTGGTCCATTTCATCCCTTTAACATTTCACGATCATCGCCAAAAACTAATCAGTTCTATTCTGGTCCAAACCCGACCTCCATACTAAATTTCGTGACAATCGGTCCATAATTGCGGCCTCTAGCTTGATTACAATTTTTAATGGACGGACAGACGGACGGACGGACGGACGGACACACATCGCTAAATCGCTTTATCTCGTCGAGATATGAAGTTTGGTATACCACATGAGGGGTCTACGACGAATATTTCGCGGCGTTACATGAATTTTTGGGAAAACAAACTTATTATACCCTTTTCCACATTGTGGTATAGGGTATAAAAAGTGGGCGTGGTCGGGTCTTAAGGCCACAAATAAGTGCGAAGGGTCGGAGACACAACCACCGTTGTCTCTCGAATGAATTTTCAAACCTCGCCCCTCCAAAATTCAACATAATATATTGCTTATTTTCACCAGGGGACATCCCAGTACATCATCTGAAAATTTCATGAAAATAGTTTCAGAAGTTTTTGGGCCTTTATGTCCCACCTTAGCACCTAAGGTGAGAGACACATTGCAAATTCATTTTCAAACCGATAAGTTAGCGAGATTTACAAAAATAACATTTTTAAAAAATAGGGCCTAGTGGAGTTACCCCGGGGTAACTCCACTAGGCCGACAACATCCTATTACCTTGAAGGCGAGCAACAATCCGATTACCCCGGAGCCGGCAGCATCTGGACACTTCAGAGCCGACCAACAACGCCACTAACCGACGAGCCTACAGCATCCAATTAACACAAAGCCGAGTGACGCACCCGCCGACTGCCGAGCCGACAGTCAACCTAATATCATAAGCCGAGCCCCACACCCGATCACCACCAAACCGATTATATCAACCACCCGATTACAATCGTGTCGTATACATCAACCCGATCACTTAGAGCCAACAGCAGGTACCAGATTGTCATCCAAAGGATCATATCAACCCGATCACCATCGAGCCGACAGCAACCGTCCGAGGCTGCACCTATAAAAACATTTAAAAGTCATATTTACTGAATTCAATCAACCAAGCATTGGAGTACAATTAATCGTTGTCCTAACTTAAGGTTTGTGGGTCTCTATGTTCACGCTGGCACCGACTGAACTAACGCCAGCCTTACCAGGGTCATCCCTGTATATTCTCTGAAATTTTCATATTTATAAAAGTGGGCGTGGTCGGGACTTTAGTCCCCAGATAAGTATTTAGGGTCGGAGACACAACCACCATTGCCTCGCAAATTTGTTTTCTTACGGATACGTTCGTCAGTTTAGCTAAAATAGCGTTTTAAAAAATAGGAGATAGGGGAGGTGTCCCGCCCCCTCTGAAATTCAACAAAATATATAAACTATTTTCACCTGTACATTCTCTGAAAATTTCAGGAAAATCGGTTCAGTAGTTTTGGATATATAACATATTTAAAAAGTGGGCTTGCTAAAGTAGCGTTTTTTAAAAAGTTGAGCATAGGAGAGTTACCCCGCCTCCTCCGAAATTCCAAAAAATACATAGCATATTTTCACCACGGTTGTCCTCTGTATATTCTCTGAAATTTTCAAGAAAATCGGTTCAGCCGTTTTTGAGTCTATACGGAACATACAAAAATACGCACATTGTGTTATATACAAGTTGTTTTGATGATGAGCTGCATCACACAGCAAAAAATAAAGGAAATAAAAACCACTTTTTGAAAAATTATCCGATTTCAGTCAGAAATCCCCATAAACTTTATATGGTCTCCGGCGAATATTTCAATGTGTTACAAACGGAATGACCAATTTAATTACACTCTCCATATTATGGTGGAGGGTAAAAAATGGCTGACTATCTCAGAAAGTGCTGACCCCCTTCTTCGAAATCGTTGAGGTGACCGGTGAATTAGTTTCGATCTAGTATATTGTAAACGACATCAATCAGTCAGCAGATGTTTTCCCTCTTTTCATAATGCTTGGTTTACATTTACGAAATCCACTCGATTTCAACTGTCAAATCCATAGGTTAAACGTCAAATGAAATCCAGATGAAATTTCATTTGACGTTTGAGCTATGGAATTGACAGTTGAAATCGAGTGGATTTCGTAAATGTAAACTTAGCATAACTCTTCCCACAATTTGCCAACTTTTATTACCTTTTGTGTTCTCCTACATTCTACAACCAATACGTTACGTTTTCGCAAATAGATACGTAACCTATCACGTGTTGACTAACTCGAACAAGCAGCCTTAACAGGTAGCAAACTGTTTCCAAGTAGTAACCGTGACTCACTATTTCCGTTCTCACGTTTTCTTACTCCGGCAGCTGCATTTAAGCTGTGAGCAGGTTTTAAAATGCTAACGCCATATTAGCAAAAGCACCGAAAATTTTGCAGATTTGCCTGCTAAAAATTTTCCGAAATATGTTTAGCAACAATGAACAACAGCAACATGTAGCAACAAATTTCACAAAAATATTACTAGCGATGCTGATGCTATTTGATATTGTCGCTGTAATAAACAGCATCGGACACGCATTCTCATATTTTGCAGCACACATGATCAACACATATCAGAAAAGAGAATAATCAACTAAGTTTCAACGGCTTAGCCAGATTTTCAGCAAACAATTGATTTTGTTATTTGTAAACAATTATAATTAGTATTTTTTATGTTCTACCATATGATGGAGACATTTTGACATTAAATGACACCTTTTTTGTTACTGCGTTGGCAACACTACTCACAATAAATTCCCCTTGATCGTCGGTTTGTTTCGACGATTGGCCAGCCGAGTGCTAAATATGTAGCGTGATTGTCGATAATGCCTAACGAAAAAAGCTTAGGCGTACAAAACGAAATAAGCAAAAATGTATAAAAATAAATATGCGTTCGGTTGCTTATTTAGCCGTGTGTGTCAATGTTGTGTAACATTTGAAGTGTACAGCTAATGTTAATGGTTTTAGATGCTGCTTTTTTAACCCTGGCTGTGAGTATATGCTGTCGGATGATTCCTCAAATCCCAAGGAAAGTTACCACGTGAAGGCTCACACAGCATGATAGTTTGGTTTAACCGAAAACATTGGGTTGGCCAACGATAAATTGTTAGCCGATTGATGGAAATATAAATAAAATATAAGTATGGTAACATGGGGCGCCTTCGCCACTGGGGCGGCTACGCCATCGCCGATTTTCTCGCAAACTACAAATGATAGAAAAATCCGTTAAAGGAAAAATTGTGAGTTTAATGTAGATCTATCATCTCCCAAAAGTTGACAGTTGTGTCATAGGTATGATAGCGGACGCATATGGTTTTGTGTTTTCAGGGTATTGGGAAAAATAATTATTGTAGGTATTTTTTGTGATATCTTCTTTACCTTTTGTGATATCAAAAACACATTTTATGCCGTTAGAAGACAACCACTGAAGAATATAAATCCCAATAATTCGCATGAAAAAAGCAATTGCAATTGTCAATATATTAATATTATGAAATATGTAAGGGGTGGGGCGCCTACGCCATGATAGGGACGTGGTGGGTTAATGTTAGAAATTTGTCATGTTTAACTTAAATTCTTTATACCATAGATATCCCACACTATAATGTGAAGTTAAAATCAAATATTATGCTAAAGGTATCTTGTTTTAGTTATATTATGATTTTTGTACCTAAATTCAAGGTACCTACTTCAATTAACCGCTAGAATCGGTTACTTTTTGTGAATTTTAAAATCATTTTTGATTATTCAATAGAAAACACGTTTTTTTTTTGCATAATATTGATACTTAAGGAAGAAGTGTGGTAAATTACAGTTTAGAGTCCGTTGGAGAATGTTCAATATCGATGGCGAAGCTGCCCCATGGGTGGGGAGGCTTCGCCACTTTTTAGACATTTTGTATATTCTCAAAAATAATATTTTAAAAACCAAAATATAACTATTTATATATCAAAACTTATAGTCAAGATATGATAATATTTGTACCAAAAATAATATTTGAAAAAACTTTAACGATGTTGGTATGAGAACATTTTGAACAAAAACGTGGCGAAGGCGCCCCATGTTACCATATATATGTGTATAAATTGTTAAGTGCACGAGTGATAGTGGGGAAAAATGACGCGCTACATACTTACATTTTTATTTACGATTGCTTCAGTCAGCTAACAAATATCGTAATGATGTATGAAGTATTTGAAAGTATTTATTTTTTAATAGGTTTTTTTTCAAAATAGTCTGGCTTAATCCCATTGTTGTTGTTTTAATACTTTAAAACAAATAATTTTTTAATGGAGACAGTTTCGCATTGTTCGCCAAGGGGTAAGGCAGGGAAGACTAGTTTCGATCCTCGCCACAGGATACATATATTCGTCGGAGACCTTATAAATTTCTAAGTTAAAATCAATATAAAGCACGCAATATTTAAGTTATTAAAATAAATGCAAATTGAAAACTAGAAGAAGTTACTAAGTAAATTATGGAGAACAAAAATTTAAGTGAAATAATTTATTTTGTAGTTGGTGGTGACTGTTTGTTTTGGTTGAAGTTTCAATCTCATTTGATTGTTTTTAGGTCTGGATTTTTACCCCAATGGCTTAAACTTAATGTTATTCAAAACGAACTGGCAGTGTTGCAAAATTTTATTGATGGCTACCAATATCATAATTTCATCCCCGCGAGGTGGTGACTATTTTTATACCCTACACCACACTTTGGTAAGGGGTATTATGTCCTTGTGCATTTGTATGTAACATACAAAAGGAAACCAAATAGACCCATAGTTCCTTTTGGGGATATACGTATAGTCACTTTCTGAGTCGATTTATGCATGTCCGTCTGTCCATGAGTTTTTGTTCGCGACGTACAGGTCGCATTTTTGTCCGATTCAACTAAAAATTTGGGACTAAAATTTTTTAACAATGGCAAGAACGCTATTGCTTTTGGTGAAAATCGGTTCAGATTTGGATATAGCTCCCATATATATTTTCGCCAGATTTGACGTATTTGCTGCACCAAACACGCTATATACGTCCGATTTTGATGAACCGTCCGACGGTTCAGATTTGGATATAGCTCTCATATATATTTTCGCCGGTTTTCACGTATTTGTGCACCAAAATCGCTATTTATGTCCGATTATGATGAAATTTGAAATGTTTGACTGAATTCGGTCTAGAAATAAGTATGCCAAATTATATCGAAATCGGTTCAGATTTGGATATAGCTCACATATATTTTCGCCCGATTTCACGTATTTGCTGCACCAAACACGCTATATACGTCCGATCGTGATGAAATTTCGAATGTTTGACTGTATTTGGTCTAGAAATAAGTGTGCCAAATTATGTCGGAATCGGTTCAGATTTGGATATAGCCCCAATATATTTTTCGGCCTATTTCGCGTATTTGCTGCACCAAACACGCTATATACATAAGTCCGATTTCAATGAAATTTGGAATGTGTGACTGAACTCTGGAAATAAATGTGCCAAATTATGTCGAAATCGGTTAAGATTTGGATGTAGCTCCCATATATATTTTACATATTCACGGTGGTGTAGGGTATTATATAGTCGGCCCCGCCCGACGTTGATCTTTTCCGTACTGTTTTTTTATTTTAAAGGTATCAAATCGTAACAAAAGGCGTTCTAAGCCGAAGTATTTCTGTCATAAATGTAGTGGAATTTGGAGTAGTTGAACATCCCTCCCACTCCTTGCTGGAGTAGTTTTAATTCATGCATTTAAATCAAACGTTTTCTGTAAGGAGATGCAAATTTATATGTTTTTTTATCCTTTATTATGATAGCATTCTGTTTTGATTGGAGTAGTTTAACAGTCTTTCCTTATTAATTTTAAGCTACTATATTAAGTCATGCAATTTATTATTTTAAATTCAAATGTAGTATACAGCCCTAAGGTTGAAAGACTGGGCATTATAAAATGGAAATAAATTGAAATTGAACTCATTTTTCGAGTTACCGACTAAAATCGATGAAATTAAAATGCTTTTAATTTCGGTTATTAATGAATTTTTTCGGTAAGTCTACAATCAAAATAAAGTCGTCGCTAAATCCTACATCCACCTCCTCCGCAATTTTACACATTTACCTTTTATTTTATTTTTAAATGCCTCACATTGCCCACCAATGGACTAGGGATACGTAAAATCGATTTCGGTCAATCGAGTAATCGACTATTAACCTAAAATTTTTAAAAGTTCTCGACCATTGACTTGACCGTTACCGGATAATCGATTATTCTTAATAGAGTTTTGAAAGACGGAGTCAACTATTATTTGTAGTCGACCATTAGTCGTACTCCAGTATTATTCGTAGTCGACTATTAATCGTGATAGACTTTTATTCGTAGTTGACTAATGGGTGTGCTAAAACCGCGTAATCGACTTTACTTTTTTACACATATATACATACATCGCGGGTCGCTTCAAAGAAAATGGTCGATTATATAAGATTATAAGCGGGTTTCGGCGGTTAACGAATAATTGAAAGTTTTTCACGAACACCGAAAAAACGATAATTGCATTTCACTACGTATCCCTACAAGGGACAATGTTATTTAACTTTTGCTAGAAGAAATTTTACTGATGAATCCAACCACACAGTTTTCCTCTTGGAACCTAATGGGCTGAAATCGAGAGTTGAAACCTCACTTTCTGCATGAGCACTTCCTATAGATGGGACATTCGGAGCGAAAACAACTTAATCGATTTGGGAGCCGAAGTCGGAGTCGAGCAATTTTGCTGGAGTCGGAGTCTGAGTCGAAAAAAATAAATCGACTCCGACTCCGGGCAAAAATGTTTCCTACATTTATTAATAGATGGTTTATTTTATACTTATATGAAAAATAAACAAGTAAGAAAGTATCAGTCAGCTGAGCCGACAGAGATATACCCTCAGCCACGTACCCGAAGAAAAAAGTTAAAACAATACTTCTGTAGATTTTTTAGCTGTTGGGAAAATTTTCCAGAATGGAAAGGGCCGCAAAAAACTACATGTTGCAACAAAATTCAGAATGATCCAAGACGAATTTTTAAAAGTTGTCGACCATTGACTTGACCGTTACCGGATAATCGATTATTCTTAATAGAGTTTTGAAAGACGGAGTCAACTATTATTTGTAGTCGACCATTAGTCGTACTCCAGTATTATTCGTAGTCGACTATTAATCGTGATAGACTTTTATTCGTAGTTGACTAATGGGTGTGCTAAAACCGCGTAATCGACTTTACTTTTTTACACATATATACATACATCGCGGGTCGCTTCAAAGAAAATGGTCGATTATATAAGATTATAAGCGGGTTTCGGCGGTTAACGAATAATTGAAAGTTTTTCACGAACACCGAAAAAACGATAATTGCATTTCACTACGTATCCCTACAAGGGACAATGTTATTTAACTTTTGCTAGAAGAAATTTTACTGATGAATCCAACCACACAGTTTTCCTCTTGGAACCTAATGGGCTGAAATCGAGAGTTGAAACCTCACTTTCTGCATGAGCACTTCCTATAGATGGGACATTCGGAGCGAAAACAACTTAATCGATTTGGGAGCCGAAGTCGGAGTCGAGCAATTTTGCTGGAGTCGGAGTCTGAGTCGAAAAAAATAAATCGACTCCGACTCCGGGCAAAAATGTTTCCTACATTTATTAATAGACGGTTTATTTTATACTTATATGAAAAATAAACAAGTAAGAAAGTATCAGTCAGCTGAGCCGACAGAGATATACCCTCAGCCACGTACCCGAAGAAAAAAGTTAAAACAATACTTCTGTAGATTTTTTAGCTGTTGGGAAAATTTTCCAGAATGGAAAGGGCCGCAAAAAACTACATGTTGCAACAAAATTCAGAATGATCCAAGACGAGTGCATTTTTTCCAAACTTTGGGTAGGGTGTACCCATAGGAGTGATCCGATGTAGTACATATTCGGACCTAATACAAATCTGTAGGAAATATTTTTTTCTTTATTAATTTATGGATATTTTCCTTACAGACTATATAATTAAATATGTTGTACTTAATTTTCTGAATTTAAATATATTACAATTTTACTTTTCAATTTACAAAGTTTGAGCTGAATCGATTTCTCTCTTAAAGGGTCATTTTACACATTAGCCAGTTTAGGTGGTTCCGGTAGGAATTTCTGGTCCTTTTTGGGTCATTATCTCAGGAAGTATGGACTTTCCCACGAAAAAAATTATAACGTCGTAACAGGGGCCGCAAGTGCAACCTGCTGCGTCACAAATTAATAAGATCAGAGAGGAGTTGTTAAACTATACTTTTTCCAAATTTTGTGTGGGAGGTACTCAAATGAGTGGACCGATATAGTCCATATTAGAACTCGATCTATGCCTGAAAGTAATATTGCCAATAGCAAAGTTTGGCCCAATTCGGTTATTCCCTCCTAGAGTTATCATGCCCACAGTCTTGGCGAACAATTTTGAACCTTTGTGGGGGAGGTACCGGAAGGAGTGGACCGATATGGTCTATCTTCGAATTTAAACAAAGTTTGGACAAAATATTGAAAGATCCAAAATTTTAACCAAACATGTTGATTCGTTCGAGAGTTATCGTGCACTCCAACTACGACACATGGTATTATATGGGTTTTTGGCAGTTTTCGTGCTGATTTCTGAGGATATATGGACTTGCTCCTGAAAAAAATTATATCGTCGTAATGGGGGTAGTGAATACAAGTGGCAGGCCTTAAACTGCACTTAAGCAAAATTTTGTGTGGGAGGTACCCGAAAGAGTGAACCAATAGGGTCCATATTGGAACCTCATCTATGTCTGGTAGAAATGTCACGATGTGCAAAGTATGGACTAATTCGGTTACTCCCTTCAAGAGTTATCGTGCGGACAATTTTTCCGAACATTTTTGAACTTTTGTGGGGGAGGTACCTGAAGGAGTGGACCGATATGGCCCATCTTCGAACTTAAATCAAATCTGGACAAAATATTTCGATACCCAAAATTTGAACCGAATCGATTGTTCCGTTCGAGAGTTATCGTGCGCACCAGCCAGACAGACAGACAGACGGACGGACATTGCTAGATCGACTCACAATTGTCTGAAACGGATATCGTACAAACATACTTGGGGTCTAAAACCATTATTTCGATTAGGCACATTTTTGGCCGTATCAAAGTGTAAATACCCTCTTTAGCCTAAAGGCTGAGGGTATAATGAACAAAAATTTGTTGGCCTGTTTATTCGTATTATAAGAAAACTATAAAATCATGAAGACAAAAACTATTTTATACTCAGTTAGAGGATGCGGCAGAGGATATTTACTATCATTTGAACTCCACCATAATTAATTTCTATGTCGATTTTGCATTGTCAGTATATCTGGTGAATTCAATACAGAGTTTGAAGGTGTATATTTTAAATTCGGCACAGAATACCTTTCAGACCGAATTGTTTTAATTTCACATATTGTTGCTTATACAGGTCAACGTTTTTATAGCTCCTTGAAGCTGACAATGTTCAATGTTTAACGATTTTCTCACCGGGAAGGGCGCCAGTCGAACATAAATTCAGTTTTCATTTCAATGGGATATTTTTTTTTTTTTCGATCTTTCCCAATGCCACTCTTTCCCGCCCTTGCCGACCGAGAGGGCCACCTCCCCTTAACGTAGGTTGCGCGTACACCTCATATTCCGGAATATGGGGGATTAGTAGACTAGGCAAAACCAGCTACAGCAAAACATCAGCCGGTTAGAAAGTTACATTTTAAAGACAAACACATCAAAAAATAAAATAGGTCTAATCTAACATATTGCCTGGCAACTGCTACAACAATACTAAGAACGTAAGATAAAGTTTTTTATGACATGCTGAGGTTCCGATAAAGACATCCTATTATATAACTTGTTATATTCATCACATAAAGATCGGAGTGGATTACTTATTTCATAATTAGATTTCGCTAACGTTAATTTAAGTGGTATGTAGTTTCGAGTATTACGTGAAGGTACATTAAAATTGATTTCGCCAATTAAAAACTGTGATTCAATTTGTCCACGCAAAAGTTTAATAATGAATATAGATCTGAGCATTAAACGTCTTTTTTCCAACGTTGGAAGGTCAATTAACTTTAGACGGTTTTCATATGGTGGAAGAGATTCACTTGTGCTCCACCCTAAGCCTCTAAGAGCAAATATCTTATCAGAATAACATTTGTAAAAAGGACTCCAAAGTACACAACCGTATTCCAATGTTGGTCGGACAAGGCTAGTGAATAAGCGTTTGGTCACAAATGGATCGTCAAATTCCTTAGACCAGCGTTTTATAAAGCCAAGTAATGACTTGGCTTTATTAACACAAGACTCTATATGTAAGTTGAAACGCAATTTACTATCTAAAATAACTCCAAGATCCACAAACGAGTCTACATTATCCAATTTGTGCGAACCTATGAAATAATCGCAAGAATCAGGACGAGATCTATAAAATGTCATTTTTTACATTTTTTTAAGTTTAATGATATACCGTTGACACTACACCAGTTGGAAAGAGAATACAAATCATGGTGCAGATTAATTGATTGATTATAAGAATCATGATTGCTAAACAGTTTAACATCGTCAGCAAACATTAATACTTTAGAGCAACGAATAACAGATGGAAGGTCATTTAAGTAGAGTACAAAAAGTAATGGACCTAAATGGCTACACTGAGGAACACCAGAATGCATAGTTATATTTTTTGACAGAATATCATTAAAAGAAACCCTTTGGGTACGGTCCTGTAGATAAGAACGTATCCAAGACAAGAGTATTGATGGGAACCCCATAGAATCAAGCTTATACATATATTAACAATTCGTGTACAACGGTGTCAAAGGCCTTACTGAAATCTGTGTATATAACATCAGTTTGACATTTATTTACGAATCCATTGTGAACGTGACATGTAAGTTCCAATAAATTTGTCAAGGTAGACCTACCCTTAACGAAACCATGTTGATAAGGCGATATTATAGATCTAGCGAAATGAGTTATTCGGCGTGAAACCAGAAGCTCAAAAAGTTTAGGAATTGCACTTAGTTTTGCAATACCTCTATAGTTTTCAATCACACATCTACTATCAGATTTATGCAAAGGAATAATAAAGCTAGATCTCCAGACAAGTGGGAAATATCCCAATGTCAAGGAGGCATTGAAAATAATTGTTAGGGGACGATAAAGTTCATATGCACATGATTTTAAAATAGAAGTCGGAACACCATCAGGACCTGGTGAGTTTGATTATTTCAATGACAATAAACCATTTAATACTTCATCCTCAGTGAGAATAATGCGAGGAAACTGGTTAAGTTTATGAATATTATAAGGGTAATTAAGGGAGTTAGTTGAAAATTTGGAGTAAGTATTTTGAAAAAAGTCAGCAAACATATTTGCAATGTCATTAGGGTCACATGATTCACTACAACCAAGTCTCATGCTACTAGGAAATTCACGTACTTTTCTTTTAGAGTTTACGAATTTATAAAAGTTTTTAGGATTACTATGAAAATTATTTCGCATCTTAATTAAGTAATTTGAATAACACCTTGAATTTTCTCTGTTGAACGCATTTCTAGCTTTTGCCTAATTGGTAAAGTTTAAAGAGGAATTACATCTTGTAAATTTTTTATACATTCTACTTTTCATATTGCGCAAACTCCTGAGATGTGGAGTAAACCAAGCAGGACCCATTTCTGAGCACATCTTTAAGAGAGGAACTGATACTGTTAATGCATCATTAAGTACTTTAAAAAATTTGAAATACGGGAATCAATGTTTCCCTGAGGTAACCAAGTATTATTTGATAAGATAGAACGCAGAAGGACCACATTAGTTTTACCAAAATTTAGTTTACTTGGCTTAGTTTGCGATAAAGTTTTAGTAGTTGAACTATTATTGAGTTCAAGAGTTACCATAAGGGTGGGATGATACATATCTTCAGGTTCTGAGAATGGAGGACTTGCACATACAGAAGAGTTTATGGTTGAAGAAAACACTAAGTCTAAAATTTTGCCTTTAGAATTATAGATATTATTTATTTGATAGAGACATTGATCAAAAATATTTCCCAGAAGGATAACATGTCTGTAGAGAGTTCTGTTGATGAAACAGGTACATAATCTACTATGTTGTCACCTGAGACCCATGTTAAGTTTGGTAAATTAAAATCACCAAGACAAATCAATTCAGAATTTGCTGAATGCCGTAATGAAACTTCTTTTATTAATTCAGAATGTTTAAGATAAATGTCTATGTCTGAGTTTGGGGCAATGTAGGAGCACGTTATAATAAAGGATTGATTTAAATATTTTATTTTAACACACACAAATTCAATATAAGGGTATTCAGTAAGCATAATTCGCTCTGATGCAATGGAATTATGAACTGCAATGAATACTCCTCCACCAATTTTGTTTAACCTATCTTTTCTGTATACTTGGTACTGATCTGACAAAATCTCAGTGTTACGAATACCTGGTTTCAGCCAAGTTTCTGTAAAAACTAGGATTTTAAGATCACAACCAAAAGATTTTAAGTAAATATTATTAAGTTTAGTATTAAGACCTCTAACATTTTGGTAAAGTAAGGATAGCGAACTTATTGGTTTTTAAATGGTTTTATTTAGCTCACCCCGTTTGTTTTTTTTTTATTTATTATTTATTCTTGGGTCAAATTTAGTAATTCAAATTTCACCCTCTTCCTGTCAACCGATTAATCTGAAATTTTGTATACACTTTGGATTTTGGTGACAATACAATTATATTTATTTTTTATCATTATAAATTCAAGATGGCGGCCGCTACAAAATGGCGGATAACGTAGGTTTTATCAATCCCATCAATATGGGTATCAAATGAAAGGGATCAACAAGCTCAACAACAATATACTATAAAAAATTTAAATCCAAGATGGCGGCCGCTACAAAATGGCGGATAACGTAGGTTTTATCAATCCCATCAATATGGGTATCAAATGAAAGGGCTCAACAAGCTCAACAACAATATACTATAAAAAATTTAAATCCATGATGGCGGCCGCTACAAAATGGCGGATAACGTAGGTTTTATCAATCCCATCAATATGGGTATCAAATGAAAGGGTTCAACAAGCAGAATACAATATACTATAAAAAATTTAAATCCAAGATGGCGGCCGCTACAAAATGGCGGATAACGTAGGTTTAATCAATCCCATCAATATGGGTATCAAATGAAAGGGCTCAACAAGCAGAATACAATATACTGTAAAAAATTGAAATCCAAAATGGCGGCCGCTACGAAATGGCGGATAACGTAGGTTTTATCAATCCCATCAATATGGGTATCAAATGAAAGGGCTCAACAAGCAGAATACAATATACTTTAAAAAATTGAAATCCAAGATGGCGGCCGCTACAAAATGGCGGATAACGTAGGTTTTATCAATCCCATCAATATACTATAAAAAATTGAAATCCAAGATGGCGGCCGCTACAAAATGGCGGATAACGTAGGTTTTATCAATCCCATCAATATGGGTATCAAATGAAAGGGCTCAACAAGCAGAATACAATATACTATAAAAATTGAAATCCAAGATGGCGGCCGCTACAAAATGGCGGATAACGTAAGTTTTATCAATCCCATCAAAATGGGTGTCAAATGAAAGTGCTCAACCAGTAGAATACAATGTACTATATAAAATTAAAATCTAAGATGGCGGCCTCTACAAAATGGGGGATAACTTAGGTTTTATCAATCCCCTCAAAATGGGTATCAAATGAAAGGTCTCAACAAGTAGAATACAATTTACTATGCAAAATTGAAATCCAAGATGGCCGTCGCTACCAAATGGCTGATAAAAATTTTTTATCAAATAAAAGGGCTTGACAAGAAGAATACAGTGCACTATACAGTACATCTTATACACCCGAAAGCCATACAGTTTCCAGCTAAGTACAATTACGGGACGGCTGAAAGAAGAATGTTGCCTTTAATACTATCATGGGCTTCTACTATGCATAAAATGCAGGGTAGCACTGTGGATCACGCAGTCGTATACTTAGGTGCGAAACTGTTGGAAGAAGGTCAAGCCTACGTGGCTCTTAGTAGAGTAAGATCTTTGCAGGGACTACGTATAGAGTTGGACTGCAATAAACTAACGGGCAAGAAACCTTGCAATAATGAAGCACTAAACGAATTAAACAGAATGCGAAATAAAAACTAAAAACTAGAAAATAAAAATAGGTAAAAAAACTTTTTAAGTTAAACGGTTTTATGTAAAACATACATTGCAATGTTTAAGATAAATGTACTATAAACCAAAAAAATAATAAAATAGATACAGTCGTGGGAATTATAAACATATGCATAGACTACACTAAAATAAAACCGTGGGGCACGTCAATTGTCTACAAATTATCGACTTAATGTGCGATAGAAGAATCGTTTAATTCGTCGTTAGGCAGTTGGCCCGCAGACGGTGAGGAAATTACTTACTATTTCTTGCTCATGGAAATTCCAATAGTTATACACTCCATGTAAATAAAAGAGATGTTTCAACTAGTTTATCGTTGGACATTCACACTGCTGCCTGGCGAGGAAGCGTTTCACTGCTCGTAGTTTGTCTTTAATCGACAAAGTACTACTCGCTCACCACTATGAAACCCTAAAACTCGCTTATAATCGAGCTTGCTAGCTTGTTTCCACATTCTAGCCCTACTTATCACACGTCCATCGTTGTCGGTTGAACAACTGCCTAATTATAGTGTAACATTACAAAACATATATTTTAATCAACGATTGTAGACAATTGACGTGCCCCACGGTTTTATTTTAGTCTATGCATGTGTTTATAATTCCCACGACTGTATCTATTTTATTGTTTTTTGGTTTTTAGTACATTTATCTTAAACATTGTAATGTATGTTTAACATAAAACCGCTTAACTTAAAAAGTTTTTTTACCTATTTTTATTTGAAACAGGCACGACTGAAGGAATAACTACAGGATTATTAGTATTAGAATTCTCTCTGTATATGTATTCTTTAACTAGTGTACTTTCTGGCCAAAATGAATCATTTAATATAACATTAATGAACTCATGAGGCACAGTTAATTTAAAAGATGATATGACACGTGGCGTTGACGAATTATATTTCATAATTTTGCAGTCAGTGACACGTAAATTATTCAATCTAGCATTTAGGTAATTATAGATGTTATCTACAGTTGTATTAGGATGTAGTCTGGAAATAAAAATACTTTTTCTGGGAGGAATTACGATTAGTTCATTACTACCCCCAGACCAAGAAGAATTGGAATTTAAAGTTTGATCAGTTTCCTGAATTTGAGGTGTAATTGGAACAGAAGCATTAACATTTGAAAAGGGTGCATTGAGAGTAACTAGAGGAACAGAATTAGTTAGAGAACATATGGGTAACATTTCTGAAGAAGGCATTTCTATTGTCGAATTTCCCTTTGAACTTGAGACGATTGGAAGTGATGAACGCTGCCCCGGTTCAGGAATATGTTCAGGAATTATGTGCAAGTTTTGTACTTGAGTATATTAAAACCAATATTCTCTCAAAGAATATCTTATGAGAAACAAACATATAGGAAAAATTGGAAACTATTGCATATTTTATTCATTTTGAGTGACATTGAAAATTACCCTCGGAGTCGACTCCGGAGTCTGGAGAAAGCCGACTCCAGAGTCGGAGTCGGAGTCGAACTAAAAATGGCTCGACTCCGAAACCCTAGTTTAAATAAATATTTTTTGGTGATTCTGTTTTATAAGATAACTAGCTGAACCCGGTGCGCTTCGCTACCCCTTTAGATTGATATGCATTTGAAATTGTACGGATTTTTGAAATCAGAAAGAAATCAAATTCAAAAATTTAAAGTAAAGTATTTATTGTAATGCTTTAGGATATACAATGTTTTTTGTTTTTCCTTCAGGAGCGTAAACAAACAAATCGGCCGGTCTACCAACACGTGAACAATGCTAAATTTAGGTCGCATGCACGAAGAGTCTGTCCTTGGGATTTATTTATAGTCATTGCAAATGCTAACGTACATGAAACTGCAATCTTTTAAATTTGAAGGGCGTTTCTGTTGCTATTAGAGGGATTCGAGGTAGAAGTACATCTGAACCTATATACTTCCCAGTAATAATTGTTGCCTCAATTAAATAGTTATGTAGTTTTTTTACTGTTAACCTTGTACCATTGCAAAGGCGAGGTGGGTCTATGCTTCTTAATGAAATAATAGGAACACCAACTTTTGGCACTAAATTATGTGGTGGAAAGCCTGAAGATCCAACGAACTTAGGAATTCAACTGGATAGTTAATCGCGTCGTCTTCAGTTGCCACAGTATCAATGGATTTGTACGTTCGTACATTTCCTGAAATTCTATTGACTGAAATTCTTTCAATATAATTTACCAATTTGTTTTGTAGACCAATTCCCGCCAAATATTCTAAATTTCATTGAAATTGGACTTTCGTAGCGTGTTTGTTGCATCAAATACATGAAATCGGCCGAAAATATATATGGGAGCTATATGTAAATCTGAACCGATTTCAATATAATATGACAAATTTTTTTGTAGATCAATTTTCGCCACATATTTCAAATTTCATTGAAATTGGGAAAACATAAGGTATTTATTGCATAAAATACATGAAATCGGCCAAAAATATATATTGGAGGTATATCCAAATCTGATCCGATTTCAATATAACTTGGCAAACTAATTTCTATGATCAATTCCGTCAAAGATTCCAAATTTCGTCAAAATTGAACATACATGGCGTGTTTGGTGTAGAAAATACATGAAATCGGCCGAAAATATATATGGGAGCTATATCCCAATCTGAAGCCGAAAATATATATCCATATCTGAGCCGATTTCAAATTACTTTGGCAAATTTATTTTTAGACCAAATTCCGTCACACATACCAAATTTGAAGACTGTATCGATAATCGTTCGTTAGATATCAGCATACAAAGTCTACAGTTTTTGGAGGTACTTCCGATCCTGAGGCTATATCTCCAGATCGGGGCGGAATTTTTAAGATTTATATAGCCTGTGACACTTTCAGGCCATGTGGTAATATACTCTGAAAGTTTCAGGAAGATCGGTTCAGCGGTTTTTGAGTCCATAAACCTTAAAACAAAGAAACGTACAAACATTTTCCTCCGTTATATATATACTCGTAGATACCGCACAAATTTCATTGAAATAAATATGGGATCTTAGCGAAATCAACACCGATTTCAATACTTATTTCTACACCAAATTTAGTTACACATTGGACATACATAGCGTGTTTGGGGCATCAAATACATGAAATCGGCCGAAAATATATATAGGAGCTATATCCAAATCTGAACCGATTTCAACATAATTTGGCATGCTCATTTCAGCAAAAAATTTAGTCACACATTCCAAATTTCATTGAAATTAGACATACATAGTGGGTTGGGTGCATCAAATACATGAAATCGGCCGAAAATATATATAGGAGCTATATCCAAATCTGAACCGATTTCAACATAATTTGGCATACTCATTTCTGCAACAAATTTAGTCACACATTCCAAATTTCATTGAAATCGGACATATGTAGCGTGTTTGGTATATCAAATACTTGATATCGGACGAAAATATATATGGGATCTATATCCAAATCTGAACCGATTTCGATATAGTTTGTCACATTTTGTTATAAGCCACGTTCCGTCACTCATTCCAAATTTCATGGAAATCGGACATATATAGTGTGTTTGGTACATAAAATACATGAAATCGGCCGAAAATATATATAGGAGCTACATCCAAATCTGAACCGATTTCAATATAATTCGGCATACTCATTTCTACAACAAATTTAGTCACACATTCCAAATTTCATTGAAATTGGACATACATAGTGGGTTGGGTACATCAAATACATGAAATCGGCCGAAAATATATATAGGAGCTATATCCAAATCTGAACCGATTTCAACATAATTTGGCATACTCATTTCTGCAACAAATTTAGTCACACATTCCAAATTTCATTGAAATCGGACATATGTAGCGTGTTTGGTATATCAAATACTTGATATCGGACGAAAATATATATGGGATCTATATCCAAATCTGAACCGATTTCGATATAGTTTGTCACATTTTGTTATAAGCCACGTTCCGTCACTCATTCCAAATTTCATGGAAATCGGACATATATAGTGTGTTTGGTACATAAAATACTTGAAATCGGATGAAAATATATATGGAAGCTATATCCAAATCTGGACCGATTTCGATATATTTTGGCACATTTATTTTTAGGCTAAAATCCATCACACATTTCAAATTTGGAGTCTGTATCTGTAACCGTTCTATACATATTTGCATACAAAGTTTAAATTTTTTGGAGGTACCTCCGATTCTGATGCTATATCTCCGGATCAGAGCGGAATTTCGAAACTTTTTATAGCCTATGTTACTTTCAGGCGATGTAGTAATATACCCTGAAAATTTCAGCAAGATCGGTTCAGCGGTGTTTGAGTCTATAAATTTCAAACAAACATACAAACATTTTTCTATTTTATATATATAGATTTAATGCATTAATAAGAAACAGGCAATGCATATTTAAGGATTTTAAAGAGTTTTTCAGCCCAAAGGAATGATATAGTCACATGGAAATTATATTTAAATGTAAAATGTAAGATTCTTTTGTCCTTTCCTTGTATTAATTAACTATGGTTTTGACTTTGAATTCGGTCTATAGTTGGATATAGTTTCCATATAAATCTTACATATTCACATTGGTGTAGGATATCATATAGTCGGGCCCGGCCGATTTTAATCCTTTCGTTACTGGTTATTTTTTCCTCATTTCTATTTTTTATGGTTCCATGTAGTGTTTGATTGGTAACCAATGATAAATACATTTAATAATTATTATAGATTGAATAATCTATTTACAGTAATGTGATTATTCTTGGATTTAAATGTGGGAATCTTCAAAATGTGTTATAAAATATAGCATATGCCCGCTACTTCGTTAGCGGAAAATCCCCATGGTATAAAGCAGGATAATAAATAAATTGACCAAAATTCAGAATATAATGTCTCCATTTCCCATTTACAACCTTTTTATCAAAATAAAAGCCAATAATGCTACTTACGACAGTTAAGAGTGTTACTATTTATCTTTTTCTAAAAATCAAGTATGTAGTTTTCAAAAATAACTACATAAATCGAATCGTTCGCGATATAGTTTGACGTAAATCGACTTATCTCCAAAAAATTAATGTCTACAATCGTAAGCAAATATGTCTCTCCCTCCGTCCTTCCCTTCGCAGCTTATGGTATTGTATTTTTTGAAGGCAAAAACAAAATGATTTCTTTGTTAGTTAATACCAGCACTTTAATGTTAATTAACATTTAGTAATATTCGTACCGCGAAAACACTAATTATCAAAAACTCAACCCGTTTGTAAAAATTGAGCTTGCTTCTAGTTCTGTCTGTTCACACAACCCCAGTGATCCCCATTTGTAAACTTACAGAACTATATTTTAAAATCACCACTTTATCTCAACACCAATACTAAATATCAGTTTAGAAATCTATCTGCTCACACAAAATCAAAGGTACCAAATTTAGTACGCAAATTAAAACTTTTTTTACTTTTCCGTTTTTTATTGAATTCGTTAGATAAGTACCCAACGCAATTAACCCCTCGCAACGTCTTAAAAAATGCATTTATAAGTTGCACTTTTGTTTCATAATTTTTTGTAAGGAACAAACAACACAACACAAACACAAATCTATCATTTTTAATATTTTACAAAACAGTTGTATTTTACTCTTAAAATCAGAAATGTAAAAAAAGTGGAAATTTAAAGCGACAGTGAAATTAATTTTTTCAATTTTTCTACTAATCATTACAAATGATGATTTCTGTGATGCTAAGAATCCTCTCGCAAATGAAACGGTAAAAATAGAAATGCAGTGACAACCTGAACTTAATGTAAGACATTCTGTATAAAATTGATGGTATGATGATGGACCAAAGTCGATTGAAAGTTTTGTCTTTCAAATTTAAAATACTTCAAAACCTAAACCTATGTTGCTAATATTTCCCACAGAGGTTTTCTATCTACAAAGAACAACAAATGCCAAATTACAACAAAATACGTAAGAAAATGTATCCTAACTGCCGGTATGGTTAAATGAGGGCTATACCAACGTGTATTGAAAATATTTTGTACATATTCCGAAAACCCTATATTCTAAAGCGGGGTACACACGATCAGTTTTGACTGTCGATTTTTCGGAAATATCGATAAATGTCAAACTATCCAGCAACCACAAAATATTTTATGATGACTGACAAAAATTAACGGCCACACTGGCAAGCAACCGATTACTTGAGCAAAACTGACAGTCAAAACTGATCGTGTGTACCCCGCTTAAAGGGGAGTACACAAACACTTATTTGGAGAAAAGTCAACATTTTCTTTCAAAGCCAATATCTCTGTTTCTTTAAGAGGTATATCAAAAGCAAGGAAAGTAGAAAATATCACCTTTACAACGATGTAAAGTGAGTTGTCGTAGCTGCTCAAACAACAGAGATATTGCAAGATTCTGCGAATATCTCCGCTTCTGGTTGGAGTATTCCAAAAGGAATACCCGTTAATGGAAGAAGAAAAGATCTCGTTTATATTGATGCAAAGTATGTTGGCGTAAGTGAGCAAACCGAGATATTGCAAAATTCAGTAATATACTCAATTTTTCGATTTTTTGTAATCACGCTACAAGTTGGAATTTTGATCGGATAGTGACGAAATTTTGGGGGTAGATAGGGGCCCCACAGAGGAAGAGTTTGGTGATAGTCGGATAATATTTAAGGGCCGGAATGGGAAAAAACTCATTTGGAGACAAATTCAAAGTTTTATTCTTTGTGAATATATCGGCTTCTAGTAGGGGTATTCCAACGGCAAAGCCTGTCAATGGAAGAAGAAAATATTACCATTACATTGGTGTAAAGCAGGTTGGCGAAGGTGGTTAAACAAGGGAGATACCACAATAAACGGTAATGCATCCAATTCTTCCATTTTTTGCAATCAATCTACAGGTCGTAATTTTGATCGGATGGTCACGAAATTTTGGTTGCTTATGGGGGTCCCAGAGAGAAAGAGGCATATTATATTTGGTGGCAGTCGGATTATATTCCCTAAAAGAAATGTTTACCAGTGAATAGCTTATGCACAGGGGTAGTGGTGTAGGGTATCACATGGTCGGCCCCGTCCCGACTATAGCCTTTGCTCACTTGTTTATATATGAGTTATTTTTGTTTGTTTTTTGTCTTCAGTCGAACAACCATTTTCTACACCGAAAGGCGTTTGGTAGTAATTCGAACGAATTTGATTTCGGATCGTCTTAGAAATCAAATATATTATAGTCATTCATTAACCATCATTCAAAACACAAATTTGTGTTTCACTGAACACTAATTTTAAATGTAAGTTATAGGTAAGGGTACTTAACACGATATGAAAAAATACATTTCGAAATGTCATATTTTATTGGTATTTTTTCCCATTGATCTTTATTAAGTTTCGCATATTAGTGAAGGGTCTTATTCCAGCTTTTCCATAAAGTTTTTGTAAATAAGATTTACGTCTAGAATGTCTTGCCTTGGTAGATTTTATATTGTATTTACTTTTTTGATTTTCAGGTTCCAAAAACCACAATTTTGACGTTGTCGTTAAATAAGTTTAAGAAGATCTTCAAATAAACCTCAGAAAACTTATTTTGCCTAAAGCCATTGCTTCATATACAACCCTTTGCCATAGACAAATTAAATGTACATATAGACAAAGGAACGCTCTAAACAATGTTCTTAACATCGAGTTTGTTGACAGAATAACTCAATTAAAATTGCAATAAATACAACTCTATAAAGTTAGTTTTTGACGGAATCTACATCCTCGGATAAAAATGTAAAAGAAAATCCTGCAATTTTTCTCAAAAATCCCTTCGAAAAATATTCAGTATTTTGGTTTGAGTCTGTTGACAGCACACAGCATGAGTAATCTTTTGTCTATTCAATTCGTTTGTCTATGCCAGTACCATAACTTACAGTTCTCCGAACTTTACAGTATGTATTGCATTTTTATTTTCCAGGGCTGTGAGAGCGTTGCGCCATATTTTTTGGGTTCCGTCGTAACATAATTTTCATCTCATCAGACAATATAACGTCATCAAAGTACTTTAACGGGCTTGAAATCTTCTTAGTAGCAAATCTGATTCGTTCCTTTATATTTTGCGGGGAGTGAACTTTTTCCTAACCCTTCGTGATGAATACTTGTTATGTAATACTTTTCTGCCTTTTTCACGTAACACACATACTCCAAAATCGTTTTCAATTACAGAACCAATCTTTTGTCTCTGGTTTGGGGCCTATTATTGATTTCATTAATTATTTAGCGATTTCTTCAAATTACAGATTTTGAAATTGAAAATTTAATAGTTATGACTGTACATCTCCATATACGATAAAATTCTTAATTGCAAATAAATCGTGGTAATATGCACAATTTTATTGCACTTTCATTGATTTGCAAACATTTAGTTATTACCAAAAAGTCAGGTCCATACAGTTTTTAGTTGTTGTTATTTCTGGCCGAGCAACTCATTTGTTCAACAAACCCAACATTATTTATTGAACGAATTTTTGTTTTAATTTTAAATTGAAAATCTGTTATGTGAAAACAAAATCAGGATCGGTTTATATTTTTTGCGTAATTGATCACCAACTGCGACATCTGTTGCAATGGAAGATAACAAATGTCTTGTCTTTATATTATTTAGTGGTTTACGATAAAATAAGTGCGCCTAGAAGTAAACTACAAAATTTGAAATTATGTGTGATCGTTTACGGTATCAAGAAGTTATAGCATTGTTAATTTGACACATGTCTTGCAGAGGGCCAACTAAGTGAATAAGTACGTAATAATAATGAAAAATAAGGATTTTTGTTGTTGTTATTTTTTGTGGTTCCAGGACGAATTTTCTAAAACCCGGCCTTATCTCGCACATTTGCATCAACAATGACCCACTGGTAAAATTTCAAGCTCCTAGCTTTAGCCGTTTTGGCTGGGCGTTGATGATGAGTCAGTCAGTCAGTCAATCACTTATCACCAAGCTCATTAATATATCTACATTTGGAAGTTATACAATTTGGTAATTATAATATACATAACGAAAACTATACTCACTACGGAAATGACGAAATTTCAGGAACATGCACAAAAAAAAAACACTAAACATTTCAACAGCTCTAGAAGAACTGATTACATTTTTCCCTTCTGTTGATTAGCTTTAAAACTAACGGGAATTGTCGTTACATTGGCAAATTGCAACTAATCAAAAATCCGATTTAAAGCATTTTTTATCAATATTTTTAACTCTAAATGCGCTGGGCCACAGAATTAAGCCTTTTCACCAATATATTTCTTTTAAAATTTTATTAGTAATGTTATCTGATTAGAAAATACTAAATCCACCAACAAAACTCAAAGGAGACATGAAAAAATGTGTACATAAGAAATCCACCCATTCAAAATGACATTTGAATTCTGACCCAAATGTTTATCACCAAATCAAAAAAGAATAACAAAAAACCTATATTTAAATGTGAGTGAATTGATTGTCAAAAGTTGTCCACTTCATTGTGATTATAAAAGACCTAAAAAAGGACTGTCTGGATATTTTCAAACAAAGTTGTATAATAAGGTTTATGTTAGGACAGATATTGATTATTAGAAAGTGTCGCATGTCAGTTGATGACAATTGAAACTGTAAATAAATAAGGTGCATACTTAATTTAAATTCTAGTAAAATTCATAAGAAAAGTACTGAATTTCCAACAATGTTTGAAAGCTTTGTAAAAATTAGCGGCTGATTTGTGTGTCCATTGGTAGTGCTGATTTTGAATATTTCTACGAATATCGCAAAATGTACAAGTAGATGCATTTCTCATATCAGAGCTTAAGTTCATTAATATTGGACCTTATTCTTAACAAATTTTAAAAAATCGAAATTATTTTTATTGGCTTATTTTAAAGTTCCAAAAATATTTAGATTTGATCGGAAAAAATTTGTTACGATATTAACGCCGAAAGGCATGGCAGAACAATAAACGGTAACAGCAATACCCAGCTGACTGAACTGGCCTTTAATGTTAGTGCCGAATTTTATACGACATTTTATATATTTATTTCTATGTACAATAAAATTTTCCCTTCGGCCATGGTAGAACAACAACCACATAGAAATTTGTTTTTGTCTGTAATGTTAGTGTCACCGGTATATGTAAACAAAATAAGGAAACATCTATAAATTATTAGAATTTAAAAAACTAATATTTTTTCACATTTGATTGAATATGTTGGAAAACATGAATTAAAACTCGTTAGATTTTCAATTTGAATGTTTCCATATCATTCCACTAAATGCACAATTTCTCAAAGATATTAGAATTCATACAAAAATATTTAGGATTGCTGGAAATTCATTAAAAAAGGAGAAACTGTTTCAATCGTTTGTTTTTGAAATCAAAGAAGAACATGTTTATTAGGGCTTTATGTTTTCAAATTTAACAAAATATCACACATATTAACAAATGAACGTCGTTCGGACTTGGAGGAGGTTAACTGATATTGATATGAAGAAGTTTTTATGGGAAGTAGTTTATTTTCTGATGAATATATTTTCTTCTTCAAAATATATATGAGGAAAAGTCAAAATTTTTTAGTTTCCATGAAGCCAAGGTTTGCGTTATTATAATACGCGAACTATTGTAGTTTGCCAGTAACTATGACTATTGCTGGATTAATTTAGATGTTTTTGAACAAAGCTCAAAAATTTAGCAAAAAAATTTAATTTACGTGGTAGTTACGACCGCGTAAAGGAAAAACCATAGGTAAAAACACGTTGAATCTAAACAGGTTTTTTACATTGCTATTCGATTTCTGAATAAACCATTCAAATGACGGACATCTGTCCAAAGAAAAAGTTGGCGAATACAAAATGAAGATTACACTTCTAATGTATCACTTTCCAAAATTTCCACTGCATCCACCTTTTATGGATGCTGACATTTTGAAGCCGGATTTCAGGTGTTTTTTGTATTTCTTATGTAACTGGGACACGCATTCGGATATTTCGAAAAACCAATTATAGGACTAAAGAACTCGCGATTTCGCATAATCTGATATGTATATTAAGTATGTAGCCCACACAGCAGCAGAGTAATCTACTACCAAAAGCCAAAATTTAGTGCGATATTTTTTCTAAAAAACCTATTTTTGGGTACAGTATTTACAATATCGTTTTGAGTGTGCTGGTACCCCGCGATATTTTAGTTTTTCGACGATCCGGATCATATGAATCACAGATCGTAGAAATCCATCTACTAGAACGGCGGAAATGGCTACTGCAAAAATTGAAAAATTTGAGAAAAATGTTTTTCAAAATATCGCTGACTAATTCGCGTTTTATGTGGATCGTTTCCATTTCAATGAAGAAAGTGAATCATCACTCGAGTTTGTGCGAAAACAGAGGTTTGACAAATTTAGTGGCGTGGGAGCTGTATCCGATTTATCCAAAAAATACTGTGTGATGCTACATCCACGGTTCTTAATGGATTTTATTGAAATATGTTTAGATCGATGTATTTTTTCACGGTTGATAGTGAAATCGGATGCGCATAAAAAGTGTATGCACTTTGTGCAAAATATAAGCGTTATACAGTTTGTTGCACACTAAACTGCAGACGATGCTACATCTTACCGGCCAAAGTAAATCCTGGCAAATGTGTACAAATTAAAAGAGAAGAATTCGCTGTATTGGTAAACCGCATGCGCATCAAGTGATTTTGAGGATTTCGCGATTTACACGCATTTCAAAATGAACATTACCCGATACAATTTTATTTCAAGATTATACCCCATTTAAAGGAACCCAACACTTATTTGAAAGATATCCATATCTTCTGCTAGATGTTAGCGTGTTTTCGAGAAGTGATTAGAATAAAAAATGTGATTTATTGCGTGGAATTTAACTAAAATAGAAGAAAAACTCCGACCTATTTTTCCTACATTTTGTTCAACTAACTCACAAAATAAATTTTAATAAATATTTTCTCTTACAAAAATTTTATAAATTTCCTCAATATATTTTTTGTTTTTTGCTATAATATGCAAACCGCTAAACGGATTTGTATAGTTTTGGTTTCATTTGAATTTTTGCGATGTTTAGATTACGTACATATTTTTTATATATTTTTCAGATGCATAAACAACTTAAATTTTATTAGAACAAATTGTAAACTACCAATTGTTTTGAATGCTTTCCTAATTTCCGCGAAAATGTACAACTTTTTCACTAAAGTTATGAGACCTCAGTAACCATATAGTATGTAGGGAGCCCCTAATTAAGAGAGTTTCTCAATATAATGATTAGAGTCTTTTAAAGATTTTTTTCTTTTTATCAGAATTGAAACCGCCATAACTTTTGCGCGCAACAACCAAAATTAGTATCTCGAACAGATTTAAGAATGGGATTTTTTTCCCAATCTATGTACAAAAAATCATTCATGTAGCTTAAAAAAATTTTTTAATTTTTTTTTTTTTATGGAAAACTAAAAAATTTTGTCTTTTCTTCATATATATCTATATATATAAAATAGAAAAATGTTTGTATGTTTGTTTGTTTGTGTGTTTGTTTGTTTGAAATTTATAGACTCAAAAACCGCTGAACCGATCTTGCTGAAATTTTCAGGGTATATTACTACATCGCCTGAAAGTAACATAGGCTATAAAAAGTTTCGAAATTCTGCTCTGATCCGGAGTTATAGCATCAGAATCGGAGGTACCTCCAAAAAAATTTAAACTTTGTATGCAAATATCTATAGAACGGTTACAGACACAGACTCCAAATTTGAAATGTTTGATGGATTTTAGCCTAAAAATAAATGTGCCAAAATATACCCAAATCGGTCCAGATTCGGATATAGCTCCCATATATATATTCGTCCGATTTCAAGTATTTGATGTACCAAACACGCTATATATGTCCGATTCTAATGAAATTTGGAATGTGTGACGGAATTTGGCCTATAAGTAAATGTACCAAACTATATTGAAATCGGTTCAGATTTGGATATAGCTCCCATATATATTTTCGTCCGATTTCAAGTATTTGGTGTACCAAACACGCTATACATATATGTCCGATTTCAATGAAATTTGGAATGTGTGACGGAATTTGGTCTATAACTATATGTTCCATTTTACATCGAAATCGGTTCAGATTTGGATATAGCTCCCACATATATTTTCGTTTGATTTCAAGTATTTGATGTACCAAACACGCTATATATGTCCGATTTCAATGACATTTGGAATGTGTGATAGAATTGGCCTATCTATATATAAAATTGAAATTTGTTTGTACGTTTGTTTGTTTGTGCCTTATAGACTCGAAAACCGCTCAACAGATCTTACTGAATATAGCCTATTTTATTTCCAGGCCATGTAGCAATGTACCCTGCTACATGGCCTGAAATGAAAATAGGCTATATACTTTTTTGAAATTTCGCGTTGATCTAGATATATAGCATCAAAACTGGAGGTACCTCCAAAAAATGTAGAATTTGTATGCAAATATCTTTAGAACTATTACAGAGTTCTAGATACAGATACAATCTCCAAGTTTTATATGTGTGACAGAATTTGATGTAGAAATAAATTTACCAAATTATATTCAAATCGGTTCAAATTTTGATATAGCTCCCACGTACATATATTTTCGGCCGATTTCCTTATTTTATGTACCAAACATGCTATTTATATCTAACTTCAATGAAATTTGAAATGTGTGACGGAACTTGGTCAGGAAATAAACGTACCAAATTATATCAAAATCGGTTCATATTTGGGTACAGCTCCCATACACATATATTTTCGGCCGACTTCCTTCTTTTACGTACCAAACACGATATATATGTTCAATTTCGCTGAAATTTTGATTGTCTGACGCAATTTGTTCTAGAAATAAATATGCCAAATTATATGGAGATTGGTTCAGATTTGGATATAGCTCCCATATACATATATTTTCGGCCGATTTCCTTATTTTGTGCACCAAACACGCTATATATGTCCAATTTCGCTGAAATTTAAAATAAGTGATGGATATTGGCCTAGAAATATATGTGCCAATTTATATCGAAATCGGTTTAGATTTGGATATAGCTCCTACGTATATTTTCTCCCGATTTCATGTATTTGAGGCACCAAACAATGAAATTTGGAAAGTGTGACTGAACTTGGTCTAGAAATACATGTGCCAAATTATAACGAAATCAGTTCAGATTTGGATGTTGCTCCCATATATATTTTCGGTCGATTTTCCGCATTGGATGGACCCAACACGCTGTATATGTCCAATTTCGCTGAAATTTGGAATGTGTAACGGAATTTGGTCTAGAAACAAATGTGCCAATTATATCGAAATCGGTTCATATTTGGATATTGCCCCTATATATATTTTCGGCCGATTTCCTGTAATTTATGCACCAAACACTGTATGTATGTCCCATTTCGTTGAAATTTGGAATGTTTGACGGAATTTGGTCTATACATAAATGTGCAAAATTATATCGAAATCGATTATAATTTGGATATAGCTCCCTTATATATTTTCGGGCGATTTGCTATATTTTATGCACTAAACACGCTATTTATTTCCAATTTCAATGTAATTTGGAATGTGTGACGGTATAGAAATGAATGTGCCAAATTATATCGAAATCGGTTCATATTTGGATATTGCCCCTATATATATTTTCGGCCAATTTCCTGTAATTTATGCACCAGACACGCCATGTGTGTCCAATTTCGCTGAAATTTGGAATTTTTGACGGAATTTGGTCTAAAACAAGTAAAAAAGTATCAGTCGGCTTTGCCGACAGAGATATACCCTCAGCCTGTGCATATTGAAACAAATTTTTTTCCAAAAAACGCATGTATTTAGGGAGTTTTAAAAATTTTGGGCGTTTGAACTGACACAAATGTTGATTAGGATTTAATATCAAAAGTTTTGCGGAGGAGATACTAAAAAGAATGGATCTCCAGCCACTACATATGGTACCATAGGGGTTTTATAGAACTTCAGGGATGTTTGCTCAAGAAGTATGAACTTGCCCCTGAAACAACTTTTACCATCGCAATTGAGGCAGCAATGCAAGTTGCTTCACCAAAAATCAAAGTGATTCGAAAGCAGGTCTTAAAGTGGAGATGTATCGGAAATTTTGAGTGGGAGGTACCGGATGGAGTGGACAAATATAGACCATATTTGAACCTGATCTATATCTGGTAGATATATTAGGATGTGTAAAGTATGGACCAATTCGGCCACACTCTTCAAGAGTTATCGTACGCACAATTTTTCCGAACATTTTTGAACTTTTGTGGGGGAGGTACCTGAAGGAGTGGACCGATATGGCTTATCTTCGAACTTAAACTATGTTTAGACAAAATATTACTAAGGCCAAACTTTGGACCGAATCGGCAGACCTGTTCGAGAGTTATTTTGCCCTCCAACCTCCTCACACGGTGTCATAGGGGTTTTTTGCAACTTTCGGGCTATTTTCTCAGGAAGTATGGACTTGCCCCTGATGAAACTTATACCGTCGTATGGAGGGCAGTGAATACAAGTTGCTAAAGCAAAAATCAAAGCGATTCGAGAGATGTTCCTAAACTGAACTTTTCCAAAATTTTGTGTGGGAGGTACCCGACGGAGTGGACCGATTGAGTCCATATTAAAACCTGATCTAAGTCTGGTACACGCTCCACGATGGGCAAAGTATGGACCAAATCGGTTACACCCTTCAGGAGTTATCGTGCGTACAAATTTTCCGAACATTTTCGAACTTTTGTGGGGGAGGTACCGGAAGGAGTGGACCGATATAGCTCATCTTCGAACTTAAACTAAGTTTGGACAAAATATTACGAAAGCCAAAATTTGAACCGAATCGGTTCATCCCTTCGAGAGTTATCGTGCGCTCCAGCCAGCCAGACAGACAGACAGACGGACGGACATTGCTCAATCGACTCCAAATTGTCTGAAACACATTTCGTCCAAACATACTTGGGGTCTAAAACCATTATTTCGATGAGGCACATTTTGCCCGTATGAAAGTGTATATACCCTTCATAGCCTAAAGGCTGAGGGTATAAACAAATGTTCCAAATTATATCAACATCGGTTCAGGTTTGAATATAGCTCCCATATATATTTTCGGCCGATTTCTTGCATTTTGTGCACCAAACACGTTATGTATGTTCAATTTCATTGCAATTTGGAATGCTTATAGTCGAAAAGGCTTTAGGATGAGTGTTACCTCCTGAAACATACAAAAATACCATAGTAGCTCCAAAACAGCCCTGAATGCCCTATATTTATACGATAAAATATTAAAAAAGCATTGCATTATATTTTATCTAAGTCGGGGTAGCAAAGCGCACCGGGTTCAGCTAGTATATATATATATATTAACGCCGAAAGGCATGGTAGAACAATAAACGGTAACAGCAATACAGCAATATATATATATATATATATATATGAAGAAAAGACAAAATTTTTTAGTTTTCCATAAAAAAAAATTAAAAATTTTTTTTAAGCTACATGAATGATTTTTTGTACATAGATTGGGAAAAAAATCCCATTCTTAAATCTGTTCGAGATACTAATTTTGGTTGTTGCGCGCAAAAGTTATGGCGGTTTCAATTCTGATAAAAAGAAAAAAATCTTTAAAAGACTCTAATCATTATATTGAGAAACTCTCTTAATTAGGGGCTCCCTAAATACTATATGGTTACTGAGGTCCCATAACTTTAGTGAAAAAGTTGTACATTTTCGCGGAAATTAGGAAAGCATTCAAAACAATTGGTAGTTTACAACTTATGCATCTGAAAATATATATAAAAAATATGTACGTAATCTAAACATCGCGAAGATTCAAATGAAACCAAAACTATACAAATCCGTTTAGCGGTTTGCATATTATAGCAAAAAACAAAAAATATATTGAGGAAATTTATAAAATTTTTGTAAGAGAAAATATTTATTAAAATTTATTTTGTGAGTTAGTTGAACAAAATGTAGGAAAAATAGGTCGGAGTTTTTCTTCTATTTTAGTTAAATTCCACGCAATAAATCACATTTTTTATTCTAATCACTTCTCGAAAACACGCTAACATCTAGCAGAAGATATGGATATCTTTCAAATAAGTGTTGGGTTCCTTTAAATGGGGTATAATCTTGAAATAAAATTGTATCGGGTAATGTTCATTTTGAAATGCGTGTAAATCGCGAAATCCTCAAAATCACTTGATGCGCATGCGGTTTACCAATACAGCGAATTCTTCTCTTTTAATTTGTACACATTTGCCAGGATTTACTTTGGCCGGTAAGATGTAGCATCGTCTGCAGTTTAGTGTGCAACAAACTGTATAACGCTTATATTTTGCACAAAGTGCATACACTTTTTATGCGCATCCGATTTCACTATCAACCGTGAAAAAATACATCGATCTAAACATATTTCAATAAAATCCATTAAGAACCGTGGATGTAGCATCACACAGTATTTTTTGGATAAATCGGATTCAGCTCCCACGCCACTAAATTTGTCAAACCTCTGTTTTCGCACAAACTCGAGTGATGATTCACTTTCTTCATTGAAATGGAAACGATCCACATAAAACGCGAATTATTCAGCGATATTTTGAAAAACATTTTTCGCAATTTTTTCAATTTTTGCAGTAGCCATTTCCGCCGTTCTAGTAGATGGATTTCTACGATCTGTGATTCATATGATCCGGATCGTCGAAAAACTAAAATATCGCGGGGTACCAGCACACTCAAAACGATATTGTAAATACTGTACCCAAAAAATAGGTTTTTTAGAAAAAATATCGCACTAAATTTTGGCTTTTGGTAGTAGATTACTCTGCTGCTGTGTGGGCTACATACTTAATATACATATCAGATTATGCGAAATCGCGAGTTCTTTAGTCCTATAATTGGTTTTTCGAAATATCCGAATGAGCGTCCCAGTTACATAAAAAATACAAAAAACACCTGAAATCCGGCTTCAAAATGTCAGCATCCATAAAAGGTGGATGCAGTGGAAATTTTGGAAAGTGATACATTAGAAGTGTAATCTTCATTTTGTATTCGCCAACTTTTTCTTTGGACAGATGTCCGTCATTTGAATGGTTTAATCAGAAATCGAATAGCAATGTAAAAAACCTGTTTAGATTCAACGTGTTTTTACCTATGGTTTTTCCTTTACGCGGTCGTAACTACCACGTAAATTAAATTTTTTTGCTAAATTTTTGAGCTTTGTTCAAAAACATCTAAATTAATCCAGCAATAGTCATAGTTACTGGCAAACTACAATAGTTCGCGTATTATAATAACGCAAACCTTGGCTTCATGGAAACTAAAAAATATTGACTTTTCCTCATACATATTTTGAAGAAGAAAATATATTCATCAGAAAATAAACTACTTCCCATAAAAACTTCTTCATATCAATATCAGTTAACCTCCTCCAAGTCCGAACGACGTTCCGCACACTAAAACATCGCTTATTGAGGCGGTAAAACATTTGTTAATATGTGTGATATTTTCTTAAATTTGAAAACATAAAGCCCTAATAAACATGTTCTTCTTTGATTTCAAAAACAAACGATTGAAACAGTTTCTCCTTTTTTAATGAATTTCCAGCAATCCTAAATATTTTTGTATGAATTCTAATATCTTTGAGAAATTGTGCATTTAGTGGAATGATATGGAAACATTCAAATTGAAAATCTAACGAGTTTTAATTCATGTTTTCCAAAATATTCAATCAAATGTGAAAAAATATTAGTTTTTTAAATTCCAATAATTTATATATGTTTCCTTATTTTGTTTACATATACCGGTGACACTAACATTACAGACAAAAACAAATTTCTATGTGGTTGTTGTTCTACCATGGCCGAAGGGAAAATTTTATTGTGGTTTGTATGTAAGATATAGCATTTCCAAATTAAATGAAACCTTTTCCAAATTGAATGAAACTTTTTCCAAATTGAATGAAACCTTTTCCAAATTGAATGAAACCTTTTCCAAATTAAATGAAACCTTTTCCAAATCAAATGAAACCTTTTCCAAATCAAATGAAACCTTTTCCAAATCAAATGAAACCTTTTCCAAATTGAATGAAACCTTTATTTTTATTGAAAGAACAAAGTCAGAATATTTTGAAAAGAGAAAGAAATAAAAAAATATATGGGTTTTCAACGATTTTTTACTTAAATTCTAATCTTAAGTAATGATATAAAAGTGTAACTCCCTGCATGTTTTGCTTCCTTGAACTTAAACATTTCATAATTTTTGTGCATTAATTAAGGTAATAGCGAAATTATCCTATAGAGAGGATTTAGGTTTATAAAATTCCTAATAACACTGTGACACAAAATGGAGGTGAAAATCTGGGGCAGAGATAATTCCTTTTGGGTATTAAAGCCATTGGTGAATATATTAAGAATCCCGAAGGACAGATCCCCCGTGAGTCGAAGTTCCGAGTTATGGCCTGATTAAATTTCTGCTGGAGACCATGTAAGGCATCTGAAATTAACGTTATATCTTTGTTAACTGTTGTTTTAGCTTATTTATGAGATTACTTGTCTTCACTCAAATCGAATGAGGATTATTTTTTAGAACATTTCAACATTCTAACTCGATTCCTTCAATGTCCTTTTCGTGCCTTATTTTAAGAACCGCTATAAAAGTACCACATGATGACGTTTTTCAGCTTCGAAAAGTTCTTCAAAAATGTCGCTCAGAACATTTTAGGTACGACCCTCATTGAAAACTAATAGATTTTGTCGCGTCTTCACCAAAAACTTAATCAGGCCATAACTCGGAAGTTCGACTAACGGCGGATCTGTCCTTCGGGATTCCTAATATACTCACCAAGGGCTTTCATCCCCAAAAAGGAATTATCTCTGCCCCAAAATTTCGGTTCACAGTGTAATAACAGAGGCTAATTGTGGTAATTTGAAATTTTGAATGCCATATTCAGCAATGTTGAGCACAATAGTAAAGGTATTTTCAAAAATAGAATAGTGTACCAGAGTGGTCAAACAATAGATCGTAATATCGTCGACGTAATTGAGCATAGTAACCAACAGCTCAATAAACAGGACTGCTCCAATTATATAATGAGTGTGTCCATTGAAAATTCCACCAGCAGCAAATCGTGAACCACTTCATTAGGTAATACAATTAGCCCCTGTTATTATTAGCAATTTTTTAACCCTTAATTCTGTCTTTAGCATTATTTCGCTATAACTTTAATTGATGCCCAAAAATTATAAAATGTTTAAGTTCAAGGAAGCAAAATATGCAGCGAGTTACACTTTTATGTCATTACTTAAGATTAGAATTTAAGTAAAAAATTGTTGAAAACCTATATAATTTTTTATTCTTTATCTTTTCAAAATATTCTGACTTTTTGCTTTAAATAAAAATAAAGGTTTCATTCAATTTGGAAAAGGTTTCATTTGATTTGGAAAAGGTTTCATTTGATTTGGAAAAGGTTTCATTTAATTTGGAAAAGGTTTCATTTAATTTGGAAAAGGTTTCATTTAATTTGGAAAAGGTTTCATTCAATTTGGAAAAGGTTTCATTTAATTTGGAAAAGGTTTCATTTAATTTGGAAATGCTATAGAAACTACAAACGTAATTCTTATTTTGTTTTGCTCTTTCGAGACGAGCTAAATCATCAGAAGGTTTTGTGTAAATGAAAAATGATGTCAGTGAAATTGACATCACAAACCACTATACTATAGCATTTCCAGATTAAATGAAACCTTTTCCAAATTAAATGAAACCTTTTCCAAATTAAATGAAACCTTTTCCAAATTAAACGAAACCCTTTCCAAATTAAATGAAACCTTTTCCAACGGAAATGAAACCTTTTCCAATTAAAATGAAACCTTTTCCATTTGAAATGAAACTTTTTCCAAATCAAATGAAACCTTTATTTTTTATTATAAGGAACTTGAAACTAATAATATTATTTTTTTTGTTTTAAATTAAAATGTTAATATCAATTGATGTAATTAAAACAAATATAGTTATATAGGTATGTATTTGTGAATAAACCTTACAGTAGTTGGATTTTGTAACTCATTTTTACCTTTACAATAATGTGTTACTGAATCTCGCTACAGCTATCATTGGTTTTTTTCGACTCTTTTTGAGCTCTTAATCATAATTTTAACTTTATTTTTATCAATAAACGAAAAACCGTCCATTCAGTTTTCTGCTTGGGAAACTTGCAATACAATGGCCTTGCTTGCTGATTTTTCTGTTGAATGCTGCGCTCTATCGCCTCAGTTATCTTATGGTCAGATGAAGGATCGCGAAGTTCAGCTCTAGCGCAGCATTTTATTTTTGAAAATGCATTCTAAATCGGTTGAACTTTGGGAATATGGCTCAAAATACCTTCTATTAATTTTTGAATTTGTCTGCATTCATACTTAAACTTGAAATTATATTATGGTACACAAAACCCCCGTTTTAATTTACTGCCATTAGAGTTACATATCGATCTTATAATGTACTCGTAGGCAGCACAATCTGAAGATTAAATCCACTATCCTCTATAAATATTAAATGTTCCCTTTGTTGAAGAATCCATTTTGGAAAATACCGAGCCTGTTTTTTCTTAACTCCGACGTTTTAGGCTCGTTCTAAATCGACTGAGGCTATTTTTAAAGTAATTTTCAATTTCCGTATTTCATTTTTAAGGTTTGGAAAACATAGTTTTTTTTATTGTTAAGACTGAAGTAAAAACTCTGAAATAATAACTCAAAAAAAAAAAAAACAAAAAAAAAAAAAAATAAATAAATTAAAAAAACAATGATACCCATATCTATATTTGTTATAATAACATCAATTGATGTTATTATTTTATTTTAAAACAATAAAAATCAATTTCATTATAATAAAAAAGAAGAGTTTAATTTAATTTGGAAAAAGTTTTATTTCAAATGGAAAAGGTTTCATTTCAATTGGAAACGGTTTCATTTCCGTTGGAAAAGGTTTCATTTAATTTGGAAAAGGTTTCGTTTAATATGGAAAAGGTTTCGTTTAATTTGGAAAAGGTTTCTATTAATTTGGAAAAGGTTTCATTTAATCTGGAAATGCTATATATATTTTCGCACTTGGTGAGTGTGCACAGCAGGTGTTTGTTGTGCTGCAATCTGACTATGACCCCAAATTTTTCGTTCTATATATACTGATTTTATTGCTTAAGTGCAATTATCAATTCAATACAAAAGATTTTTATGACAGATGGCTTTAGTAAAAACAGTTTTTCGTATGCGGGCATTTGTCAAAAAACTATGAAATAAATTTCAACAGCAAGTATTCCGAAAGTATCTCAAGGTGTGAATTTTCAGAAAAAAAAAAAAAAAAAACTTTTAACAATTTCAGTTCCAACATTTTTGGGATGTATATTCGATGTTATGTGGCATTTAGTGTTTACTTTTTGTCGGTGCCCGGGTCAATTTTCCACTTACATAGTTTCCGAGCTATTTTTGGAACCTATATCCATGCAATATTTTTAACAACAAAAGTTCCAAAAGTAGCTCGAGTTGTAGCCTTTCAGATGAAAAAAATATCTTTTAAAAAAGTTTGGTAGATGTCTTGTAAAAACAAGTAAGAAAGTATCAGTCAGCTGTACCGACAGCGGTATACCCTAAGCCACAGATCAAAAGAAAAGAAGCAAACACAATACTTATTGCGTCTATTTGAGTTTTTGTACCAATTTCTCAGGAAGTATAGATTTGCCCCCGGAAAAAATCTTAACTAGGGCCGCATACGAAACACCGCAAGGACAAACTGCTGAAAAAAATTTCAAAATGATCGGAGAGGAGCTCTTTAACTTCACTTTTTCCATATTTTGTGTGGAAGGTACCCGAAGGAGTGAACCCATATAGTACATATTCGAACCCGACCTATGCCTGGAAGTAAAATTGCCACATACAAAGTTATGATCAATTCAGTTACTCCCTTCAATAGTTATTGTTAGCACCAAATTAGCGAACAATTCTCAACTTTTGGGGGGGAGGTACCGGAAGGATTGGACTGGCCCATCTATACTATGTTTGGACAAAATAGTACGAAGTGCGAAATTTAGTTACGATCGGTTGATCCGTTCCAGAGTTATCGTGGGCTTCAGCCAGACAGACAGACGGACAGACATAGCCAAATCAATTCCAAATTGTCTGAAACGAATTTCGTCAAAACATACCCAAATTATTTCCACTAAATGTTCGGGTAAGACTCGTCGCCGGATTTTGTATCTGTTCAAAGGTTGAAGACTCAAATTCCTGCCGAAAGTCGCCTGTCTTTATCAAATTGAACAAGAGGAAATAAATCCAATTGGAGAGGGCATACAAATCGGAGCACATAACATGGAGGGTATAATTAACTTTCTCATTCCGTTTGTAACACATCGAAACATTTGAAATATATTCTTGATCAGCATAAAAGTTAATGTTGATGTAAACATGTACATATGTAGTCGAAATCAAGATACAGTTCGCAATATCTAAAATAGAGCATAATATTTTGGTAAAGAATTTTTTTTCTAGGATGTTTGATATTAAAAATCAGCTACATCGGTCTATGTTTTGAACCTCCGATATATTTTGAAGCCTTTAGATTCATTATCATACCCATTTGGTATATACTCTTGTTTTGGCTACAAAACTTTCCCAGAAATTTGTGAGTACAGGCCTGTACAGGCCCACGTTTTGATGTAACCCCCATAGAACGGAATCTCTTGATTTTCGGTATTTTAATAGTTTAATTTTCACACCGACATGGCTGAAAATATGTATTTATTTTTCCTTTGGGAGGCAAAACTTTGCCGCAGAAATTTGTCTGTACAGGTCCACGTTTTGATATAGCCCCCACAGTAACTGAAATTTGGTAGGAATAGTGAACATATCTTTAGGGAATTGATGAATTTTACCATACTTACATTTCGCTAGGCGTATAAAACATCACCACCAGGAGTTTTCGTTGTAGGACCAAAAATCAATGTTTAAGGTTTTTCGGTATTTTGAAAGTTTTAGACATATGTATGTAAAATAATTATATGTGTAAACTAATATTGTGATATTTATTGTCGAAAACAAAATATATTTCCAATATTCTCTTTACATTGTAGTTAGTGCTTACGATTGCTTTTAAAATATAAAAGATAATTGCGTTCTTGTTAATTTCATATTAAAGAAAAATAATTTATAAACAAATTTTCATAGAAAATATTTATATGTGAAATAACGAAAATGTTCAAAAAATGCATAATAATGCACAAAATTGTTGTACATTTAACATGATATTGTATTGCCCTTGTGGATTGGGACTTGTTGTAGCCTTCGTGTCATAGAACCGACAAGGTTTCTTGAGGTGTTAGTGGTGATATACTCCTATTCTGCCAGTAATGCACATTTCAATTCTTTCAGCGTCGGGCACTGCTTTGACTTCGCAAAAACTTTGGCGGATAGTATGCCCCGAAGGTCTTCAACGGTACATTTCGTGCATTTAAAAACTCCTTTGTAGGTCGAACAGGGTGATTCGGGGCAATATCCTGCTGGAAAGTCCAATTATATCCGTACATTTCTCGAGGAAAATCTATTAAGTTGTTCTCTAACAACTAAATTTATGTTTCGGCACTCATTTTTGTCAGAACAAAACTTAAACTTAAACTTTCGTCGATGTTAAGTGTTCCCTTTATGACGTGACAGATGCGAATGTTTTATAATTCTCATATAATTATTTTTTATTGGTTTGTAAGTTAAAATCGAATGTCTCAACTAACGGGATTACAAATTAAATCCAAGGAAGATATTACCACTAAGCAAAAAGTGACAGGACATAAGCAAAATGTAGAAACAAAATTTAAATTTAATACCGTTAGAATTTATTTGAGAATTGGGAATTTTTCGTGGAGGATCCCTTATGGTAGGCGCTGCATTCAGAGCTGGACGAAAGCCTAGGCCAGCTGTAATTCATGGCCACAAACCCATTGAAGACCTTCGGGGCATACTATCCGCCAAAGTTTTCGCCAAGTCAAAGCAGTGCCCGACGATGAAAGAATTGAAATGTGCATTATTGGCTGAATGGGAGTATATCACCAATAACACCTTAAGAAACCTATTCGGTTCTATGACACGAAGGTTACAAGAAGTCCTAATCCACAAGGGCAATACAATATCATGTTAAATGTACAACAATTTTGTCCTTTATTATGCATTTTTTAAAAATTTTCGTTATTGCATATACAAATATTTTCTATGAAAAATTATTTATAAATTATTTTTCTTTAATATGAAATTAATAAGAACGCAATTTTCTTTTATATTTTAAAAGTAATCGTAAGCACTAACTACAATGTAAAAAGAATATTGGAAATATATTTTGTTTTCGACAATAAATATCACAATATTAGTTTGCACATATAATTATTTTACATAGGTATCCTACCTAACATTTTCTAACTGAACAAATTTATATTTCTTTAGTTTTCGCCACATGTTCGATCCAAATTAGCTGTTCTCAAATACTTCCCTATAAATTGCTGAATTCTATGATCCTTTTTTCAAAAGTTTGTATGTTAAATCAAGATTTACTTACTTACTTAGCTGGCCCATTACAGAACATTTGTTCTATAGGCCGAACTAAGAAAAGATCTCCAATTCTCTCTATTTGTTGCTTCGCTTTCTGGAATACCGCGCCTTTTCATCTCATCATCCACTTGTTTGCGCCATCTATTCCTTAGCCTGCCAATTCTGCGTGCACCGCCAAGCGGTCCGTGTTTATACACCTTTTTAGCGGGGTCATCATCGCTCATTCTTATGATATGGCCTAGCCAACGCAATCGCTGCATCTCGATACGTTTAACAATATTGATGTCGTTGTACAGCAGATACAGCTCGTGGTTCATGCGACGTCGATATTCACCGTCAACGCAGATTGGTCGTAGATCTTTCGAAGAAATTTTCTTGTCTGCTTCATGTCTGCTTGCGCAAGTACCCAGGCTTCGGAGCCATACATCAGCACGGGTAGTATCAGTGTTTTGTAGAGCGTTATTTTTGTTTGACGAGATGTGGCTTTGTTTTTAAACTGCTTACTTATAAACCAAAGTAGCATCTGTTTGCCAATACGATTCTTCTTCTTATATCACAACTGATGTCGTTTGTTGTGTTTACGGAGGTGCCGAGGTAGACGAAGTCTTTTACTACCTCAATATTATAGGAACCAACTTCCACAGTCGGTCCGAACTCAATGGACGCATTGCGCGTCGACACCATCAACTTGGTCTTCTCACCGTTTACCGCCAGACCCACTTTAGCAGATTCTCCTTCGACCTTCATAAAGGTATCGGTTACTTCTCTTTCAAGATTTTAGTTGTTTTTATTTCTGCAAATGAAACTTAGGCAGTCAGTTTCTCATGAAAACTGAAAAACTACAGAAAATCAGCGTTTGTAAGTGCAGTTGTATGTTGACCAAATTTTGTCATTTGAATTTTTTTCCGGCATTCAAGGCAAAAATTCGCTTGAAATGTAAGAAGTGTGAAATGTTTAAGTGAAACTCTCCCATCGTACATCCTTGCACCCCTTGAGGGTGATTTTTCTTTTTGTCCGATTTGAATCGTTTCTGTTTCTGTGGATACGTGTCATGGTGTTGTGTTTCAAATACGCTTTTAAATGAGTGAAGTTTGGGTACATTTTCAATTGTCTACAAAGTTTAAAATTGTTTTGGCTAAGAATTTGTTATTAACACAAACTTTTTTATTTAAACGCCTATTGAGATTCGGTTGGTTAAAAGTTTTATTTTCATTTTGAATTAAGCATTAAATAAAATACATTTAGAAAACATTGTTGTATAATTAAAATAGTAAAACTTTCAATTGTTCTTAAGACCACCGAATGATAAGATAGGTACATGATTACTTTTGGCGAATTACATTGCATCACATTCTGAGACAATTGAGGTCGACCATACGTAATATTTTAATATTCTTGATTAGAGTGTTTCTTTGCACAAGTATCTATTTGAGCGGGCAATTGACACTTGGGTATAAAAAGTTTCGTGTTGAAAAACAAGAAACAAGGGAACTGATGAAGATCTCTGGCGAGATCTGAAACTATAGTCTTCCCTGCCTTACCCCTTGGTAAACATCGCCAAATTTTTTTCCCACTATTAAATTAAAGTAGTTTTAATAAAATATTAAAACAACGACTATGGGATTAAGCCTGACTATTTTGAAAAACAAAATGGAAGTCGTCATCCCAAATAAGAAACGCCAACCCTCCTAATTGTGCGACAGGGCACCATCGAAATGTTGTTTATTGCTGTAGTATGCAATACCAACAAATTAGTTATGTGTTTTTCGTTGAGAATCAACGAACGCATAGCAGTGGGAAAGAATTGGGTTTGTTTGCAAGTGAAGTTGCTCGAGTTTAGGTAGTGCCAATAAAATTCTCGATCAGAGTGTTTCTTTGCACACGTATCTATTTAAGCGGGCAATTGGCACTTGGGTATAAAGTTTCTTGTTGAAAACCAAGAAACAAGGGAACTGATGAAGATCTATGGCGAGATCTTGAACTATAGTCTTCCCTGCGTTACCCCTTGGTAAACATCGCCAAATTTTTTTCCCACTAATAAATTAAAGTTGTTTAAATAAAATATTCAAACAACAACTATGGGATTGAGCCTGACTATTTTGAAAAACAAAATAGAAATCTTCATTCCAAATAAAAAACGCCAACCATCCTGACCTGAAATATTTTTTATTTTTCATACAAAAGTAATGGTTCGTTTCACCCGCTAAATAATATCAGATCATCATTCAAAATTGTAGGCAACTTCTTCTACCTAAACTCTTACCTCGTGCAAAATTTCGTGATTATTAAGCTATAATTGCTAACTCTAGTGTGTTTATGATAACAATACAAACAACTAACTAGGTATATTAGGCTGTAACTCTATTATCTTATCATGTACATCAACACAATTGAAATCAATAGAAAGGTCAAACGTTCCTCTTCCAAGTATAGCTTACTTGCCCGGAAAGACTCTTCCAGAAAAAAAGATATAAGATGTATATTAATAATTTTCACAATTTTCACACAAAAGTTGTGGTCCATTTAACCCTCTAAATATTATCTGATCGCCATTTCAAACTGCAAGCTTCATCTTTGTCATATACTCTTACCTTATTTAAAATTTCGAGGCGATCGGACTATTATTGCGACCTACAGAACATCTAGAAAATCGGATAAAAATTAAGTTTTTGGTCCATTTCATCCGCTAAATATTTCACAATCATCACCAATTAAAATAGCTATCTATTCTGATGTGAAGCCGACCTCCATACCAAATTTCGTGAAGATCGGTCCATAATTGCGGCCTGGAGTTTGATTACAATTTATAATGGACATACGGACACACATCTCAAAATCGCTTTATCTCGCCGAGATATAAAGATTGGTATACCGACGAATATTTCGCGGTGTTACATGAATTTTTACCAAAACAAACGTATAATACCCTTTCCACATAGTGGTGTAGGGTATAACAATTATATTTTCTATTTTTAGGATTTGTAGTCGGACACACAAGCTCTGTGCCACCGTACTCATTACTTGGTAATGAGTAATATAAGTGGTTATTATACCCTACACTACTATGTAGAAAGGGTATTATAAGTTTGTTTTGGGAAAAATTCATGTAACACCGCGAAATATTCGTCGGAGACCCCCAATGTAGTATATCAATCTTCATATCTCGGCGAGATAAAGCGATTTTGAGATGTGTGTCCGTCCGTCCGTCCGTGTGTCCGTCTGTCCATTATAAATTGTAATCAAACTCCAGGCCGCAATTATGGACCGATCGTCACGAAATTTGGTATGGAGGTCGGTTTCACATCAGAATAGATCGCTATTTTAATTGGTGATGATCGTGAAATATTTAGCGAGTGAAATGGACCAAAAACATAATTTTTATCCGATTTTGTAGTTGCTCTGAAGGTCGCAATAATAGTCCGATAGCCTCGAAATTTTAAATAAGATAAGAGTATATGACAAAGAGGAAGCTTGCGATTTGAGATGGCGATCAGATGATATTTAGAGGGTTAAATGGACCACAACTTTTGTGTGAAAATTGTGAAATTTTTTTATAAACAGCTTATATCTTTATTACTGAAAGACACATTCCCCACTCGTGAGTTACATTTGGAAGACGATCTCTTGACCTTTCAATTGATGTCAATTATGTTGATGTGCGTGATCAGATAACAGAGTTACAGCCTAATATATCCAGTTTTTTGTTTGTAGTATAATTATAAACCCGCTAGAGGTCGCAATTATAGTTCAATAGTCACGAAATTTTGCACGTGGTAAGAGTTTAGGTAGAAGAAAATGCCTATAATTTTGAATGATGATCTGATATTATTTAGCGGGTGACATTGATCATTAATTTTGTATGAAAAATATTCAGATTTTATTTTGGGTCCATGTTTTAATTTCTGGAAGGCATATACCGGCAAAGTAGCCTACATATGGAATAATAACTACTGACCTTTCCCCTGATGCAAATTGCAATAATGTGTCTGCCAGATAACGGGAATACTGCCTAATATGTAATGGGGTTTCTGTAGAGAACCATAATTTCCTCCCATGCTACCAATTGTCTTATATCATGACAGAGACATTTTCAGTTCCGTTCATCTGTCTCTCTTACTGTCTAGCTGGCTGGTGCGCACGACAACTCCCGAACAGATCTACCGATTGAAACCAAATTTTGCACTTCGTAATTTTTGCCCAAACTGAATTTAATTTCGAATATGGGCAACATCGGTTCACTCCTTCAACACCTCCCCCACAAAAGTTCAAAATTTGTCTGAAAAATTGTGTGAACGATAATTGTCGAAGTTCGAAATCAATTTGGTCCAAACTTTCCATATATTAGTATTCCTTCCAGGTATAGATCCGGTAATACTATATCATTCCACAACTTCAAGTATCTCCCACACAAAAATTTGGAAAGGTGAAATTTAAGAGTCCTATCGAATCGTTTTGATTTTCTCCAGCAGATTGTCCTTGCGGTCCCCTTTGCGATGGTACAAATGCAGTGGCAAGTCCATACCTCCAGAGATTATGGCCGAAAAGGTCCAAGAAACCCTGAAAAACAAGCAAGAAACCTAACTAAAATGGCAAATCCGCAAGATAACTCTCAAGGGGATTTTCTGATTGGTCCAAACTTTGCACATCCTATTATTTCATGTATCAGGTTGGAATATGGACTATATCGGTCCCGTTCTTCGAGGACCTCCTACACAAAATTTGGGAAAAGTGCAATTTAAGGACCAGTTTCGGATCTATTTGAATTTTTTGAAGAAGGTTCTTTTCACGGTACCTATTGCAGCGGTACAATTTTTCCGGAGTAAGTCCATACTTCCTGAGATAATGGTCCAAAATTTCCAAAAAATAATTCTCAAACTTTTTCAAAAATCAGAAGTTAGATTTGGTAAAGCCTTACATTACGATATCTACAAAATATATATTTTTCATACGGCATAATTATTGTGTTTGCTTCTTTTTTGGTCAGATGCTGAGGGTATATCACCGTTAGCGGAGCTGACTTATAAGTACTATCTTACTTAGTGTGTAATTGAATATGAAGGGTTTGGTCTTCCTAACAACAATTTATAATTCTATTATGAGGCTGTCCCATTTTCCAGTGTAATGGAAATGTGCTAAAATAATTATGATACCAAAACCTGGAAAACCGGAAAACCTGTTATCATCGTATAGGCCTATAAGTTTATTGTCCATATTTTCTAAACTGTTCGAAAAATTGTTTCGAAAGCGACTTTTTCCGATTTTAAATAATATAAATGTTATGCCAGATCATCAGTTTGGATTCAGAGAAAATCACGGAACACCTGAGCAGTGTCATAGACTGGTAAAGGTTATAAGAGATTGTTTGGAATGTAAGCAGTTCTGTTCTGCAGCCTTTCTAGATGTCAAACAGGCGTTTGATAGGGTTTGGCATCAAGGCTTGTTATATAAACTAAAAATGTTATTACCTGCTCCTTTTTATTTATTATTAAATTCATATCTGAATGGAAGAACATTTTATGTACAAATCAATGATAAAGAATCTAATTTTGGCGTCATTAAAGCTGGTGTGCCACAAGGTAGTGTTTTAGGTCCCGTTTTATGATCCTTCTTCAGCTACTGACTTACTCCAAACACATCTGAATGATATCGAGAAATGGTTTAATAACTGGAATATTGGAGTCAATACTGAAAAATCTGTGCATGTTACATTTTCCTTAAGGAAAGGAAACTGTCCTTCTCCAAAATTGAATGGACTTACAATTCCTTCTGCAGATTGTGTTAAATATCTCGGTCTGCACCTTGATAGAAAACTTAACTGGAAAAATCATATAACATATACGAGACAGCAACTAGATCTGAAGACTAAAAGAATGTTCTGGCTTCTTGGTCCAAAATCAAAACTGAACCTGAATAACAAATTACTACTGTATAAGACCATTCTTAAGCCTATTTGGACATATGGAGTACAACTATGGGGAACAGCCAGCAATTCAAATATTGAGATACTTCAACGATATCAATCAAAGACGCTTAGATTGATTACGTGTGCTCCTTGGTTTCTAAATAATAACGCCATTCATAGAGATTTAAACATAAATAAAATTACAGATGGAATTAAAAAAATTAGTACTACGTATCTTAACAGATTAAGTAACCATTCGAATGTGTTAGCAATTAATCTATTAGATGACACAGATGAAATTAGAAGACTAAAACGAAGACATGTTTTAGACCTCCCATTTATTTAATGAGTTTCATAAAATATGTAATCTGAAATTGAAGTTGTAATATGTATTTATTGTTAAATCCATTGGGGTTTAACAATTCTGTTATATTGTAGTAATTATTAAATTTGCTGAATGTTTCTTGTAAATAGATTGCAAATAAAAAGAATAAATAAAAAAAAATTATTTGAATTTCTTTCATTATTATTTGTTATTTCTATCGGTATAAAATATGTATATAACCACAATGAACTATTTTCGAAATGCCCTGAAAATCACCATTACCAAGAATATGTGAGGACGATAGATCTTCAATAAACCCACAATCAATGTGAATTTTCCAATTTTGGCATATTGTTTAGAAATGTATAATTTAAAAAAATTGTTCCACAAAATCCCAGTAGGGACAAGGGAGGGAATGAATTCATGTTATGTCATTGATATGTGACGTATTTTTATCGCCGAGTCCGAAAGGCGTGTACAAGTTGCCACTTGTAGAGAAGTTTTTCATAGCTGAAATAATCAGGAAATATCGGCAGCATTACAAAGCGGTATTATGCCACCGTTGAAAATTTGATGTGGCCAAGCCTGGGAATCATACCCGGACATTCAGCGTGCAATGCGGGTGCACATAGCTAATTCCTACAGGTTGTGGTGTAGGGTATCACATGGTCGGCTCCGTCCGACTATAGCCTTTGCTTACTTGTTTTTGTATACATTACTTTGTAATGTGTTACATAATGACTAGACAGCGGAATCCTAGGCAAATGCATATGTGGTCGTAGAGAAAATCTGATTAGACAGAAACTCGTTTTATCACAAAATAAAACGAATTAGGTTTAGAATTTTTTGCATATTTTGCATATAGTGCATATTTTGACATATTTTTACATATATGCATAAAATGAGCATATGCACAACCATAGCACAACCATATGCAAAAAAATATATGCAAGGATTTGTGGTCTAAAAATCCCACCGAAATGGCTGAAATGTGGTATTAAGTCTTCGTTAGGGGTATGAAACTTTACACCTGAAATTTGTCCGCATATGTACCCAGCAAAATGTTTGCCTCCAAAGATGCAGTTAAATTATATGTACAAGTAATCTGGAAGTGCATCCAATTATGCATTTTCACTCATGATTTTTACAAGAGCGTGACTACTGAAAGATGCACTCCATAGCACTGCATTTTAACTAACCCCTTGGCACTGCATTTTAACTGACCCTTGCCACTGCATTTTAACTGCAAATAGATGTGATTCTTTGGATTGCATCCAAAAGCGGTTAAAATGTGAGGAATGGAGTGCCTTTTTCATGACTCCGTTTGAACTGCATCAAAACATGCCGTGATAGAAGTAGTCTACATTGCACTGCTTCCAATTTATTTTGCTGGGTAGGTCCACGTCTTCATATAGCCCCCATAGAACTGTACCTCCAGATTTCCGATATTTTGAAGGTTTTGGCCTCAACATCAAAGTTAAACTGCTGTCATTTTGTATAAAGTCTTCGTTGGGTGTATAAAACTTTCTATATGGAATTTGTCGGTATAGATCTACGCCTTCATATGTATAGCCCCCATCGAACGGTACCTCCCGATTTTCGGTATTTTGAAAGTTGTAGCCTCAATATCCCACCGAAATTACTGAAATTTGGTATTTAGTCTTCGTTGAGGGTATAAAACTTTCCACCTGAAATTTCTCGATATAGGTCCACGTCTTCATATAACCCCCATAGAAAGGTACCTCCGGATTTCTGGTATTTTGAAGTTTGTGGCCTCAATATCCCTACGAAATGGCTGAAATTTGGTATTAAGTCTTCCTTGGAGGTATACAACTTTCCACCTAAAATTTGTCGGTATAGGTCCACGTCTTCATATAGCCCCCACAGAACGGTGCCTCCGGATTTCTGGTATTTTGAAGGTTGTGGCCTCAATAACCCTCCGAAATGGGTGAAATTTGGTATTAGGTCTTCCTTAGGGGTATAAAACTTTCCACCTGAAATTTGTCGGAATAGGTCCACGTCTTCATATAGCCCAAATAGTACGGTAGTATTAAGTCTTCCTTGGGGGTAAACAACTTTCCACCTTAAATTTGTCGGTTTAGGTTCAGGCTTTCATATAGCCCCCATAAAACGATACCTCCCGATTTTCGGTATTTTGAAGGTTGGTGCTGTGGTTATACATTTCTCTATTTTATTGACTTGTCTGAAAAGAATTTTAAACAGAAAAATTGTACATACAAACATTTTTGTACCTATTATTGAAATATTTGTTGCATAAGAAAATATTTATAATGCAGAAATTTTGCATATGCAAAAAATTTATATACACGCAGAAAAATTTATGTTAGAAATATGTTTGGATCCAAACAAATATATGTTTGGGACGGTTGCAAACAACATTTGCTACATTTTGTAACATATCTCAATTTGATATGTTTGGGTAAAACATATTTTTTATGTTAGAATATTTTTTCATGGGTGGAGAGAGGATGTTTGTCAACGAGAGTAATAATAGTGCTCTCGCGGCTGTGGGTATTGTATAATAGAAGACGTAGAAGCGAAGAAGGGGGCTTTGGTGGCAAAGAAGAAAAGAAGAAATGATATGAATTATATTTTTTTCTTTCTTCAGTGTTTTGGTTGTCTTTGTAGAGTCAAGACGGTAAAGTGAGTGAATAAATCAGTGTTTTCTGTTTTCTTAAAGAAATTGTGCTTTTGAGTAAATTAAATGCCCAATACATTTTATAATTGGAAATTTTATAATTGAATCAATAAGGTGAATGGAAATTTTTTATTGGACAAGGAAGAAATCGCATTTAATATTGGTAATTACATACATACTTATTAGGCCGGGGCGATTTGTATGGAAGGAAAAAAGTGTTATCGGGCGCCTGGAGTTTCTGATTCTTGGGATTGTACTGAGCAAAAAAGTCAACTAGACCATATGTCTACGGTGAAAATCGAGCCCCCGGATTTTGACTAGAAGTTTTTTTTCAAGGATTTTCGGATATTTTGGCATATAACAACCAAACCGCTGATACTTTCGATCCAACACAAAGACAACAATTGTAGCCAAGACAATAATAAAGAACTCTCTAGTACATCGCAAAAGCATTGGAACGCTCCTTCAGGCAGTTATGGCCTCGAGAAGGTGCACATTTTTCGGAATATATCGATAAATGACACTGCGCTACAAAATGGGACTCAAATTCAGTGGGTGAAAAATCCCTTTTGGAGATGAAAGCCCTTGGTGAGTGTACTAAGAACCCAAAAGCATATTTTCACCATAGGTCAAGTTTCCGAGATATCGCGTGATTAATGGTTTAATTTTGGCCCCTTATTTGCGAGAAAATAGCTTTATATCTCTGTTAAGCGTTATTGTAGCTCCATTTTGAGATTACATGTCTGCAGTCAAGTCGAGTGGTGAATCTTTTTGTAGAATATTTTATCCCTCTAACTCCATTCCTTTTATGTCCTTTTCGTCCTTTATTTTTTGAACCGTAGTAAAAGTACCACAAGACGAGATTTTACAGCATCCAAATATCCTACAAAAATGTTGTTCAGAAGATTTTAGGTACGGTTCTCATTGATGACCAATCGATATTTCTCCGTTTTCATGGTCCTTTTTGACATTTACCCGTATTTTGTTGAGAAAACTATGTTTTGTTTTTATGTATATTCGTTATTGGTCTGTGGTGCATCTGAAATACTTACCATAAATAGCTCTTGTAATGACGAACACGTTAATAAGAAATTTTATTGAAGGATAGATCCGGTTATCTAAATTTTTGAACCGGATATTCTGATATCAAAACCGATTTTGGAACCGGTTTTAAGTAACCGATTAATCGTCTATGTATATCATTGGAAAGCTAATAAAATGGTCAATCAAATGACAGCAAGTAGCTGATTATATGATTACAACTTTGTTGAAAACGGGGAAATATCGATTGGTCATCAATGAGAACTGTACCTAAAATCTTCTGAACAACATTTTTGTAGAATATTTGGATGCTGTAAAATCTCATCTTGTGGTACTTTTACTACGGTTCAAAAAATAAAGGACGAAAAGGACATGGAAGGAATTGAGTTAGAAGGATGAAATATTCTACAAAAAGATTCACCATTCGATTTGACTGCAGACATGTAATCTCAAAATGAAGCTACAATAACGCTTAACAGAGATATAAAGCTATTTTCTCGCAAATTAAGGGGCCAAAATTAAACCATTAATCACGCGATATCTCGGAAACTTGACCTATGGTGAAAATATCCTTTTGGGTTCTTAGTGCACTCACCAAGGGCTTTCATCTCCAAAAGGGATTTTCCATCCACTGAATTTGAGTCCCATTTTGTAGCACAGTGTCATTTATCGATATTTTCCGAAAAATGTGCACCTTCTCGAGGCCATAACTGCCGAAGGAGCGTTCCAATGCTTTTGCGATGTACTAGAGAGTTCTTTATTATTGTCTTGGCTACAATTGTTGTCTTTGTGTTGGATCGAAAGTATCAGCGGTTTGGTTGTTATATGCCAAAATATCCGAAAATCCTTGAAAAAAAACTTCTAGTCAAAATCCGGGGGCTCGATTTTCACCGTAGACATATGGTCTAGTTGACTTTTTTGCTCAGAACAATCCCAAGAATCAGAAACTCCAGGCGCCCGTGATGGTGTTCAAATCGCCCCACTCTAATACTTATGTATATTTGAAATATGACATATCCATATTTATTTATTACATTACATAATCATTTGATTCTAGATGCCGATTCGCCGCTGATGATTTCAACTATGAGGACAATTTGTTTTATTTCACAACTAAGGAGAAGTGTTCAACTACGTTTCTATATATTTTTCCTTTTTAAAAGTGTGACTATTTACAAATTATTTCAATCAGTTTTTCGTTTATTAAAGTGTGTTATGTATTTCATTAGAATTTTATATGTTTGTTGTTCTTTTACCTTTCAATAAAAAACCACAACATTTGTACGTATACTATAGAGATAGCCAGTGAGTTCTTACTGAGAGCAAGTGAGCACACATTTTAAAGTGTTTTACATTGAATTTTACGCTCCCTTGCTCTCAGTTAGCGCCCACTGGTGCATGTGTTTGTTTTTTTTTGTGCTTTTTGGGTTTGTATTTTTTTGCACCCAAACATATAAAATGTTTGCACCCAAACATAAAATTGTTTCCACCCAAACATATCTTTGTTTGCACCCAAACATATATATCTTTGCACGCAAACATAAATATCTTTGCACACAAACATATATATGTTTGCACCCAAACATATATTTGTTTGCAGACCCAAACATATATTTGTTTGCAGACCCAAACATATATAATGTTTGCAGACCCAAACATATATTATGTTTGGGACTGTTGCAAACATATATATGTTTGCTGCAAAATATGTTTGGGACATATGTTAGAGAGGCCGTTTTTATACCCTCAGCCTTTAGGCTAAAGAGGGTATTTACACTTTGATACGACCAAAAATGTGCCTCATCGAAATAATGGTTTTAGACCCCAAGTATGTTTGTACGATATCCGTTTCAGATAATTTTGTGTAGATCTAGCAATGTCCGTCCGTCTGTCTGTCTGTCTGGCAGGCTGGTGCGCACGATAACTCTCGAACGGATCAGTCGATTCGGTTCAAATTTTGGGTATAGAAATATTTTATCCAGATTCGATTTAAGTTCGAAGATGGGCCATATAGGTCCACTCCTTCAGGTACCTCCCCCACAAATGTTCAAATATTGTCGCAAAATTTGTGCGCACGATAACTCTAGTAGGGAATAACCGATTTGGTCCATACTTTGCACATCGTGTAATTTCTACCGAACTTAGATGAGGTTTCAATATGGACTCAATCGGTCCACTCCTTCGGGTACTTCCCACACAAAATTTCGGAAAAGTTCAGTTTAGGACCTGGTCTCGAATCGCTTTGATTTTTGTTTACGCAAGTTGTATTCGCTGTCCTCTATACGACGCTGTAAGTTTCATTAGGGGCAAGTCCATACTTCCTGAGAAAATAGCCTGAAAGTTACAAAAAACCCTATGACTTCGTGTGTAGTGGATGGAGCGCAAAATAACTCTCGAACGGATCTGCCGATTCGGTCCAAAATTTGGCTTTCGTAATATTTTGTCCAAACTTAGTTGAAGCTCAAAGATGGATTATATCGGTCCACTTCTTACTGTACCTTCCCCACAAAAGTTCGAAAATGTTCGGAAAATTTGTGCGTACGATAACTCTTGAAGGGAGTAACCGATTTGGTCCATACTTTGCACATTATGAAATTTCTACCAGACTTAGATGAGGTTCCAATATGGACTCAATCAGTAAACTCCTTCGAGTACCTCCCACACAAAATTTCGGAAAAGTTCAGTTTAGGACCTGCTCTCGAATCGCCTTGGTTTTTGTTGTAACATCTTGCATTCACTGTCCCCTATACCAACGTACAAGTTTCCTCAGGGGCAAGTCCATACTTCCTGAAAAAAATAGCCTAAAAGTTGAAAAACAAACCCTATGACAATGCCGATTCCGGCAAAATTTGCCCTTCGTAATATTGTTTCCAAACGTACTTTAAGTTCGTAGATAAGACATATCGGTCCACTCCTTCAGGTACCTACCCCACAAAAGTTCAAAAATATTCGGAAAAATTGTGCGCACGATAACTCTTGATGGGAGTGACCGATTTGGTCCATACTTTACACATTTTCATAATATCTACCAGATATATCAGGTTCGAATATGGACTATATTTGTCCACTCCATCCCGTACCTACCACACAAAATTTTGGATAAGTTCACTTTAAGACCTGCTATTGAATCACTTTGACTTTTGTTGAAGCAACTTACATTCGCTGCCTCAATTACGAAGAAGGGTGTAAAAACCCCCTATGGCAACCCCATGGTCTATGTCGGTCCATTCCTTTAAGCACCTTTTCCGCAAAATTTTTGAACTTTAATCCTAATCAAATAAATACATACGTTTTTTGTGAAAAAAGTGTTTCAATGCACAGGCTGAGGGTATATCTCTGTCGGCAAAGCCGACTGATACTTTTTTACTTGTTTTTTTGCGTGTACGATCTTCCAAAAGGCAAAATCTAATCTAATCTTCTTTGCATACCGTTAATCAGTGCAGCAAAATGGTGAATGACAAAATATGACATCTGTGTTATAAACCAGCATTTATAACATATAGTATGTTCTATTATATCATTCAAATGTAATAGTTTACGAAACTAGTGAATGATAATTTATTTATACAAAATGATAGAACTTGTTAAAACATGTACAAAACGAAATACTACAAATTAAAAAATTATTTGCGTATTACGCATATTTTATAGGGTACTGGAGGGAATTTTGAAAAAGCTAGCCTCACACCATCGAATAAGAAGTGATCTTCATGAAAAATTTCAAGATACTACCCGCCCGAATTATTTGACGGACGAATTATTTGACGGTGATCATCAGTCCGTTAATTTAATCACTTGTCTTCAAAGCCAAAAATATATATCGTCTGCTCCGTCGGAAAAGGTCGTAAGTCCCTCTCAATAAATTTTTCAGGAGGAAGAAAAAACATTCCAGCGCTTTCTGTATTAAAGATTTTATTATGGTGTTAAAGGCAGTATTCTTCGTTTATTTATTCCGCTTCAATACCTGTACTTTGTTTGATAAAATTCCGTCGCGTTTGGGAGATAATTTGATGTCTTTGGACTTACGACATTTTCCTTGTACAGTTTTGTATTTTTGTAGGGACTTACGACCTTTTCCTACAATTTACGGACGTTTTTAAAATAAAATATTTATACTTTACAAAACAATGTGGAAAGGGTATTATAAGTTTGTTTTGTCCAATATTCGTGTAACATTGCGAAGTATTCGTCGTAGACCCCCTCCCCTTGCTATCTTGTCATATCTTGACTAGATAAAGCGATCTAGCTATGTGTGTCCGTCCATTCATTAACAATTGTAATAAAACTCCAGGCCTCAATTTTGGACCGATCGTCACGAAATTTTGTGGAGAGGACGGGTTCCGACCAGAAGTGACTCCATTAGATGTTGGTTATGATCGAAAGGTGTGAAATGAACCAAACCCGACTTTGTAGCTGTCCTGTAGATCGCAGTAATATTTCGATCGGCGCGAAATTTTAAGAATGAATTGAATTTAAGACAAAGAAAAAGGCTTGCAATTTAACATGGTGATGAGATAATTATTAGCGGGTTTAATGGACTAAAACTTTTGGTTGAAATCTATATATATAAAATAGAAAAATGTTTGTATGTTTGTTTGTTTGTGTGTTTGTTTGTTTGAAATTTATAGACTCAAAAACCGCTGAACCGATCTTGCTGAAATTTTCAGGGTATATTACTACATCGCCTGAAAGTAACATAGGCTATAAAAAGTTTCGAAATTCTGCTCTGATCCGGAGTTATAGCATCAGAATCGGAGGTACCTCCAAAAAAATTTAAACTTTGTATGCAAATATCTATAGAACGGTTACAGACACAGACTCCAAATTTGAAATGTTTGATGGATTTTAGCCTAAAAATAAATGTGCCAAAATATACCCAAATCGGTCCAGATTCGGATATAGCTCCCATATATATATTCGTCCGATTTCAAGTATTTGATGTACCAAACACGCTATATATGTCCGATTTTCATGAAATTTGGAATGCGTGACGGAACGTGGCTTATAACAAAATGTACCAAACTATATCGAAATCGGTTCAGATTTGGATATAGATCCCATATATATTTTCGTCCGATTTCAAGTATTTGATGTACCAAACACGCTATATATGTCCGATTCTAATGAAATTTGGAATGTGTGACGGAATTTGGCCTATAAGTAAATGTACCAAACTATATTGAAATCGGTTCAGATTTGGATATAGCTCCCATATATATTTTCGTCCGATTTCAAGTATTTGGTGTACCAAACACGCTATACATATATGTCCGATTTCAATGAAATTTGGAATGTGTGACGGAATTTGGTCTATAACTATATGTTCCATTTTACATCGAAATCGGTTCAGATTTGGATATAGCTCCCACATATATTTTCGTCTGATTTCAAGTATTTGATGTACCAAACACGCTATATATGTCCGATTTCAATGACATTTGGAATGTGTGATAGAATTGGCCTATCTATATATAAAATTGAAATTTGTTTGTACGTTTGTTTGTTTGTGCCTTATAGACTCGAAAACCGCTCAACAGATCTTACTGAATATAGCCTATTTTATTTCCAGGCCATGTAGCAATGTACCCTGCTACATGGCCTGAAATGAAAATAGGCTATATACTTTTTTGAAATTTCGCGTTGATCTAGATATATAGCATCAAAACTGGAGGTACCTCCAAAAAATTTAGAATTTGTATGCAAATATCTTTAGAACTATTACAGAGTTCTAGATACAGATACAATCTCCAAGTTTTATATGTGTGACAGAATTTGATGTAGAAATAAATTTACCAAATTATATTCAAATCGGTTCAAATTTTGATATAGCTCCCACGTACATATATTTTCGGCCGATTTCCTTATTTTATGTACCAAACATGCTATTTATATCTAACTTCAATGAAATTTGAAATGTGTGACGGAACTTGGTCAGGAAATAAACGTACCAAATTATATCAAAATCGGTTCATATTTGGGTACAGCTCCCATACACATATATTTTCGGCCGACTTCCTTCTTTTACGTACCAAACACGATATATATGTCCAATTTCGCTGAAATTTTGAATGTCTGACGCAATTTGTTCTAGAAATAAATATGCCAAATTATATGGAGATTGGTTCAGATTTGGATATAGCTCCCATATACATATATTTTCGGCCGATTTCCTTATTTTGTGCACCAAACACGCTATATATGTCCAATTTCGCTGAAATTTAAAATAAGTGATGGATATTGGCCTAGAAATATATGTGCCAATTTATATCGAAATCGGTTTAGATTTGGATATAGCTCCTACGTATATTTTCTCCCGATTTCATGTATTTGAGGCACCAAACAATGAAATTTGGAAAGTGTGACTGAACTTGGTCTAGAAATACATGTGCCAAATTATAACGAAATCAGTTCAGATTTGGATGTTGCTCCCATATATATTTTCGGTCGATTTTCCGCATTGGATGGACCCAACACGCTGTATATGTCCAATTTCGCCGAAATTTGGAATGTGTAACGGAATTTGGTCTAGAAACAAATGTGCCAATTATATCGAAATCGGTTCATATTTGGATATTGCCCCTATATATATTTTCGGCCGATTTCCTGTAATTTATGCACCAAACACTGTATGTATGTCCAATTTCGTTGAAATTTGGAATGTTTGACGGAATTTGGTCTATACATAAATGTGCAAAATTATATCGAAATCGATTATAATTTGGATATAGCTCCCTTATATATTTTCGGGCGATTTGCTATATTTTATGCACTAAACACGCTATTTATTTCCAATTTCAATGTAATTTGGAATGTGTGACGGTATAGAAATGAATGTGCCAAATTATATCGAAATCGGTTCATATTTGGATATTGCCCCTATATATATTTTCGGCCAATTTCCTGTAATTTATGCACCAGACACGCCATGTGTGTCCAATTTCGCTGAAATTTGGAATTTTTGACGGAATTTGGTCTAAAACAAGTAAAAAAGTATCAGTCGGCTTTGCCGACAGAGATATACCCTCAGCCTGTGCATATTGAAACAAATTTTTTTCCAAAAAACGCATGTATTTAGGGAGTTTTAAAAATTTTGGGCGTTTGAACTGACACAAATGTTGATTAGGATTTAATATCAAAAGTTTTGCGGAGGAGATACTAAAAAGAATGGATCTCCAGCCACTACATATGGTACCATAGGGGTTTTATAGAACTTCAGGGATGTTTGCTCAAGAAGTATGAACTTGCCCCTGAAACAACTTTTACCATCGCAATTGAGGCAGCAATGCAAGTTGCTTCACCAAAAATCAAAGTGATTCGAAAGCAGGTCTTAAAGTGGAGATGTATCGGAAATTTTGAGTGGGAGGTACCGGATGGAGTGGACAAATATAGACCATATTTGAACCTGATCTATATCTGGTAGATATATTAGGATGTGTAAAGTATGGACCAATTCGGCCACACTCTTCAAGAGTTATCGTACGCACAATTTTTCCGAACATTTTTGAACTTTTGTGGGGGAGGTACCTGAAGGAGTGGACCGATATGGCTTATCTTCGAACTTAAACTATGTTTAGACAAAATATTACTAAGGCCAAACTTTGGACCGAATCGGCAGACCTGTTCGAGAGTTATTTTGCCCTCCAACCTCCTCACACGGTGTCATAGGGGTTTTTTGCAACTTTCGGGCTATTTTCTCAGGAAGTATGGACTTGCCCCTGATGAAACTTATACCGTCGTATGGAGGGCAGTGAATACAAGTTGCTAAAGCAAAAATCAAAGCGATTCGAGAGATGTTCCTAAACTGAACTTTTCCAAAATTTTGTGTGGGAGGTACCCGACGGAGTGGACCGATTGAGTCCATATTAAAACCTGATCTAAGTCTGGTACACGCTCCACGATGGGCAAAGTATGGACCAAATCGGTTACACCCTTCAGGAGTTATCGTGCGTACAAATTTTCCGAACATTTTCGAACTTTTGTGGGGGAGGTACCGGAAGGAGTGGACCGATATAGCTCATCTTCGAACTTAAACTAAGTTTGGACAAAATATTACGAAAGCCAAAATTTGAACCGAATCGGTTCATCCCTTCGAGAGTTATCGTGCGCTCCAGCCAGCCAGACAGACAGACAGACAGACGGACGGACATTGCTCAATCGACTCCAAATTGTCTGAAACACATTTCGTCCAAACATACTTGGGGTCTAAAACCATTATTTCGATGAGGCACATTTTGCCCGTATGAAAGTGTATATACCCTTCATAGCCTAAAGGCTGAGGGTATAAACAAATGTTCCAAATTATATCAACATCGGTTCAGGTTTGAATATAGCTCCCATATATATTTTCGGCCGATTTCTTGCATTTTGTGCACCAAACACGTTATGTATGTTCAATTTCATTGCAATTTGGAATGCTTATAGTCGAAAAGGCTTTAGGATGAGTGTTACCTCCTGAAACATACAAAAATACCATAGTAGCTCCAAAACAGCCCTGAATGCCCTATATTTATACGATAAAATATTAAAAAAGCATTGCATTATATTTTATCTAAGTCGGGGTAGCAAAGCGCACCGGGTTCAGCTAGTTAATTTAATAAATATTAATAACACGAAAATACGGTTGATTTCCTGTTAAAATACGTAGAAATATCGTTTATATTGTTACATTTAATCAAGCATATAAACGACATACCGTGCTTATTTAATTATTCACCAAGAAGTCAACAAGTGTAGTGATCTCCAATACGTGTTGTTGTTATATTTATCTCTGTTTATTTTCTCACTATTCCTACATAAAATTATTCCAAAGGGAGAGCCCTTTAGTGAGAAAAACAACAACAAACGTATTACAAATTACCCGCCTTTTTGCATTTCTTCTAGCGTCACTTATAAAACGAAAAAAACCTACCAACAACAAGCCAATACGTTGTGGTCTCTCTACCTGCTTACCTACTAGTACATACCAGCATACGTCTACTGCGACGCTAGTTGTGTTTTATTTCTTTTTGTTGTACACATTCGTTATTACCACGGTTACAGTGGGTCGCAGGTGGAAAAATAATTTTTTTGTATAAATTATATTTTAATATTTTTTCGGAAAAATAAATATTTGCATATTTTTAAAAAAATAATCGGTATTCGGTATAAACGGTTTTTTGGACATCGTACACCCTACTATCGGCATTATATATTTATATTTTTAGTAAATATAACATATATATTTATTCAAGTATTCAATATAAATTTTTACACCTCGTGCAAAAATAATAAACTCTATTGCATTTTTGCAACTTTTTGTTCATTTTTGTGAATTATTCCTACTAATTCGTGGAAATTTGTCTGACAAATTCTGTACAAAGAAATTCTGTACAATGCCGGTCACACCTTTAGATTTCTTTATCAGAGCATCGGATGCTTTGATCAAATTCGATTCCCATTTCAACCAAATGCGGGATGATCAGTTAGATCAGTACGACTTAGAGTTTCGTAGCACAGAATTGGACAAGCTGTGGTCAAAGGTCCAATTAACATTCGATCGTTGCCTCGATTATTTAATGTCGGCGGTAGATTCAAAAAAGGATGACATAGATTCGTTAGATAGTAAATACGAAGTGTGTCATCAGACTTACATTACTTGTAGGTCAACTATGAATCGCAAATTGGGCAAAATTCTCCAATCCTCCAAATCTTCACATCACACCTCATTAAACGGTTCGGACCTCTCGGCAGAAGAATTTCATGGCAACCAAGCAAATAACTTGAGCACTTCGACACAGGCGTCGCGTGAAATCGGCATTCAAGTGAATCCTCTTTCCGTTCAAAACAGTTGTCATACTCGTGACTCAATCTTTTCTGCACCAAATCCGGATAGTGTACATAACCTTGTACTTCCTCCATGCGACATAGAAACCTTTCATGGTGATTTCTTGTCGTGGCCATCTTTCCGAGATCTTTTCACCGCGATTTATGTAAATAATTCTGGTCTTAGTGACATTGAGAGACTCTGTCATTTAATTAGAAAGACAGACGGCGAAGCTAAAGAAATTGTTTCCAAGTTCCCACTAACTCACCGTAGCTTCGTCTTAGCATGGACAGCTCTCAAAAATCGGTTTGACAATAAACGGGTTATTGTCAATAGTCACTTGAAGCTTCTCTTTGATCTTCCATACATCGATCGTGAAACTAGTTCGGGATTGAAAACCCTTCAGCGCGGAATAAATAGCTGTTTATCTGCTATGGCCGTATATGATATCACCACAGTACATTGGGATCCTATCATAGTCTTCATTTGTATTCAGCGTTTACCACGAATAACTGTCACTCTATGGGAACAGAGTGTTAGAGACAAATCGGCTTTGTCTTCTTGGGAAGACTTGGATTCATTTATTTCTGAAAGAATTCAGACTCTTGACTGTTTGCGTGATATCAAAGGCCCTGAACCCAATAAAAAGTCTTCTTGCAAGGAATTTAAATCACCAATCACCCCCAATTCGGTTTATAAAAAATTCAAATCACCAGCCACGATGACTTGTCTTCTATGTCCTACGGAAATTCATTCTTTGCGATCTTGTCCAAAGTTTAAACAATTGCCTTTTGACCAAAAATCTTCTACGGTGAAGAAACAAGGCAGTTGTTGGAATTGTCTTTCACGGGGTCATACAATTAGAACTTGTACTAGCGCCCATAATTGCAATATGTGTCATGGAAGACATCACACCCTCCTCCACCGTTCTCCTAATTCACCTCCCTCAACTCCTTCATCAAGTTCTACACCTTCTTCTTCTCGCCATTCTGTACTTCACCACAATGACAATATAGCTTCCACCTCCACCGGTGCCAATCCAACTATAGTAAATCAACAAGTTTTCCATACATTACAGAATCGTAATGTTCTTCTGGGAACTGCTATAGTGAATCTAATCCATAGCGGTAAAGAGTATCCAGTTAGAGCTCTGATTGATCCAGCTTCTGAGGATTCTTTCATTTCTGAAACCATTAAAAATCGGTTACATTTGCCCACTCGCTCTTCTCTAGCTCGTATTTCAGGCGTAAACGGAACGGTATCAGCTAATACTCAGAAAAGTTGTTCTCTGAAAATCGGTTCAAGAATCAATTCTTCTTTGGTACTTCAAACAGAAGCATTTATTCTCCCTCGGATATCGGATGATCTTCCATCTTTCTCAATAGATCCCGATATAACACCTCGTTTACCAAACATTCGATTAGCTGATCCACACTTTTTTGATAGTAGACCCGTAGAACTATTGATCGGAGCTGATTTATACCCAAAAATCCTTTTAGACGGAATTCACCCAAATATACTCGGTTCACTTCTTGCACAAAATACGGTATTTGGATGGATCCTAACTGGTCCAATGTCCTCTTCTCCCCATCATTTGAATTAATTACGTTCAAATGACTGCACCATCAGACAACCAAAAACCGTGAATACTTTATTATTCTCACCAGGATGAATTTTCTATCGGTTTCTCCTCGTTAACATAAGATTTATTTTCACCTTCGCCATTTTTATTACCTACGGAACGGCTATCGCTTTATTACAGTCCAAAAAATGGATAATTTGAAATCGGAAAAGCTCACCTAACTGAATTTACATACATACTTGGGTTCCTAGTTGTAAGTTACTTTAAGTTCACCCATTTTATGTTGAAACAACCCTATGTGTTTCAAGGCTGGCGGCTAATGTTTAAGTTAGAAACTCTCTATTGGTATTTTCACTACAAATCTCCAGGGAGCCTTTGTTCGCCTAGTTCGGATCGCAGAGAGGCCTCCCTTCCTTAAGTGTTCTCTACAAACCCTCTGAGAAACTATGTTCGCTTACGGCGGACCGTAGGGTGATATTTCCAATCATTGCCCTACAAATCTTCTCAGAGACTATGTTCGCTCAGTGCGGATCGTAGAGAGTACTCTCTTGGTAGTGGAATTTCTCTGCAATTTCTCCCTGGAACTATATTCGCTCAGTTCGGATCGTAGTGAGAACTTTCCAATAAGCAGTGATTGCCACAGCCTTGATTCACTCTCGGTCTTTATACACAAAACACTTATAAGTCATCTCTTCACCAGTACGGAACTACTTGTCGTTATAATCGCCAGCTGTAAGCACGCGTCTCCCCAATACAAGGTAAAGTCATCGGCACTTTTCGCCTGAACAAATAAATCACCCCATTTACCCTTATTATTTTATACACACTACAAACTTGTGTTTTTATTTTTTCTGTTTATTTATCGGTTTGCACGGGTTTGTATTTGCTCACTCTCCACAAACAACTATTATCTACGGCCTATTTTGAGTGATCACCTAAACACCTATTTTCACCTCGGTTGTACCTTGTACATTCTCTCAAGTTTTCAAAAAAATCATTTCAGCCTTTTTGAGTCTTTGCGGAACATACAAACTTGTCTTTTATATATAAGACTAGCTGAACCCGGTGCGCTTTGCTACCCCGACTTAGATAAAATATAATGCAATGCTTTTTTAATATTTTATCGTATAAATATAGGGCATTCAGGGCTGTTTTGGAGCTACTATGGTATTTTTGTATGTTTCAGGAGGTAACACTCATCCTAAAGCCTTTTCGACTATAAGCATTCCAAATTGCAATGAAATTGAACATACATAACGTGTTTGGTGCACAAAATGCAAGAAATCGGCCGAAAATATATATGGGAGCTATATTCAAACCTGAACCGATGTTGATATAATTTGGAACATTTGTTTATACCCTCAGCCTTTAGGCTATGAAGGGTATATACACTTTCATACGGGCAAAATGTGCCTCATCGAAATAATGGTTTTAGACCCCAAGTATGTTTGGACGAAATGTGTTTCAGACAATTTGGAGTCGATTGAGCAATGTCCGTCCGTCTGTCTGTCTGTCTGGCTGGCTGGAGCGCACGATAACTCTCGAAGGGATGAACCGATTCGGTTCAAATTTTGGCTTTCGTAATATTTTGTCCAAACTTAGTTTAAGTTCGAAGATGAGCTATATCGGTCCACTCCTTCCGGTACCTCCCCCACAAAAGTTCGAAAATGTTCGGAAAATTTGTACGCACGATAACTCCTGAAGGGTGTAACCGATTTGGTCCATACTTTGCCCATCGTGGAGCGTGTACCAGACTTAGATCAGGTTTTAATATGGACTCAATCGGTCCACTCCGTCGGGTACCTCCCACACAAAATTTTGGAAAAGTTCAGTTTAGGAACATCTCTCGAATCGCTTTGATTTTTGCTTTAGCAACTTGTATTCACTGCCCTCCATACGACGGTATAAGTTTCATCAGGGGCAAGTCCATACTTCCTGAGAAAATAGCCCGAAAGTTGCAAAAAACCCCTATGACACCGTGTGAGGAGGTTGGAGGGCAAAATAACTCTCGAACAGGTCTGCCGATTCGGTCCAAAGTTTGGCCTTAGTAATATTTTGTCTAAACATAGTTTAAGTTCGAAGATAAGCCATATCGGTCCACTCCTTCAGGTACCTCCCCCACAAAAGTTCAAAAATGTTCGGAAAAATTGTGCGTACGATAACTCTTGAAGAGTGTGGCCGAATTGGTCCATACTTTACACATCCTAATATATCTACCAGATATAGATCAGGTTCAAATATGGTCTATATTTGTCCACTCCATCCGGTACCTCCCACTCAAAATTTCCGATACATCTCCACTTTAAGACCTGCTTTCGAATCACTTTGATTTTTGGTGAAGCAACTTGCATTGCTGCCTCAATTGCGATGGTAAAAGTTGTTTCAGGGGCAAGTTCATACTTCTTGAGCAAACATCCCTGAAGTTCTATAAAACCCCTATGGTACCATATGTAGTGGCTGGAGATCCATTCTTTTTAGTATCTCCTCCGCAAAACTTTTGATATTAAATCCTAATCAACATTTGTGTCAGTTCAAACGCCCAAAATTTTTAAAACTCCCTAAATACATGCGTTTTTTGGAAAAAAATTTGTTTCAATATGCACAGGCTGAGGGTATATCTCTGTCGGCAAAGCCGACTGATACTTTTTTACTTGTTTTAGACCAAATTCCGTCAAAAATTCCAAATTTCAGCGAAATTGGACACACATGGCGTGTCTGGTGCATAAATTACAGGAAATTGGCCGAAAATATATATAGGGGCAATATCCAAATATGAACCGATTTCGATATAATTTGGCACATTCATTTCTATACCGTCACACATTCCAAATTACATTGAAATTGGAAATAAATAGCGTGTTTAGTGCATAAAATATAGCAAATCGCCCGAAAATATATAAGGGAGCTATATCCAAATTATAATCGATTTCGATATAATTTTGCACATTTATGTATAGACCAAATTCCGTCAAACATTCCAAATTTCAACGAAATGGGACATACATACAGTGTTTGGTGCATAAATTACAGGAAATCGGCCGAAAATATATATAGGGGCAATATCCAAATATGAACCGATTTCGATATAATTGGCACATTTGTTTCTAGACCAAATTCCGTTACACATTCCAAATTTCAGCGAAATTGGACATATACAGCGTGTTGGGTCCATCCAATGCGGAAAATCGACCGAAAATATATATGGGAGCAACATCCAAATCTGAACTGATTTCGTTATAATTTGGCACATGTATTTCTAGACCAAGTTCAGTCACACTTTCCAAATTTCATTGTTTGGTGCCTCAAATACATGAAATCGGGAGAAAATATACGTAGGAGCTATATCCAAATCTAAACCGATTTCGATATAAATTGGCACATATATTTCTAGGCCAATATCCATCACTTATTTTAAATTTCAGCGAAATTGGACATATATAGCGTGTTTGGTGCACAAAATAAGGAAATCGGCCGAAAATATATGTATATGGGAGCTATATCCAAATCTGAACCAATCTCCATATAATTTGGCATATTTATTTCTAGAACAAATTGCGTCAGACAATCAAAATTTCAGCGAAATTGAACATATATATCGTGTTTGGTACGTAAAAGAAGGAAGTCGGCCGAAAATATATGTGTATGGGAGCTGTACCCAAATATGAACCGATTTTGATATAATTTGGTACGTTTATTTCCTGACCAAGTTCCGTCACACATTTCAAATTTCATTGAAGTTAGATATAAATAGCATGTTTGGTACATAAAATAAGGAAATCGGCCGAAAATATATGTACGTGGGAGCTATATCAAAATTTGAACCGATTTGAATATAATTTGGTAAATTTATTTCTACATCAAATTCTGTCACACATATAAAACTTGGAGATTGTATCTGTATCTAGAACTCTGTAATAGTTCTAAAGATATTTGCATACAAATTCTACATTTTTTGGAGGTACCTCCAGTTTTGATGCTGTACAAGTTCCGATACAGGGGTATGGACTTGTAGGGGTTCTAAATCTACAGAGTAGTTTTAGAGCCGAAATTAATTGTTGCCCAAAGACGAACAACAACAACACTTTATTGAATATAGACAACACAACAAGTATTCAGGCGATACTTACGTGTTGCTATTGGGAAACTGGTGGTGTAGGTTAAATGAAACACTTAGTTTATCTTTATAGACGCAGGCGGTCTGAAACTTTGGTTTTATTTTATGTTTTATAATATTTGCGGCAAAATTGCTGCTTCTGCTCTCAAAGCTTTACAGATGATTGATTAGAATGAGTTGTCCTTTTGACATATGATTTGGCGCCGATAAATAGATAGTCGAGGTTTTGGCAGGTATCGATATCGCCTTCCGATTGGCTCCAAACCTCGACATGCTCCCCCTCTTGCACGGGTGCAACATTTAGAAAGGAATGGTAGTAGTATTATTAGTCAACATCCTCGTTTTTTAATGGGTATTAGATAACAAAAAATGAGTTGCAGGGTGGTTGTTGTCATTTGTACAAAAGTTTTCCGGTCGTTACGGCTGTTGACGACTATGTTGGTGTTTTAGCGTTTTCGGGTTTGCAGGTAGTAGCCATTTTATTCCTCTTGAATATTTTTATCAAACGATGTGGTGATCCTCGATGGGAAGGATTCGTGTATGATAGTTTGGCAGGCACAGCCAATGTTTTCAAGCTATCGCCAATATTGATATATTGCTAATGGTCTCAAAAATGTATATGCATCTGAAAAAACTTTGAAACAGAAAAAAGAACACCATACTCCATATGGATCGCATTAATATATGTAAAAGTCTAAAGTTTTTTTACGCTTTTCTGGCTGAAGCGAAAACCATTTTGAAATTATTATAGTAAATTCTTGAAAAATTATATTTTCCCCACCTCTAGTGGACATTTTTTTTGAAACTGACAAATACGGTATATTAAAATACGTTATACTAAGTTTTTTTTTATGCACTTTTCGGGCTAAAGTGTAACCTTTACCCTCTTGAATATCGAACTTTCATTTCAATTTCCAAAGCATTTATTGCGCTTTTCTGGCTAAAGCGAAACCAAATTCTTAAAATGTTAACGAGACACCTCTAGTGGCTCATGAATCTTTCATAGGTAGACATTTTCCTTGAAATTACCACCTCAAGTGGATAATTCATTTTATATTTAACATTTTGTATAATATCTTTTTTTGTCATCTGTGTATTTAATCTTGATTTTTTACTTATTTTTCTTTTGTTCTTTAGCCACACCTTGTGACTTGTTTTATTTAATTACCACCTCCAGTGGATATTGTGTGTTTGTTACTTTGCAGGCATCTCTAGTACTTGCATCTTAATTGTATATTATCTATATTTCATCTTCTGCATCCACCTCTAGTGGTTAATATTTTTCACTTTCTATAGTAAACTTTTATTTGTTTTTTTTTTTACCGAAGATTTTTTAAGCTTTTCGGGTTAAAGCGAAACCATTTCTGTTCATAAAGGATCAATTCAATTTTCAATTGAAAATGATCAAGAAACACCTCTAGTGACTAATAAAAGAATTTGTTTTGTAGGTAGAATTCTTCTTTGAAATTACCACTTCAAGTGGCATTCACTCTTCAAATCTTTTCTCATTACACGGGTGATTTGCCAATACCTAACCACCAGTTAATATGTCAACGACACTAGATCCGTTTTGAATCATTGTTGACACAAGGGACAAAATAAAATATATTTTATATTCTTCATAAAATCTTTCATATACAAACTACAACTTTTTCTTTATTCTTCATCATTTGTACACATACTGATACAATCGTTAATGAACATACAATATTTGGTCTTCAATACACTACATCATTTTCAACATCACTTTTTTCATGTTGTTATGACATTCCAAGTACAAGTATCAATACAGTCTAATGAAATTGTACTTTTAATATAAATCAATTCATTAACATAATTCCACATCTCGAATAAGTAGAACATTTCTTCTGTTCAAGTCGAACAATACTCTTTTATTGTTTTATGTCTCTTTTTGTTTTATTTGTCATACTTTCCATATTTCTGTTTTTATTTATGGGTCCATAGATATACCATCCAAAGATGGAATTTTGAGCTATCATACTCCCAACTACATTTCTTTTAGTTCCATTTAATATAATGGATGGTATCAAATCACTGCCGATTAATATGTCCACTTGATCTGACTTTAGGAATCCTGGATCAGCAAGTTGTAAGTTGTCAACTTTTCTCATATTAAACATATTGTGTGACTTAGTTGGAATGGAACTAGTCAAATTTTGCATTACTATGACATTTGCTTTTATATTGGTGTTATCCATATTTCCACACAAAGTTATGTTACATATTTTATTACTATGTGCAACCATAGACCCACTAAGTCCACTTATAATAACATTACATTCTCTTGTTCTAATGCCGATTTGGTTCACTATTTTGTCTGTTATAAAAGATCGTTTAGATCCCGTATCAATTAATGCCCTTGCAGAGAAAGTTTTTCCGGCATGTTTGATTTTCACAATTGCCGTTGGTAACAAAACATCATCTTCACTCATAGATAAATGCGTTTCTACATTAGAAGTTTGTACTGGAGTATGGGAAGTACTAGGCATGTCATCTGTCGTGACATGTGATATTGTTTGTCTATTTACCTCCGAACGAGGACTTTGAGAACCACGTGTTGGTGAGTTCGTACTCGTTGGAAATTGTGACGCATTCCCAATATGCAACTTTGTATGATGCTTCTTCTTGCAATATAAGCATCTGTGCATACTAAAACATTCTTGTGTTACATGTCCACTTTTAAGACAATTATTACACAAACAATTCTCACGTGAAAATTCAACTCTTTCATTCACTGACATATTATTAAATCTCCCACAGTTCTTTAGTATGTGGTTTTTACCACACATGACACATCCATTAGATAGTGTCGTATGCGCATTTTGATGCGCTGTAAATTCGTATTCATTGGTCGGAGGTACTTGTCTTCTAAGACTATCGATTCGCTCAAGAACTCGATGTCTGTTTCTTAGGAAATCTTCCATTTGAGACCATTTGGGTAGCTCTGAATGTGATTCGAGCGATTGTTCCCAAAGGGTCAAAGTCTCAATCGGAAGTTTGGTTGAACACAAATAAATTAATATCGGATCCCACTGATCCACTTTTACATTGTGTGCCTTCAAAATAGCTAGACAGTCGCTAACTGTGGATTGAATTCTCTTTATATCTTCACTAGATTCAACCTTTGCTGGCGAAAGATTAAATAAAATTTTCAATTGGTTATCTACCAGAACTCTCAAATTCTCGTATCGCACAGACAATGCTTCCCACGCTAAGGAAAAATTCTGATCTGATAGTGGATAACGATCAACAATTCTCCCAGCTTCACCCTTTGTTTTGTTACGCAAATGGTAAAGTTTTTGCGCTGGCGTAAGTCTGGGATGATTACCATATATGGCCGTAAACATATCTCTAAAAGTTGGCCATTCTTCATAACTTCCGTAGAAGTCTTGAGTGTCACAAGGTGGCACTTTAATACAAATTTCCGACATATCAAAAGCAGCTGAGCTGTGAAATAGTGACGGATTTGTAACTTCGCCTCTAGCGGTATTACTTTGATTTTTATCTTTTCTATTCTTTAACATTTCTAATAAATTGGCCTTTGTCGTTTGATAAATGTCTCTGACGGACTCAAACATTTGTTTGGCTTTCAATTTATATTTTTTCTCTTTCTCATCTTCTGTTGCAGTAAAAAAGACATATTCAAATGCACTGCGTACATTGTGGAAATCTTCATCAATCGATTCTATTTTAGTTTCTATTAAAGAATCCGAAAGATATTTTTCTGGAGTATTTCCTAGTTTTCTGCACGTTTGCATAAGGCTGTCGGTTTCGTATTCAAATTTAGCACAAGTTATTGAATCCATATTGATATTATAAATTTATGAGTTTTTTATGTTATTATTTTTATGTAAATTATTTATCGTTATTATTTATCTTTTTAAAATTTATTTCTTATTATTTTATAATTTTTTATTATTTATATTATACTATCAAACTATAACTATCGCTTTATTTATTTTAAAATAAAGTGTAATTATTTCGTAAATTGGTTTGTGTTTGTAGTATAATTTCCGTATTCTCAATAAAAATTTAAAGTTATAAATTTTCATGAAAAAATTATATTATATTTTTTAATTGTTTGTAAATTTTATGTTATTTATTAATTTATTTATTGTATTTTATTAAATTATTATTTATTTTTTATTGAAATTATTATTGTTTTTATTATTGCTTCGAATTCAATAAATTATGCAACGTTTTATACGTTACGGTCTGCACACTAACGTTACGTTACTCTAAAGCCCCCAAGGTTTGAATCCACACTAAATGATCGATAGTCGATATGGCAACAATTGACTATTGACAAATCGATCAAGCACAACAATAAACAGATGGCAATATTCGTTTATATGTTGTAAATGACAAATGAAATCAAAACAAATGAAACAAAATGATGTGAAAAAGTGATGAGTGAAAATGATAATTGTTTTATTAGAAAAAATGATGTTAGTGTATGTGTTTTCTTTAATAAATACACGCAAAATCTCTAATTCTCTCTTTTTATTCCAATTTCCACTCGGTGTTTCTTGGTAGTGTATTGTGTACAACAATAATGCAAAGGGCCGCCACATTCAAACACTGAATAGGGGCAGAAAATTTTAGATTTTTTTTAATACAATTTTTATGCAAATTTTATGTTTTTTTTTTTTTGGCAAATCAGCCGGATCGTTTTTAAAGGCTTCGAAGGACCATGTACAAGTTCCGATACAGGGGTATGGACTTGTAGGGGTTCTAAATCTACAGAGTAGTTTTAGAGCCGAAATTAATTGTTGCCCAAAGACGAACAACAACAACACTTTATTGAATATAGACAACACAACAAGTATTCAGGCGATACTTACGTGTTGCTATTGGGAAACTGGTGGTGTAGGTTAAATGAAACACTTAGTTTATCTTTATAGACGCAGGCGGTCTGAAACTTTGGTTTTATTTTATGTTTTATAATATTTGCGGCAAAATTGCTGCTTCTGCTCTCAAAGCTTTACAGATGATTGATTAGAATGAGTTGTCCTTTTGACATATGATTTGGCGCCGATAAATAGATAGTCGAGGTTTTGGCAGGTATCGATATCGCCTTCCGATTGGCTCCAAACCTCGACAGATGCTATATATCTAGATCAACGCGAAATTTCAAAAAAGTATATAGCCTATTTTCATTTCAGGCCATGTAGCAGGGTACATTGCTACATGGCCTGGAAATAAAATAGGCTATATTCAGTAAGATCTGTTGAGCGGTTTTCGAGTCTATAAGGCACAAACAAACAAACGTACAAACAAATTTCAATTTTATATATAGATAGGCCAATTCTATCACACATTCCAAATGTCATTGAAATCGGACATATATAGCGTGTTTGGTACATCAAATACTTGAAATCAAACGAAAATATATGTGGGAGCTATATCCAAATCTGAACCGATTTCGATGTAAAATGGAACATATAGTTATAGACCAAATTCCGTCACACATTCCAAATTTCATTGAAATCGGACATATATGTATAGCGTGTTTGGTACACCAAATACTTGAAATCGGACGAAAATATATATGGGAGCTATATCCAAATCTGAACCGATTTCAATATAGTTTGGTACATTTACTTATAGGCCAAATTCCGTCACACATTCCAAATTTCATTAGAATCGGACATATATAGCGTGTTTGGTACATCAAATACTTGAAATCGGACGAATATATATATGGGAGCTATATCCGAATCTGGACCGATTTGGGTATATTTTGGCACATTTATTTTTAGGCTAAAATCCATCAAACATTTCAAATTTGGAGTCTGTGTCTGTAACCGTTCTATAGATATTTGCATACAAAGTTTAAATTTTTTTGGAGGTACCTCCGATTCTGATGCTATAACTCCGGATCAGAGCAGAATTTCGAAACTTTTTATAGCCTATGTTACTTTCAGGCGATGTAGTAATATACCCTGAAAATTTCAGCAAGATCGGTTCAGCGGTTTTTGAGTCTATAAATTTCAAACAAACAAACACACAAACAAACAAACATACAAACATTTTTCTATTTTATATATATAGATTAGAGTGGACTGTATGGAATTTTATCCGTATTTATTTGCAAAAAACCGACCGGTAGGGTGAAGGAAAAGTCGACCAGTTTACCGAAATATATTTTTTTTATGCGAAAAGAGAACACAATTTAACACTCGCGATTTGCTCACTTTAAGAAAAAACTGAATTTACATACCTGGTATATGTTTTGATTAAATATGTGTGTATTGATGGTGATGAAATTGGATGATTTTGTTGATGTTTGGATGATGAGGATGGTGGTGAGGGGTGATGGTGAATGCCTGCAGTGTACGAAAAGAGAATAAACACACCGGTTAACACAAACAACACCGTATAAGCTGTCCGTCCAATGATCCGGCTCGAAGGACCAAATGTTTAGGTGATCACTCAAAATAGGCCGTAGATAATAGTTGTTTGTGGAGAGTGAGCAAATACAAACCCGTGCAAACCGATAAATAAACAGAAAAAATAAAAACACAAGTTTGTAGTGTGTATAAAATAATAAGGGTAAATGGGGTGATTTATTTGTTCAGGCGAAAAGTGCCGATGACTTTACCTTGTATTGGGGAGACGCGTGCTTACAGCTGGCGATTATAACGACAAGTAGTTCCGTACTGGTGAAGAGATGACTTATAAGTGTTTTGTGTATAAAGACCGAGAGTGAATCAAGGCTGTGGCAATCACTGCTTATTGGAAAGTTCTCACTACGATCCGAACTGAGCGAATATAGTTCCAGGGAGAAATTGCAGAGAAATTCCACTACCAAGAGAGTACTCTCTACGATCCGCACTGAGCGAACATAGTCTCTGAGAAGATTTGTAGGGCAATGATTGGAAATATCACCCTACGGTCCGCCGTAAGCGAACATAGTTTCTCAGAGGGTTTGTAGAGAACACTTAAGGAAGGGAGGCCTCTCTGCGATCCGAACTAGGCGAACAAAGGCTCCCTGGAGATTTGTAGTGAAAATACCAATAGAGAGTTTCTAACTTAAACAATAGGCTTTATATTTTTTGAATTTCGAAGGGGCGGGTGCAGGCCCTATTTTTTAAAAAACGCTTTTTTGCAAAAGTTATGAAAGTATCGGTCAGAAAATTAATTTGCGAGGCAACGGTTGTTGAATCTCCGACCCTAAGTACTTATTCCATGTAATTTTCAGATTATGCACAGGGATCCGACCACTCCCACTTTCTTAAATATGCTACAAATCAATGGATATACCAGATGTTATGCATAACGAAGCTTTGGTCTTATTAGAAAGCAAGTGTTTATAGTTTCATCAGGTATATAATATACATTATATAAAAGTGGACACTCGGCATGCCTCAAGTCATCAGTTATTTGGCGGTATGTTAAAATTGCATATCGACACAAACATTTCTGAAGATTTTTATACACTCCACCATAATATGGAGGGTATAATTAAATTTGTCATTCAGTTTGTAACATAACGATATATTCAGCGGAGACCCTATAAATTATATATATTCTTGATCAGAGCAAAATTCTAAGTCGGTATAACGTCTGCCCATCTTTTGAAAGTAAGATACAGCTCCAATTTTTTAAGATAGATCTTCGTGATTTGGTATAGAAGTTTCTATTACTTCTAGGATGTTTGTATTGAAAAGGGTGTATTTCGTCCACGTTTTGATATAGCCCCCATATAACGATATCTCCTGATGTTCGGTATTTTCAAGGATTTAGCTTCATTATCCCATCAAAATGGCTGAAATTTAGTATTTAGTCTTCGTTTCGGGTATACAACTTTCCCCTAGAACGTTGTCTGTATAGGTCTTCGTTTGGGGTATAAAACTTTCTCCCATAAATTTGTCTATATAGGTCCACGCCTTCATTAAGCCTCATAGAACGGTGCCTCCCGAATTTCGGTATTTGAAGGTTAGCCACATTGTTTTACCGAAATTGCTGAGATTTGGTATTTAGTCTACTTCATAAACGGAAGGAAACTAATTGGTGGAGGGTATAACAAGTTCGCCCTGGCCGAATTTAACGACGTTCTCTTCTTATTGCTGGTCAGTTGCATATCCCAACTAATTTGTGATGCAAAAAATATGATTGACATAAGAAAAGGTAACATAAACTGTTTCAAGGGCCAGCAACGTGGACCGGTTTGGCTAATATTTAATATAAAACATGACACGTTGTACTTACGACCTTGTATTTTTTTTGCTTTACGACCTTTTCCTTCAATTAAATTTCATGATTAATTCCGTTAATGTACGTGGTTTCTTAGCTACATTGTAATCCCAAATAGTGATCCTTTTTGTCTTCCCAAGTATTTCTGCCCCAACTCTCTGCATCTTTTGTTTTTGTCTGCAAACCATGTAGAATCTTCAGCATGTAATGTCTTCCTTCGTTTATCATCAGAGCTTTCTGAATCACTGTTAAAACCATGGGGCACTAGACCCATGACACCATCGTCTAATTCCATTCCAAATTCATACTGCTCTTTGTTAGCAAAAACCATGATGTCTTCTTAATTTAATAACATTTCAATCAATTATTATTTTAGAATCATTTGATAATATAAGCATTGCACTTACCCGTCCGTAAGAAAGTATTACTTTATTGAATTCAGAATACAAACTATCTCGTAAATGTCCCTAGAGAAACCACAAATTACCAGTTGATAAAGTTAAGTAAGATATACGACAGTAAAAACAGTAAAAATTTTGATTTTTTTGCAAATTTTTCAATATATGAGGTATTTGAACACATACAGCATCCCAATTTGTATCAATGAATAGGCCAAACGTCCATCTTTCATAATCAGTTCGCTTATAGGGGAAAATAGATTTCAAATGTAAATTTTAGTTGCAATGTAAAAATTATCACATTTTTGTTCAAAAGTTTGGTCCGCAGGCTCCGCCAAATATCATCCGATTATCATCCAAAGGTGTAGGCTTGTTCTTTAAATTGTACCCCAACCATGGACGACGTTAAACATCATGTCTGAACTACATTAGCTGTAGTATTCTTTTAAAGTATACATTTTCCTGTGGACTTACGACATTTTCGTACTCAAATTTGTACGTCTTGTGGACTTACGACCTTTTCCGACAGGGGCAAAACATATAGAAAAACGCGACATACTACCATTTTCTTTGTATCATACGACGTGTTTTGACTTGTTCTATCATCCTGTAACAAAAACGCGATTTCCAAAAAAAGTGGACTTACGACCTTTTCCGACGGAGCAGACGATATAATAAAATTAATATGATATTCATCAAAAAATTTAAGATTTAAACCTTGCAAGTTCAACTATTTAAATCGCCATCAACCATACACTATGTAATTTATTTCAGTTTTGGAACCACATTTCACATTTAAAATGTTGTAAAAAGCTTAGTCAGCACTACGAACTTGTCATTTTTCGAGTTTATTGATAAAGGCATGATAAGGATATTTACAAACATAAAATTGTGAAAACCACAGTCGTAAATAAAAACAATCCAAAAGTATTTATATATATATGACACGATAAACGCATAATCTGATGTTATTCGCATGTTGATAGCATACGACAGCACAGACGAGTGTGGGTGTATGTTTGCTTTATATTATATTGTTGTATGAACCCATTTTGCCATGGGTTAAAGGTTAAATAATTAAACACTTGGATGTAATAAAGAAGTAAAGTAAATAGGGTAAATGCACCAATAGTCGGCCCTTTAACTTTTTTTCATTTTTAAACTGGTGTCACAGGTTGTGGGAATATAATTTTACTGTAAATATTTAATTTTACACATCACTAAAGGGTTATGTATCAGAATTTATAAACTTGTTTTTATTAATTATTTAATAAGTATTGCCAATTTCCATTTTTCCCAAAAAACACCTTATGTTCTAATTGTCGGCATGCATGTTCCTAAGTTCGGCCACTGATGTTCCAATAGTCGGCACCCCTTTTACCGTTATAGAAAAAAGAAGAAACTTAAAAAAATAAGAATTTATTTCGACTAAAAACCTACATAAATATATTTATATCAATTAATAAAACTTAAATCTGACAAATTCATTTACATTAATACGCCTTACAAATATAACAAGAAATTAATCATTTTAACGTTTATATTTATTGAATTGAAATTTATTTCCCCATATCTCTCATTTACTAGAAGAGTGACAAATCTCAAAAAATCAAGATTCGAGAAAAGCACGTTTTAAGTTGGAAATGGAAATTTAACTACCCAACTTAAAAAAGGTTATTACAGGAAAAATAAAATAACTACTTAGATCATATTTTGCAAAGAGTTAGCCAGATATCAGTGCTTAATTTCTGTGCAAGATATATCATGATTTGAAGTGTTGTACTGCACCATACACTTAAAAGCCTGAACTTTCGGAACGCCCTCCGCTGGACCTCCGACCAACCTCCTCCGAACTTCGAAACTACCTCCTCTGGACCTCTGACCACCCTCCTCCGAACTTCGGTATTACCTCGTCTGGACCTCTGACCACCCTCCTCCAAACTTCGGAACCATCCTCCTCCGAACTTCGGAACTACCTCGTCTGGACCTGTGACCATCCTCCTCCGAACATCGGAACTACCTCCTTTGGACCTCCGACCACCCTCCTCCGAACTTTGCAACTACCTCCTCTGGACCTCCTACCGTCCTCCTCCGAACTTCGGAACTACCTCCTCTGAACCTCCGACCATCCTCCTCCGAACTTCGGAAGTACCTCCTCTGGACCGCCTATCACCCATCATCGAACTTCGGGATAGCCTCCTCTGAACCTCCGCACAACTTGCTCTTTCCACACTCAGTCCACAGGAACATTAAAACCTGTGCGCTACTACACACGCAAAAATACACAAACGGCAAAAAAATATGTTTCACTCGATTTTACTATATGAACTCGTACTCTATTTCGAGTATTTTCACTCGCACTCTTATTTTGAAACTACGAGACAAAAAATACATATCTATTAAATTTTTATTGGTGGCCGACGTTAGGAACCATGTAAAAAGTGGCATGTTCTAATAGTCGGCATACCTATGCCGACTATTGGAACAACTGTGATTTTATGGTTCCTATTGTCGGCATACCATAAATACGACGAATTCGCATTTTTTATAAACATTTATCACTTCTGCCTTATTAGTTTTAGTAATATATAATATGGCAGTCACTCATGTCAAAACAAGATATGAATTAATAGGATTTTTTACTTATTTTACTTTTATTTATAAACTAACAAATTTCTTAAAAAATGCACTTTAACACGTGTTGACAAATCAGTACCGCTAGAAACGACTATAAATCCTAAAATACCGTTCCCAGGACCATGAAAAATTTTATAGATGGAGAAGGGAATATATTTTATGTAAATGTAATCTTATTTGACTATATAAATAACGGTATTCTTATTTATTCGTATTTATATACAAATGTGGCCGAATACTGGAACCGGCCGACAATAGGAGCGTTTACCCTATAAGAATTTTTTCGTAAACTTCATTGAAACATCAGTTGGTGTATGTCTTCTCTTACCTTTTTTCTTATATATACATACGTTTTCATTTATAATTGTTTTTGATAAACATCATCATCGTCAATGGTGATGATTGCCAGTTCCAAGCAAATGGAAAGGAGAGTAAACCACTTTTTATTCATTGAATAAATATAAATTCCAAAACGATGCACGGTGGTCGAAAGCACTGATCTAGCGGCGCGAAATTAATAACTTGCAAACGTATTGAGATACGTCACTGAAATTTGGCACAAACTCAGCTTGTACCTGTGGGTAATAATGGGCCAAATATGAACAATATCGGCTGATGTTTTGGTATAGCTCCCATATAACGGTACCTTAAGATTTTCGGTATTTTGAGGATTTAAGCCACAATTTCGTAGCAATTTACCTGTAATTTGGTACTTAGGGTTCCTAGTGGTCAAAAAATAATTTCACCAAAAATTATGGACATAGGTGCACGCTTTGATATAGCCCCATGTAACCGTACCTCCCAATTTAAGGTATTTTGAATATCATGACCACATTTTTAAACCAACTTGGATGTAATTTTGCATTCCGTGTTCCCACTGCGTATAAAATCTTCTTACAAAACATTTTCAACACAGATTTATGTTTCGATGTAGCCCCTTTTATGGTACCCCCGATTCGTTGAATTTTTACTTGCTATCTCATATTTAATAACATATTTAGCTATAATATGGTATTATAGTGTCTCCGGAGGTAGAAATCCTCCTTGCAAACATTTCTCAAGATAGGTCCATATTTTGATTTAGCTCCCATACAAATGCACAGCTAAAGTTGTATGAATTTTTTTTTAATTTTTTTAAAAGTGCAGTCATCAAAAGATTTGCAAATATTTGCAGCCCAAATGTGGTTATTCCGTATACAGAGAGTCCAATTTCTTTCCCCATAAGTTTACAAGATGCACTCTATGGAACAAGCGCGTACAACCCATAAAAACACAAAACAAGTAAGAAAAGCGTTAAGTTCGGTCGGGCCGAACTTTTTATACCCTCCACCACAAATTTCAGCCATTTCGGTGGATTAATGTGGCTACAACCTTCAAAATACCGAAATTCGGAAGGTACCGTTCTATGGGGGCTATATGATGGCGTGGACCTATACCTACAAATTTCTGGGGGAAAGTTTTATACGCCTAAAGAAGACTAAATACCAAATTTCAGCCATATCGATGTGATAATGAGGCTAAAACGTTCAAAATATCGAAAATCGGGAGATATTGTATTATGGGGGGCTATATCAACACGTGGACCTATATAAACGTTTTATGGTAGAAATGTTTCTTAGCCTCTGGAAACACAAAATACAAAGTTACAACCGATTCTTCGGTCAAATGGGTCTAATACATTCAAAATATATTCAAATGACGCGTACTTTATAAGGGGCCTTATGTGGGGGCTATACCAAAACGTGGACCTATATAACCCAACTTTGCTAGGAATGTTTTCTGGCCTCTGAAGACACAAAATACCACATTACAACCAATTCTGTGGTCAAATGGGTCTAATACATTCAAAATATATTAAAATGACGCGTACTTTATATGGGGCCTTATATGGGGGCTATACCAAAACGTGGACCTATATAACCCAACTTTGGTAGGAATATTTTTTGCCCTCTGGAGACACAAAGTGCCAAATTACAACCAATTCGGTGGTAAAATGGGCCAAATATCTTAAAAATTCCATAAACGACGACGCGTCACGCGTCATTTTGTATGGGGGCTATACGAAAGCGTGGACCTACATAGCCCGCTTTCAATACCAAAAGTCCTACGTAAAAATAACATATTTTCCCAAAATTTCATCAACCTACGTCAATCCGTTCGGACGCTAGAGTGATTTCCACAGACGGACAGACGGACAGACGGACAGACGGACAGACGGACAGACGGACAGACGGACGGACATGGCTATATCGATGTAGAATTGCACGCTGATCAAGAATATATATACTTTGTGGGGTCTACAATGATTATTTCGAGTAGTTACAAACGTAGTGACAAACTTAATATACCCCCATCCTATGGTGGAGGGTATAAAAATGAATTTTTTGAAAATTTATTGCTATATAACTAAGTACCTCCAGACCCCAAACTAATTTTTATACCCTCCACCATAGTATGGAGGGTATATTAAGTTTGTTTTTCCGTTTGTAATGCATTGAAATACTCATTTGCGACCCTATAAAGTATATATATTCTTGATCAGGGTAAAATTCTAAGTCGATCTGAGCACGTCCGTCCGTCCGTCCGTCTGTGGTAATCACTCTAGCATCCACAAAAATGGAGATAGGACGCTGAAATTTTGGGAAAATGCGTCTTTTGTTTGCAGGCAGGTCAAGTTCGATGATGGGCTATATCGGTCCACGTTTTGGTATAGCCCCCATATAACGGTACCCCCCGATTTACGGTATTTTGAAGTTTTTAGCTACATTTTCAGACCGATTTGGCTATAATTTGACATTTAGGGTTCTTAAATGTCAATAAACTTATATAACTAGTGGACGTAGGTCCATGTTTTGGAATAGCCCCCATACAACGTTACCGCCCGATTTCAGGTATTTTGAGAATTTTACCAACAAGTTTTAACCGAATTATCTGTAATTTGAACATTTGACATTTGAAATTCTTAGTGGTCACCACACCTCTCCACCAAAAATTGTCAAGAAAGCCCCCATATAACGGTACCTCCCGATTTTCAGTAATTTGATGATTTTAGCTACAATATTAAACCGAACTAGCAGTAATTTGACATTTGAAGTTCTTAGTGGTCAACACCCCTCGATCAAAAATTGTCAACATAGGTCCATGTTCGGATATAGCTCCCATGTAACGGTACCTCCCAATTTCCAGTAATTTGGCAATTTTAGCTACAATTTTTAACAGAACTAACTGTAAATTGACATTTGAAGGTTGTAGTGGTCACCACACATCTGCATCAACAATTTTCAACATAGCCCCAATATAACGATACTTCCCGATTTTCGGCACTTTGAGGATTTTACTTAAAATGTTTAACCGAACGTAGGTCCATGTTTTTGTATAGCCCCAAAACAAACCTCCCGATTTTCCGTACCTTAGCTTTATTTTTTGGACGAACTTTCTGTAATTTGAAATTTAAAAGTCAACAAAAATTCTGCAACAAAAATTGTTCATTTAAGTTCATATTTTCGTATAGCCCAGATACCTCCGAACTAGCTGTTAATGACATTTGAAGTTCCCACGTTATGTACCGATTTTCGATATTTTGAGGATTCTAGCTAAATTGTTTAACCGAATTAGGAGTTATTTGACATTAAAGGCTCCCATCAAAAACTGTCAACATAGGCCCATGTGTTATTATAACCCCTATATAACAGTACCTCCCAATTTCTAGCCCACCAAAAATTGTCAACAGTTAGATATAGGCACCATAAAAAAGGGCCTCCCGAATGAAGCATTTTATGTACATTATCTGACATTTTAACGTACTCACTTAAAGTTGGGGACAGGAATGAATATTTTATGGTGGAGGGTATGAAAAGTTCGGCCCGGCCGAACTTAATGCTTTTTTACTTGTTATAATTTAAATCTCACCCTCTGCTATTAATTGAATATAAATCTTGTCCAGTTTCATTACGAATGCATTTAACATTTAAACAAATATGAAGTTAATTTTTTACAATAATTTTTTAAAATCTGATGCAACAAAAACTCTTGCATTTGATAGTGAATAACTGAGTGAATATTTACAACAACAAAAATTAAAAAAAAAAACAAAATCTTTGTCTGCGAAGTGTCTGTAATCGATACAATGGAAAATATTTCGCAATTTTATAGTTCGATTTTTTGACTTTTGCGCCGCTAGAACAGTGGTTTCGACCAGTGTGCGATGGTTTGAGGCAATCATAAACACTTTTACACAAACAAAAGTAAATGAGCAACAACATATTCCAACAATGGCCTTGACAGGAATGTCAAAGTAAACTAATATTCTGCGTAAATGGGTAGCCAAATGGAACAACATATATTCAAATGCAATCTTTAAATTCTCTTTAGGTATTTTAACACCACTCTTTTTTACCTCACTCTTTTTTTTCTAGGTTTGTATCAAAACTTTTACATAGCTATAATTTTTGGCAATCAAATAAATATTTAATGCCTTGAAAGCTATTGTAGGCTACCGGATTTCTTAAAGTAGGTTGAATTGATGTAAATAATGTTTTCAATGTCATACTCATTGGGAATAACGATTATTTAAATTTACGATTTTTAAGGCAACAAATATTGTGGACCGGTAATGCCCATCCTCGAACTGAAACTACGTTTGGACCAAATCGGTTGATCAGTTCGAGAGTTATTGTGCTCTCAAGCCACTACATATCGCTCATTTACTCAAAGAGTGGCATAACTCAAAAAACGCGTTTCCTGAGTTAGCAATTTCTGTTTTTTCTACGACTTCTACTTTATCTTGCGTCAAATTTTCACGCTGATATATCTAAAACTCAACGAGTTACAGCTCATTTACTACGTGTTTCGCATAATTCAACACAAACGTTTTTGGAGTTTATGAAGCACTAAAACACTTGAAATCGTGCTTGATCTTGCACATAAATTTTGCACTGATATCTAGCTAGCTGTTTGCAAAATATGGTCCAAACTGTTATTTTAGTTTTTGTGTTATAATCTTTCAAGTAATGAAGTCAAATTTCAATCGCCAACTTAAAACGCGTCTTTCTCGAAACTCGATTTTTTGAGATGTGTCACTCTTTGAGTAAGTGAGCGATATGGCGCCATAGGGGTTTTTTACACCTTTCGGACTGTTTTCTTATAAAGTATGGACTTGCCTCTGAAAATAAATGTTAACGTCGTTGTTGAGACAGCGAATGCAAGTTGCTTCAACAAAAAGTGATTCGAAAGTAGGTCTTAAAGGGAACTTATCCGAAATTTTGTGTGGGATGTACCCAAGTAGTGAATTTTCGAACCCTCGTTATCATAAATGCTGAGGGTATAAAATCCTAATGTACATACATTTTCATTTATAATTGTTTGTGATAAACAACATCATAACCATCATCAATACTGGTGATGATTACCATGACCAGGCAAATGGAAAGGATAGAAAAATGACATTTTATTCAGTGAATAAATAAAATCCCAATACAATGTTTTCAGCCAATCATCAACATTTTTGTACAAAAAATTCATACATGAACAAAAACAACATCTTCAGACAATGGCCTTGACAGGAATATCGAAGCAAAGTACAATTCTGCTTTATTGGGTAGTCAAGCCAAATGGAACAACACATATTCAAATGTTATCTTTAAATCATATCGAGGGATTTTAACACCATACGAGGATATGAAATCTGGAATCCTTTTTATCTTAAGACTTACCTCACTCTTTCCTTTTTTTATGTTTGTATCAGACATTTACATAGTTATAATATTTGGCAATAAAATAAATTATTAATGCCTTGAAAGCTATTGTAGGCCACAGGATTTCTTAAAGTAAGATGTATTGAGGTAAATCTACCATTTTAAGGCAACAAATGGTAGGTTTTAAATATGCTACGACAATATGAGAATTTTTCCCCTACAATACATACAAATTCTTAGCCAAACCTAAAAAATATTTTCATTATAGACAAAATGTTTTGTAGTCCATATCTATTTCAGTTGCTTCTTTCAGGATAATTCACAAAAAGGTGGTAAAAAGCAATATTAAAATTTATTTAACCCTTATCTTCGCCTCAAAAAAAAACTTACGAAAGTTACCCCCGTTCATTGCTTTCTACGCATTGTGAATTTCAATGTAAATTGCACTAAATAATTAGTTTTTTTTTGTTTTTGTAAAAATTACATTACATAGGAAACTTAATGCTATCTTTCATCATACTTTGCTTTCGTTTTATTTCAACATTTATGTTACGTATACGCTTACAAACACAATTTTTTTAGAAACAATATACCTATAGTTTCATACATATGGTTCTAATTTTGTGACGTTTCGATAAATGTGGCATGTTGATATTGAGTGCAATACTTTAAAATTGAAAAGGGCTTCATAAAACCTCATTAGAAAATGCAGCTTATTGCAATGAAAACACGTATGCGTTGAAAACTACGTACGAGGGAACTTTCGTAAGTTTTTGTGTAGCTCAATACCTAAAAAGCTTCTAAGATCAATTTAAGAAAATATATAAGATTAAACCTGAAACTGCGGCATCCTTTTTAATATCATACACATGCAAGGACAATCAATACTAGTGAAGAGTTGTGCCAAATGAACTACATAGAGATGTGCCAAATCTAGTTCCCTACACAGTTCCAAAGATCCATATAATATGTATGAACAAACTGTGTATGCGTAATATCACACGCTACATTTTATGACGTTTCTAATACGTATTGGAACTAGTACAATGAACTTGGAACTAGATTACCCAACTCTAGTAGTGAATACCCAGTGATTACAAGTATGTTTCTTCAGCTCTTTGTGCTAAAGTATTAGTGTCAGTAGGATATACATATATTTATGTATGCACGTTAATGTTTGGCTATAGATATTCAGAGTCGATATCATTTGCTCACTCATTACATGTTCGCTACATACATACGAAGTGTTTTCTTTAAACTATATCTCAGACATTTTAAAATGTTTGACAAAGAAATTGTTAAAACGTGCTTTAAATAACAACAACGCATTGCAACATCCACACGACTTTCAAACAAAAAACCTTAATACTTTATCAAACACTAACTAAGTCAAGTTGAGACATTTTAAGATTAATCCAAAAAAATATGCGTTCGTAATGAAGTTGTCATAATCGAAAAAACATTTCATATTATGAACTTTAAAATTGTTTAAAGAAATTCAGCAGTATATCAGGTTTGTTGTTTAAATTGTTAAAATAACAAGTTGAAGGTAGCTACAATTCAAAGACTATATTTAGTTTGGCATGGCGTCACATATCCTCATACATTCTCTTGGTGTTTTCTATTGAAAGAAAATAAAGTATTTCCTAAAGATATATCGGCCTAACCGCAATAATAACTATGATTTAGGTATATATGTAAAAGTCTCAAATCCTTTAAAAAGTTTAACAAGTAAAAAAACGTTAAGTTCGGCCGGGCCGAACTTTTCATACCCTCCACCATAAATTATTCTGAATGGAATAATTTGTTTTCATTCCTGTCCCCAACTTTAAGTGGGTACGTTAAAATATCAGATAATGTACATAAAATGTTTCATTCGGTAGGCCCTTTTTTATGGTGCCTATATCTAACTATGTATGTTGACAATTTTTGGTGGGCTAGAAATTGGGAGGTAGCGTTATATCGGGGTTATAATAAAACATGGACCTATGTTGACAGTTTTTGATGGGAGCCTTTAATGTCAAATAAATCCTAATTCGGTTAAAAGTTGTAGCTAGAATCCTCAAAATACCGAAAATCGGTACATAACGTGGGAACTTCAAATGTCATTAACAGCTAGTTCGGAGGTATGTGGGCTATACGAAAATATGAACTTAAATGATCAATTTTTGTTGACTTTTAAATTTCAAATTACAGAAAGTTCGTCCAAAAAATAAAGCTAAGGTACGGAAAATCGGGAGGTTTGTTTTGGGGCTATACCTAAACATGGACCTACTTTCGGTTAAACATTTTAAGTAAAATCCTCAAAGTACCGAAAATCGGGAAGATATTGAGGCTATGTTGAAAATTGTTGATGCAGATTAGTTCGGTTAAAAATTTTAGCTAAAATTGCCAATTACTGAAAATTGGGAGGTACTTTTATATGGGAGCTTTATCAATACATCGACCTTTCTTGACAATTTTTGGTGGAGAGGTGTGGTGACCACTAAGAATTTCAAATGTCAAATGTTCAAATTACAGATAATTCGGTTAAAACTTGTAGGTAAAATTCTCAAAATACCGAAAATCCGTTATATGGGGATACCGAAATCCGTTATACCGAGGTACCGTTATATGGGGTTATACCAAAACATGGACCTACGTTCATAATTATTTCGAATATAAGTTTTTTGGCCACTAAGAACCCTAAATACCAAACTATAGCTAATTTGGTCTAGAAATGTGAATTTAAACGTCAAAATACCTGAAATCGGGCGGTAACGTTATATGGGGGCTATTCCAAAACATGTACCTATGTCCAATAGTTATATAAGTTTATTGACATTTAAGAACCCTAAATGTAAATTTATAGCTAAATCGGTCTGTAAATGTAACTAAAAACGTCAAAATGCCATAAATCAGGGGTACCGTTATATGGGGCTATACCAAAACGTGGACCTATGTCAACAACTTTTGTTATATAAGTTTACTAGCAAAATGCCCGCTACTTCGTATGCGGAAAGGATATAAAAAACAAATAAACAATATATAATATGGAAATGACAAACACTGAAAACTTGGTCGCACTAATACCAATTTTAATCAATATTTATTTTTATCTTAGTACTGTACGTACCCCTTAAGTTCGATTTTCAAAAAGATCAGCCGTATCTCACCCTTACACATTAACAGCGAGATCAACGTTGCACACCAATACACACCCTAACTCCAAAAAATAAAAATTCCAGCACTGTCCCTACACCCAAAAACAAATTGAGTACCATTAAGTAATTTTCGTATACTTATGGTACGTATTTCGACGACATATCTCAGCCATACACGGACATTAATACAAAATAATTACAGTAAATTCCATAGTAATTACAGTAATTCCAAATCTCAAGATTACAGCTGTATCCGTTCGTCCAATTCCAAATTGTACCAAACTTAGCATCAAGTCGAACTCTTCGTACCCATAAGTAAGATTTTCCAAAACTACCTCAATCCTTCACTTTAGTAGTAATCTTACTTCAAAATTTCAGGATTCAAACTCTATCCGTTAAACCAAATTAAAATTGTACTAAATTTAGAACAGTTTATAATTTTCGTACCAATTTTCAAAACTTCTTCAACACAACAGGGCTACAATAATCATACTTTCAAATTGCAGGATTCCACCGCTATCCGTTCACCTACATACAAATTGTACTAAATTTAGTACCATTTAGTGCTTTTCGTAACCATAAGTTTGCTTTTTCAAAACAATCTGAATCCTAATCTTCGACTGTAATCGTAATTCCAAATTTCAGGATTCCAGCTCTACCCGTTCACCCAAATCCATATTGTACCATATTTAGTACCATTTATTACTTCTCTTACCCATACGTACGACTTTTCAAAATTTCCTCAATACTACACTCCTACAGTAATCTTAATTCCTAATTCCAACACTATCCGTTTACTAAAATTCAAATTGTACCAAATTTAGTGCTTTCTGTACCCATAAGTACGAATTTCCAAAACTACCTCAATTCTACTGTCCGGCAGTAATCTTAGTTCAAAATTTCAGAATTCCAGCTCTATCCGTTCATCCAAATCCAAATTGTACCAAATTTAGTACCATTTAGTACTTTTCGTACCCAAAGGTACGAATTTCCAAAACTATCTCAATCCTACACCCCTACAGTAATCTTAATTCAAAACTTTAGGATTCCAGCTCTATCCGTTCATCCAAATCCAAATTTAGTACTGCTCGTAATCATAAATACGAACTTCCAAAACCATTTCCTTATTTCAACGCCATTTCCCAACCTTGATTCCCATACCAAATTTGAAGATTCAAGCTTTATCCATTAAAAATATGCAATTGGTACCAAATTTAGAAACTTTTAGTACTTTTCGTACACTTATAGGTCGAGTTTCTAAATACCCTTTGGTACATCTTCCTAACTCTCCATCAATGACCATTCGTTCAAAATTTCAGATTTCTAGCTCTTCGCGTTTGCCTAATACAATGGATTCCATATTTAGTACACTTTAGCACTTTTCGTACCTTTCTACGACGAATTTCCAAAAACCCCTTTACACAAAAACAAATTATACCAAATTCTGTACAATTCGATTTTCCAAAACAACCTTAATCCTTCACTTCAACAGTAACCATAATTCCAAATAACAGGATTCCAGCGCTATCCGTGCACTCAAATCCAAGTTGTACCATTTGGTACATTTCGTACCCATAAGTACGAATTTCAAAAACTACTTCCATCTCAATCCTATACTCCAACAGCAGTCTGGCCAAATTCCAGGATTCCAGCTCTATCCGTTCCCCCAAATCCAAATTGTACCACAGGTAGTACCACTTAGTACTTTTCGTACCCTTACTACCTCAGTCCTACACTCCAATAGTAATCCTAATTTCAAATTTCAGGACTCAAACACTATCCGTCACCCAAATCCAAATTCTACCTCTTTAGCCTACCGCGAACGGTTTGCAAATTCTAACTCTTTCCGTTTACAAAAATTCATACTTTAAATTAAAATAAATAAAATTAAAATACTTAAAATTCAGGATTCCAGTTCTATCCGTTCACCCAAATCCAAATTGTAATAAATTTAGTACCATTTAGTACTTTTCGTACACATAAATACGAATTTCCAAAATTTCCCCAATCCTATGCTCCAACAGTAATCTTAATTTCAAATTTCAGGATTCCAGCTCTGTCCGTTCACTCGAATCCCTATTGTACCAAATTTAGTACTTTTCGAACACATAAGTACGAATTTCCAAAACCACCCTCATATCTCAGTCCTACACTTCACAGTAATCTTAATTCCAAATTTCAGGTTTCCAGCTACATACATACGTTCACCCAAATCCAAATTGTACTAAATTTAGTACCATTTAGTACTTTTCGTACCCATAAGTACGAATTTTCAAAACTACCTCAATTCTACACCCCACCAGTAATCTCAATTCCAAATTTCGAGATTCCAACTATATCCGTTCACCCAAATCCCCATTGTCCCAAATTTAGTACCATTTAGTACTTTTCATTCACATAAGTAAGAATTTCCAAAACTTCCCCAGTCCTACACTCCAACAGTAATATCAATTCCAAATTTCAGGAATCCAGCTCTATCCGTTCACCCAAATCCAAATTGTACTAAATTTAGTACCATTTAGTACTTTTCGTACACTCAAGTTTCCAAAAACCCTTTGGTGCATCTTTCTTACTCTTCATCAGTGATCCTCAGTCCAAATTTGAGGAATCAAGCTCTATCCGTTCACCCAAATCGAAACTGTACCAAATTTAGTGCTATTTAGTATTTTTCGTACCCTATGTACGAATTTCCAAAACTTCCACAATACTAAACTCCACCAGTAATCTCAGTTCCAAATTTAGAGATTCCAGCGCTATCCGTTCACCCAAATCCCCATTATACAAAATTTAGTTCCATTTAGTACTTTCCGTACACATAAGTACTAATTTCCAAAACCACCCTCATATCTCAATCCTACACTTCAACAGTAATATTAATTCCAAATTTCAGGTTTCAAGCTCTATCCGCTCATTCAAATCCAAATTGTACTAAATTTAGTACCATTTAGTACTTTCCGTACCCATAAGTACGAATTTTCAAAACTACCTCAATCCTACACCCCACCAGTAATCTCAATTCCAAATTTCGAGATTCCAGCTATTATCCGTTCACCCAAATCCCCATTGTATCAAATTTAGTACCATTTAGTACTTTTCATACACATAAGTACGAATTTCCAAAAGTTCTTCAATCCTACACTCCAACAGTAATCTCAATTCCAAATATCAGGATTCCAGCTCTATCCGTTCACCCAAATTCCTATTGTACCAAATTTAGTACTATTTAGTACTTTTCGTACACATAAGCACGAATTTCCAAAACTACCCTCATATCTCAATCCTACACTACAACAGTAACCTTAATTCCAAATGTCAGGTTTCCAGCTCTTTACGTTCACCCAAATCTAAATTGTACTAAATTTAGTACCATTTAGTACTTTTCGTACACATGATTGGTAATTTTGCAAACCATTTTCTTTTAGAAGCACTACTTCCCAACCTTGATTTCAATACCAAATTCCTATATTCCTGGGGCCTATTATTGATTTCATTAATTATTTAGCGATTTCTTCAAATTACAGATTTTGAAATTGAATAGTTATGACTGTACATCTCCATATACGATAAAATTCTTAATAGCAAATAAATCGTGGTAATATGCACAATTTTATTGCACTTTCATTGATTTGCAAACATTTAGTTATTACCAAAAAGTGAGGTCCATACAGTTTTTAGTTGTTGTTATTTCTGGCCGATTTCTGAATTTATTCCCCTAATGTTGTCTTCAACAGCAACTCATTCGTTCAACAAACCCAACATCATTTATTGAAAGAATTTTTGTTTTAATTTTAAATTGAAAATCAAAATTTTTACAAATGCATCGTTTGTAATCATCTTTTCTAACTGTATTTTAACGAATGAAAATCTTTTGTGCGACACCTGTTATGTGAAAACTAAATCAGGATCGGTTTGTATTTTTCGCGTAATTGATGTTTATATCATTATCGCCAACTGCGACATCTGTTGCAATGGAAGATAACAAATTTCTTGTCTTTCTATTATTTAGTGGCTTACGATAAAATAAGTGCGCCTAGAAGTAAACTACAAAATTTGAAATTATGTGTGATCGTTTACGGTATCATGAAGTTATAGCATTGTTAATTTGACACATGTCTTGCAGAGGGCCAACTAAGTGAATAAGTACGTAATAGTAATGAAAAATAAGGATTTTTGTTGTTGTTATTTTTTGTGGTTCCAGGGCGAATTTTCTAAAACCCGGCCTTATCTCGCACATTTGCATCAACAGTGACCCACTGGTAAAATTTCAAGCTCCTAGCTTTAGCCGTTTTGGCTGGGCGTTGATGATGAGTCAGTCAGTCAGTCAATCACTTATCACCAAGCTCATTTATATATATAGACTAGCTGACCCGGTCCGCGTTGCTGGCCCGTTGTTTGGGTTCTCCGTGTAAACTTTAGTTATCTATCCAGTATTGATACAGCCATAATTAGGCATCCCTATAGAAACTTCATAATATAAATCAATGTTTTGACATAAATTCCATGTAATGGTATCCCCCAAATTTAAGATATAAAATCTCTTTTATTATACCCTTCTCCATAAATCGACAGTTTAAAGCACTTTGTGACCCACATATAATGGTCGGTGCACGTCAATTAACATTGCTATATATTGGATTGTTGGTCTCGGTTGGGGTCGTAATTATTACTGCAGAGAATTGTCAGTATAGGTCCACGTTTTGATATAGCTCTCACAGAACGGTACCGGCTGATTTTCGCTATTTTTGAGGATTTCACATCATTATCACACCGAAATGGCTGAAATCTGGTTTTAATATATTTTAAAGAGGAGAGCATAAATATTCGGATCGACCGAAAGACACGCCTTTTCATTTGCGCTCGGTATGTAACAGTTATAGGTTCACGTTTTGATATAGCTCCCATAAAACAGTACCTCCCGATTTTCGATAGTTCAGAGATATAGCCACTGTTCAGTATACGTCCTCGTTTTGATATAGCTCCCATAGAACGGTGGCGCCTGATTTTCGTTATTTTTGTTGGATTTAACCTCATTCAGCCCGATCGAACGTAACGCCTTTTTTCTTCGCGCTCTATATGCAATAGTGGTAAAATACCCCTCAGCGAAATGTATGTTCCTTCGGGATATGTATGGCAACATTTATATAATTCATAAAAAAATTACTTCTATAAATTGTAGTTGTTATTATCGAGATTTTGTTGTATTTAAAAAATGTATCTTTATCTAGCTATTCCAAGGATTGAAATCAATGCTTATGAAGTTTCACTTCCCACATTTTGAGATTTTATCAGTAATTATAATATTTTCAAAAATCGAACACGATCGCGGTATTCTGATTCCAATGAGGATATTGTATTGTATATCAATAACTTTGTCTGATTTCCAATCGATCTTTCTGGAATTTCGATCTAGTGACATCTCAAGTTATCGGGATTTTACTGTATTCCAAAATGTGGAGGTTATCGCGCTTTCCCACTTATTGTTTAGTGTTCAGCGTTTATAGCGTTTTATAGGCACGCTTACAAAATTATGTATATTATCTGATATAATAAATGTTTGCAAATTTTGTGATGGCCGCGATATTTCACTTTTCGCGAAATTTCATTTCCGCGAAGACCATTCAGGGTCAAGACAGTAATTACAGTAGTATTGCAAACAATCTGTAAACAATACGTTCAAAAAAAATAAGGGACTTCAGATTTAAAAAAAAAAAAAAAAAAAATTTGAAAGAGAACCTCCGGTCACTACACTTAGCCGTATTAAAATAGCTCACGACCGCGATATCCCACTTTATCATTTATAGTGTTTATATCATTTTTGTGTAAATTAATTGAAATAATACATTTTTGAAAACTTTGTGATGACCGCGATCATTCAGGGAAAACAATCTGTAAACAATACGTTCAAAAATATCAAAGATTTCAGATTTTCTTAAAAACATTGTGGGGGAGGACCACTGGTCGCTACTCTTAGCCGTATAAAAACAGCTTTTGAAATTTTTGGGATGACCGCGATATTTCACTTCCGCGACGACCATTCAGGGTCAAGACTGTAATTACCATAGTATTGCAAACAATTCGTAAGCAATATATTAAAACGTATCATGAATTTCGCGGTTTTCTTAAAAAAATTGTGGGGAGGACCACCGGTCACTATACTTAGCGAGATAAAAAAATAGATTACCACCTTTTCTCAGACCTAAAAACTCCACATACAAAATTTTATAAGATTTCCCAATCGATTTTTCGGAATTTCTATATAGTGACATTTCAAGTTATCGGGATTTTACTGTACTCCAAAATATGGCGTTGACCGCGTTATCCCACATATTGAAGCCAGTGTTATAGCGGTTTTGTAGTCACGCTTACTAAAATTAGATATATTATCTGAAATAATAAATTTTTGAATAATTTGGGATGACCACGACATTACACTTCCGCGACGACCATTCAAAAAAATATATAGCCTATTTTCACCGCCGGTGTTCCCAGTACATTATCTGAAATTTTCAAGAAAATCTATTCAGCCGTTTTTGATTCTATTCGGAACATACAAACATACTAACATACACACATTGCCTTTTATATATTAGATTGGCACTTAAGCACCCTAAATGTCAAATTATAGCTAAATCGGTCTGAAAACGTAGCTAAAAACGTCAAAATACCGTAAATCGGGGGGTACCGTTATATGGGGGCTATACCAAAACGTGGACCGATATAGCCCATCATCGAACTTGACCTGCCTGCAAACAAAAGACGCATTTTCCCAGCGTCCTATCTCCATTTTTGTGGATGTTAGAGTGATTACCACAGATGGACGGACGTGCACAGATCGACTCAGAATTTTATCCTGATCAAGAATATATATACTTTATACGGTCGCAAATGAGTATTTCAATGCGTTACAAACGGAAAAACAAACTTCATATACCCTCCATACTATGGTGGAGGGTATAAAAAAAGTATGGCAATTAACGAAACGTCTGAAGCCAGAATCTTGAAATTTCGAGTGAGGTTTCCTATTGGAGTGTAAGTGTGTTAGATATTAAATTTTGTATTGCGTACTGGGATAGGGCTTGAATTCTGAATTTGGTATTAGGGCTACCGTTTCGGAAATTTGTAATATAAGTGTACGAATAACATGGTGGTTTGGCAAATGTGTACTATAAACACACAAGAGTACTACGAGGGCTAGTAGATAAGTTTCTGGCCTAGGCAATACCACGTGTTGTCAGGCGCCATTTGGCATTTCCATTTGAAAGTTTGACATGTTTTAGCCTAAACGTACTCAGTACAGTTTGACGTACGAACATGCGTGGCGCTGTGTAATGTGGCTTAAAAAATGTTCTTGTGAACATTTTTGTATTATAATTGTTTACAACTTTCCACGGAGATTATCGGGGCAAGAGTGTATCGATGAAATTAAATCTTTTCGTGGAGATGACAATCGAGGCCGTTAAAAAAAACTTTGTGCCAGAAAACATTGATGCCGTGTGTGAACTCTTAATGAAAGATGGTCATGCGGCATACCGTGAGATAGAGGACATTTCTTCCACCAGCATATATATCTTTGATGCTACCCTATGATACCCTACACCACAATGATTCGAATATAATTTGGCGACATTTTTTCTAGACCAAATTTGGTCACATTTTCCAAATGTCTTTAACATGTCAGTCCAAATTTTTTATAGGCCAAATTCCTTCACTCGTTTAAATTTTCTAACACTTTGGACAAACAAAGCGTGATTGTTGCACTAAGTACCTAAAGTTGGATAAAAATATAAATGGGAGCTATATCAAAATCTGAAACCATTTCAATATAATTTAGCAAACTATTTATACACCAAATTCCGTCACACGTTTCAAATTTCATCAAAATTGGTTATACGTAGAGTGATTAGTGTAGCAAATACCTAAAGTCGGGCGAAATTATATATGGGAGCTATATCAAAAACTGAACTATAATTTGGCAAACTCTTTTATACACCAAATTCCGTCAAACATTTCAAATTGCATCAACTTTGGACATACATAACGTATCACAGTGTGGTGTAGGGTAAAATAACGATTGCGGTGCTTTAAACTACGTTTATTAATAATGTTCGTCATAGTTCATAGTCCAACATAGGTTTTTAAGGAAAGGAAAATTGACCACGCCAACTTTGTTAAATACGTTAGATCTACAAAACTAATTAAGCGATATCCCTGAAATTTTCAAGAAATGTACAGGGATGGCCCAATGTGAAATAGGCTAAATATTTTGCTGAATTACGGAGGGCGGAGAACCTTCACTAAAGCCTATATTTGCAAAATGTACAAATGTATCAATTTAATTAATTTGCGTAGGGTCGGAGAAACAGTTGTTTATTTGGCCTTAACCCATTTCGTACTTGGTGTTCTATTTTTCGAACAATAAAATCACTTCTTTTCAAAAAAATATTTATGGATGAAGTAGGTTAAATTTTAAACAAGTTTTGGTATATGTATAGAGTCTAATCTGTCAGGAAATAAAAAAAATTGTTCCCTTAAAAGAAGGTTAAATTTTAAACAAGTTTTGGTATATGTATAGAGTCTAATCTGTCAACTATAAAAAAATTGTTCTCTTAAAAACCCCCCTCCCCCTCGATGTTAAGGGTAGATTTTTCAGACGTATATTTTTGGATACTTTTCAAATTAATTTTAAAAAATTATAAAAAAATTAAATTAAAAAAGTAATCATGGGGAATTATTGACAATATATGTAGCCGTTTCACAAAATATAGAGAACTTGATTTACATGCGTTAGCGCGACTTTACAGATGTGCAAAGTTGACTGTTCGAAATTTCGAACGCTGATACTTAACCTACATATCGATGGGTATATCAAAACGTGGAAATTTACTGACAAATTGCGGGGAAAAATTAAGTAGCCTCAAAAAAGACTAAATATGTATTAATTTACAACCATTTCTGTAGGATAATGCAGCTAAATCCTTGAAATCCCCCAAAAATCGGGCGGTACCGTTCTATGGGGGGCAATCCAAATCGTGGGCCAGTGCTTACACATTTCGGGGAAAAGTTTTGTAGGTCCAAAGAAGTCTCAATACCAATCTTCAACCACTTTTTCATACAAAAATGGCGAAATAAATCAATAAAACGGCAAATAAATCAATTTTATTTTACTTCTATACATCTAGCTTTAGCGCCAGTGCACAGTGCGAAATTTGGGAAGTTTAGTGGAACTTTAAGGGATTTTCAAAGAAAAGAAATTAATTAAACTTTTATTGAATTCGTTAGCTAAGTACTCCACTGCAAATGCTCCATACTCAGTTTGCCGATTTACTCCACGAAACGACTAAAAAATGCACTTAAAGTTGCACTTTTGTTTAAAAATTTATTTTTTTGTAAGAAATGTATTTTTGATTCATTAAAAAAATGGAGTGGCGCGGACAAATGGTAAGTCAGTATGCCATGATTTATTTTTCTTAATACTTTACAAAAGAATTATGATATTTTACACTTTAAAAAAATGCAAAAAACCCTTATTGTTTTCGTGCAATTTTAGTCGGAAAAAAGTGATTTTTTGAAGTTTTCAAAATTGTATTTTTTTATTTTCCGTGGTCTTTTCTAAAGTGAATTACGTACATTCACGTGTTAAGATATATATAACCTGAAAGACTGGACTCTTCTCTGTGCGCAAAGCTATAAAACTGGAGCGGTATCGCGCGGTCTTTGGAGATATTCAACATTTTCTAAAAAGACTTCGGGAATTTCATTCAGTTACATTTTCCAAAAGTGGAAGGTAAACGCGACAATGATTGCCATTGTTGACTGTGTTTTGACGAAATGGACTCACTAATTCTAACAGTGATAATTTCTGTAAAATTGAGAAACCTCTCGCAATTTTTGATAGTTTTGACCTCTAAATGTTGGTGATTTACATATAGTGCAACATTTTTAGATACAAATACCAAAATACGTTAAAAATTGAACATTGGTGGCGTTTATTTAATTGGGATAGCTGTTACAATTTTGATTTTTCAAAATAGTCTGGCTTAATCCCTTTTGTTGTTTTAATATTTAAAACAACAAGTTTATAGTGGAGAAGGTTTGGCATTGTTCGCCAAGGGGTGAGGCAAGGAAGACTAGTTTCGATCCACGCCACTGGATCTCATCAGTTCCCTTTGTTTCTTGTTTGTGGATATTCTCCACCGAAGTTATTTTTCAATAACTTCTTCAACAAGGAACTTTTTATACCCAAACATCAATCGTCAGCTCGAAGTATAAACGTAAACAAAGAAAACCCTTCAATGAGAAGTTTTTCTTTGGGTACCTAACACAACTCCGACGAAAGTGTTTACGAAACAAAGCAAACCTTCTTCCACTCGTATGTGTCGTTGATTTTTCAACAAATGCACATACCCAAATGCTGTTTGGTAGCTTATATACCAACAACACACAAAACCGTGCCAGTGTTTCTCAAATAGAACATTGGTGGCGTTTATTTAATTGGGATAGCTGTTACAATTTTGATTTTTCAAAATAGTCTGGCTTAATCCCTTTTGTTGTTTTAATATTTAAAACAACAAGTTTATTAGTGGAGAAGGTTTGGCATTGTTCGCCAAGGGGTGAGGCAAGGAAGACTAGTTTCGATCCACGCCACTGGATCTCATCAGTTCCCTTTGTTTCTTGTTTGTGGATATTCTCCACCGAAGTTATTTTTCAATAACTTCTTCAACAAGGTTAGGTACCCAAAGAAAAACTTCTCATTGAAGGGTTTTCTTTGTTTACGTTTATACTTCGAGCTGACGATTGATGTTTGGGTATAAAAAGTTCCTTGTTGAAGAAGTTATTGAAAAATAACTTCGGTGGAGAATATCCACAAACAAGAAACAAAGGGAACTGATGAGATCCAGTGGCGTGGATCGAAACTAGTCTTCCTTGCCTCACCCCTTGGCGAACAATGCCAAACCTTCTCCACTAATAAACTTGTTGTTTTAAATATTAAAACAACAAAAGGGATTAAGCCAGACTATTTTGAAAAATCAAAATTGTAACAGCTATCCCAATTAAATAAACGCCACCAATGTTCTATTTGAGAAACATTGGCACGGTTTTGTGTGTTGTTGGTATATAAGCTACCAAACAGCATTTGGGTATGTGCATTTGTTGAAAAATCAACGACACATACGAGTGGAAGAAGGTTTGCTTTGTTTCGTAAACACTTTCGTCGGAGTTGTGTTAGGTACCCAAAGAAAAACTTCTCATTGAAGGGTTTTCTTTGTTTACGTTTATACTTCGAGCTGACGATTGATGTTTGGGTATAAAAAGTTCCTTGTTGAAGAAGTTATTGAAAAATAACTTCGGTGGAGAATATCCACAAACAAGAAACAAAGGGAACTGATGAGATCCAGTGGCGTGGATCGAAACTAGTCTTCCTTGCCTCACCCCTTGGCGAACAATGCCAAACCTTCTCCACTAATAAACTTGTTGTTTTAAATATTAAAACAACAAAAGGGATTAAGCCAGACTATTTTGAAAAATCAAAATTGTAACAGCTATCCCAATTAAATAAACGCCACCAATGTTCTATTTGAGAAACACTGACACGGTTTTGTGTGTTGTTGGTATATAAGCTACCAAACAGCATTTGGGTATGTGCATTTGTTGAAAAATCAACGACACATACGAGTGGAAGAAGGTTTGCTTTGTTTCGTAAACACTTTCGTCGGAGTTGTGTTAGGTACCCAAAGAAAAACTTCTCATTGAAGGGTTTTCTTTGTTTACGTTTATACTTCGAGCTGACGATTGATGTTTGGGTATAAAAAGTTCCTTGTTGAAGAAGTTATTGAAAAATAACTTCGGTGGAGAATATCCACAAACAAGAAACAAAGGGAACTGATGAGATCCAGTGGCGTGGATCGAAACTAGTCTTCCTTGCCTCACCCCTTGGCGAACAATGCCAAACCTTCTCCACTAATAAACTTGTTGTTTTAAATATTAAAACAACAAAAGGGATTAAGCCAGACTATTTTGAAAAATCAAAATACGTTAAAGATTGTAATGCAGTGCAGACCTGAACTTGATCTGAAAGACATAATTAACAAAATTAATGGTACGGACCTGCTGAATGGACCAATAAACATTATAGATACAAATGAAAACAAAAAATATTGTCATTTTACTCCTTAATAGATGTGTAGGGTTGTGGGGCTTCACCCAGAAGTGGACCTATGTTGACAGCTTTTGTGTGAGGAGGTTTTTTATTCGCTAACATCTTAAAATTTACATTTGCATCAAAATCGGCTGCAATTTTTGTCTTTAACCTTTAAAATACCCAATATGAGGGAACCCGGCATAAGGGGCTATTCCAAAACGCGAACCTATATTGAAAATATTTTGTACATAAGTTTTTTATCCGCTGAAAACTCAATATACCAATTTGCATCAAAATCGATTGAAAAATGAATGTAAAACGTAAAAACGGCAGCCACCGTTACATGACCGCTACAGGAAACCGCGGGTCTATGAGGCCCAATTTGAGTCCCACACTGTCCACTAATATAAGAAACATTTGTGCAAAATTTTAGGAATCTACACCTTTTCCTTTAAAAGTTATTAGTAAAGTTCCGCTAAAGTGCTCATATTTTGCACTGTGCAGTGTTCGAAATTTCGAACACCACTTTCCGGGAAAACGAAAAATCGGAAAATTTTTTTGAGTCGATTTTTGACATCAGTGGGTCCTAATTACCCTAAAAAAGTGCTTTGTTTTTAAAAAATAAATAAAAAATTTGTCTCGGTAAGATATGGGTTAAGACCCGACTACGCCTACTGTTCATGTTATGTTTCAATACAGTATATTTCCAAAAATACGAAACGTAATTTTATGATATTTTCAGAAAATTTGAGGAATGTCTGTCCGGTGGTTAAAATAGCCTATATATATATTTGTTGATGAATTTCGGAGGGCCCTATTGTTTATAAATCGCTATATTTGCTAAATTTATGAACGCATCGGCTTGAAAATTAATTTGCGAAACAACGGTGGTTATGCCTAAAACTACGGAACCGATTTTCATGAAATTTACTGAAATGTGCCGTGGTACACGTTGGCATGCAGTTTGGAGGTAACACGGTAGCTCCCCTATTATAAAAACAACATGGCTACCAATTGTCTTAAATAATGAGGTTTAACGGTACTCAGAGGACGGATCTGTCCATCAGCAATGAACAACTGAAAACATATACAAGTGCGATTACCAATTTTTTAAGACCTTTAATTTGTGAAACAACGTTGGTTATATCCTCGATAAAATGTTCTTAGTTGGTATCCCGAAAACTACGGAACCGATTTTCATGAAATTTCCTGGAATGTGCCGTGGTACACGTTGGCATGCAGTTTGGAGGTAACACGGTAGCTCCCCTATTATAAAAACAACATGGCTACCAATTGTCTTAAATAATGAGGTTCAACGGTACACAAAGCTGGATCTGTTCATCAGCAATGAACAACTAGAAACGTATACGGGTGCAATAAGCGGACAAATTCGACTTTACCATTTTTTAAGACTTTTATAAATAGATCGCGATAAGATAAAGGCTTGGAACAGTACGATTATTAATTGGGTGAAAAAATCCGACAAAGTCCATTAAAGAAAGGAACGTTTATTATAAAATCTGTTGATAAATTTAAAATACGTAATGAATAAATCGGTTTGACAATGGACAATTGAATTAGTAATAAAATAGTTGTTTTGAAATTGTATAAAATCAAAAAAAAAAAAAAAACGTTGTAATTGATAAACTAAACAAGCGTTCAAAGCCAAAACTCATAACTTCAAAGGCATCGCAAAAAAGCGGTTGTTGTGAAGAAAATACATTTCAACGGCCAAATATCCGTTAATGTATAAAAACACATTTGCATTTGAAAAACGATAAGTTCTAGGACAGAGAAGCCATTACATAGTCGATACGTCCGAAGATTTGCTTTACCACCAATGAAACCAGGTAACGTAATTTGGTGACTATGTGGGTTCGAGTCCATGGCTTTCCTTTTTCACTTGCAAATAATTTCAGATCATTAAGCTTAACTCTAAACGAGAAAATTAATAAAAATCATTAAAAAAATGATCTTCGCCCTAACAGGCAAAATTTCAAAAAATAAAAAATAGACTGAGCCCGGCTGGGATTTGAACCCACGTCCTTGAAAACATATCAAAAAAAATGTTGTCACGGCGTGTTAGCGTTCAAAGCCAAAACTCATAACTTCAAAGGCATCGCAAAAAAGCGGTTGTTGTGAAGAAAATACATTTCAACGGCCAAATATCCGTTAATGTATAAAAACACATTTGCATTTGAAAAACGATAAGTTCTAGGACAGAGAAGCCATTACATAGTCGATACGTCCGAAGATTTGCTTTACCACCAATGAAACCAGGTAACGTAATTTGGTGACTATGTGGGTTCGAGTCCATGGCTTTCCTTTTTCACTTGCAAATAATTTCAGATCATTAAGCTTAACTCTAAACGAGAAAATTAATAAAAATCATTAAAAAAATGATCTTCGCCCTAACAGGCAAAATTTCAAAAAATAAAAAATAGACTGAGCCCGGCTGGGATTTGAACCCACGTCCTTGAAAACATATCAAAAAAAAAATGTTGTCACGGCGTGTTAGCGTTCAAAGCCAAAACTCATAACTTCAAAGGCATCGCAAAAAAGCGGTTGTTGTGAAGAAAATACATTTCAACGGCCAAATATCCGTTAATGTATAAAAACACATTTGCATTTGAAAAACGATAAGTTCTAGGACAGAGAAGCCATTACATAGTCGATACGTCCGAAGATTTGCTTTACCACCAATGAAACCAGGTAACGTAATTTGGTGACTATGTGGGTTCGAGTCCATGGCTTTCCTTTTTCACTTGCAAATAATTTCAGATCATTAAGCTTAACTCTAAACGAGAAAATTAATAAAAATCATTAAAAAAATTATCTTCGCCCTAACAGGCAAAATTTCAAAAAATAAACAACATGAAGCCGACAGCCGTGGTCGCTAGTGCTATAAGTTTATTATAATTTTTAATCAATTTTTGACCACTGTGAAGTCCAAAACAAAATTACAGTCAATTTAGGCCGAAAATGTAGATAAAAACTAAAAACAAAAAAAATGTTGGTGGGGCAGATTCTGTACAATTGGGAACTCCAAATACCAAGTTACAGCCAATTCGGACTAACAATTAAGACAAAATCCTCAAACCACCTGAAATCGGGCGGCACCCCTATATGGGGGCTATAGGAAAAAATGGACCCATATTGATTTTGGTTTCATATTCATGTATTGTCATTCCAAATTTGAAAAGTGTGCAAAGTTTCAGTTCGATTGGTCAACTGCAACTGTGTTAAAAATTAGTTACTATATTTGAACTAAATCGGGTGGTACTGCTATATGGGGGCTATAGGAAAAAATGGGCCCATATTGGTTTTGGTTTCATATTCATGTATTGTCATCCAGAATTTTAAAAGTGTGCAAAGTTTAAGAGTTGGTTGTTTTTCAATACACACAACAGAAATACAATACATATGAGAATAGCTGCATATGTAATTACAATATAGAACTGTTTTTAACTACTTTTGGTCCTTGTTGATGCGCTGTTAACATCGGTTAGTGCTTTGTTTGTTGTCTTGGTTTAGATATGTGTATTTCGCTTTTGCAACTTGTGTTGGACCAAACTAACTACATAGTAAAACATGTATTTTGTTGTCCAAAATGTTATAGGTAAAAAGAACAAGAAATAAAACAATAAACCGTACAACATTCATGAATAATGGTAGTACTGAATGTTGGATATGTCAATGTAAATTATATTTCATTATTTGAAAAAAGTTAAAGTTATAAAAATATGCAATGATTTCATTAATAAATGGGATGATTATGGAATGGTTGAGTTTTACGATAACAAATATTTTATATTAAAAATTTGTATATAGAACGATTTTCAACAAGGTAAAATCTAATCTTCAGCCGCATGACATTAATTAGTGCAGTAGGATCACTATGAAAGCTATCCTCGCACCTTCTAATAATAACTGACTTTCATGGAAAATTTGATGTTAGCTGCAGTCGTCTTCTTTAGTTAATCACTCATCAGCTAATAAAGATACAGTAAAACAAGTAAGCAAAGACTATAGTCGGACAGGGCCGACCATGTGATTCCCTACACCATTACCTCAGGAAATTAGCTTTCAGCAAATCAAAATTCATTTATGGAACAAATAAACTTATTGTAAGAAATAACTTTGTGGATTCTGCCACCTTATCACATTAAGCTTAAATAATAACACTGTGCAACATTTTTGAGCCAATCGCGTGCAAACAACTTCTGTCCAGAATTTTATGAAAGTAGAGGACCAATAGGCAAAAACCATATTTGGGTTTTGTTTTCTTTGATCGGGTTCGGGTTTTATGGCCTCATCTAAACATGGTTAAAGATCGAATTTTTAAAACAAATCGGGGCTGTATCTCTAAAACCAATACGAAAAGAAGGAAATATTTGGAGGAACAGTGAACTCGAAAAACAGAATTTATTGCCTCAAATTTTATAATATGTCTAAAAATTCTATAATTTGTTTATATTTCGCAGCGTATCTCCCAAAATGTTAAATTCTTCTTAATGTTACCTTTTGGGAAAATATTCTCTGGAATGTAATACACAACTCTTGAGAACATTATATTGTTGTAAAATGCCTCTATCGCCTTGTTTATAGCAAATTTGTCAACAACAATTTGGTAAATATTTCAATAATTCATTGAAATCCCCAACATGAGAATAAACAGCCTGTGTAAACATTGTTTGAAATAAGTTTTGTATAAAAGGTATGTTATGAAATACCCCTTAAACAACGTGAAATAACAATTTTAGAGTTTCAGAATGTTCTGAAGAATTGATGGTCACATTATTTGGAAAATTTTTAGAATGGCTACTTGTTTCAACTTCCAACAGTTTAGTTGTTACTGACCAGAATTTCAGAAATTATGTAAACTTTTTTATATTTTAACGAGTTTGATGCGCTAGATGCAGCTTTTCCTATTTCATCAGTTTGAAACATAAGTTCTACTACTTTAGGGCTACAATATTGCTGAAGACTGCAAAGCAAAATTTTTATTAGTTTCGGAGATAAAGGTCCGATCACTGGAAAAAAGGCACATTTTAGGTCGGTTTAGATGAGGCTATAAAATCTAAACCCGAACACAAAATCCAATTAAGGTTTTTGTAGTCTCAATATGTACTTTCAGAAAATGGTCATTAGAAGTTGTTTGCATTTCCAGTGTTGCACAGTGTAATATAATAATTGTTCCCATATGGGACAAAGGAGACTTCAATGAGTACACCCCTATTCATATTTCCTGGTATGAAGACCAGTGGGTGCCTTCACCTTCACCAAAATTAATATTTCAAAAAAACTTTAACAGTAGCGACACCGAGTACATTTAAAAAAAAAAACGTGTTCAACAAAAAGATAGTAACTTAAACATTTCTATTTTTCAGTAGAGACAACAACTGTTGGTGCTTAAGTAGTAGTATCAAAAGTGAAATACCCGATATTTTTGACGAAAGAATAGTCAAAGAAATGGCTGATTTTTACAGTGGGTAGGGTAATTAATTCTAATAAAAAGTTAAAATTTTTAGTTACTACCCTTCTGTTGAACAGGTGCGATATGTATAAAAAATCCAGTTGGACAATTAATAGGCCTGGGCTCCACGTAATTCGCAAAAATGCACAAACTGGGAATTTCTCTGTCATGATAGACGCAATTATAGCATGGGAGGAAAATGTGGTTCTCTACAGAAAAGCCACTTTATATTAGGTAGTAGCCTCGTTATCTACCAAACTGATTATTGCAACTTGTGTGAATCGGGGTGCACTCATTGATATGAGAGAGGTCTCCCTTGTCCCGTATGGGATTTTTGTGGAACAATTATTATATTATCAGTGGAAAGGTCAGTCGTTCTTTTTTCATATGTAGGCTACTTTGGCTAAATAATATCAGACCATCATCCAAAATTGTAGGCACCTTCGTCGACCTAAAGTCTTACCTCATGCAAAATTTCATGAATATCGAGTTATAATTGCGACATCTAGCGTGTTTATTATTACACTACAAACAAATAATTGGATATATAAGGCTGTAACTCTGTTATCTTATCATGTACACCAACACAATTGTCATCAATAGAAAGGTCAAAAGTTTATTTTCCAGGTATATCTTACTTACCTGGAATATGTCTTCCAAGAATAAAGATATAAGCTGTATATTAATAATTTTCACAATTTTCACACAAAAGTTGTGGTCCATTTAACCCTCTTAATATTATATCGTCTCAAATTGCAAGCTTTTTCTTCGTCATATACCCTTACCTTATTTAAAATTTCGCGTTGATCGGACTATTATTGGGACCTTCATAGCCGCAACAAAATTGGATAAATATTATGTTTTTGGTCCATTTCACCTGCTAAATATTCCACGATCATCGCCAATAAAAATAGGGATCTATTCTGGTCTGAACCCGACCTCCATACAATTTCGTGATGATCGGTCCATAATTGCGGCCTGGAGTCTGATTACAATTTATAATGGACAGACGGATTGACGGACGGACGGATGAAGATTGGTATACCACATTGGGGGTCTCCGACGAATATTTCGCGGTGTTACATGCATTTTTAGCAAAACAAACTTATAATACCCTTTCCACATAATGGTGTAGGGTACAATAAATATGTTAATTATCACAAAATGTATACTTTTAAACTATACACGCTTTAATTGCCAGCAATATACACAGAATAATTTCAGTTTGGGAACCACATTTCACATTTAAAATGTTTTGAAATGCTTACATAGCACTTTGCAAGGATGTCAACCATTTGAAATAAATTTTACAAACAAAGTATGAGTTAGAGTATGACATTTACATTAAATTAGAATAAAGCCATTTGATTTAAAATTTCTTCATATTTGTTTCAAATTCAAATAAAATTTAATGCAACAATATATTATTAAAATCAGTACCAATTGACTTAAAAAAATATAAAAAACATTGAATATGTCTACGAACTTGTAATTTTTCGAGTTTATTGGTAAATACATGATGAGGATAATTACAAATATAATATTGTGAAAACCACAGTCATAAATAAAAAACCCATAAGTATTTACATATATGACACGATAAACGCATAATCTGATGTTATTCACACATTCGCATGTTGATAGCATGTGACAGTACAGATGAGTGTGGGTGTATGTTTGCTTTATATTATATTTTTACATGAACACATGTTTTTATTGGTTAAAAGTTAAATAACACTGTGCAATATTTTCAAGGTAATTTCGTGCAAACAACTTCTAATGCGGTTTTAATGAAAGTACAGACCATATAAAAAAACCCTCTTTAGGTTTATTCTCGGGTTCAGATTTTATGGCCCTATCTAAACATGGTTAAATATTGACTTTTTAAAGCAAATCGGGGCTATATCTCCGAAATCAATACGAACTTTTCCATGACATCCGCAGCAAATTTGTAGATAACCACAAGAACAACATATTTGGGGGAATAATGAACTCGAATAACTGCATTTATTGCCTTAAATTTAATAATATATATATATATATATATATATATATATATATAATTCTATCATTTGTATATATTTCTCACCATATCTCCTAAACCGCTAAATTTAGCGTAGCGTAGCGTTATCTTTCGGAAAAATGTTCGCTGGAAAGTACACAACTTTTAGGAACATTCTATAGTTGTAAAATTTCACTATCACTTTATTTCTAGCATATTTTTCAACGACAATTTGATAAATATATGAACAATTCATTGAAATCTTAAATATGGGAATAAACAGCCCGTGTGAACATTGTTTGAAATATGTTTTGTAGAAAGTATGATATGAAATATATATTTTACAGTTTTGGAATTTTCTGAAGAACTGAGCACATTATTTGAACAATTTTTGGAAAAGGTTACTTGGTTTAATTCTCAATAGTTTAGCTTTTATTGACCATAATTGCAGAAATTATGTAAACTTTTCTATATTTTATCAATTTTGATACACTAGATGCGGTTTATCCCAGTTAGTCTCTTTGACACTTTAGGGCTACAATATTGCTGAAGACCGCAAAGAAAAATTCTTATTAGTTTCTGAGATAAAGCCTGAATAAATGGAAAAAAGCTTCGTTATAACCCGGTTTAGATGAGGCCATAAAATCCAACCCCGATCTAAAAATCCGAAACCAAAATACTGGTGTTGTAGTCTCAATATGCACTTTCAGAAAATGACCATTAGAAGTTGTTTGCATTTTCAGTGTTGCACAGGGTAATTAAACTGTTGGCTGCAATAAAAACGTAAAGTACATTTAAGAATTTGTTTCGTAATCTTTATTTAAACATCTGTTGGTACATTTCTTCTCGTACATACCTTTTCGTTTATAATTGTTTGTGATAAACATCATCACCACCATCAATGGTGATGATTACCATTGCGAAGCAAATGGAGACTAGAGGACAAAAATCTTCAGAGAATAAATATAAATGTCACTACGTTGTTCTGAGGCAACCATCAACACTGTTACCCAAAAAATATATGAAAAACAACATCTGTAGACAATGGCCTTGATAAAAATGTCAACGTAAGGTAAAATCCTTTGTTAGTGGGAACCACATGGAATAACACATATGCAAATGTTATCTTCAAATCCTCTCTAGGGATTTTCACACCATAATCGTATATGAAATCTTGAATCCTTTTTATACTTAAGACTTTTGTTAGTCTTACCTCACTCTGTCCTTTAATCTATGTTTGTACCAAAACATTTACTAGCTACAATCCATGGCAATCAAATAAATATTTAATGTCTTGAAAGCTATTGTAGGCCACCGGATTTCTTAAAGTAAGTTGTGTTTTTGTATTGAGGTAAACCAACAACCATAATCCTTTGGAATGCTTAATTTACATTTAAAAATTTGTCAATGTCATGCATATTTGGAATAAAGATTACACTGTGCAGCAGCATTTTTGGGGGGTGGAAAATTTCTTTTGGAGATGAAAGCCCTTGATGAGTATACTAAGAAACTAAAAGGAAATTTGCGCCATAGGTCAAGTTTCCGAGATATCGCGTGATGAAGTTTTTGATTTTTTCCCTATAATACTTGGTAAAATAGCTCCATATCTCTGTTTGGCGCTGTTGTAGCTTAATTTTGAGATGACATGTCTTCAGTCAAATCGATTGGCGAATCTTTTTGTTCAACATTGCATTCTTCTAACTCAATGCCTTTCATGTCCTTTTCGTCCTTTATTTCTTGAACCGTAGTGAAAGTACCACAAGATGAGATTTTTCAGCATCCAAATATTCTACAAAAATGTTGCTCAGAATATTTTAGGTACGGTTCTCTTTGACAACGAATCGATTTTGTCCCGTTTTCATTGTCCTTTTTGACATTTAATCGGTTTTGGTTCAGAAATAAACTATGTTTTGCTTTTCTGCATATTCGTCATTAGGTATTTATTGGTATGTAGACATAACAATTGGTTATTGCTTATGTAGACATCTGGGGTGCTTCTGAAATATTTACCACAAGTAGCTCTTGTAATGATGAACACGTTAATAACAAATTTTCTTGGAGGATAGATCCGGTTATCTCAATTTTTGAACCGTTTTCTTAAACCGTTTTTAAGGAACAATATCAGTACGCGCAAATATGAAGATCAAAGGCTAGGGGCGAACAACTCTTTTTGACGATGAAAGTCGATGAAGATAATATTACGAACCCGGAAGGACAGTTATGCCGTAGGTCAAACTTCTGAGTTATGGCGCGATCAAATTTCGTTAGGCTTTTTGTCATGTATGTATGTTTAGTTTGTCAGGAAAGAATTAATTTCGCTATAACTCAGAAGTTTGACCTATGGCATAACTGTCCTTCCGGGTTCGTAATATTATCCTCATCGACTTTCATCGCCAAAAAGAGTTGTTCGCCCCCCAGCCTTTGATCTTCATATTTGCGCGTACTGATATTGTTCCTTAAAAAAGGTTTAAGAAAACGGTTTTTTTGTTCTAGTACTGCAACTAACAAAGTATTCAGAAGCGAATTAATTTAATTTGATTGACAAATTTATAAGCTTTTTAACGGTATACATATAAGTTAAATCGGTTACTTAAAACCGGTTAAAAAATCGGTTTTAATGTCGGAATATCCGGTTCAAAAATTGAGATAACCGGATCTATCCTCCAAGAAAATTTGTTATTAACGTGTTCATCATTACAAGAGCTATTTGTGGTAAATATTTCGGAAGCACCCCAGATGTCTACATAAGCAATAACCAATTGTTATGTCTACATACCAATAAATACCTAATGACGAATATGCAGAAAAGCAAAACATAGTTTATTTCTGAACCAAAACCGATTAAATGTCAAAAAGGACAATGAAAACGGGACAAAATCGATTAGTTGTCAGAGAGAACCGTACCTAAAATATTCTGAGCAACATTTTTGTAGAATATTTGGATGCTGAAAAATCTCATCTTGTGGTACTTTCACTACGGTTCAAGAAATAAAGGACGAAAAGGACATGAAAGGCATTGAGTTAGAAGAATGCAATGTTGAACAAAAAGATTCGCCAATCGATTTGACTGAAGACATGTCATCTCAAAATTAAGCTACAACAGCGCCAAACAGAGATATGGAGCTATTTTACCAAGTATTATAGGGAAAAAATCAAAAACTTCATCGCGCGATATCTCAGAAACTTGACCTATGGCGAAAATTTCCTTTTGGGTTTTCAGTATACTCGTCAAGGACTTTCATATCTAAAAGAAATTTCCCACCCCCCAGACTTTCAGTTCCATTTTGTGTCACAGTGTTATTTAAAATTACCATTTTTAAGGCAGCAATTGATCAATTTTAAAGATGCTACGAAAATATGAGCATTTATTCTGGAGAGCAAAAATATATGTAAGAAAGTAGTTTTGAGATGAGCAAATTACCCAGAAAAAAAGTTTGCATCCGCGGATGCAGTTAAATCACTAGAAAAATTGCCGCTGGACTACATCTATGAATTTTACAAGAGAGCGCGCAGCTAGGAGGCACTCCATTTTGCTTCCACGGCACACAGCTAGGATGCACTCCATTTTCGATCCAAATCACGGCCTTTGATGTTGTGTTTTGGATTGAATTTAAATGTATTCCAAAGATGCTAAAAAATGCAAGCCATTGCAAATATCCCAAAATAAATAAAATACATTGCTTATTCGTGTAAACAAAAATATTAACTTTATTACTCTAATACAAATTATAAAAACTCTCCATTAAATTTGATCATAACTGAGTTTACTTCCTCTGCTTTTTGTGACACCGCAACTGATATTTCTTCATCATCCAAATGGTATTTCATTTTTCCTCCGACTCCAGTTCAGATTTCCACAAAGACTAACTCCACTTCAATAATAATTTGCGTCTCGTGAATTACAGCAATTTTCGTATTTAGTTTGTATTTAATTTTTTTAAACAAATTCTTATAATTTTAGACACTCTTTCTTGTGTTCAGAAAAAAAAGACTGCGACTGTAGGGATCAAACAATGGCTTGTTTGGCTAGGGATCTATAAGCGAGTGCTTCTAAAATGTATCGAGCGGAGTGCATTTTTCATAACTCCGTGTGGACTGCATCGATAGATGTATTGAAATCATAACTCTGCATTGCACTACTTCCAAACTTTTTTGCTGGGTAGTTTCTAAACTATGAGATTCTAAAGCATAGGTCTAAAATAGAATCGGATCCCCCTATTTGATATGATGAAAAGTTTTCCCTTTCCTCTTTCGGTACAATCGTGGGAAATAGATTTTCCAAAGGTACTTCCACAAATAAGTCCTGGTGTTTGACATGTTAAAGCCGATAAAAATAGTTTTTATAAATATTTTCAAAATTCTTAGTAAAACCTAAAACAATCTTTATTATTGACCAAATGTTTTGCATGCCATATTTAACTTTATTTTTGTAATTCACAATCAAAATCGAATTACTTTTTTTTCGAGATAATTGCACTAAAAGGAGAGCCACAGAGCAAAATATTTTAAAGTTTAAGTATTTGTGTTGCTAAACGCAAAAGCAGAAAATAACTTTTTAAATTTATTTAAACCTCAAACTGCGGCATCCTTTTTAGTATCATACACAAGTAAAGACAATCGATGTTAGTGAATATCCAATGATAGTGTTCCTTCATATCTACGTGTTAAAGTATTAGTTTCAATATGTATGTACATACATATTGGTATTTAGCTATTGGAATTCATAGTCTATATTTTTTGCTCACTCGAGTAATGGGTGCACTACATACATAAGAAGTGTTTTCTTTAAACTATATATCCCAGGCCGTAGCTATTGTTTTTATAAGAGTTTGAAAGAAAGACCTTGTAAAGTATTTGAAAAATTCTAAAAGCAATTGTTAAAACGTGCTTTAAATAACAACTACTACATCTGCTGCCAAAACTTACATGCCAGATAGAAAGATACGAACACAAGCATCCCAACACCCTCTCAAATCTACAACTTATATATAGGATCAAACATAAAGAAGTTAAAAGGAATAAAACGGAAAAAACTCTGTATATTATCCAAAACTACTTTAAAGTCAAGTTGGGACATTTTAGATTGAGCGAAAAGATATGAGTTCGTAATGAAGTTAACATAATTGAATAAATATTTCAATTTATAAATGTCAAAAGACATTGCAGCATCTTTAAAAGAATCACAATTTATAAAGGTTGTCACCATGGTGCAAGAAAGAAGGTGATACAATAATACCAACTGATGTCTTCATTTGCTGTCAAAACATATTTTCAATCAAAAATAAATAAGAAATATTTCGCTACTGTAAGGAATATCTGTGTACAACATTTTTATATAAGCTTTACGAAGAATATTTTATTCTTTTCTTCTAGGTTTTGTGGATATTTCGCGCAAACAATTTTGACAACAAATGAAGACTACGGCCTGAATTCGGCTTTTGGATCACCTTCTTAAATTCGCCTTGGGTTGTCAATTTATTACTTCTTCTTAGTATATAAATAAATTATGTACTGTTTTTACTTACTAATCAGCTTCTTTCTATGACCCAGGTGTAACAAAGAACTTTTTCCTTTCACTTTCTTTGTTACTATTTGGAGAAAACCTATAATTACATTGTACAACACAAAAAATAATTTCAGGTAAAATCGGGCAGATTATGAAAGAAGGTCGAAAAATAGAAGACACGTGCAGTTTAGTTTAGTAGTTTACGTCGGGAAGTACCCTAAATGCGTGGGGAACTTCCCCCTATTTGTACATTTTTGGAAATATTCGAGTTAGGATTTCTTGGAATCCTTGCATTTTAGGCATATACTGCCTATACTGATATTTCTTATATTATACCCTAAACCACAATATGGAAAGGATATTTTTTTCATATCTCGACCAGAAAAAGCGATTTTGAGATGTGTGTCCGTCTGTCGGTCTGTCCGTCCATTAAAACTTGTAATCAAACTCCAGACGGCAATTATAGACCAATCGTCAAGAAATTTTGTGTCGAGGTTGCATTCCGGTCCGAATAGAATCGATTTTTTTTTTTCAATTTATTCAATGTTATTTATGTACAATGTTCAAATTTTGCCCCAGCGCCTTAGAGGCATTATTGGGGCGAACTCTTTAATTACAATTTCAGTTTAAGTGGACGTGTTTTGCAATATGCAAATAACAATTGTGTTAATTATGATAATGTTTACTTTACATCAGAAGCATTTCCATATTGCTTGATAAGAAATTCTTTAGTTCCCTTTTAAAGGACGATATTTTTGGACAGTTTTTAATACTGTCTGGTATATGATTAAATTCTAGACAACCATTATATTCAATTCTTTGTTTTGACAATTCCAAGCGGCATCTCTTGACCCGTAAGTTTGAACTGTTCCTTGTATTAATCGCAGTTTGGTTAACTTCAAACGTTATTGTTCTTGGACCAACATTATGCAAAACCTTATACATATACGTCAGAAGTTGCAATTTGTATATTCCGTAGAAGGGTAGAATATTATTATTTGGATTCATATACAAGTCCTGTGTAGGGTACAATCTCGGCAAATTAAAAACAAGTTTCAACGCTTTATTTTGTGATCTTTGTAGGGATTTTAAATGTTCACATTTTTTGTACACATAAACCATTGCCATATAGCTAAAATGGCTTTGTATTAATGAATTGTATAGAAGTAGTTTAGTTTCCATACTAAAAATATTCTTGAATTTGTATAATAATCCAATGGCAGGAGCCACTTTCCTTTTTACTTCGTCAATATGCATAGTCCATGATAAATTATGCTGCAGAGTTATTCCTAAATACTTTAAGGACTGGCATTCATAAATATGGGTATCTCCGATCGTAATGCTGAATGAAATATCGTTTTGGGGACATCGAGGTCGAAATCGAATAACTTTTGTCTTTTCTGAGTTTAATACCAATTTATTTAGTCTGCAATACTCCATTATTAATTCAGCATCGTGTTCCATCTGGTATTTTAATATTATGTCATGATTGTATGGATAAATCAACGCAATGTCATCAGCGTACATTACTAATTTCCCAATAAGATGTAGTTTGGATAAATCATTTACGTATATGCTGAATAAAAGTGGACCCAAAACACTTCCTTGGGGCACGCCGTGTTCTACTATTTCAATGCTACTTCTTACGCCACCGATCTCCACAAACTGCTTCCTGTTTTGAATATAACTTTGCAGTAACTTTAATTCTTTTTGCCGCACACCATAATAGGGGAGTTTTGCGAGTAGTATCCTATGGTCAACAATGTCAAAAGCCTTCGACAGGTCATAGAATGCTGCACCAACTCCGCCGAAGCTTGCATCAAGACCGTCACAAATAAGGTTTACAACATTAACAATAGCATCCTGCGTTCCACTACCTTTCCTGAAACCAAATTGCAGTGGATACATTTGTTCTGTATGTTCCAGAAATGTTGAAATCTGCTTGTAAATTAATTTTTCAAACAATTTATCTATTGCCGGCAGCAATGCAATTGGCCTGAAGTCACGTATTTTAAAAGAATTCCTAATTTTAGGAATTGGTACAATTTTAGCGATTTTCAAATCTTCCGGGTAAGTTGATACATTTATCATCGTATTGAAAATTGAGGCCAGGTGCCCACTAATAAAATCTTTCACCATTACCAGTACTTTGCCTGATATTAAATCATGTCCAGGACTTTTACTTTTATCAATCTTTGAAATTAAGTCAGCCATCTCTTCTCTGCTAACATTCTCAAAACTAAATGTCGATTGGCAGTGAGATAGACGATTGAGATTCTCAATGTCATCACCTTCTTTACAGATTATTTTCTCTTTAATTATTTTTGGGATATTCAAAAAATATTCGTTAAACATATTACATTTGGCCAAGTCATCGTCAATTAGTTGATTAATATCATTTTTCAATATTATTCTTTTTTCATCATTCCTTCCCAAACACTCATTGAGAAAACTCCAACATTTTCGTGGGTTTTGATTTAATTGTCCCATTTTCCAGCTAACATATGAATCCATACAACATTTGCTGGCGATTTTTATGACTCTGCTAATATTTTTAAGAACATATTCAGTTTTCTGATCTCTGCCATGCTTCCTCCTCCTCGCTAATAGTTTATCCTTGTATTTTCGGAGTGACTGTAGCTGATCATTTTCCCATGGCACTAACATTGCTTTAGATTGCACTTCAACTTCTTCTATTTTTGTATTATTATTTGTGACATTTTTAAAAGTATGAATAATGTTAGCTATATCTGCTGAAGGGTTGGTAGAACTGTTGAAGGTGGTAAGGTAGTTTTGAATTTTATTAGTTATATTCTTGTAATTATAGCTTTTAATTGTTGTCTTGGTTACTTGAATATTTTTGAGCGCACTTCCAATTCGGCACCATAAAATGTTGTGGTCCGACATTTTACATTCGACAGAGTTTATTTCTAGTCTATCCGGAATATTAGCATATACATGATCAATTGATGTTACTCTTTGGTCGTGTTACTAGTTCGTGGCATGATACAAAGTTCACACATGATATAGCTGAAAAAATATCTGAATAGGCTTGTGATGTAAACTGATCAACATTTGAGTCACCGGCAAATATTGTAGCATTATGACAGGATTCACACAACTCGTTTTCTAAATAACATAGGAATGTGCTCAACGGACATTGTGGAGAACGGTAAAAAGTGATAAATTTTAAGGGATTTCCATTTATTAAGAAACAATCTAACGAAATCCGAATAGATTCAATATAATTTTTGCTCGCACATACAGAGAAGTGCCTCCATACCCATCTTTCCGGCAGCAATGTATTGAACTATACCCAGGTATTTTATATATTTGTGCTATGTCACTTTGAAACCAGGTTTCTTGAATAGCAATCATATTTGGCAAAACTGGAAGATGTGCTACTAAGGTCTTGAATTTATTGAATTTGTTAAGAGAAGAAATGCTTCTGATGTTTACAGAAATTATATTGAAATCGAATTCACTATTATATTTGAAATTTTCAATAAAAACATCAATATTATTAAAATAGTTGGTATTATTCATCATTATAAAATTAGATTATATAAAGAAATGAAAGACTGATATATATTACATGTTTTAGTTATTTCGATTGACAGGTGAAACAAAAGCCGCTTGACCATCGTTATCAGTTCCATCAGAATCTTCATCTTCTTCAGATATTGGTATTGTTCTCATAGACCTTCTTCCATGGAATGAGTTGGTTGTTGCTTCAAGCAATAAGGCATCTACATCGTCTTTTTTCAGAATTATCCTTGGTTTGTTGATTGCACTCTTTTTTACATATATTTTACAACCACTAGTGTATATGTGATTATAACCGACTGTTTTTAATGTTTTTGCATAATTAAAAAGTTCAAGGGATTCTTTGCTTAAAAAGTCATTAACGTACACCGATTTGGTATCCTCTTTCTCTTTTAGCTTCATCTTTGCTTGCATCAGTTTATTTTTAGCAGATTTTGAACTGAATTTTACTATCAACGATTGGTTTTTATTTTCAACTCTCTTTTTCAAAAAATACGCCTCTTCAATATTTTCTTCTTTCATAATGACGCCAACAGTTTCAGAAAGAGCTATAACAGTTTCTACAGCACTCTTATCTTCACTAACAGTTATGCCACTAATGACACAGTCGTTTTTGACACGCTGGTCGTTTAACATCTTCACAGTCTCCTTCAATGTTTTTATTTCAGTCTTAAGGTTAGAATTTTCTTTTTCAATATTTTCAATTCGTTTTGAGTTTTTGTTCACACATTTTAGAAGATCATCAAACTTCGAAGACATGAAGTCAACAGAATCCGCCAAACGATCTATATTGTTCAATTTGTCTTCCATCCTTTTTAATTGTTGGGTAATTGTTGACTCACTATTAACATTGCAAATGCGACAAATATATTCCTCTGCTCTATTTTTTAACAAGTATTCATATTGTTTTTTATCCAATTCCATGCATTTTGTATGATATAATTTTTCACATTTATCACACTCGATATAATCTTCCTTTCCATCTTTAATATCAAGGTTGCACTGTCCACAGATAATCTTTTTAGATCTTAGGCTTCGGCGACCAGTTGTCGACGGCATTTTATTAAAATTGGTATTAAAAAAATTTTGGTGATTATAAATTGTTTTCTTTTCAATTCGTTTCGTTTCGCACTGGGAACTTCCTTTTTTTATTTAAATTATGAAGTTTGTAAGAATTTAAAGCATAGAAATGCGGATATCCTGGAGGGGCCACCATATTCTACAGTGGTAAATATTCTCTAAACTGTATGGAAATGACTTATACGTAAAATATACGACTCTAGGAGACTGTACGCTTCCAATAATAAACTTGTTGACAGAAAAAGACAAGCTTTGTTAGGCATTACACCTGATTATTTAAAGAATCCTTGCCAAAGCAGGATATACGGGTGTATCCTTAATCAGGAGGGATATACTTTTACTGAATAGTACTGAAAGTACTTCGTTTTCAATATAGAGTGAATATGCATCGATACTCTAATACAATCTTTCTATATTCGCAAGTTTTAAAGGGGGGTTCTATTCAAATGAGCCAAATTTTTTACATCAATTTTTGACTTTATTTTGTTTTTCTTGTATAATTCTTATAAAAATTGGATTTGAATGCAAATGAATGACTAAGTTTGCTCCAAACACATGCAGCGAAATATAATAAAAGTTAAAAACTTCATATCTTGTATAATTCGGAAAAACTGGAGGTTGAATAAAATTTTGCAGTGGGGTTCTATTCAAGTGAGCGGCAGTGTATACATGGATCCCAACGTAATTGTGTGTAGTTTAACCAATACTGACAAAATTTTGCATGTGGTAAGATTTCTGCACAAGAAATATTTAATTAATTTTAGATAGCGATCGGGTGGTATTAACCGGTTGAAATTGACCATAACTTTTGTGGGAAAAATATCAAAGTTGGATCTTTTGTCCATACTTTAATTTCAGGGAGGCATATTCCTACAAGTTACGAAAACGAAACATGAAAACTTACTCTTGACCCTACTTGATTCAAACTATAATGTAGCTGTATGATAATCGGACTATTGTATAACATATATATAAGTGGGTTCCTTTTTTGGTTGGGTTTGTATGTACAAAACTACATAGATTTACCTTGAATGCTACATAATGTCGCAAACATGATATAGAAAATCCCACTTTTAAATTTAAAGTAGTGTAATAGTACGTTTATATATAACCGGATTTAACAAACCCACTGGGTTTTAAATGTCAATTCCTTTGCGTATACGTCAAATAAATCCCCATTAAGAAGGTTAACCCTGCAAAAGGCTATAATATAAACATGACCTTATACCCGAAACATTGATCGTTTTATCTTTGGTCAATTCGGTATAAAGCAACTATTGATGTGAAATAAATACTTTTACTCGTGTTTAGGTATTATTTCCAGCTTATGAATCTGTATCCATCAACTTGGGCGAGCCTACCACGATTATAAAATTTTCAATGTTTGCTAAACGAATGAGAGCGACTTTATTGAAATTTGGTTTCACTTATACTATGTTTACATTTACGAAATCCACTCGTTTTTAACTAGCAATTCCATTGCTCAAACGTCAAATGAAATCGAATCGATTTCAGATAAGTTTTCATTTGACGTATACGCAAAGAAATTGACAGTTGAAATCGAGTGGATTTCGTAAATGTAAACATAGTATTAGTAACTTAAGATGAAACGCAAATAGTATTAGTTGTACAAAAAAAGAAGTATGATCAAAGAAGTAAATTAATAGTACTATTTACAAAATATGTACATGGTTGCATTTTTAAACGTTGAATTCAAATATTTAAACATATGTTGCGTAATATTAATTTAATTAGTGAAAACGTATAAGTAAAGTATTAAAATACATACATAATACATAAGGGAAATTATGATAATAAAAATTAATCCGCTTCAAAATTTTATTTTTTGAATTTAATTTTTTTTTCAATTTCAAATTGTTCGATAAAAAAAGCTCACACACAAAAAGTTTTTAAAGTTTTTAGATATGAGCTTTTTTGAAAAATTTTTGGAGTCACTTTAGGAACATATATAACTCAAAACAAGCTTTAAAGCCCCACGACTTAACCAAATTCGCATAAGCTTTTCTCCACCAATTTTATCGCCATATCATGTTCTATATTAAAGACAATGTGTGTATGTATGTTCCGTATAGACTCAAAAACGGCTGAACCGATTTTCTTAAAAATTTCAGAGAATGTACAGGGAACACCCGTGGTGAAAATAGGCCACATATATTTTTTTTGAATTTCGGAGGGGCCGGGGTAACTCCACAGCACACCCACTTCTTAAATATGTTATATGTATATCCAAAACTACTGAACCGATTTTCCTGAAAATTTCAGAGAATGTACAAGGAACACCCGTGGAAAAAATAGGTTGTATATTTTGTTGAATTTCGGAGGGGCGGGCACATTCCCTATGCCCTATTTTTTTAAAAACGCTATTTTATCAAAACTGACGAACGTATCGGTGAGAAAATTAATTTACGAGGCAATGATGGTTGTATCTCCGAACCTAGGTACTCATTTGTGGCCTTAAGACTCCACCACACCCACTTTTTTAAATATGTTATAAAAACAAATCTACTTAACCTACTTTCTTGAACATTTCAGAGAATGTACAGGAATGAACCCTGGTGAAAATAAGCAATATATTTTGTTGGATTTCGGATGGGTACCTCAACAAGGCCCTATTTTTAAAAACGCTATTTTTGTAAATCTTGGTGGTTGTGTCCCCTATCCTAGGTAATTATTTGGCTCCTAAAGGCCCGACCATGCCTTTTTTAACTATGTTATATCTTCAAAACTTCTGAACCGATTTACATATAACTTTCAGATGATGTACAGAGATGGCCAATGCACGATGGGGCCAATAGCAGGTTTTCGAGGCAAAAAGTCAATTTTTGAAGTGAACAATTTGAAAAAAATAATAACGGATTTCGATTGCCAACACTCTGAATCACTAAAAATAAAAAATAAATCAATCTGGTAACATCACATTGCGACATACTGATCTGGCAATTGTGAGATATTTTCTTATGCATAATTTTCCGACATTCATTATAAATAAGTAGTGAAAGCATTTTAGGCGCCAAAAAGAAAATTTCAACATTGTTATATTTTTTAAACTGGAAAGCTCTTCAATGGGTATGTAAAATAAGATAGTGTTAACATATAATAAAAATGTTATCCGTGGTAAATGTATTTTTGAGTTAAGATGTTATGTCTTTTTTGGAGTATTTTGCTTTGTTATCCATGTGTTCTCTGGAGTATAACTTTTGAGATCTAGGTAGATCTAGGATGTTATATATATGTGGTGAAAGGTATTAATGTGTACTATCATTTTGTGAAAAAATTAGCTGCGCCTAGCTGCGCCTTTTCATAAAAATCTGATTTCAAATGTCGTAATAAAATTAAAAAATATGGACATTTTTATGTTTTGGTTGGAGAATAATCGGAAACCCATTAATGTTATCAATTGGATTTCGGAAAAATTTAATAGACGTATATAATAATATATAATTTCAAAGATATCGCAGACAAACTTGGCTTTTGTGGCGGAATCTTAGCCGATTTTTACTAAATTTGGAACCTTTTTTATTAACTTATAACGTACCACAGACAAAACTATGAAATTTTAACATATGTATATAAGGGAGCTATTTCTATATCTGAACCGATTTCAATATAACTTGACAAACTTATTTGTAGTCCGAATTCCGTAACATTTTCCAAATTTTATTGTAATTTGATGGAATTTGCATGCTTGGTCAATCATTTGCCTGAAATCGGGCGAACATACATATATATGGGAGCTATATCCAGTTCTGAACCGATTTCAATATGATTTGTCAAAAATGTTTCTAGACCAAAATCCGTCACACATTTCGAATTTCATGAAGATTGGACATACATATCGGGTTTGGTGCCCAAATACCTAAAATCGGGCGAAAATATATATGGGAGCAATATCAAAATCTGAACCGAATTCAATATAACTTGGCAAACTTATTTGTAGTCCTAATTCCGTGGTATTTTCCAAATCGCATAAAAATTGGGCAGAATTTGCGCGTTTGGTCCATCAATTGCTTGAAATCGGGCGAACATATATACGGGAGCTATATGTATATATGAACCGATATGAACCAAATTTGGCATATTAGTTTCTAAGCCCATTATAAACATCTGTACAAAATTTGGAAGGTCTAGCTTGCCCCAGTGATTTGTTGCCTCGAAAACCTGTCATTGGTCCCATCGTGCAATGGTGGAAATAGGCTATATATTTTGTTGAATTTCGGAGAAGAGGGTTATCCCCCGTGCCCTAATTTTTTAATTGCGCTATATATGTAAAACTTACGAATGTTACAAATCAATGAAAATACCAGATGTGATACATAACGAAGCTTTGGTCTTATTGGAAAGCAAGTGTTTGGATTAGAAAGCAACATATCGATAGCTATAGCTTCATCAGGTATTTTAGATATACAATAAGAAGGTGGAAGACAACACAATCGGTCCTTCAGTTGCCCCTGGAAATTCATGCGAATGAAGGGTACACATGCAATATTAAGTAGAAGTTATCATTTGGAACGAATGTACGATTGCACATAAAAATTGCCTAGAAGCTTTAGATCTATTTTAAGGAAGGATTTAAGAAGCAATTCACGTTTAGATTTAGACAAACACCCCCAGTTCTACTACTGCAGCAGATGAAATAAATGTATGTCTCAAATTATCAGCTTTTTGGTGTTATGTTAAAATTGCATATCAACACCAACATTTTTGAAGACTACAAATAGTCACTTGTAGATCCCGACTAATTAGCGATGCAATTGATGAGTTAAGAAAAGGTAACATAAACAAGGGCCAGCAACGCGGACCGGGTCGGCTAGTAGCATATATAACTTTATTCCATATGTCATATCAATTGAAAGTGGTTTGTGCATGACCTTTTTTAATACATATTTAAATGGAATAAAAGTTATTTTAGGGCTGCTCATACAACTGCAAACATTTTTTGTTATTGTGTTGGTTTTGAAACACAAACATTTTGATAGTTTCCCAACATATCATTCAGTCTGATTTTATAACATTTACGAAAAACAATTCGTATAAATACATTCTAAATTTCACCCATAAGCTAATAATTAGCATACACATTCATTTTTTTCAAGAGAATCAAGTTTCGTTTATTCTCCAATGGCTACATAAGAATTTATAATTCAAATATGATGTTTTGTTCGAGTAATGTTGGTTTGTTGGGTTGTCTTGTGTAATGAAAAAATGTGTGTATTGAAAATTTTCATTTCAAAAACAAAAGCTCTCTTTTTCTATTGTGTGAGTGAGCAAACTGGCACACACCGACAGCACAAGTGCGCCCTTTGAGCAGCCCTATTTTAGTTAGTAATATACACAATGCCATTCATTCGGGAAACAGGAAATATTTTTTTGAGATTTTTTTTTTATTTCAAGTATTTTATGAAAAAGAAAAAAAAAATCCAATGTTATTTATGCGTGACCTTTTTAATAACCCTAATGTAGCCAAATCAGTCTACTATAAGATAAAAAAAGTAACAACTAGCGTTTCCAACAGGGTTTCGGAGTCGAGGTATTTTTGGCTCGACTCCGACTCCAGACAAGTTTTTTTCACGACTCCGGGTCGACTCCGAGTGTGAATTCCTATACCACTAAAAATTAATAAAATGTTCACAAATTTTTAACTTTTTCCTATATTTTGGCCTAGGCGACCTGACTTAACGCCCAACGGACATAACGCCCAAAAACAAATTTGGGCGTTATGTCCGCCCTGACCCCGGACTTAACGCCCAAAGTGAAATTGGGCGTTAAGTCCGCCCCCATAGCGGACATAAGGCCCATTGGGCGTTATGTCTGTTTTCCGAAATTAATGATTTTCCCTGTTCATAAGTAAAATTCAGATTTATTTTTTAAAAATAAAATTGAATTATACATATATGTATGTAATAAATAAATTAGCTTACTGAAATCATATAAAAATGTGTACGGGTTTTTTCAATAATTTGTGGACAAAATGGACACAACATTACAGTACCGTGATCGTTATGTTTTTCTTGTGGTTCCTCGAAACAAGGCTTACAAGCATGTAAAATATTTTTTAAAAATATTTCTTATAAAAGATTTTTCTGACGAGTAGATTGGCTTTCATCTCTGGATTAACTATCATATGTATGTGTTTCGTCTCATTTTTAGAAACATTTTGGATGTTACTTGTTTATTTGAAAGTTATTGTGTTGTTCTTGTGTGCTTGCGATACTTCTATAACGCCATACAAAATTGTGAATAAAACATTGAGCCATAGAACAAACCTGAATATGCTGGAAGCGATGGAGCAAAAGTCAAAAACGCGATTTCTTATAAAATATACCGTTTTCGACCTTTGCTCCATCGCTTCCAGCATATTCAGGTTTGCTCTAAGACTCAATTTTATTTACAATAAGGAAACAATTTTAAATACATATTTTTTTTTTTTTTTTTTTTGTAATTCATAATTATTTTATTCGTTATAATTTCATTACAATTGTAAAAATATTACCCCAGCGCCTTATAGGCTTTATAGGGGCGAGTTGTTTAAATTAAATGACGTGTATTTATATATTTTAATCAAATGAAGTATTATTTTTTATGTTATATGTATTTATATTTTTTATATTAACATTCTACCTCAGAAGCATCTCAATGTTATTTAATAGAAATGATTTATATTTTCTTTTAAAAGATGATAGTGTAGTAAGGTTTTTGATATGACTTGGGATGTGGTTAAATTCCAAGCATCCAATGTGTTCAATTCGTTGTTTCGTCAGTTCCAGACGGCTCCGTGCTACTCGCAAATTCGAACTATTTCTCGTATTAAACGACGATTGATTTATGTAAAATTGTATTGATTGTGGTCCAAGATTGTTTATGGCTTTAAACATATATGTCGATAGTTGCAACTTGTGTAAACCATACAACGGTAAAATCCTATTTGAAATGTTGGTGTATAGGGCGTGGGTAGGATATAATCGAGGCAAGTTAAAAACTATTTTAAGTGCTTTGTTTTGCAACCTCTGTAATGCTTTCAAGTGATCACTTCTCTTATACGCATATATCATTGCCATATAGTTAAAATGACTTTGAATTAGAGAATTGTATATTAACAATTTAGTTCTTTCATCAAACACATTCTTGAATTTGTACAAAACTCCAACAGCGGGTGCAACTTTCCTTTTCAAATCATCCATATGTAAATTCCACGCCAAATTATTTTGAATATGTACTCCTAAGTAACTCAATGATTGACATTCATAAACAAGCGTATTTCCAATATTTATATTGAAAGTCATATCATTTTGCAAACAGCGAGGTCGGAATCTAATGATTTTTGTTTTGCTTGAGTTTAAAACAAGTTTGTTCAACCGGCAGTACTCCATAATTAGCTCAGCATCATATTCCATTTGACCCTTAAGAACAAGTTCATGATTATATTGGTAAAAAAGAGCAATGTCATCCGCATACATTACTAATTTCCCATAGAGCTTCAGATTGGATAAGTCATTTAGATATATAGTAAATAATAATGGGCCCAGGACGCTTCCCTGTGGGACACCGTGCTTCACCTCTCCAACAACTCCTTGTATACCATCTATTTCTACATATTGTTTCCTATTCGTAATGTAACTCGCGAATAGTTTTAATTCTCTTCCTCTTACCCCATAGTAAGGTAGTTTTTGAAGCAGGATATTATGATCTACGAGATCGAACGCCTTAGAAAAATCGTAGAAAACTGCGCCTACCCCACCAACATTTGTATCAAGCCCTTTACAAATCAAGTTTACGACATTTACGACTGCTTCTTGTGTTCCGCTGCCCTTTTTAAATCCAAACTGCATAGGGTAGAGTTGATTTGAATTTTCCAAAAATGAGGCAAGCTGCTTGTGTAAAAGCTTTTCGAACAATTTATCTAGCAGTGGCAATAAAGCTATTGGACGAAAATCAGAAGGTCTGCATGCATTATTTGTCTTAGGAATCGGTACTATTTTAGCTATTTTTAGAACATCCGGGTACTTAGATATATTTATCATCGAATTGAATATTGAAGCAAGGTGTTCGCTAATGAAATCTTTCGATGCTACCAGAATTTTACCTGAAATGCCATCTGGTCCAGGACTTTTTGCAGTATCTATACTGGAAATTAATTCAGCAACATCTGCTTCTCTAACATATTCAAAAGTAAATGTTGAGTCTGTATATCTCATACTATGTAAATTATTCAAGTGATCGCCGTCATTGCATGATATCGCGTCTTTTAACATTAATGGAATATTAAGAAAATATTCATTCAATATATTGCATTTGGTTGTCATGTCGCTTATCGTGTCATCGTTATCATTTTTTAATAAAATCGGTTTCTTATCTTTCCTGCCCAGGCATTCATTAAGGAAATCCCAACATTTCCGGGGGTTTTGATCAATATTTTGGATATTCATTGTTACATATGAATTAAAGCTTGCTTTGGATGCAATTTTTATGATACGACTTATATGTTTTAATGTATCTTCAATTTCAGCAGTCCTACCTTGCTTTCTTCTCCTTGACAATAGTTTTTCTTTGTACTTTCTTAGCGACTGTAGATGTATATTTTCCCAAGGTGTTATCCTTGCTTTTGATTGAACTCCGAATTCCTTTACTGTAGTATTTTCCTTCACAATATTTTCCAAGGTGGAAGTAATATTCTGCATGTCGCTTGTAGGATCTCCAGAATTGGTGTAACTCCTAAAATAGCATTGAATATTTGAGTTTATATTAGGGTAATCATAGTATTTGATTACCCGTCGTGTTATTTCGCTATTTTTTATACCACTTTCCATTCGGCACCATAGTAGGTTGTGGTCCGATATTTCACACTCAATAGAATCAATATCCAGTTTGCTTGCTATATTACTATAAACATGGTCAATTGATTTCTTGCTACTTGGGCGTGAAACTAGTGCATGGCATGATTGATAATCCACAATGGAAAGAGTCGAAAGTAAATCTGATGATGGATATGGTATTAACAGATCAATATTCGAATCGCCGACCACTATAGATGCAGTTCGACATGGTCCACATAAGTCATGTTCCAAATACCTGAGGAATGCGTTCAAAGGACATTTAGGTGAACGATAAAATGTAGTAAATTTTATGGGGATTCCATTTACTAAGCACTCATTCAATGAAATACGAATAGCTTCGACAAAATCCTTACTTTCACACAGTTCTACAATATATGACAAATGTTCACGTACGTACAGTGATGTTCCACCATAGCCATCATATCGACAACAATGTATTGCATTATATCCTGGGATGTTATATATCTGTGTAACATCCTTTTCGAACCATGTTTCCTGGATAGCAATTATGTTCGGTAAGACTGGGAACTGAGCAACAAGAGATTTAAATTTATTAAATTTACTAAAAGAAGAGATGCTTCTGACGTTTACAGATACAAAATGAAAAATGTAAGCATTTCTATTATCAAAATATTCAATAAATGTGTCAATATTTGAAAAATATTTAGGTATATTTAACATTAGGATTTATTAAAAATAGAAAAAAAAGCAAAGAAAAATATATTATTAATCCCAAACATTAATTATGATTAACAGGAGATAAAAAAGGAACTTGACCCTCGTTTCTATTTTCATCATCGTCTTCTTCCTCATCATCGGATACTGGCACTATTCTCATAGATTTTCTTCCTTGGAATTTATTGGTTGCAGCTTCAAGCAATATGGCATCTACATCCTCTTTACGCCGAATTAGTTTTGGTTTGTTTAAAGCAGTCTTCTTAATATAAATTTTAGTACCATTTGTATAGATATGATTGTAGCCAACAGTTTTAAGAGTTTTGGTATATTTGAAAAGTTCCATAGATTCTCTGCTCAAGAAATCATTTACATAGACCAACTTTGTATCGTCGTTCTCCTTTAGTTTTTGCTTTGCTTCCATAAGTTTATTCTTCACAGTTTTTGAACTAAACTTTACAACTAATGACGTATTTTTATTGTTTGGATTTCTATTTTTAATGAAGTATGCTTCCTCAATATTTTCTTCATTTATTTTCACTCCTACAGTTCCAGTGAGTTCAATTACGGTTTCCACAGCACTTTTATTTTCACCCGCTTTCAATCCGTTTATGACACAATCGTTTTTTACTCGCTGATCATTAAGCATTTTTACAGAATCTTTCAACAATTTAACTTCCGACTTTAAAATTAAATTCTCTTTTTCAATGTTTTGAATTTTTTTAGAATTAACATTTATGCAATTCATTAACTCGTCGAATTTAGATGACATGAATTCAACAGAATTGGTTAGACGGTCTATTTTGTTCAATTTTTCTTCCATTCGTTGTAGTTGTTGTTGGATTTTCAAATCACTAGTTCCTGTGCAAAAATGGCATACAAATTCCTCTTCTTCTTCATCTAAAAGATGTTCATACTGCTTTTTATCTAATTTGGTACAAATTACATGATAATTTTTTGAACACTTATCACATTCGATATATTCTTCTTCCCCGTCTTTAATTTCAAGTTTGCACTGACCGCAAAATAGTTTCTTGGGTTTCACACTCCTGCGTCCTGTTTTTGACGGCATTTTTTTTATATAATATATTTATTCAATAGAAAAATCCTAGTTCTACGTTTTATTGTTGTTCCAAATGGGTACTCTCACTTGTATTGTAATAGCTTATTATAGTAACACGTTATAGCATACTTTTAGGCATGTTCAGTAACTCCGTACACTTAATTTTACTTTGAAATAAAATTTTTAAGCATATTTTTAGGGATTAATTACAAATTAAAGCTTTTTATAATTTAATTTCTTAATTTCGAAAAACTTCTCTTTTTAGCACTTATGTGTTTTTTGTAATTTATATTAATGAAAACGTCAAAAATCACTCTCAGCACTCTCAAATTTCTTGTTTTTTTTTTTTGTTTTCTTTATGCACATCTAAAAAATTCACTGTCGTTTGTTTTACATGTAGATTTTATTTTTAAGTAAAACCTTAGTTTTTTAAATGATATAGCTTTAGCAGCACTTAAAATAACTGCAGAGTTCATTAGTTTATTATATTTTCACTTTGTAAGAGCTTAAACGGTTATATATCTTATGCAAATCACTTTTTATTCAGAGCTTTATAAAAACACGTCTGTCTTGTTTCACTGTTTTTTCTCTCTCTCTCTAATATTTAATTTAACAACTTACGAAAACGATCGAACAAAAGTCGAAAACGGTATATTTTATAAAAAATCGCGCGCGCGATTTCTTATAAGGGATTGTCATGCAGGAATACACATGTATTACCCTTCCACGTTTTCGGCATTTTTAAAAGAAGGTCCAATTACAGGAAAACTATAAGTTTTACAAAAAAAATATATATATATATATTTTATAAAAAATGCTTAGAAAGCGTCACTAATATCATTTTCATATAAAATGTTAAGTTTTCACGCAAAAAATTCTCGGTGTTAAGTGGGTTAATTCCAAATTTTCCTATAGTCTTACTGTATCAATAGATTTGATCATCAATATTTCTCATCGGAAGGTTCGCCTTAATAAGGTAAAAATAAAAAATATTTTCGTTCAGCTCTCCCATACAACAGCAGTGATAATCATAACAAATTTTCAAAGTATAGAACTAAAACACAATATTTCAAAAATCCAGGTCATACGGAACATTCAATATTATGTGGAATAGAATTCATTCTTCGCACCATACGTGATCACTGATCAACTTTCAAATTTTCGTTTTTCCTATCTATACAAACCCGCAACCGAGTCTCAAAGCTTGTTTTTAAAATCAGTTCCACAGAAATATTAAAAAAAAAACTATCTTTAAAAACTATCTGCAACACGTTTTCTCTAAATGATTACTATGAATGCTTATAACAAAGATTCCCACGCTAAATGAACAGCTTGCAAAGAGACGCAAAAGCACAGAGGACATATCGTCGGTGTCATGCTTAAGTGTTCCATACGCCATTTTTGACATTTTGAGATAAAGGTACCTTACAAGGTTTTGAACCATGCTCTTTCAGATTTTTTGGTCGGTTTTTCTCTATCTCTTATATTTTCTGAGATATTCAGATGCCAGTATGTTCCATATCCGCTTTGTGACCAAAAAATCTTGTCGTTTTGTTCCATATCCATAAAGCCTAGCGTATGGAACAAAACATCTTTGAACTTTTTAGTCCCATATCCATGTCGTTTGGCGTATGGAACAAAAAGAAGCAAAAACGAATTGTTCCGCACCAAAAATGATGGCATTTGGAACAAAAAATTTCCCATTTTTGCCAAGTTACGGAAAAGTGTGGCGTATGGAACAAATTTTTTTAAAGGACTTGGTTTAAAAACTGAAGAATAATAGTTTCTAAATCCAAATATTTTTGAATATCGTATTGCTATATGAAAACGAAAATTTATCTATCGTTTAAACAAAAAATCCCTAGTCTAAAGCCAAAATTTTGATGTAAGTCCACAAAAATATACGCAAAAACGTCCATTCGACTTGAAGCTTACCGACTACAAAAATGGTATTATAAGAAAATCGCGTTTAAATGGATTATGTTACCTTAGAAATGCAAAATATCAATCCGTTTTTTCCGATCGAAATTTTTACCACAAAAAAAATATTGATAAGTGGAGGAAATCCCTTAAATAAGTGTTAAGGAAACCTATAATAATGGTCCTTATTGTATTTATATGAGAAAAATAAATGTTTCACTAAAGTCCTGATTTTTAAACTCCACAGTAGCACTTCATATAAGGGAGGTGGAACACGATTGATAAAAAGTGTTTTGGTTGAAATGTGACAAAACGTGTTCCATGTGACACAAACTGCCAAAAACATGAAAAAAGATTCCATGGAACAATTCAACAACTTTTTGCAATTATAACAAGTGAGAAAAGGCTATAGTCGGTACAGGGCCGACTATGTGATACCCTACACCGCTACCTCTGTGCATAATCTTTTCACTCGAAAACATTTCTTTTAGGGAGATACGAAAGTTTGATTGCAGAAAAAGGGATGCATTACCGACTATTGCGATATCTATATTATTTGATCACCTACGCCAACCTACTTAGCATAATTTTAAAGATGGGATTTTCTACTTTCTAAGTCAGGCTTTGCTTTTAGAAGATCCCCAACCAAAGGTGTGATATCCGTCATTATTATTAAAATCGCAAAAATGAAAATTTGGATTCTATTTGCGACTATTGCGATATCTTCGTTGTTCGACCACCTACGACATTCTACGTTACATCGTTGTAAAGGTGATATTTTCTACTTTCATTGCCAGGTTTTGCCTTTTATATACCCCGTATAGCCGCTGAGATATTTGCTGTGGAATAAAATGTTGACTTTTTCTCCAAATAAATTTTTTGCTCATTCCGACCCCTAAATATTATCCGACCATCACCAAAATCAATAGGCTTCTTTCTCTGTGAGACCTTCATTAACCCTCGAAATTTCGTGACAATCCGATCAAAATTGCGACCTGTAGCGTGATTTCCAAAAAAATGGAAAAATTGGATGTATTACCCATTATTGCGATATCTAAGTTAGTTGGTCACCTACGCCGACCTAGTTTGCATCATTGTAAAGATGGGATGTTCTACTTTCATAGTCAGGCTTTGCTTTTGGAAAGTCTCCAACCAACGCAGTGATATTCGTCATTATAATTAAAATGGCAAAAATGAAAAGTTGGGTTTTATTTGCGACTATTGTGATATCGTCGTTGTTTGATCACCTACGAGAACCCACTTTTTGGTATACCCTTATAGAAGCTGAGATATTCGCTTTGGAAAATACGTTGTCTTTTTACTCAAATACGTTTTTTGCCCATTCCGACCCCTAAATATTATCCGACCATCACCAAAATCAATAGGCTTCTTCATCTTTGAGACCCTCATTAACCCTCAAAAGTTCGTGACGATCCGATCAAAATTGCGACCTGTAGCGTGATTTCCAAAAAAATGGGTAAATGGGATGTATCACCGACTATTGCGATATCTCCGATATTCGGTCACCTATGCCGGCCTAGTTTGCATCATTGTAAAGATGGAATCTTCTACTTTCATAGTCAGGCTTTGCTTTTAGAAAGTCCCTAACCAAAGCTGTGATATTCGTCATTATAATTAAAATTGCAAGAATGAAAATTTTGGTCTATTGTAATATCTTCGTTGTTTGATCACCTACGAGAACTTACTTTACATAATTAGAAAGGTGATATTTTCTACATTTATTGTCAGGTCTTGCTTTTGGTATACCCCATACAGAAGCTGAGATATTCGCTTTGGAAGAAAACGTTGTCTTTTTATCCACATACGTTTTTTGCCCATTCCGACCCCTGAATATTATCCGACCATCACCAAAATCAATAAGCTTCTTCCTCTCCGGGACCCTCATCAACACCTAAAATTTCGTGACGATCCGATCAAAATTGCGACCTGTAGCGTGATTACAAGGTTTAGATGGACAGACGGACGGACGGACGGACTGACGGACGGACACACATAGCCAGATCGACTCAGCTCGTCGAGACATTCATTTTGGTATATATAAGTATGGGTCTACGAACATTATTTCGATGCGTTACAAACTTTTTGGGTAAAACCAACTTATAATACCCTCCCCACATAGTGGTGTAGGGTATAAAAATTTGCCGTAACTTCTAGACTATTACAGATATCTGACTAAAATAAACTACTGATATATTCTATGAGTTTAGTTAAGTAGAACTGAGCTCTTAAAGTATTGGATTATTGCACCATTTTTATCCTGTATGGCCTTAAACATTAACTTGAGTTTTTCTCGAATCAGGCAAATGGCGTATGGAACACTTAAGCATGACACCGACGATATGTATATATAAATACAGAAACAGTAGTGGTGCCTTGACAAATGAATAGCACGTCTCTAAAGTTATGTTTTTGCTGCTCTGAGGCTATTGTCGTTGTATCAGCTACACTAATAATTTATTTGAAACAACAGATTCTCGACAAGAAAAAATACGACGAGTTTGGTAAGCGTGGTTAGCAGCTTTGTGTGTCGAGGTCTGTGCATGACATCTACATGACTAGAAGCTTTTGTTATGGAAGTATGCTTTTGCTGTATAGACTTGTTAATACATTTATTTGCAGGTACATGTAAATGACATTTGTAAATGTTAAAGTCCCATGGTAACTAAACATGGATTAATGGTCCACATTTTATGTTTTTTCTTCACTTTTTTATGACTTTATGAGAAACCTTTGCTAGATCTAATGATAGGTAGATGCTTGTATTTTCCTTCAAATGGAAAAGTGAAAGTAATAAAAAATGCCTTAACAAGTGTATGTATATATGGCAAAAACCAAAAATCCTTTGCAATTCGATTTGAAAAAAATTAAAAAAAAAAAATTGCGAGTACATCTAAAATTTTTGACACAGAGGTTAAGAAAAAAATGCTGGTTTCAAATCTGTTCGCGGTCACAAAATTGGACGATGCGCGCAAAAGTTATAGTGGTTTTTATTCTCATATAAAGAAAAAATATTTATAAATATCTTATTTGTTGTTATGAGAAAATGTATGCATAATTCGTTAACAGCATTCCATATCTATTCGTAGAAGTTGAATAGTTATAAAATTTATTATTATTTTCGCGGAAAATCAACAAATAATAAAAAAAAATGAAGTAAATCCAAATTATCCTGTCCCAGAGTCCGTACAAACCCTCAAAAAATAAATTAAAAAATATATGCGGAATCTAGACAATGCCTAGAAAAATATGATACCAAATTCATAGAGATTGGGTACATAAATTGCATGTTATAGCAACAACAAAAGAGAAAATCTTATTGTTGGAAAATATTGTTGCAAATATATTTTTTGGTTTGATTCGAAAAATTAGAAAAAAAAGATTTGGGAGTTCTCCAACTATTTCGCTAAAATCCCATACAATAATTAATGTTTACTGCTAAAACTTCATCAAGAAATATGGTTTACCATCGTGAAAGCTTATTTGCTTACTGTGATAACTTATAAGGATAGGAAATTAAGAGTAATATTGAAATTACAATCATTAAAAAAATTTGGAAATTAAAAAGCCTATTATTCGCGAATTAGTTAAAATCAGTTGATGCGCATCCGTTTTTGAGTACAGCGAATTAATTTCTTTCAATATTTACCCAGCAAAATGTTCGATGCCAAAGATGACATTCAATCATGGGTGCAAGTGACCTAGCATGTCATGTTTTTAGCATCTTCATCGATGAATTTTATATGAGCGTGGACCCCAAAAGATGACGTTCTTTTCTGGATCCTAAGCATGTCATTTTAACCAATGCGTTGACATGTCATTTCCACCAATGCTTTGGCATGTCATTTCCACCAATGATTTGACATGTCATTTTCACCAATGCTTTGACACGTCATTTTCACCCATGCTTTGACATGTCATTTTCACCAACCCCTTGGCATGAAACTTTCATGTCTTGTTTGGAAAATGGAAATGCTGTATTGAAATATGGTTTTCATGAAAAACAAAACTCTTTATTAATTCAAACGAATTCATGAAATAGCTACAATTAATTTATCAGTTTAGTTTTTCAAAAGTTTACATCCAAAATTGCAATGTAATCACCACCGCTGCAACGCAAAAGATTACTTCCTCCGTTCTCCGCAACTGATATTCTTTCATCTTACAAAAGGTTTTTTCAATTATCTTCCCATCACCAGTTCAGATTCCAACATGGACTCCAAATGCACTCCTTTAAGTATTTTTATTTCGTAAATTACTTCTATTTTATAATTTTGTTATTTTATAACAACATTTTGGTAATTTATACTCTTTTGTTTAGTGACGGAAATATGTAGGGATCTACAACCCGGCTTACTTTAGGGATCTCTAAGAACAAAATGTAACGAACGGGGAGGAGAGACTTTTTATGGAAAATACCATTTATGCTTAATTAATTTATTTTTAATTGTTTCTTTCCAAAAGTAGTTTCTTCTTTATTTTCAGATTCTTGTTCCTTTTCGTTTCGGACTTTTTTTTCAAATTCCAAGAAGCGAGATTTGATTGATTTCATTCTATGTCAGATTTAGAACAGACAAGGGAACTTTTAAAATAGCAATGTGTGCAGTCCGATTCTATTTTTAGCTCGATGGTTGGGACTTCATATTATACCAATTGTTTTGAAGTTTTAGTTGTTTGATATGCAGGAAATGTAAGACAACATCACGACGACAGTTCTAACAACTTTGGTCTGTTCCAGAACCTGCAAGAATCTACTAATTTTTACTACGATAACAATTTTTCCTTTATGTTATCGGAAAAAATAGAGAACACCTTCCGTCAAATTTTGCTGGGTATGTTTCACTCAGCGGCCATTGTGTGCTGAAGTTGCATCTCACAATGCCAAAAACCTTAAAGTGGGCAAAAATCGCGCAATTTACATACGATTTTGATGCGCATCCGGTTTCAGTAGCACCCATCAAAAATACGTCTATATACATATATTTAAAATAGATTCTTTAAGAACCGCGGATGAGCATCAACATTCTATTTTTGGTAAAAAACACATATTACTCGCGAATCTCTGTAGTTTATGACACGAGTTTTCGCACATATTATAATCGCGTAGAAAGTATTCCATTTATGTAAAAAATGTTAAAGAAAATCGCGGTTTAGTACGCCGATTTGTCAAAATACATTTTTGCCGATTTTCGTGTTTCCAAGGTATCTATATCCGCGGTTTTAGTGGATGGATTCGATCGCGGAAGGTCTCATTAGATCCGTCGGAAAGGAAAAGGAAATTTAATGGCACTTGTAAATTCAAAACGCAAAAAATAGGTTTCTTAAAAAAAATTCACGCATCAAATACTGACCATTATGTTTGGTTTACATTCGGCGTCTTTTCGTGATTTCGAAGGCGTTTCGTGATTTCGCGCGGAATCATGCAAAATTTATCATGATTTCGCATACAAAAATGAAATCATCTCATTTCACGATTTCAGCGAAATTAACATCGAAATCACAGTACACATGATATACAACCTTGCTTTTGCCTAAAAAAGTACCAAAAGTTGCAACACTTTTCACGTATCACAATAAACAAGGTAGATGTGCGAATTGCTGAAACAACAAATTTTAGTATCAAAATTTGTAAACAACGTGAAAAATATTAAATAACTTTCTTACAATGCTATTTTTCATTGTGTTCCCGTACTTTTTTAATGGTAATTTTAGAAAATAGATCTAATTGTAAAAAAATTTCTCCCCCATACAAATTTCCTAAAAATACGGAAACGGGAAATGACGGAAATTGCAAAAACTCCAGCAAAAATGTCAAAATCAACGTATCAGCTATAATATTAGATACCAATGAACATATGAACATGCTTGCTGCTAGTTTCTAATAGGCCAAAATTGTATGGCAGAAAACAGGAGAAGAGGGTGTTATTCGGCGCTATTTTTGTTTAAAGAGAACTGCAAGTCTTGCTAGATTTCGGAGTACGGGAACGCATTTTTAGCACTAAACGGGACAACTACTGCATGTACTAATATTTTGTAGGTTCTGAGCACAACTTTTATCTATCAAAATTTATTATTATGATGTCTCAACTATAAAATCATTATTTATTTTTTTTATTTTTTGGTACTATACACAATTGATATGATATATAGATAATTTTACGATAATTTTTTAAATAAAGTTGTAAAGTTCTGTATTGTCGAATATTTTTGATGTTTAATTCAATTTACAACAACTTGTTTTGAAAATTCATGTTCAATCAGCTGCGTATATGCATCTACCTTGATCATTGTCATATGTTTGAAATCAACAAAAAATAAGTGTAAACTACGGGATGTATTTCAGGATTTCGTGAAATCCAATGGATTTTGGAGCGCAAGTGTAAACTTGGCATTAGACTCCAATTACTAGGATGCTGTTATGAGTTTTGAATATTATCTTGTTGCGCGTCAGAATTATTAAAAAAAATTCAAAAAACCCTGAAATTCCGGCTTCAAAATGTCAGCATCAATTTTAGGTGGATGCAGTGGATATATTGAAAAATTATACACTAGTATCATATTGCCCATGAAGTATTCTTTGAGTCTTTCTTTGGGCATATGTCTATAAAATGTAAGGTTAAGCCAGAAATCGGAAGGGAGCATAAAAATACTTGTTGGCTCAACCCATTTTTACCTATTTTTCTACAGCTTCCACGTAAATTAATTTTAATGGTCGACCTTATGGGATTCCTCCTAAACCACTTCATTTTAAAGATTTTAATCATACTATATAGAATATGTTAACAGTTCGCGAATTCTGAATGGGCGAAAATCGGATTCATCGATTGTAAAAATTGTTGGTTTTCGCCATATATGGATATGAGTTATGAGGGCACATTGTAAGGCTGGTTACAACATTAAAAAAATTAAAAAAAAAACTTGGACAATATTCACATACATACATGGTGCGCCTAAACTAACTTTAAATGAACGGAGCTTACACCTGGGAAGTTTTTGCGGATTCTGAAACTACAATGTTATAGATGAGAAAATAAAAAACCGTCGCACTGTGGGTGAAATTCAGATCTTGCAGGGAAAAAGTCCGAAAATTGACTGAGAGGTAAGTAAAAAACATTAACGCAGTATTTTTCTAAACATACCAGTGGATCCAAAAATAATAAAAAGTATTGCATTAAACGGTTATTGGCCGTTTTAACGGTTCATTTATTTTTTGTGATAATTTGTATGTTGCCAAGTAATATGGAAAAATGAATGAAAATATTACACTAATTTATTTTTATCGGAGAAATTGGAAGCAGGTTAAATTAAAAAAATATTGTAGGATTACTTGTTGTTGTAAATATTCTGTAAAAAAAATCTTTGAACGATTATATGAGATTTTTTCTTCTTGGAGCGCTTAGAGTAAGGTGCAACTAATGGGAAACTCACGGAAACACAATAGGACTTTTAATTCTTATATTACATCCTCCAAAGTAGCTATTCTTAAAATTTCGTTTGCCTTTTTTTAAGTTATCACCAATTTTATAAATCCATTTTTATATGAAAACTAGCTGAACCCGGTGCGCTTCGCTACCCCTTATATTGATATGCATTTGAAATTTTACGGATTTTTTGAAATCAGAAAGACATCAAATTCAAAAATTTAAAGTAAAGTATTTATTGTAATGCTTTAGGATATACAATGTTTTTTGTTTTTCCTTCAGGAGCGTAAACAAACAAATCGGCCGGTCTACCAACACGTGAACATGCAACGTAGAGCTGACCATGAGAAAAGCAAGAACATGCTAAATTTAGGCCGCATACACGAAGAGTCTGTCCTGCAATCTTTCAAAATTGAAGGGCGTTTCTGTTGCTATTAGCAACAGCAGTACATCTGAACCAATATACTTCCCAGTAATAATCGTTGCCTCAATTAAATAGTTATGTAGTTTTTTACTGTTAAACTTGTATCATTGCAAAGCGAGGTGGGTCTATGTTTATTAATAAAATAATAGGAACACCAACTTTTAGCACTAAATTATGTGGTGGAAAGCCTGGATTTGTACGTTCGTGCATTTCCTGAAATTCTTTCAATATAATTTACCAATTTGTTTTGTAGACCAATTTCCGCCACACATTCCAAATTTCATTGAAAGTGGGATTACATAGCGTGTTTGGTGCATCAAATACATGAAATCGGCCGAAAATATATATGGGAGCTATATGTAAATCTGAACCGATTTCAATATAATTTGACAATTTTTTTGTAGATCAATTTCCGCCACATATTTCAAATTTCATTGAAATTGGACATAAATAAGGTGTTTATTGCATAACATACATGAAATCGGCCAAAAATATATATTGGAGGTATATCCAAATCTGATCCGATTTCATTATAATTTGGCAAACACATTTCTAGGATCAATTCGTCAAAGATTCCAAATTTCGACAAAATTGAACATACATGGCGTGTTCGGTGTAGAAAATACCGATTTCAAAATAGTTTGGAACATTTATTTCTGCAATAAATTCCGTCACACATTCCAAATTTCATTGGAATTCGGCATACAAAACGTGTTTTATGCATCATATGCATTAAATCGGCCGAAAATATATATCTAAATCTGAGCCAATTTCAAATTACTTTGGCAAATTTATTTTTTAACCTAATTCCGTCACACATTCCAAATTTGAAGACTGTATCGATAATCGTTCGTTAGATATCAGCATACAAAGTCTACATTTTTTGGAGGTACCTTTCGATCCTGAGGCTATATCTCCAGATCGGGGCGGAATTTTTAAGAATTATATATCCTGTGACACTTTCAGGTCATGTGGTAATATACTCTGAAAGTTTCAGGAAGATCGGTTCAGCGGTTTTTGAGTCCATAAACTTCAAACAAACAAACAAACGTACAAACAGTTTCCTCTTTTATAGATATAGATACCGCACAAATTTCATTGAAATAAATATGGGAGCTATAGCCAAATCAACACCGATTTCAATAATTATTTCTACACCAAATTTAGTTACACATTGGACATACATAGCGTCTTTGGGGCATCAAATACATGAAATCGGCCGAAAATATATGTATATAGGAGCTATATCCAAATCTGAAGCGATTTCAATATAATTTGGCATACTCATTTCTACAACAAATTTAGTCACACATTCCAAATTTCATTGAAATTGGACATACATAGTGGGTAGGGTGCATCAAATACATGAAATCGGAAGAAAATATATATAGGAGCTATGTCCAAATCTGGACCGATTTCAATATAATTTGGCACACTCATTTCTACAACAAATTTAGTCACACATTCCAAATTTCATTGAAATTGGACATACATAGTGGGTTGGGTGCATCAAATACATGAAATCGGCCGAAAATATATATAGGAGCTATATCCAAATCTGAACCGATTTCAATATAATTTGGCATACTCATTTCTACAACAAATTTAGTCACACATTCCAAATTTAATTGAAATTGGACATACATAGTGGGTTGGGTGCATCAAATACATGAAATCGGCCGAAAATATATATAGGAGCTATATCCAAATCTGAACCGATTTCAATATAATTTGGCATTCTCATTTCTACAAAACAATTTAGTTACACATTCCAAATTTCATGGAAATCGGACATATATAGCGTGTTTGGTACATCAAATACTTGAAATCGGACGAAAATATATATAGGAGCTATATCCAAATCTTGACCGATTTCGATATATTTTGGCTCATTTATTTTTAGGCTAAAATCCATTACACATTTCAAATTTGGAGTCTGTATCTGTAACCGTTCTATAGATATTTGTATACAAAGTTTAAATTTTTTGGAGGTACCTCCGATTCTGATGCTATATCTCCGGATCAGAGCGGGATTTCGAAACTTTTTATAGCCTATGTTACTTTCAGGCGATGTAGTAATATACCCTGAAAATTTCAGCAAGATCGGTTCAGCGGTTTTTGAGTCTATAAATTTCAAACAAACAAACAAACAAACATACAAACATTTTTCTATTTTATATATATAGATACATAATATAAAAATGTGCATTTGTGTGGGGGCTATACCAAAACGCGAACCTAAGTGGATAATTTTTGGTGTTTAGGTGTCTTGTCTATTAAAAACCCGAAAACTAAATTTACATTCGTTTCCGTTGGAAAATGTTGATAAAACCATCTTAATTCTGGTAATTCGCCTTTACATGGGCGCTATACCAAAACTTGGATCTACGTCGAACATTTTTGGTAGAGGGGTTTTGTGTGTACTTAGAACCCGAAATACCAAAGTACAGCCAATATGGTTGGAAAATGTGACGAATATCTTCAAAATACCTAAAATCGGGGGCTATACCAAACCGTGGACCAATGTGTCCCATGATTGAAAATAATGATTTCTACCCCCGAATATCCAAAATACCAAATTGAAGCAAAATTTACAGTAAACTGTGGTCTTAATAACCAAAATATCTTACCGGAGGTACCGTTATAAGCGGATATGCTGTAACGATGAGCTATATTCATCATATCTATCTATATATATAAATGAGCTTGGTGATAAGTGATTGACTGACTGACTGACTGACTCATCATCAACGCCCAGCCAAAACGGCTAAAGCTAGGAGCTTGAAATTTTACCAGTGGGTCACTGTTGATGCAAATGTGCGAGATAAGGCCGGGTTTTAGAAAATTCGTCCTGGAACCACAAAAAATAACAACAACAAAAATCCATATTTTTCATTATTATTACGTACTTATTCACTTAGTTGGCCCTCTGCAAGACATGTGTCAAATTAACAATGCTATAACTTCTTGATATCGTAAGATATCACACATAATTTCAAATTTTGTAGTTTACTTCTAGGCGCACTTATTTTATCGTAAACCACTAAATAATGGAAAGACAAGACATTTGTTATCTTCCATTGCAACAGATGTCGCAGTTGGTGATAATGGTATAAACAGGTGTCGCACAAAACATTTTCATTCGTTAAAATACAGTTAGAAAAGATGATTACAAATGATGCATTTGTAAAAATTTTGATTTTCAATTTAAAATTAAAACAAAAATTCTTTCAATAAATGATGTTGGGTTTGTTGAACAAATGAGTTGCTGTTGAAGACAACATTAGGGGAATAAATTCAGAAATCGGCCAGAAATAACAACAACTAAAAACTGTATGGACCTCACTTTTTGGTAATAACTAAATGTTTGCAAATCAATGAAAGTGCAATAAAATTGTGCATATTACCACGATTTATTTGCAATTAAGAATTTTATCGTATATGGAGATGTACAGTCATAACTATTCAATTTCAAAATCTGTAATTTGAAGAAATCTCTAAATAATTAATGAAATCAATAATAGGCCCCAGGAATATAGGAATTTGGTATGGAAATCAAGGTTGGGAAGTGGTGCTTCTAAAAGGAAATGGTTTGGAAAATTACCAATCATGTGTACGAAAAGTACTAAATGGTACTAAATTTAGTACAATTTAGATTTGGTTGAACGTAAAGAGCTGGAAACCTGAAATTTGGAATTAAGGTTACTGTTGTAGTGTAGGATTGAGATATGAGGGTAGTTTTGGAAATTCGTGCTTATGTGTACGAAAAGTACTAAATAGTACTAAATTTGGAACAAAAGGGATTTGGGTGAAGGGATAGAACTGGAATCCTGATATTTGGAATTGAGATTACTGTTGGAGTGTAAGATTGAAGAACTTTTGGAAATTCGTACTTATGTGTATGAAAAGTACTAAATGGTACTAAATTTGATACAATGGGGATTTGGGTGAACGGATAATAGCTGGAATCTCGAAATTTGGAATTGAGATTACTGATGGGGTGTAGGATTGAGGTAGTTTTGAAAATTCGTACTTATGGGTACGAAAAGTACTAAATGGTACTAAATTTAGTACAATTTGGATTTGAATGAACGGATAGAGCTGGAAACCTGAAATTTGGAATTAATATTACTGTTGAAGTGTAGGATTGAGATATGAGGGTGGTTTTGGAAATTAGTACTTATGTGTACGGAAAGTACTAAATGGAACTAAATTTTGTATAATGGGGATTTGGGTGAACGGATAGCGCTGGAATCTCGAAATTTGGAACTGAGATTACTGGTGGAGTTTAGAATTGTGGAAGTTTTGGATATTCGTACATAGGGTACGAAAAATACTAAATAGCACTAAATTTGGTACAGTTTCGATTTGGGTGAACGGATAGAGCTTGATTCCTCAAATTTGGACTGAGGATCACTGATGAAGAGTAAGAAAGATGCACCAAAGGGTTTTTGGAAACTTGAGTGTACGAAAAGTACTAAATGGTACTAAATTTAGTACAATTTGGATTTGGGTGAACGGATAGAGCTGGATTCCTGAAATTTGGAATTGATATTACTGTTGGAGTGTAGGACTGGGGAAGTTTTGAAAATTCTTACTTATGTGAATGAAAAGTACTAAATGGTACTAAATTTGGGACAATGGGGATTTGGGTGAACGGATATAGCTGGAGTCTCGAAATTTGGAATTGAGATTACTGGTGGGGTGTAGAATTGAGGTAGTTTTGAAAATTCGTACTTATGGGTACGAAAAGTACTAAATGGTACTAAATTTAGTACAATTTGGATTTGGGTGAACGTATGTATGTAGCTGGAAACCTGAAATTTGGAATTAAGATTACTGTGAAGTGTAGGACTGAGATATGAGGGTGGTTTTGGAAATTCGTACTTATGTGTTCGAAAAGTACTAAATTTGGTACAATAGGGACTCGAGTGAACGGACAGAGGTGGAATCCTGAAATTTGAAATTGAGATTATTGTTGGAGCATAGGATTGGGGAAATTTTGGAAATTCGTATATATGTGTACGAAAAGTACTAAATGGTACTAAATTTATTACAATTTGGATTTGGGTGAACGGATAAAACTGGAATCCTGAATTTTAAGTATTTCAATTTTATTTATTTTAATTTAAAGTATGAATTTTAGTAAACGGAAAGAGTTAGAATTTGCAACCCGTTCGCGGCAGGCTATAGATGTAGAATTTGGATTTGGGTGACGGATAGTGTTTGAGTCCTGAAATTTGAAATTAGGATTACTATTGGAGTGTAGGACTGAGGTAGTAAGGGTACGGAAATTACTAAGTGGTACCACCTGTGGTACAATTTGGATTTGGGGGAACGGATAGAGCTGGAATCCTGGAATTTGGTCAGACTGCTGTTGGAGTATAGGATTGAGATGGAAGTAGTTTTTGAAATTCGTACTTATGGGTACGAAATGTACCAAATGGTACAACTTGGATTTGAGTGCACGGATAGTGCTGGAATCCTGTTATTTGGAATTATTGTTACTGTTGAAGTGAAGGATTAAGGTTGTTTTGGAAAATCGAATTGTACAGAATTTGGTACAATTTGTTTTTGTGTAAAGGGGTTTTTGGAAATTCGTCGTAGAAAGGTACGAAAAGTGCTAAAGTGTACTAAATATGGAATCCATTGTATTAGGCAAACGCGAAGAGCTAGAATTCTAAAATTTTGAACGAGTGGTCATTGATGGAGAGTTAGGAAGATGTACCAAAGGGTATTTAGAAACTCGACCTATAAGTGTACGAAAAGTACTAAAAGTTTCTAAATTTGGAGCCAATTGCATATTTTCAATGGATAAAGCTAGAATCTTCAAATTTGGTATGGGAATCAAGGTTGGGAAATGGCGTTGAAATAAGGAAATGGTTTTGGAAGTTCGTATTTATGATTACGAGCAGTAATAAATTTGGATTTGGGTGAACGGATAGAGCTGGAATTCTGAAATTTGGAACTAAGATTACTGCCGGACAGTAGAATTGAGGTAGTTTTGGAAATTCGTACTTATGGGTACAGAAAGCACTAAATTTGGTACAATTTAAATTTTAGTAAACGGATAGTGTTGGAATTAGGAATTAAGATTACTGTAGGAGTGTAGTATTGAGGAAATTTTGAAAAGTCGTACGTATGGGTACGAGAAGTACTAAATGGTACTAAATATGGTACAATATGGATTTGGGTGAACGGGTAGAGCTGGAATCCTGAAATTTTTGTTTGGGAAAGAAATGGTACTAAATTTGATACAATTTGGATTCGGGTGAATTAATAGAGCTGGAATCCTGAAATTTGGAATTACGATTACAGTCGAAGAGTAGGATTCAGGTTGTTTTGAAAAAGCAAACTTATGGTTACGAAAAGCACTAAATGGTACTAAATTTAGTACAATTTGTATGTAGGTGAACGGATAGCGGTGGAATCCTGCAATTTGAAAGTATGATTATTGTAGCCCTGTTGCGTTGAGGAAGTTTTGAATATTGGTACGAAAATTCTAAATTGTTCTAAATTTAGTACAATTTTAATTTGATTTAACGGATAGAGTTTGAATCCTGAAATTTGGAAGTAAGATTACTACTAAAGTGAAGGATTGAGGTAGTTTTGGAAAATCTTACTTATGGGTACGAAGAGTTCGACTTGATACTAAGTTTGGTACAATTTGGAATTGGACGAACGGATACAGCTGGAATCTTGAGATTTGGAATTACTGTAATTATTATGGAATTTACTGTAATTATTTTGTATTAATGTCCGTGTATGGCTGAGATATGTCGTCGAAATACGTACCATAAGTATACGAAAATTACTTAATGGTACTCAATTTGTTTTTGGGTGTAGGGACAGTGCTGGAATTTTTATTTTTTGGAGTTAGGGTGTGTATTGGTATGCAACGTTGATCTCGCTGTTAATGTGTAAGGGTGAGATACGGCTGATCTTTTTGAAAATCGAACTTAAGGGGTACGTACAGTACTAAGTGCGACAAAATTTTCAGTGTTTGTCATTTCCATATTATATATTGTTTATTTGTTTTTTTTTATATCCTTTCCGCATACGAAGTAGCGGGCATTTTGCTAGTTCAATATAAAGAACATCTGTACCGAATTATAGACGCTTACCTCAATTAGTTTAGGAGTTATTAATTTTCCCCCGCTAGATTTGGCCCACAGTCCCGGTGAGGAATTTTTAAATAAATCGCGGTCTAATGTCACATTTTTAGGTTTTTTTTTTAGGTTTTTAGGATTTTGCATGGAAACCACAATTCCTATTGAAATGGAAATATAGAATATTTTGTAGCTGTGAAAATTCTCTACACGATTGAACGTTACGACATTTTCCTGGGTTTTATAATTTTTGAGACGAAGGAGTTCATGTAGATGTTATGCAAAGACCTCGTTACACAAAGCCTCTAAACACTCTTACCAAACTCTTTGTAATTGTCTCGTTCTAAATGTTTTGTTTACAAAAAAATATTAATTTAGTTAAATCAGCAGAGATGCCAGTAACAACTATAATAACCTCAGAAAAGATAAGCCAAAAACAACACTAGCTTTCATCTAAATTATTGCAAAAGCACATCTGTACAGACTTGTTGTTCATTTGTCAAAGTACCACTGCTCCTACTTATTTATATACGTTTCTCTCTCTTTTCAAATTTACATAAAAAATATATGCATAAAGGAACTATAACACTATGACACAAAACTTACAAAACGAATTTTTTGCAGCGGTTCTGGTGTAGAAATCTGTTTTGTTGGAGCCAGTTGGTTTCTTTAGGTCACTTCATTTTTATACCCTACACCACTATGTGGGGAGGGTATTATAAGTTGGGTTTCGCTAAAAAGATTGTAACGCATCGAAATAATGGTCGTAGACCCATACATAAACATACAAATATATAAAAAAAGAATGTCTCGACGAGCTGAGTCGATCTGGCTATGTGTGACCATCCGTCTGTGCATTTAAACTTTGTAATCACGCTACAGATCGAATCGTCACCACATTTTGTGTGTTGATGGTGTTCCCGGAGGGGAAGAAACTTATTGATTTTGATGATGGTCGCATAATATTTAGGGGTCGGAACGGACAAAAAACTTATTTGGAGAACAAGTGAGAAAAGGATATAGTCGGGACGGGGCCGATTATGTGATAATCTACACCACTACCCCTGTGCATAAGCTTTTCACTCGTATACATTTCTCAGCTTCTGAAAGGGTGCAATAAAGACTTGTAAAATGCTAATCATTAAGACCAACAAAGCTTTCAATCAATACCAGGTAGATGTCGACAGTACTACAATATTACATTAAATATTAATTATTTTGGTTCAGTTCTCCTTAAGTCATAGGTGAAAATTTTAGTATCTCCCTAAAAGAAATGTTTACGAATGAAAAGCTTATGCAGGGTATCACATAGTTGGCCCCGTCTCTACTACGAGGGGTACTAAAAAACCTTCTGGCCTAGGCAACTCGCAGTGTCGCCAGGTGCCATTTGAATTTTTTGGAAAGTTTGACAGTTTTCAGCCTAGGTAAGTTTGACATATGACCATGTGTTGGGTTGTTTGCAGTGGATTGATTGAGACACCTCCAAAACATGATTTTTGAAAGGTTTTACAACATCTTCGGGCAAAGAAAATGGTTAACCACGCCTTTTTTTCTTGATTTGCTGGAATCAAATGAAGTCACTGGATTTCCAGTCGGGGCTCTACGGCGTATGACCCATTAATTCCACGTTTTGTCCCGCCAAACAGGCGCTGGTTTGAATCGATGTGAGGGAGCTCGCATTGTCACGAAATCTTCGATGCCGAGGATGCTATTGAATCATGGGTGCAAGTGATCTGGCATGTCATCTTTTAAGCATTTTCACTCATGAATTTTATATTAGCGTGACCACCATAAGATGACATTCATTTTCGGATCTTTAGATGACATTCATTGTCGGATCATAAGCATGTCATTTTGGCCAATGCTTTGACATGTCATTTTCACCTACCCTTTGGCATGACATTTTCATGTCTTGTTTGGAAAATGGAAATTCTGTATTGAAATATGATTTTCATGACAAAACAAACTCTTTATTAATTCAAACTAATTCATGAAATAACTTGAACTAATTTATCAGCATAAAGTTTACACCCAAAATTTCAATTTTATCACCGCCGCTGCAGCGCAACAGAGTTTACTTCGTCCACTCTCAGCCACTGATTTTGTTTCATCTTACAAAAGCTTTTCTATTATCTTCTCATCACCAGTTCAGATTTCGACATGGATTCCAATAGCACTCCTTTAAGAATTTCTAGTTCGTGAACCTACATTTAATTTGTAATTTTATAACATAAAGCAATCATGCAATCATTTATAAACAGGCCACGAAAACTTGTTGCGTATTTATCCTCTGTTGAAGTTTATAGTTTTTAAAAATATCTTTGCAATCAAGGAACTATAACACTATGACACAAAGCTTACAAAACGAATTTTTTGCAGCGGTTCTGGTGTAGAATTCTGTTTTGTTGGAGCCAGTTGGTTTCTTTAGGTCACTTCATTTTTATACCCTACACCACTATGTGGGGAGGGTACTATAAGTTGGGTTTCGCTAAAAAGATTGTAACGCATCGAAATAATGGTCGTAGACCCATACATAAACATGCAAATGTATCAAAAAAGAATGTCTCGACGAGCTGAGTCGATCTGGCTATGTGTGACCATCCGTCTGTGCATTTAAACTTTGTAATCACGCTACAGATCGAATCGTCACCACATTTTGTGTGTTGATGGTGTTCCCGGAGGGGAAGAAACTTATTGATTTTGATGATGGTCGCATAATATTTAGGGGTCGGAACGGACAAAAAACTTATTTGGAGAACAAGTGAGAAAAGGATATAGTCGGGACGGGGCCGATTATGTGATAATCTACACCACTACCCCTGTGCATAAGCTTTTCACTCGTATACATTTCTCAGCTTCTGAAAGGGTGCAATAAAGACTTGTAAAATGCTAATCATTAAGACCAACAACGCTTTCAATCAATACCAGGTAGATGTCGACAGTACTACAATATTACATTAAATATTAATTATTTTGGTTCAGTTCTCCTTAAGTCATAGGTGAAAATTTTAGTATCTCCCTAAAAGAAATGTTTACGAATGAAAAGCTTATGCAGGGTATCACATAGTTGGCCCCGTCTCTACTACGAGGGGTACTAAAAAACCTTCTGGCCTAGGCAACTCGCAGTGTCGCCAGGTGCCATTTGAATTTTTTGGAAAGTTTGACAGTTTTCAGCCTAGGTCAGTTTGACATATGACCATGTGTTGGGTTGTTTGCAGTGGATTGATTGAGACACCTCCAAAACATGATTTTTGAAAGGTTTTACAACATCTTCGGGCAAAGAAAATGGTTAACCACGCCTTTTTTTCTTGATTTGCTGGAATCAAATGAAGTCACTGGATTTCCAGTCGGGGCTCTACGGCGTATGACCCATTAATTCCACGTTTTGTCCCGCCAAACAGGCGCTGGTTTGAATCGATGTGAGGGAGCTCGCATTGTCACGAAATCTTCGATGCCGAGGATGCTATTGAATCATGGGTGCAAGTGATCTGGCATGTCATCTTTTAAGCATTTTCACTCATGAATTTTATATTAGCGTGACCACCATAAGATGACATTCATTTTCGGATCTTTAGATGACATTCATTGTCGGATCATAAGCATGTCATTTTGGCCAATGCTTTGACATGTCATTTTCACCTACCCTTTGGCATGACATTTTCATGTCTTGTTTGGAAAATGGAAATTCTGTATTGAAATATGATTTTCATGACAAAACAAACTCTTTATTAATTCAAACTAATTCATGAAATAACTTGAACTAATTTATCAGCATAAAGTTTACACCCAAAATTTCAATTTTATCACCGCCGCTGCAGCGCAACAGAGTTTACTTCGTCCACTCTCAGCCACTGATTTTGTTTCATCTTACAAAAGCTTTTCTATTATCTTCTCATCACCAGTTCAGATTTCGACATGGATTCCAATAGCACTCCTTTAAGAATTTCTAGTTCGTGAACCTACATTTAATTTGTAATTTTATAACATAAAGCAATCATGCAATCATTTATAAACAGGCCACGAAAACTTGTTGCGTATTTATCCTCTGTTGAAGTTTATAGTTTTTAAAAATATCTTTGCAATCAAGGAACTATAACACTATGACACAAAGCTTACAAAACGAATTTTTTGCAGCGGTTCTGGTGTAGAATTCTGTTTTGTTGGAGCCAGTTGGTTTCTTTAGGTCACTTCATTTTTATACCCTACACCACTATGTGGGGAGGGTACTATAAGTTGGGTTTCGCTAAAAAGATTGTAACGCATCGAAATAATGGTCGTAGACCCATACATAAACATGCAAATGTATCAAAAAAGAATGTCTCGACGAGCTGAGTCGATCTGGCTATGTGTGACCATCCGTCTGTGCATTTAAACTTTGTAATCACGCTACAGATCGAATCGTCACCACATTTTGTGTGTTGATGGTGTTCCCGGAGGGGAAGAAACTTATTGATTTTGATGATGGTCGCATAATATTTAGGGGTCGGAACGGACAAAAAACTTATTTGGAGAACAAGTGAGAAAAGGATATAGTCGGGACGGGGCCGATTATGTGATAATCTACACCACTACCCCTGTGCATAAGCTTTTCACTCGTATACATTTCTCAGCTTCTGAAAGGGTGCAATAAAGACTTGTAAAATGCTAATCATTAAGACCAACAACGCTTTCAATCAATACCAGGTAGATGTCGACAGTACTACAATATTACATTAAATATTAATTATTTTGGTTCAGTTCTCCTTAAGTCATAGGTGAAAATTTTAGTATCTCCCTAAAAGAAATGTTTACGAATGAAAAGCTTATGCAGGGTATCACATAGTTGGCCCCGTCTCTACTACGAGGGGTACTAAAAAACCTTCTGGCCTAGGCAACTCGCAGTGTCGCCAGGTGCCATTTGAATTTTTTGGAAAGTTTGACAGTTTTCAGCCTAGGTCAGTTTGACATATGACCATGTGTTGGGTTGTTTGCAGTGGATTGATTGAGACACCTCCAAAACATGATTTTTGAAAGGTTTTACAACATCTTCGGGCAAAGAAAATGGTTAACCACGCCTTTTTTTCTTGATTTGCTGGAATCAAATGAAGTCACTGGATTTCCAGTCGGGGCTCTACGGCGTATGACCCATTAATTCCACGTTTTGTCCCGCCAAACAGGCGCTGGTTTGAATCGATGTGAGGGAGCTCGCATTGTCACGAAATCTTCGATGCCGAGGATGCTATTGAATCATGGGTGCAAGTGATCTGGCATGTCATCTTTTAAGCATTTTCACTCATGAATTTTATATTAGCGTGACCACCATAAGATGACATTCATTTTCGGATCTTTAGATGACATTCTTTGTCGGATCATAAGCATGTCATTTTGGCCAATGCTTTGACATGTCATTTTCACCTACCCTTTGGCATGACATTTTCATGTCTTGTTTGGAAAATGGAAATTCTGTATTGAAATATGATTTTCATGACAAAACAAACTCTTTATTAATTCAAACTAATTCATGAAATAACTTGAACTAATTTATCAGCATAAAGTTTACACCCAAAATTTCAATTTTATCACCGCCGCTGCAGCGCAACAGAGTTTACTTCGTCCACTCTCAGCCACTGATTTTGTTTCATCTTACAAAAGCTTTTCTATTATCTTCTCATCACCAGTTCAGATTTCGACATGGATTCCAATAGCACTCCTTTAAGAATTTCTAGTTCGTGAACCTACATTTAATTTGTAATTTTATAACAAAAATTTTGGAAATGTATACTCTTTTGTTTTGATGTCGCTACATGTAGGGATGTTCAAATCGACTTGTTTGTTTCTAGTGATCTGTACAAATGATTCAAATGCTGATGAAAAGATCGGATCTTTCACGACTTCCTTTGCATGGGTTTAAATGCTAATGAAAAGATCGGATCTTTCACGACTTGCTTTGAACCAATGCAAAATATGCCATGAAATCACGTCATCGCATAGAACCCCTTCCTTCAAATTTTGTTCCTTTTTCGAATTTCTCAGGAGACTTCAGGCAAATAGATTGTAGTGTAATGCTCAGAATTAACCGTCCTACATTTCTGAAGTCGCCACAAGGTCAGTTTTGCCGAAGAAACCGGCGAACATTTGCTTTAAAGGTCTTGTTCCATGAACAACTTTCGTTGGATTTGGCTCGCTTTCGAAGACCCATACGGTCGATTCCTGTTTTGTTTCGGGCTTCTAAGCATAGATCCAAGATTCGTCTTTTGTGACGATCCTATAAATGCCGTTTGAAGCACCGGAATTTTTTATTCACAATTTCTTTGCACTAATCCACGAACACCTGTTTTTGAGCAATTGACCAATTTTGCTGCATCTAGCAAGAAAAATACATTTTTGCGACCAGGTGTTCATGAAATAACGAATGTTAGTAGGTGGAATTAATGCCCAAAGATGTCTCTATCTCACGGTATTTAACGTGAGCGATCTTGGATTATCCGTTCACGCACGGCTTAATTTTTTTCTGACACAACGACCGTTTTTGGACGACCCTTACTACCTTCGTTGTTTAGCGAGTGTCCGCCGCGATTGAAATCATTGAACCAGTTTTTCATAGTCCCATAGTATGGTTCTTTATCGACATACAGAGGTTTAGTTTGATCGATGCACTCTTGCCGTGACTATCCAGGTCGAAATTTTTGAAAAATTATGGGACGAAAATGTTCACAGGTAAATTCCATTTTTTCGGTAAATATAGAAAAAATGGTGTTGCTTAGAATTTAAACATTAAACGGGCATAATTACTTTTTTCACAACGTATTTCTACAATTTTTCTTTTCTTTAGAAGAGTCGAATACTATATTTTAACCATATATTTTATACCAAACAACATAATTTTTTCAATAACGTAAATGCATACTTCATGCATTCGAAAATGGGAAAAGCAATAAAATCTGTTAAAAAAATAGATAATTTGTTGCATTTTAACTTTTTGGTTTTTATTTATATTTTGTCTTTTTTAACGTTTGAACATCTATGTATAATTTAGTAATTTCTAACTACTCGTGTACAATTTATAGTCCCATTTGACCAGCTAAATATTATATAATTATCATCCAAAAATAGTTGTCTTCCCTTCTATCAAAAAATATTTAATATAGATAGATTCCATAGTCAATAGTCCCATTTTCCAATCGAACCTTTATACGGAAGATCACTTTTTGGTATAGGTATTTTAGGAACTCATGAACCATTTCATGAAAATGGAGAGTAAATTTGTGTTATTCCTTTTGTCCTGGCATAAAAGCAAGAATCGTCAAACGTGTTCATTCTAAAATACTGAAATTATAACGTAACGAAAAGTTTTCTTCATTAAAGTGGGCATAACAAATTTGACATTACTGAACTAAACGTCTACTTTATTTCAATATGTATATGTAAAATAGAGGGTTCCTTATCGTATACTTTACTTGGATTGTAATTATCAACAATTTTATAAATCATACGTCCCCTGATACTTATATTGAATTGGTAAACTTTGCAAATATTCTATCTCCAGTGCGCATACGTTTGGGTATTTTCTTATTTCATGCACTTTTTCAAAGTCAAAGTGGCCCTGACTTAGTCATAATGTAAGACATAATAATATAATAACACTATTCGACATGCAAATTATTATCCATATTCTGATAGCGCAGCTTGATAGAAGACCAAGTCTCCCTTATCCCTTCTGGGTTATTTGTGGAACAATTACACTGTTTGTCATTTTTTGAGCCATGGTTTATTAACCATATTCTGACACAGCAGCGTGATAGAAAACAAAAAAGCTGAAGATACGTGTCGCTCCATTTTCCTTATCTCATTAACTTTCCATGTTATGGGCATTGGTTCGGTAGAAAGCGAAATCTATTTCTAAGAGTATTTTGAACTTTTTTAAGGATTCTCCACAAAATTTCTTTGGAATACATGTGGAGGCTGGGCCGTACTTCCCCTTGACGATTTCTGAGTAATTTCAGTTTGAAAATAAAAAAGGTCCAAGGGACCTATCGACTACAGCACTGAGTGAACGGAGTCGCATGCTTCTGAAGATACACGTCATTGGTCGCATCAAATTTCTTCAGTCTACAGTAAAAGGACGGACAGAGAGGATCGCCCTAATTGCTGTAGAGCTTAAGGTTCTATGGAGCAAAATATTGACCAAGCCATTCAGGCAGAACTAAGAACTCTTCTGAAAGACTATGAGCGCTGCAGAAGAAAACGAAACTTTGATCCAATGAGGGAACTGTTTGGCATTACTAATGTAAAAGGCGAGTGGATGTGCAGAGAAGACGAGAAACTCTGCAAATTGAGAGCAAAGACCGCGTTGGTTATACAAGCGGCAAACCTGCTGGAGTCAATATCATTCACTCGTCCAACGATAAAAGACAATAGAAGCGAGTGCGCCCACATTTACCACTTCAGCGATACCTGATTATTCCGAAAGTGGCTTGGATTTTTACGACAGTAATAGAGATAGGAAGCCAGGGTTGATGAAAACTTTAGTATCTCCCTAAAGTAAATATTTACCATTAAAAAGCTAAAGCACAGGGGTATTTGTATAAGGTATCACATAGTCGGGATCGACCCGACTATAGCGTTTGCTCACTTGATTTTTCAATGCATTACAAAGTATTTCTTTTAACATAAACTAAAGAAGAAGACCGAAAGGTCAACATAGGTGGATGTTTGGTATGACCCACATATAACGGTACCTCTCGTTTTTCGGTATTTTGGAATTTTAGGGGGTTTTAGCTGGCTTATTTGAAGCTTTTATCTCAGGAAGAGTTTACTTGTACAGCAAAAAAAATGTGCGGAATTGTAACAAAGCAACAAATTTCAAAATGATCCGAAATGAGCTGTTTAACTGTACTTTTCCAAATTTTGTGTGGCAGGTACACGAAGGAGTACGAGTATAGTGATTAAGTCGATATTCATATTCCTGGAAGTAATATTACCATATGCAAAGTTATGACTAATTCGGTTACTAAATTCAAAAGTTTTCGCGCGCGCCTTTTTAGCCTAAATTGTTGAACTTTTGTGGAGAAGGTACGGGAAAGATATGGCCTATCTTCGAACTTAAACTAACTTTGCACAAAATACTATGATACGGGTATGGCTAAATAAACTCCAAATTGTCTAAAACGGATTTTATCCAAATATACTTGGGGTCTAAAATCATGTTGGTCCATAGTAATTTGTATGGGATAAAAGGTCAATTTTCATGAAAATGCTCTAAAAGCCGTACTTATGGTCCAATCAATGAAAAAAAAACTTTACCAGTTCATTGTTGTGGCTATTATTCCGGACCTTTTTTACCTTGCAGTATGGATATATTTTATTTTTTTACAAAAACAGGCGAAAAAGCACGTTTTGGTAATCTAGTATCTGGCATTCTTGCAACCTGGCCAAACCATCATAGACTATTTTTCTCGACTTTATCGTTAAGGGGCTCGATTTCTAGTTTAGATCTGATTGTGTCATTTCTAACCCTATCTCTCCTGGTTTTTCCTGCAACGTGGCGTAGGTATTTCATTTCAGATGTTTGGATTCTGATCTGGGTTTTAGTTGCGAGTGTCAATGACTCACTACCGTATGTGAGTGTCGGAACGTAAGTTTATTTGAAAACTGTCCCCTTAGCTACTTCTCTCTTACTGATAAAGTTTCGGTTGAGGCTTTAGTAGAGATTTCTAGTTGCTGATATTCTACGATTAAGATCTCTATCGGCTTTCTCGTCATCGCCCAATGCCGCCCCAAGTTTACGAAAATGTTTATATTTTGTTGTAGGTTTTTTTGATTGTGGGCTATTATAGTCACATCATCTGCATAGGCTATCATTGATATCTTAACAGGTTGCAATTTCCAATGTCCTATATTTAATGTTCAAAATGACTCCTTACACGTCTTTATAATGTCGTCCATTAGAATTATAAATAAATATGGACTCAATATGTCTCCTTGTCTTATACCTTGGTTGGTCAAAAAATTTTCTTAGGTAGAGTTTCCAATTCTCACATAATTGCCTTCTTCCCAGCAAAATTTGACGGAAGGGGTTCTTTGCGATGACGTGATTTCATGTCATCTTTTGCATTGGTTCAAAGGAAGTCGTGAAAAATCCGATCTTTTCATTAGGATTTGAACCAATGCAAAGGAAGTCGTGAAAGATCCGATCTTTTCATCAGCATTTGTACCCATTCCATCGATCCAATAGAGATGATGTTTGTGTTTTTATTTACACACCTGTTTATTTTCATTTTGGTATTCCAGTACAGCAAAAATCTACTAATTTTTACTATTTTTTCCGATAACATAAAGGAAAAATTGTTATCGTAGTAAAAATAAGTAGATTCTTGCAGTTTCTGGAACAGACCAAAGTTGTTAGAACTGTCGTCGTGATGTTGTCTTACATTTCCTGCATATCAAACAACTAAAACTTCTAAACAATTGGTATTATATGAAGTCCCAACCATCGAGCTAAAAATAGAATCGGACTGCACACATTGCTATTTTAAAAGTTCCCTTGTCTATTCTAAATCTGACATAGAATGAAATCAATCAAATCTCGCTTCTTGGAATTTGAAAAAAAAGTCCGAAACGAAAAGGAACAAGAATCTGAAAATAAAGAAAAAACTACTTTTGGAAAGAAACAATTAAAAATAAATTAATTAAGCATAAATGGTATTTTCCATAAAAAGTCTCTCCTCCCCGTTCGTTACATTTTGTTCTTTGATATCCCTAAAGCAAGCCGGGTTGTAGATCCCTACATATTTCCGTCACTAAACAAAAGAGTATAAATTACCAAAATGTTGTTATAAAATAACAAAATTATAAAATAAAAGTAATTTACGAAATAAAAATACTTAAAGGAGTGCATTTGGAGTCCATGTCGAAATCTGAACTGTTGATGGGAAGATAATTGAAAAAAACTTTTGTAAGATGAAAGAATATCAGTTGCGGAGAACGGAGGAAGTAATCTTTTGCGTTGCAGCGGTGGTGATTACATTGCAATTTTGGATGTAAACTTTTGAAAAACTAAACTGATAAATTAATTGTAGTTATTTCATGAATTCGTTTGAATTAATAAAGAGTTTTGTTTTTCATGAAAACCATATTTCAATACAGCATTTCCATTTTCCAAACAATATGAAAATTTCATGCCAAGGGGTTGGTGAAAATGACATGCCAAAGCATTGGTTAAAATGACATGTCAAAGCATGGGTGAAAATGACGTGTCAAAGCATTGGTGAAAATGACATGTCAAATCATTGGTGGAAATGACATGCCAAAGCATTGGTGGAAATGACATGTCAACGCATTGGTTAAAATGACATGCTTAGGATCCAGAAAAGAACGTCATCTTTTGGGGTCCACACTCATATAAAATTCATCGATGAAGATGCTAAAAAGATGACATGCTAGATCACTTGCACCCATGATTGAATTTCATCTTTGGCATCGAACATTTTGCTGGGTTACTCTTCTGATCAGATTACTGTTGATATTATCACGGAGTCGAAGGCCTTTTCTAGATCCATAAAGCAACAATGTGTTACTGTTTTCGATTGTTTTTCTGATAATTGTCTCATTGTGAATATCAAATCTTGCGTAGCTCGATTGCGTCTGAAACCACACTGTTCCTTTTCGAGTTGGTCTTTGATTTCACTCCTAAGTCTGTTTGTTAGCATTCTAGAGTAGATTTTCCATGCGACTGATAGATAGAAGAGATATTCCACGATGGTTGTGGCACAATTGGTTATCGCCCTTTTTAAATATGGGGTTCATTATGGGTACCTGCCAGTCGCTGGGTATCGGGGCCGTCGTCCATGCTACATTTATCACTTCGAGAAACATTTATTCGCCTGTCTCACCCATGTATTTCAGCAGTTCGGGGTTATAACATCGTGGCCTGCTGCTTTCCCCAATTTTATTTTCTGTAGAGCTTCACTAATTTCTTGCTTTGTTATTATATTTCTTGCGCATTCATCTTCTTGGTATATGGGTAGTTGTTCCGTAAGGGGTATGCTATCACCATTTACTAGCTCGTTGAAATACTCTCTCCATCGTTCCATTATCTTTTGATCGTTTCTCAGTAGTTCTCCTTCTTTACTTCGGATAAATTTAATGGGACACTATTTTGGTGTTCTGAGGCTTTTTAAAGTTATACAAAAAAGTTTTTGGTTCTGATTGTAGTTTTCTTCCATATAACGGGTGATCCAACAAGAGGTACTTTCTTCAACAGCCTTTTTTGTGTCACGTGTTCATGTTATTTTTGTTTAGTACTGTTTGACATTTTATCATGGAAAAGTTTACGCCTCCACAACGTTTACAAATCGTTCAACTTTATTAAGAAAATTCGCGTTATGTGGGGAGTGTGTTTCGAGCCTAATTTTCTTCAGTGATGAAAATTGCCACGTTTGGGAAGAAGAGCAACGTAAAGAGATTCAAGAGCTGCCATGGTTTGTGGGTAGATGGAATCGTCGGACGCTATTTTCTCAAAATGATGCCGGTTAGGACTTCATCGTCAATGGCGACCGTTATTGCGCAGTGATAACCGACTATTTGAAATCTGAAATTGAAGCTTTTAATCTCGGCCACATTTGGTTTGAACAAAACGGCGCCACATCGCACACATCGCATCAATTAATGGATTTATTGAAAGAACACTTTGGTGAGCACGTTTTGGACCAGTCGATTGGCCACCAAGATCGTCTGACCGTTAGACTTTTTCCTGTGAGAATATGTAAAGTCAAAATTGTATGCGGGTAAAGCTGCTTCGATTCCGGTCTTGGAGGAAAACAGACTTGTTATTCGCCAGTTACCAATCGAAAAGCTTAAACGAGTCATTGAAAATTTGACTCAACGGATGGACCATCTGAGACGTAGCCTCGGCCAATATTTGTTAGACATAATCTGTAAAAATAAATGTCTTCGAATGTTCTTTCAAGTGATAATAAACATTGATCATTCAATTTGATTTTGTTGTGTTTTTTTTTTTTTGTTTTTCTTTAAAGAAAGTAGGAATCTCTAAATGGATCACCCATTATTTTCCAAATTCCTCCCACGATTCTGATTTTGATTGGCAAACAATTTCCTTGACTCTTATTCGTTGTTCCTTGTAGTGGTTGTAGTTTGAAAACGTTCTTTTGTTGACGTATGTTTTCGATCTTGTTTTCTTTTCTCTAACTTCGGATTTAATAGTGTCGTTCCACCATTTGGTTGCCTTAATGTGTCGTCCTCCGCACTTTTCTTCGCCGTATACTTCTTTTGCTACTTTTATAATGATGGTTTTAAAATTAGACCATAAGGTGTCTACATTGCCATTTAGATCCGATGATCTAAGTTCATTTGCCTTTTCCATTACTTTTCGAACAAATTCTTCTTGGGCCGCCCTGGATTTTAATTTTGAATTTTTTATCTTTGTTCGCAGATTTCTCTGTCTGGTTGCGTTTTGTGGGGATTTTAATATTGCTCTGCGCAAAACGAACATCTTTTGTCTCCAGCGTCCCTGCATATAGGTAGTTGGTTTTTCCTTATTATTATGTAGTTAATAACCGATTTCTCATGACGTCTGGGTTCCTCCCTCATGTATCTACATATGTATGTGTTTATGAGGAAACATTGTGTTTGTATTTATTAGCTGATGGACCATACAGAGTTGCAACAAACGGGTATCGTTGTTGTTTATTGCTTCCTCCCCGTAATTCCCTACAACATTTTCATAATTTTCCGGCCTTTTTCGACTCTTCCCTTGAAGTCTTCCATTAAGATCACATTTGTAGTAATGTCGTCAATAGTGTTTTGAAGATTGTCAAAAATGTATCTTTTTCTTCTACAGATGCGTCTTCTGCTGGTGCATACGCAACAACTAATGTTATATATTAAGTTTCCTCTTTGATTTTTAAGGATTTTTTTTTTAATTTATGAATTTCCATTCGCAGATATAATCTTCCATTTCCCTGTGGATTACGAAGCCTACGCCAGATCGGACTCTTTTCTTTTTCGGCACTCAAGAATATAAAAGAATGAAACCATCTTTTAAGATTTCGCTGTCGCACCCCTTCTTCTTTGTTTCGGTTAAGGCTAGGTATTTAACATTTGTTCCCAGTATTTCATCAACCAAGTCGTTTTCTTTCCCATTTAAGCTTCTTATGTTGCTTGTTCCGTACTCGATAGTCCTATATCGTCGCCACTTCGGTGATCTGTTTTTCGGATTGGTTTTTATATTTTTTCTTTGCATATTTGTTTTAATCAGTTTGCATTGGGAGAAGTGACTTATTGGACCACTGTATCCTATCCTGGTTGAGAGGGCTGCTCTCAATTAAGGTTCCTGCCATCGTTGACCTATATAGGCTAATCCACTGCCATTCGTACTGCCTTGTCCGCCGTAAAAACACAGATACCTGAAGACCCTATTCCCCAGGAAAAAATATTTGACATGTTTGCGGCACAGAAGGGGCATTTAAACACGAAGAAAATATTTCCACCAATATCCACCTTTATGAAGCAAATTTAACAAACATAAACATATTTTTCATTTTGTATATATTGTTACGGAATTAGGTTTAACTAATCTCCGTGTAGACGTTGTTTTATTCCCCGATACGATTTGTACCAAATAAAACAGGGTTCGTTTCAGATTACGTTTTTACAATGCTTTATTTGCTGTATTACACTTATTCGGAACCGACTTTAATTATTAAGCACGCAACATGTCTCTAGTTAGCACGCAACTCTTCTTTAACCGATCTGTTCAGTTCAACGCTTAAAACACAACTAACTCGTCGTTGCTGCTTCCACCTGTATTTATCTTCAAAATCTCCCTGTTCGAGAGTTATCCAGAACATCTGGTAACACCTCGAATCTGTGCAACGAACACACAGACGCACATTCGCACATTCGCGAACAACCATACTCACATACATGGGCGAAGATCAATACAAGTGGACAAGCACACTAATGACGTAATTACAACAACAAACAAATGCAATAAATACAAGGGTAGCAAACTAAATGGCAAAACAAACCAAAGCACATTAATAAAAGGTAAAGTAAGAACTAGAATGATGAAGACAATTCTACATGGTAGTTGTTGTTGTTGCTTAAATAAAGTAACTGCGTAATAAAAACCTTACGTTACAATTTAAATTTTTAAATTAACGGAAATTAAACTAAATTAACTTAACAGTTACATTCGTAACAATATTTTTATTTCGAAGCCAAAAACGGGTTATGCTTCCTCCATTTAAGATGTTTGTACCTACGCACAGTGGTCGAAACCACTGATCTAGCGGCGCGATATTAATAACTTGCAAACGAATCGTGATATGTTTCTGAAATTTTGCACAAACGTAGTATGTGTCCATGGATAATAATGGACTAAATATGAACAAGCTCGGTTAATATTTTGGTATAACCCCCATATAACGGTACCTCCTGATATTCGGTATTTTGAGGATTTATGCAATCATTTCCTTCCAAATTTGTTGGAATTTGGTACTTAGGGTTTCTAGTGTTCAATAAACTTTTCCACCAAAAATTGTGGACATAGGTCCACGTTTGGGTATAGGTCCTTTTTAGGTACCTCCCGATTTTCAGTATTTTGAGGGATTTAAGCTACATTTTCCGCCCAAATTACGTGTAATTTGGTATTTGGAGTTCACGGTGGACACAAAAATTCTCCACCAAAAATTGTGCACATAGGTCTACGTTTTGATATAGCCTCCATATAACTGTACCACCCGATTTTTCGTATTTTGAGGATTTAAGCTATATTTTCCATGCATTTATCACCAAGATTTGCAGCCAAATGTTGATTATTCGGAATCTAGGAAGTCCAATTTAATTTCTCGAAAAGGAATTGGACTGGACCTCTGAGAACGTTTGTAGTTACGCTCCATTCAACAAAGGTATATTGCACTAAAAACATAAAAAAATAATAATTTTTAAAAATTATTGCTATACAATTTCAGGCCCAAACCTTTTTTTTTTTTAAATTTAACTTACAGCTTTCCTATCAATAAAAAATAAACTTTGTTTAGTCTTATTACGAATTTATTTAATAACAAGTAAGAAAAGTCTATAGTCGGACGGAGCCGACAATGGGATACCCTATACCACTATCCCTGGACAATCGCTCTCCACGGAACTTCTTTTCAATGATTGTGAAAATTTAATTATCAAATATCAGAGATGTAATGTATAATACATATGACCAAAACCAAAAAGTTATCTAGCATGACAAAGACATTTTTGTAGCAGGAAAGGAAAATTTAGTTCACACAAACTAAAATGTAATGAAACCCACTTATGTAGTACTACTACTTCCGTTGTTTAACCGCTACGTTATTGAAATTTTTACCAATTTCACATAAAAGTTTCAGTCCATTTAACCCGCTAAGTATTATCTGATCTTCACGTTGGTTTGTACGCTTCTTCTTCATCATAAACTCAACTTTGTTTAAAATTTTGCGGGTTATTATTTTGACCTACAGAGCCGCTACAAAATTGGTTAAAATTTTGTTTTTGGTCCATTTCATTCCCTGAACATTTCACGATCATCAGCAAAAACTAATCATTTCTATTCTGGCCAGAACCCAACCTCCTTAAAAAAATCGTTACAATCGGTCCATAATTGCGGCCTTAAGCTTGTTTACAGTTTTAAATGGACGGACACACATCGCTAAATCGCTTTATCTCGTCGAGATATGAATTTTGGCATACCAAATAAGGGGTCTAGGACGAATATTTCGTGGTGTTACATGAACTTTTGGAGAGACAATATGTAGCATGGGATAAAAATGTAATTCTCTACACAGAACCCATTATATATTAGGCAGTAGGCCCGTTATCTAGCAAACACTTTATTGCAATTTACATCAGAGGAAAGGTCAGTAGTTTTTTCCATATGTAGGCTACTTTGCGAAATATGTATATCCTCAAGGAATTAAAATATCGACCAAAAATAATTTTTTTATATTTTTCATACAAAAGTAATGGTCCATTTCAACCGCTAAAGAATATCAGATCATCATTCAAAATTGTAGGCATCTTTTTCGACCTATACTCTTACCCGGTGCAAAATTTCTTGACTATTGATGTATAATTGCGACTTCTAGCGAGTTAATTATTACACAACAAACAAATAACGGAATATATTAGGCTGTAACTCTGTTATCTGATCATGCACATCAACATAATTGACATCAATTGAAAGGTCTAGCGTTCCACTTTCAAGTATAGCTCACTTGTCCGGAATGTCACTTCCAGGAATTATGATATATGCTGTATATTAAAAATTTTCACAATTTTCACACAAAAGTTTTGGTCCATTTAACCCTCTAAATATTATCCGATCGCCATCTCAAATTGCAAGCTTCTCCTTTGTGATATACTCTTACCTTATTTAAAATTACGCGTTGATCGGACTATTATTGAGACCTGCAGAGCCGCAAGAAAATTGGATAAATATTATGTTTTTGGTCCATTTCACCCGCTAAATATTTCATGATCATCACCAATAAGAATAGGGATCTATTCTGATCTGAACCCGACCTCCATACAAAATTTCTTGACGATCGGTCCATAATTGCGGCCTGGAGCGTGTTTACAATTTATAATGGACAGACGGACGGACACACATCTCAAAATCGCTTTATCTCGTCGAGATATGAAGATTGGTATACCACATTGGGGGTCTCCGACGAATATTTTGCGGTGTTACATGAATTTTTACCAAAACAAACTTATAATACCCTTTTCCACATTGTGGTATAGGGTATAATTAAACAAATCTGAAATCAGGTTTTTAGCAACAACTTTGTTAAAATCTGATGCATCAAAATTTCTTGCACTTGACAGTGAATAACTGAGCCAATATTTACAAAAAGTAAAAACAAAATTTTAGTCAGCAGAATGTCTGTAATCGATTCAATGGAAAACATTTCGCAATTTTATACTTTGATTTTTTGACTTTTGCGCAGCTAGGTCAATAGTTTCGACCAGTGTGCTACGTCTGTAAGTTATAAATACCTTATAGGCCACTTGAACGAAACGGCGACAAACATATAGCAGTACCTATTGGTGAAAGTGGTTTCATAAATACAACATTTGATTTTTTGATCGGATAAGATCGGATTTATGCACATTTATCAACAAGTTCATAAATTTGAATCTGTGACGTATACCTCACCAAAAATTGTTAACAGATATTATGTAAAATTTGATTGAACCATCAAAGTCTAACGATGAGATGTATTATCCAACTGTCACCAATGAGTTTCGAAACTATAATAGAAATTGAAAGGGTAAAATTTGTTAAAAACTAATCCCAAATTATATATTTTCTCAAAAATTTCTGTAGGAATGGCCGTCATTGTTGTTAGTCGTTGTCTGTGTGTTTTGTCAGTCCTAATGATATTAAATTTTCTTTACTAAAAATTTAATTTAAATTTGGTTAACAAAGAAAAACCACATCGTATTCTTTTCTTTTATTACTGGTTATTATAAACTTGGTAAATTAACTGTCACAGAATGTGCGGAGCTAAGATAGTCAATTAATATGGACATCTTGTGAACTTATTAACGTCATTACACTCCCACAAAATTATATTTACTCACCATCACTGAGTTTGATGCTGCTTGATTTAATAAAAACTGTAGTTCATGCGTGGAATTTAAAAAAGTTTGTTTTTTGCCTTTATGTGATCTCTGCGATTATTATACAAGGGAATTGCCAGCCATAAACCATCAAGCACAAAAATAGCTGAATACTAATCTTTTGTTTTAAGTAATTCTCTAAAAATATACCAATAAATCCTTTTTAATTTAGATTATGTAAATATTGGCAGGATTATTGTAATGAGATTAAAAATAAATAAGAAATAAGAATAAATAAGAAGAAGTAATCGGCAGGGACAATCTTTAAAAAAATACTTTCCTTGAACAAAATTACAATATGGTTGCTAATTGTAGTGTGAGCAATTCTGTTTGCATAACGGTGAGAAAAAACGAATTTAATAACGTAATTTGTGTTTATTACGCTGTATCCATATTTCCTACATTAAGACAGTACTGTGAAATATATAATAGTTCATTCGAAAGATTGATTCGAAATGTGATATAGCTTTTTAGAACCCTCATAAAGTTAAACACGTATGTTGCCCTAAAAAAGGGACAGTTTTAAGGTGAAAGAAGGATTAACTACGAAAAGATGGCTTTACTAAAATGTAGCGACATCTTCTTCTAATCTTCGTTGATCTGGAGATATAGCATCAGAATAGGAGGTACCTACAAAAAATGCGGATTTTGTATGCGAATATCTATAGAACGTTTATTGCGATTTTTCGCTGATAGTTTTGTCAACGAGACTGACAACATGAGATATAAAACACACAACAATAAATCTAACTCAATCTCACTTATATATCGCTATAAAACACCTTTCATAAGATGATAGTTTTCTCTATGGTTATCGAGTTTGCAGTAATACAGCAAAGTAAAGCTGTGTACACATTGCCAGTTTTGAATGACAGTTTAGTTCAAATATCGATTGCTTGATAGTGTGACTGTCCATGTTTATCGGTGCACGTATATTCGATAAAAGCCGTCATTCAATATAAATTTTTATTGTATCTCAAACAAGTAAAAAAGCGTTTTTACCCTCCACCATAAAATATTGTGAACTAAAACTGAATAATTATTTTCTATGCTGACCACAATTTGAGGCGGAGATATTCTGTGCCCAATATAGAAATGTCTTCCATCGGTTGGTAACCTTATATGGGGATACATCAAATCGGAGGTACCGTTATATGGGGGCTATAACAAAACATGGACCTATGTTGACAATTTTTAGTGGAGAAGTACTGTGACCACGGGGAACTTCAGGTAGTGCGGTGATAAAATGTAGCTAAAATCCCCAAAATACTGAAAATCGGGAGGTACCATTATATGGGGGCTATACCAAAACGTGGGCCGATATGATCCATCTTCGTACTTGACCTGCCTATGGAGAAAAGACACTCGGGTGCAAAAATATAGCGCTCTAGCTCAATTATTGCGAAAGCTAGAGTGATTACAATAGACGGAACGGACGGACATAGCTAGATCGTCTTAGAATTTTATACTGATCAAGAATATATATAATTTATATGGTCGCAAATGATTATTTCGATGTGTTATAAACAGAAAAATAAACTTAATATACCCTCCATACTATGGTGGAGGGTATACAAATTTTCAGGGAAGATTTTCATCCATTAACTATTCTAAACGATCATTTTCAGCTGATGTAATTCGAAGGCGAGGCAAAAACTATGAAAGTAGATACCAGAATTCCAGATATTTGCCTAAGTATATGCAATCTGTCTGGGAATTGCTATAAAACATTAAAAAAACTCATAAAATCGAATTTGGAAAATTTTCCTTAAAAGCTTTTGTGAAATTTTGGTCAAAATGTAGTTATCGTCTTTTATTTCATGCAATTCAGGCTGACGTGAAAAATCGTCATTTTGGACCAGTAAATCGCCAAATCGTCATTTTTCAATTTTGGGCTAAAAATCATCAAAATGACGATAAATCATCAAATTCGGCAACACTCTATGTATGTCCAATTTCGACGAAATTTTGAATTTATAATGGGATTCGGCCTAGAAAAAGTTTGCCAAATTGTATTGAAACTGGTTCAGATTTTGAAATAGGCTCCATATATATTTTCAGTCGATTTCATGTATTTGGGATACCAAATACCAATTTTGATAAAACTTTGAATGTGTGGAGGCATTTAGTCAGGTCGGAGCGGACCTGCAAATGAAAAAGTGTACTCCAAAACGGGGGTGTATGACAAATATTTTTAGGTGTTATATGAAGTTTGGGGAAAACAAACTTAAAGTGCCCTTCTCACATTGTGGTGTAGGGTATAATGTCTATTAACAATTTAACCCTCCGTATTTTACCCTCCGCTGGACCTCCTTTATAAGCCTAATTTGTGTCCGTAACTCTTAGATCTACCTTGTTTAAGTCTCTGGAAAGTACCGATAAGCCTAAGTTGTGTCCGTAACTCATAGGTTTCTCTTCGTTGACCGTATGACCGTCCATTCACCCTCAGTGGTTCCTAAGGTCTTAGGTCTACCTTGTTTAAGTCTCTGGAAAGTCGCGATAAGCCTAAGTTGTGTCCGTAACTCATAGGTTCCCCTTCGTTGACAATATGACCGTCCTTTCACCCTCAGTGGTTCCCAATCCAATATTAACCGGCAAAAATTGCGGCGTAGTACTTAACCAGGTCTCCATATCTGTACAATTGAAGGGTGTGCTTATACCTGTATCCACCAACCAAAGAAGGAAAAATGTCAACAAGGAGTACTTATACTGGTCTCCTTTGGAAAGTTAGCGGTATACTTATCCAGGACTTACACAAAGGCCGGGATCGACGAGAGGATAGTCCTCTGGATGTACTTATTCAGGTCGCCTTGATAGTCCAGACTTACAAGACTTAGCTGACACAAATTGATTTAACAATACCTACGTTTAATCAAACTAATCAAACAACACGTGTTGTCACTCGCTCGGTCACTTTTCTTACAAATTTATGTGACAGAATCTGCCCCCGAAAGGTATCCCAGCAATAAGTTGGAATGTGTGTCGTAGTACGACATATAAAACACTTTACATGTTCCCTTCTACCGACGTCCCTCAGTCCTCAATTCAATTTCGCCAATATAGTTTTGCTAATTTCCGTCTTGCTTCCATTTAATTTTGGCATGTCGTATTGGTATTGAGTTGTGACTATCCGTCAAGCATTGTTGACAACTTGTTTTCCTTTTCGCCGCATATTATTTATTGCTAACGAAAGAAATGAAGAACTTTGGGCGTCTCATTTGCTTGTTGTCGTTAATCTTATTGGGCATTAAACCAAAACACTTACATCCGTTTTTTGGAACAAAATATATTGAGAAGAGAACCAAGATAACCATATTATTGAGTGTTTATAAGTACAGTTCGGATGTGAGAGTTTGGGTTGCCGGTTGGGGCCCCATATTTAAGTGAGACGCGATTTTCTATTTAAAGCCAGTAGTGTATGGTTTTTTCTCAAAACTTATGATTTCAATCAAAATCATAAGTAACCAAAATTCTGTAATATTTGAAAGGACAGAGACATTTTTATAGTTTTAACAAATCGATTCAAAATATGCTTAGGAATTTAATTAAGCGTTTATTTTTTTAATAGTTTGCATCAACATGAGAATTCGCAATTAGGGTGGTAGAAATGCAATTATGGAACGATCGTCAAGAAATTATGTATGGAGGTCAGGTTCCGTGCGGAATTGAGGAGACCTATAGTTATTGGTGATGGTCACAGGTAAAAATATTATTTTATCCGATTTTGTAGCTGCTCTGTAGGTATCAAAGTTTGAGTTTACGACAGAAATGTTGAAGCCTGATAATCATTTTAAAGAAAGGGTAAATGGACCACGTAGATATCCCAGAAACTAGAGCAGAAGGAAAATGCGGACTAAAACTTATGAAAGAGCATACGCGGAAACCCTAGAAACCACATATATCTCAAAAAGTACCAAATGGCGTATGGAACACTTAAGCATGACACCGACGATATATCGACACTTTCATATAGCCCCTATACCTTAATTTAGGCATTTCGGGTATCCGTTGTCGAAAAATGTTTGCACTATATTGAGTACAGAAAATTAAACTAATTATTCCATTTTAGTTAAGAATATTTTATGGTGGAAGATCAGAGCTCCGAAATACTCGCTCAAATTCGACTCGCGAGTGAAATTCGAGCGAGTTCGAGCGTGAGTACTCACGCGATTAGAAAAAATAAATCGAGTATACTCTATTTTTATTCGTCCCTCGAGGAGCATATTTCAGACTTGTTGGTTTTTACTCGCGAGTGAAATGTGTTTGCGAGTACGAGTACTTGAAGGGTACGAGTTTTGCAAAAAAACGAGTGGGAGTGAAAATGCTCGAAATAAAGTACGAGTTTGCTCGAAGAGTAAAATCGAGTAAAAATATTTTTTTGGTGTTTGTGTGTTGTTGCGTGTGTAGTAGAGAACTGGTGTTGATGTTCCTGTGGACTGATTATGGAAAGAGCAAGTTGTTCGCAGGTCCAGATGAGGTTGTTCCGAAGTTCGAAGGAGTGTGGCCGGAGGTCCAGAGGAGGTTGTTCCGAAGTTCGGAGGGCCAGAGGAGGTTGTTCCGTAGTTCGGAGGAGGGTGGTCGGGGGTTCAGAGGATGGAGTTCGTAGTTCCTAACAACCTCCGACCACCCTCTTCAAAACTTCGAAACTACCTCCTCTGAACCTCCGATCACCCTCCTCTGAACTTCCGAACATCCGACCACCCTTCTCCGAACCGCCTACCACCATCCTCCGAACTTCCGACCGCCCTCCTCCGAGCCCCCTTCCACCATTCTCCTGACTTACGACCACCCTCCTCCGAACAACTTGCCATTTCTACCTTCAGTTCACAGCAACATCAAAAACTGTTCGCTACCACACACACGAACACACAAACGGTAAAAAATAAATACATTTTTCCTACTCGGCTTTACTATTTCAAGTATTTTCACTCCCACTCTTATCTTTAAACCAGGAGTACTCGCGAGTGCTCCCAAATAAAACAAAAGAGTAGAGAGTAAACTTCTTTTAAAACTCGTACTCTTCGAGTACAAAGTTCGAGCCGACCGAACTTAACGACATGATGGAGAATTTTTCGCTATTATATGATATAAAGCTGGTTAAAGTATACTGATATTTTTAGCTAGAAAAGATCGACGTCGATCCTTCAAAATACTGAAAATCCGGATGTACCGATTTGTGTGTGCTATATAAAAACGCACGGTGCTCTTGAACCAACTTTAAATGAAAGGAGATTACACCTAGGAAGTTTTTGCGGATTCTGAAACTACTATGTTCATAGATGAGACAAATAAAAAAACAACAAGTAGGAAAAGCGTTAAGTTCGGTAGGGCCGAACTTTTTATACCCTCCACCACAAATTTCAGTCATTTCGGTGGATTAATGTGGCCACAACCTTCAAAATACCGAAAATCGGAAGGTACCGTTCTATGGGGGCTATATGATGGCGTGGACCTATACCTACAAATTTCTGGGGGAAAGTTTTATACCCCCAACGAAGACTAAATACCAAATTTCAGCCATCTCGGTGTGATAATGAGGCTAAAACCATCAAAAAACGAAAATCGGGGTATATCGTCCTGTGGGGGCTATATCATAACGTGGACCTATGTAAACATTTTATGGTGGAAATGTTTCTTAGCCTATGGAAACACAAAATACAAAGTTACAACCGATTCTGTTGTCAAATGGGACTTATACATTCAAAATATATTAAAATGACACGTACTTTATATGGGGCGTTATATGGGGACTGTACCAAAACGTGGACCTTTATAACCCAACTTTGGTAGGAATGTTTTTTGGCCTCTGGAGACACAAAATACCAAATTACAACCAATTCGGTGGTAAAATGGGACAAATATCTTAAAAATTCCTTAAAACGAGGACGCGTCACGCGTCATTTTGTATGGGGCTACACGAAAGCGTGGACCTACATAGCCCACTTTCAACACCAAAAGTCCTACGTAGATTTTCCCAAAATTTCATCCACCTACGTCAATCCGTTCGGACGCTTGAGTGATTTCCACAGACGGACGGACATGGCTATATTGATATAGAATTGCACGCTGATCAAGAATATATATAGTTTGTGGGGTCTACAATGACTATTTCGAGTAGTTACAATATTATTACATTTTTTAACTATTTAAAATATGTCTCTTTTCACAAAATGTAGATTTTAAAGTAAATCAAGCATGTCTTGTGGATTAAGCTCCTACTGGCTGTATGGCGTTGTAATTTCACCACAATGTCGTGTTCTTGTTTTCCCATATCATGCATGACATTATCATAAAGTTAACTATTCCATTATGCTTTTAAAATACACATGTTCGCCTGTAACAGAAATAACTTGACTTTGCGAGCACGGATAACAGTGTATGGATTACCCCAATTCACACAAGAACGCACTGAATACATTGCTTAAATGTTGTTATTTGTGTGGAACCCATTCAATGTTATGTACTTGTTCCTTTGTTTGTTTTATAGAAAGCATTTTTATGTATAGGTGTTAGAGTGTTTGTATATACAAATGAAAGTGAATCCGGAAGTTAAAAGTAGCAACAAGTGACTAAGTGTACAATAAAATAGGTATGAGTAATGACAAGTGTTTGCTCTTTTCAACAAAACTTTTGCCCAAGAAAATACACATACACATACATTCCTACTACAAATACATTTTGTTATATGTATGTGCATATGCATATATCTATTTACATTTGTATATTAGATATGTTTGTTGAAAATCTTCTCTTTAAAAATGTTTTCTGCAGCAAATCTTAATATTTGGGCCTCTTTTTTCTAATGTTCCCCATTTTTGTATCCTCCACCATAGTACGGACGCTATATTAAGTTTGTTCTTCCGTTTGTAACGCATTGAAATAATCATTTGCAACCATATAAAGTGTATATGGGGAATATTGCCATATACAAATTTGAATTTTTCCTTTCGCGCTATATCAACGATTTTTGGTACATGGGTTAAGAAATAATTCCCCAGTACAAATCCGCTCGCGAGCAAATTTCTGGTTGTTGCGGAAACAATATATCGCGGTTTTACTTCTGCTTTTAAGAAAAAAATTATTATAAAAACGCTAAATATTTTAATGAACCCAATTGTCATTACAAAGTTATCACGAAGGGAAGTTAGTGAGTAGATAGCATAATATTTGTAAAATGTTACTCAGTATTCGCGAAATTTATAAAAAATTTACAAAAATTTAAATGTAATCCGACTTCTTTTCAAAACATAGGTTCATTTAACCGTCAAAAATTACAAAAAGAAAAAATAGTTTTAAATAAAAACTTCACGGGGAATCAAATGAGACCAAAATTATAGTGAGCGGGATAATAGTAGAGTTCTTCCTTGTCCAATAAAATATTTCCATTCACCTTATTGATTCAATAATAAAATTTCCAATTATAAAATGTATTGGGCATTTAATTTACTAAAAACATAATTTCTTTAAGAAAACACAAAACACTGATTTATTCACTCACTTTACCGTCTTGACTCTACAAAGGCAACTAAAACACTGAAGAAAGAAAAAAATATAATTCATATCATTTCTTCTTTTCTTCTTCGCCAGCTAAGTTGGTTAACAACAACAAAACAAGAAACACACGAGTTTGGCGCATACATGCCACCAAAGCCCCCTTCTTTGCTTCTACGTCTTCTATTATACAATACACACAACTCTTTATTATAAAACAACATTCCACAGTCGCGAGAGCACTGTTATTACTCTCGTTGACAAACATCCTCTCTCCACCCATTAAAAAATTTTCTAACATAAAAAATATGTTTTACCCAAACATATTTAATTGAGATATGTTACAAAATGTTGCAAACATATATTTGTTTGGACCCAAACATATTATGTTTGGATCAAAACATATATTTGTTTGCAACCGGTCCCAAACTTATATTTGTTTGGATCCAAACATATTTCTAACATAAATTTTTCTGCGTGTGTATAAATTGGACGCTAAGATGTAGCATCGGCTGCAATCCTATATATATTTTTGAAAAACCTGTTTGCGGAACGAAATTAGAAGAAAATTTCAAAATACACTAAAAATCTAGCTTCAAAATGTCTGCATCATTTAATGATAGACGCAGATCATATTTCAAAAAGTTATGCATTGGTGAGATGGTCCTTATTTAGTTGGCTACTATTTTTACTTTGACAGGAAAAACATGAAATGTGTGGTTTAATCACAAATAGGGAGAAAACAAAAAAGACACGTTGGTTTCAACCCAATTACAATTTGTTTAACATACATATAGCTATAAAGGAAAAACCACATCCTTCCTATACACAGAAAGAAAATAGTTTGGATTTTTTGAGGCAGCTATAATGAATATTATAAGAAAAAACATGTTTTCGTTTCCCGAAGCAACTAATCATTATTTGCAGGTCTCCGATGGTAAAATCTATAACTTCTTGCATCTCCTGAAAGAGATGAACTAAATAGACCATCAATATTGCCGAGTTGATCGCCTCATGGAATTGAACGGTACAAAATATTACTGTACTAAATTTACGAATATTTCCAGTTCATGTCTGTTCCATAAATTCACACTATTTTCTTTTTGTGTATAGGAAGGATGTGGTTTTTTCTTTATAGTATATTGGCTCAGACCTAGAGCAATAAAAATCGCCCAATATTTTAACGGTAAAATTATCTTAAGGCCAACATTGAACCCTATTATGCAATAGGGTTCATAGGAATGTGAAGTTTCAGGAAGAAATGTACCCAAATTTCAGTAGAAGCTCAAGTTTATTTTGCCCCATTTGTCTTCTATCATTCATTTTTCATTATAAATCTGACAAGAAACTACCAACTTATGCCGAATTTTTAACGTATTATAGACAATTAAAGTCCACAGCTTTGATAAGGTCTTATTTCCCCGGTATTAAGTCATAGTTCAACCAATTTTAGCGTTTTAAACTTAAAATAGCTTTTATTTGTTCCAATTTTAAAGAATCGTAACAGAAACATTCAAAATTTGCATTTGTACTCAATTTATTAAAGAATGTGCTATTCCGATGGAACAATTTAAACCGTACAAATTTTGGACTTTTTGAAAGAAAATTAAAAAAAATTATAACGGTACGTTATCGAATCCAAACCTTTTGTTGAAAGATACTTCATAAGATTACAAACCAAGATATATAAACATTCCCGAGGTTATTCCACGGATATCGACTAAAATGAAGTAACAAAAAGCAATTTGAAATGTGCTATTGACATGAAACGGAGTGTATGTTAAATTTTAAAAAATTTTGCCCATATATTCTTGATCAGGATAAAATCCTGAGTCTATATAGCCATGTAATCACTCTAGCTTCCGCAATAATTGAGCTATACTTCTATAGGCAGGTCAAGTTCGAAGATGGGCTATATCGGCCCATGTTTTTTATAGCCCCCATATACCCCCCAAGTTCGAAGATGGGCTATATCGGCCCATGTTTTTTATAGCCCCCATATACCCCCCCCATTACCTCCCGATTTTCGGTTTTTTTGAGTTTTTATCTACATTTTTTGACGGAACTACCTGTAATTTGACGTTTGAGGTTTCCAAGGGTCACAAAATATCTCTACCAAATATTGCTAAAATAGGTCCATGTTTTGGTATAGGGTCTTAGCAACATTTTTTACCGAACTACCTGTAATTTCACGTTTGAGGTTCCCATGGGTCACAAAATATCTTTCCAAAAAGTTGTTAACATAGGCCCCTGTTTTGGTGTAGCCCATATATTCAGGTACCTCTCGACTTTCTGTATTTTGAGGGCTTTAGCAACATTTTTACCGAAGTACCTGTAATTTGACGTTTGAGGTTCCCTTAAATCATTAAATATATCTACCAAAATTTGTCAACATAGGTCCCTGTTTTGGTATATCCCCCATATAACGCTACCTCCCGACTTTCGGAATTTTGAGGGTTTTAGCAACATTTTTACCGAAGAACGTGTAATTTGACGTTTTAGGTTCCCTTAGGTCGCAGAATATCTCTACCAAAAATTGTCAACATAAGTTTATAGCATATAACAGTACCTCCCGAATTTTGACCGAACTATCTTACATTTGATATTTGAGGTTATTGCACCTAACGAGAAACTAATTATTCTATTTTCAGAATATTTTATGGTGGAAGGTATAAAAAGTTCGGCCCGGCCGAACTTAATGATTTTTACTTGTTCTAATTTTTCTCATTTTTAAGTTTGTGTTGAAATGACTTTGGAAAAATGTTCATAAAAACATATGAGCATCAAAATGACAATATATATTCATTACTATCACGTTATTTAGCATTGTACAATTACGTACGATACCAAATCATCATCATTATCAGAGCGACAAATTCGAGTGCCAAACATAAAATACTGCATGCATGTTTGACATATATGTATATGTGTATAACTTGTTAAGTTTTTATACCCTACTAGCAAAATGCCCGCTAATTCGCCCGCTATAATATGGAAATGGCCAACACTGAAAATTTTGTTGCACTAATACCAATTTTAATCAATATTTATTTTTATTATCAGCCGTATCTCACTCTTACACATTAGCAGCGAGATCAACGTTGCACACCAATACTCACCCTAACTCCAAAACATACAGATTCCAACACAGTCCCTATACCCAAAAACAAAGTGAGTACCATTAAGTATTTTTCGTATACTTATGGTACGTATTTCGACGACATATCTCAACTGACATTAATACAAAATAATTACAGTAATCGCAATTTCAAATCTCAAGATTCTAGCTGTATCATTTAGTACTCTTCGTACCCATAAGTAATATTTTCAAAAACTACCTCAATCCTTCACTTTAACAGCAATTTTAATTCAAAATTTTAGGATTCCAGCTTTATCTAACGGATAGAACGAAATCCAAATTGTACCAAATTTAGAACAATTTAGAACTTTCGTACCCGTAAATACAAATTTTCAAAACTTCCTTAATTCAACAGGACTATAATAATCATAATTTCATATTGCAGGATTCCACCGCTATCCGTTCACCTAGATCCAAATTGTACTAAATTTAGTATCATTTACTACTTTTCGTACCTATAGGTATGATTTTTCAAAACTACCGGAATCCTACTCTTCGACTCTACGATTCCAGCTCCAGTAATTCATCCAAATACAAATTGCACAAAATTTAGTACCATTCAGTACTTTTCGTACCCATAAGTACGAATTTCCGATACTACCTGAGTCCTACACTTATACAGTAATATTAATTCCAAATTTCAGGATTCCAGCTCTATCCGTTCACCCAAATCCATATTGTACCATATTTAGTAACATTTAGAACTTCTCGTATCCATACGTTCGACTTTTCCTCAATGCTTCACTACAACAGTAATCTTAATTCCTAATTCCAACTCTATCCGTTTACTAAAATCCAAATTGTACCAAATTTAGTGCTTTCCGTACCCATAAGCACAAAATTCCAAATCTTCCTCAATTCTACAGTAGTAGTACTGCTCGTACTCATAAATACGAACTTCCAAAACCATTTCCTTATTTCAACGCCACTTCCCAACCTTGATTCCCATACCAAATTTGAAGATTGTAGCTATATCCGTTTAAAATGTACAATTAGTACCAAATTTAGAAACTTTTAGTACTTCTCGTACACTTATCGGTCGAATTTCAAAAAACCCTTTGGTACATCTCTATAACTCTCCATCAGTGACCCCTCGTTCAAAATTTCAGAATTTAGCACCATTTAGTACTTTTCGTACCTTTCTAGAACGAATTTGCAAAAACCCCTTTACACAAAAACAAATTGTACCAAATTCTGTACCATTTAGTACTTTTCATAGTACGTATTTCCAAAGTCATCTATCTGCATATATTAACCCCACACACAAACAGTGGCTCTAAAAACAAATTGTAGAATTCCAGCTCAAATTTAGAACGATTTAGTACTTTTCGTATATTTATGGTATACACGTATTTCTTAAACCACCTCCATATACCAACGCTACACACCAACACTCTCCCTGACTCCAATAACAAATTGAGTGTCATTTCGTAATTTTCGTATACATATGGTACGTATTTCGACAACCACATATATCAAACCTACACTGACATTAATACCAAATAATAACAGTAATATTAATTTCCGTTCGTCCAATAAAAATTTTACCAAACTTAGTACCATTAAGTACTCTTCGTACCCTTCACTTCAACAGTAACCGTAATTCCATATAACAGGAATCCAGCATTTAGTACCATTTGGTACATATCGTACCAAGTACGAATTTCAAAAACTACCTCATCCCAAATTGTACCAAAGGTAGTACCACTTAGTACTTTTCGTACACATAACTACGAATTTCCAAAACTACCTCAGTCCTACACTCAGTGTTTGAATTTGCTACCAGCACAGCACTGAAATCACTAAAAATATGCTATTGCTATGCTGTGCTGTTTTCAAAAACAAAATCGAAAACTGTTGCTGTGCTATGCTGCGAACATAAAAGTAGCACAGCACATGGTCTATGCTGTGCTTCTGAAATCTGCGAAGCACATAGCATAGCATAGTCATCAAAACCAAAAACGAATGCTATTGCTATGCTGTGCTGCAGACATTTTAACAGCATAGTAAACAGCCGCAGTCAAGAAAACAAAAACGAAAACTATTGCTGTATTGTGCTATGAACAAAATCAACAGCATAGCATCAAACATAACCCAGAAAAATGTTTGATGGCAAAGAAGTATGTATTTGAAATATAACAGAATTGGCTATTGAGCTGTGAGTTTGTAACATGCAAAAGGAAACGAGATAGACCCATAGTTCCTTTTAGGGATATACATAGAATCACTTTCTGAGTCGATTTACGCATGTCCGTCTGTCTGTCCGTCTGACCGTCTGTCCATGTACTTTTGTAAACAAAGTACAGGTCGCATTTATTGTCCGATTCGCATGGAAATTGGGGAAGATAGTTTTTTTGGCCAAAGGACGAACGCTATTTATTTTGGTAAAAATCGGTTCAGATTTGGATAAGGCCCCATTATATATCTTCGCCCGATTTAAGGCATTTGGTGCTCGAAACACGCTATATATGTCCGATTTCAATGAAATTTGGAATGTGCGACGGAATTTAGTCTAGAAATAAGTGTGCCAAATTATATAGAAATCGGTTCAGATTTGGATATAGCCCCCATATATATTTTCGCCCGATTTAAGGAATTTGGTACACGAAACATGCTATATATGTCCGATTTCAATTAAATTTGGAATGTGCGACGGTGTTTAGTCTAGAAATAAGTGTGCCAAATTATATAGAAATCGGTTCAAATTTGGCTATAGCTCCTATATATATTCTCGGCCGATTTTAGGTATTTGATGCACGAAACACGCTATATATGACCGATTTCAATTAAATTTGGAATGTGCCATGGTATTTAGTCTAGAAATAAGTGTGCCGTATTATATAGAAATCGGTTCAAATTTGGATATAGCTCCCATATATATTCTCGGCCGATTTTAGGTATTTGATGCACGAAACCCGTTATATAAGACCGATTTCAATAACATTTGGAATGTTTGCCGGGATTTAGTCTAGAAATAACTGTGGCAAATCATATCCAAATCGGTTCAGATTTGGATATAGCTCTCATATATATTTTAGGCAGATTTGAGGTATTTGATGCACGAAATAAGCTATATATGTCCAATTTTGATGAAATTTGGACTATGTGACGGAATTTGGTCTACAAATAAATGTGAAAAATTATATCAAAATATGTTCTGATTTGGATTTAGCTCCCATATATATTTTACATATTCACAGTGGTGTAGGGTATTATATAGTCGGCCCCGCCCGACTTTGATCCTTTCCTTACTGGTTTAATATATGTACTAGAGTGGTTTTAAAAATCGATGTCGGAATTTTTATGCGGCACCCTCCTAAAACTTTAAGTTTTGTTAAAAATTAAGATTGTCAGAGTTTGAGCTCAATCGGAGTATGTTAACACGTGCCACTGGGGCCTCAAAGTTTCCATGGGCCCTTTATATAGCCAAAATTAAAATCTGACCCGATTTTCAAAAATGTTTGTGGGATAACTTGTTTAGCAACTTGTAAACTGTTTTCATCGATTAGACAATAAATGTGATCTGCAAAGTGATTTTGTGAAAATTCGCCAATACAAATTAAAATTAAAATTGTTCCCCATTTTATAGGGCCAAAGGCGAATTTTAACAAAATCACTCTATTGACCACATTTAATATCCAATCGATGAAAAAAGTACCATGTATGTACCTTGTAAGCAATAAACCACACTGAACAACTCATAGGGCCATTATTATAAGTTCTCTTTTACTATTGGATGTATTTGAAAACGCAAAATAAATGAATTTGAAGACATTAAAAATATAATTTTCTCATTATAAGTTAATGCCAAGAAAGTTCTCCTTGAAATTGAATGATCCCTTTTAATATTATTTTAACAGGAACGCTAAAAAATCTGATCGAAAAATCCAAACTATAACCAAGGAAGGCTTTATAATAAGGGGGGTTAGTGATTTTGCTGGGTTAACATTAATTATGCTATGCTATGTAGAAATGTTTACAGCATAGCAGAGCACAGCAATCGTTTTTCGATTTCATGACTATGCTATGTGCTATGCTACTTTTATGTTCGTAGCATAGCACATCAACATTTTTCGTTTTTGTTTTTGAAAACAGCACAGCATAGCAATAGCATTCGTTTTTGATTTTGATGACTATGCTATGCTATGTGCTGTGAAGATTTCAGAAGCACAGCATAGACCTTGTGCTCTGCTACGTTTATGTTCGCAGCATAGCACAGCAACAGTTTTAGATTTTGTTTTTGTTTTTGAAAACAGCACAGCATAGCAATAGCACTCGTTTTTATTTTTGATGCTGTGGCCATGTGCTATGCTGCGTCACTTTCACAGCACCAGCATAGACCTTGTGCTGTGCTGTGAAAAACTAGTAGCAAATTCAAACACTGCCTACACTCCAACAGTAATCCTAATTTCAAATTTCAGGACTCAAGCGCTATCCGTCGCCCAAATCCAAATTGTATCACATTTAGTACCATTTAGTACTTTTCATATCCATAAGTATGAATTTCCAAAACTATCTTAGTCTTACACTCTAATAGTAATATCAATTCCTAATTTCAGGATTCCAGCTCTATTCGTCCACCCAAATCCAAATTGTACTAAATTTAGAACAATTTAGTACTTTTGTACTACTATGAATTTCCAAAACCCCTTTGTTACATTTTTCTTACTCTTCATCAGTGACCCTCAGTCCAAATTTGAGGAATCAAGCTCTGTCCGTTCACCCAAATCCAAACTGTACTAAATTTAGTACTATTTAGTACTTTTGGTACCCATAAGTATGAATTTCCATAACTTCCACAATCCTAAACTCCACCAGTAATTTCAATTCCACATTTCGAGATTCCAGCTCTATCCGTTCACCCAAATCCCCATTGTACAAAATTTAGTACTTTTCATACACATAAGTACGAAATTCCAAAACTTCCCCAATCCTACAATTCAACAGTAATCTCAATTCCAAATTTCGGGATTCCAGCTCTGTCCTAAATTTAGTACAATTTAGTACTTTTCTTACACATGATTACGAATTTTCCAAACCATTTCCTTTTAGAAGCACCACTTCCCAACTTTGATTTCTATACCAAATTCCATGATTCTAGCTATATCCGTTCAAAATATATAATTGGTACTAAATTTGGTAAATTTTAGTACTTTTCGTACACTTAGAGCTTGAATTTCCAAAAACCCTTTAGTACATATTTCTAACTCTCCATCAGTTACCCTCATTCCAAATTTCAGAATTCTAGCTCTTCCCGTTTGCCTAATACAAAGGGTACCATATTTAGTAACTTTTAGTACTTTTCGTACCCTTCTAGGTCGAATTTCCAAAAACCCAGCCTTATCTCACCCCTACACACCAACAGCAACCTACAGTAAAAATTTCAACTTTCTAGCTTCAGCCGTTTCGTCTGGGCGATGATATGTCAGTCAGTCACTCACTCACTCACTCATCACTAAGCTCTTTTATATATATAGATACCACAATGTGGAAAAGGGTATTATAAGTTTGTTTTGGTAAAAATTCATGTAACACCGCGAAATATTCGTCGGAGACCCCCAATGTGGTATACCAATCTTCATATCTCGACGAGATAAAGCGATTTTGAGATGTGTGTCCGTCCGTCAGTCCGTCCGTCCGTCCGTCTGTCCATTATAAATTGTAAACACGCTCCAGGCCGCAATTATGGACCGATCGCCACGAAATTTTGTATGGAGGTCGGGTTCAGATCAGAATAGATCCCTATTCTTATTGATGATGATCGTGAAATATTTAGCGGGTGAAATGGACCAAAAACATAATATTTATCCAATTTTCTAGCGGCTCTGTAGGTCTCAATAATAGTCCGATCAACGCGTAATTTTAAATATAGTAAGAGTATATCACAAAGGAGAAGCTTGCAATTTGAGATGACGATCGGATAATATTAAGAGGGTCAAATGGACCAAAACTTTTGTGTGAAAATTGTGAAAATTTTTAATTTACAGCTTACATCTTAATTCCTTTAAGTGCTATTCCGGACAAGTGAGATATACTTGAAAGTGGAACGCTTGACCTTTCAATTGATGCCAAATATGTTGATGTGCATGATCAGATAACGGAGTTACAGCCTAATATATTCCGATATTTGTTTGTAGTGTAATAATAAACTCGATAGAAGTCGCAATTATACATCAATAGTCACGAAATTTTGCACCGCGTAAGAGTACAGATCGAAAAAGATGCATACAATATTGAATGATGATCTGATAGTCTTTAGCGGTGAAATGGACCATTACTTTTGTATGAAAAATATAAAAATTTTATTTTTGGTCGATATTTTAATTCCTTGAGGACATATATATTTCGCAAAGTAGCCTACATATGGGAAAAAACTACTGACCTTTCCTCTGATGTAAATTGCAATAAAGTGTTTGCTAGATAACGGTCCTACTGCCTAATATATAATGGGTTCTGTGTAGAGAACCAGATTTTTATCCCATGCTACATATTGTCTCTCCAAAAGTTTATGTAACACCACAAAATATTCGTCCCAGACCCCTTATTTTGTATGCCAAAATTCATATCTCGACGAGATAAAGCGATTTAGCGATGTGTATCCGTCCATTAAAAATTGTAAACAAGCTTAAGGCCGCAATTATGGACCGATTGTAACGAATTTTTTAAGGAGGTTGGGTTCGGGCCAGAATAGAAATGATTAGTTTTTGCTGATGATCGTGAAATGTTCAGGGAATGAAATGGACCAAAAACAAAATTTTAACCAATTTTGTAGAGGCTGTGTAGTCAAAATAATAACCCGGAAAATTTTAAACAAAGTTTGAGTTTTTGATGAAGAAGGAGCGTTCAAACCAACGTGAAAATCAGATAATACTTAGCGGGTTAAATGGACTGAAACTTTTGTGTGAAATTGGTAAAAATTTCAATAACGTAGCGGTTAAACAACGGAAGTAGTAGTACTACATAAGTGGGTTTCATTACATTTTAGTTTGTGTGAACTAAATTTTCCTTTCGTGCTACAAAAATTTCTTTGTCATGCTAGATAACCTTTTGGTTTTGGTCATAAGTATTATACATTACATCCCTGATATTTGATAATTAAATTTTGACAATCATTGAAAAGAACTTCCGTGGAGAGCGATTGTCCAGGGATAGTGGTATAGGGTATCCCATGGTCGGCTCCGTCCGACTATAGACTTTTCTTACTTGTTTTTTTTATTAAATTTAATATCCGAAATTAGAACTAATGTCAAAAGTTTACAGGACTTGTAATATGAAACCTGGGCAAATAAATTATCCTAGGATGTTAAGTACGAGTATATTAAGTTTTTGAACTTCCTTGTCACTTCTGGAATGATTTTGGGGAATATATGTGTGTTCTTATATATGACAGACATATGAGTATATTCCCCATTACACTGTAGGACAGCCAAAATTACACTTGAACCGGACTATATACGTTTGAAAGTATAGGCAAACTGGAGTATAATGGTATGTATTTTTAATTTTTCGTTTTCTCATCGTTTTGACCTTTTAGAGGTCAAACAAAGTTCAAAGGTCAACATTTTTCAAAAAATATTTTAAATACTTGTACTCGTCGTGTGATGCTGGTATTGGTGTCATAGTATAGAGGAGAGTATAGGCTTTATATAATAATAATTATAAATTATTGCATTCCAGGATAAAAAAGTACATCAAAAATATCCTTGAAAAATTAAGTCAAAAGTGAGCATTTTGGCAGGCGCATATCTTCTAAACCGCGAAGAATTTTAAATTGTTCATGGAGGCAAAGTTGTAGCTCTTGTCATAAAGAATATAAATTCTGGACATATGAAATCCACCAAACCTCATCTTCATCATCTTCTATAACTTTTTGTAGGGGTTTGACCTTGGCGACTTTGACCTTGAAAATGAGGTTTGGTGGATTTCATTTGTCCAGAATTGATGTTCTTTATGACAAGAGCTACAACTTTGCCTCCATGAGCAAATTAAAATTCTTCGCGGTTTAGGAGATATGCGCCTGCCAAAATGCTCACTTTTGACTTAATTTTTCAAGGATATTTTTGATGTCCTTTTTATCCTGGAATGCAATAGTTTTTAATTATTATATAAAGTCTATAATCTCCTCTTTAATATGACACCAATACCAGCATCGTACGACGAGTTCAAGTATTTAAAATATCTTTTTGGAAAATGTTGACCTTTTGAAATTTGTTTGACCTCTAAAAGGTCAAAACGATGAGAAAACGAAAAATTAAAAATACCATTATACTCCAGTTTGCCTATACTTTCAAACGTATATAGTCCGGTTCAAGTGTAACAAAATTTTTTGAAAATTGTCGGACGGTGTAATCATTCGAAAGTGGACTAGATTTCCTCATGGTAATGGAATAAATTTAAATATTAACCTAAAACGTAATGATTAATTAAAAACTGAGGCGGAAGTTAAAGCTAATGACAAAACTTACAGTCTGCTTCCACAAAATTCGAAAATTGCGAACGAATTCTGTTTTTCAAAAATATTTCGTTCAAGTTTTATTTTGAAAGAGGATTGGTCGAAATTCGAAATATTTCGTGCGTGCAGATTTTTTTTGCCAATTCTAAAAATGTTCACTAATAATTCAAAACCGATTTTGAAGAAATTCCTTAGCCTTGCAACCGTCATGCAACGGCGAGTCTCCTTAAAGCAAGATTGTCGTGCTTAAATGTCAGCGTAATGCTGTCTTACTTCTCTGAAATATTTCAGCAAATTAAATTACAAAGCAGTGTCGTACAATATTCGGCATACCGTTTGGAAACGATGATAAGCAACAAATACCATATTATGTACTTAAACAAAATTGTGCTGTACCTTTTAGTATCCTTAATCTTCTTCTCTTGTCATCTTTATCACAATATTAGTTTAGTATTTGAATGAAAGTCGTTGAATGAAACCCGTTTAGGTTAATTTCTAACTAAACATGCACAGTTCCTTTTTGCCTCTTTGTTTTAATAAATTATATGCCAGGAGTTTGTCACTTAAGGCAGGGATACATACTCGTATGAATGGTTGGTCTCTTGTGACTTTGTGTGACTTCTGTCCATAACGTTGATGATGATTAAATGCAACCAGGCAGGTTGTCAATGACAAAACTGAATGAAGAAGCTCCTTTGAAATGTGTATGGTTTTGCGTGTGACAGTTTTAAACGAGTTGTTAGTTGGTCACGGTCGGTTGCATGGTTAACACCTTTGTGTCAGGTATGTATGGAGAGTTTTTGTGTAATGTTAAAGTGCACAACAGAGTGAATGTCACCAAAGCTGAAGTAAAGTAGAATTATTATTTAAAAACATCAAGGGTCATAGCAACAGAATAATTTACTTATTTTAAAGTCAGTGTTTACTTTCTGCATAATATTTATAAGAAGGCCTATAGTCGGACGGTGCTGAACTGACTCCCTAGACCACCACCTCTACAGTAACACCTTTCTCCGGGAATTCTTTTTATACTCCCCACCATAGTATGGAATGCATATTAAGATCGTTTTCCCTTAATTTTGGACTCTATAAGCACGGCCGGAAAAGAAAAACGGAGGAGGAGACAGGGAAGCTTAGCGAGAGCTTAATCTTGACCCAAGTATCAGAAAATGGAACGACCCTGACTCCGAATCCGATAGCAGCAGCGAAATCAACACCACCGTTGTAGAAAATCCCATTAAAGAGGATGTTCACAAGATGGTAGTAAAGTAAGCGAGATTACCGCAAAACTCATGACGAATAAAGGCGGTGGACTGGAGCTCAGTGTCGGAAGTTCAAGAAGATCACTGCATCTAAATATTCAGAATTACTAATTATTCATGGTTAATTTCAGATGGGGCACATTGAATCACAATTTTCAATTAACCAAATCCAAACATATTATATGCGAAGAAAAGATGAAATGCACGATTCAGAATGAAATTTATCAACATTAATGAATAAACACTGCTAGAAGCAAATCAAGAAAGCCGATGGTGATGCAGTACTAGATACCTGCGGTATTTCTGACCCCTTATATGACATAAACAAATGAAACATCTGAATTCGACATATAAAATATATTTTGTTCTATGTATGTATGTACATATGTTTTAAATAAAATCAGTGTGTTTGGACATTATCCCCAAAAATTGTTGGCTGAAGTTCATAGATGCAAAGTGGGTTCACTATTTTCATCCTACAGGTGTAACGAAAGGAGAGTTTCAACGTGCCTTATAGTAAGTTCAGATTTACGAAATCTGGACGTGGGTTTATGTTCTGTTTAATCCTTCGCTTGACGTTTTGTGTAGCTAAAAACTAAAAAACACTTGAGACGAAACTGCTGTTCTGATAACTCTTCCTTAGCTAGAGGGGCCTACTAGGGATATTTTGAACAAATCTGCTTCGTCATAACCAAATAGAAGTTCCATAATAGAAGTTTAACCATACTCTGCTATTGTCTTATTCCGTATAATTCACAGTGCATCCAATATATTGAGATTTCATTCATAATGTTTTCCATTAATGCCCACTTGACCCTAAATAAATATAGCATTGACCTGTATCCGCCAATGCCTGACACATCATTTTACACGGCCTTGTGTTCTCTTAAACCATCCTTACAGATTGCTAAACTATTCGAAAGTTGCATCCTGTGGATCTATTTATTCGAAGTTCGCACGTACATATTACTCGTGAAGTCTATCTATAACTTCAAAAATATGTGTTTAATGTTTGTTTATCAGAAAGTAAAAAAATATAAATATTAATCGATAATTAACGAAAAGAACAACTTAATAAACTTCATATTGTATTTGACACTAGTACTACGGCTGAACCTAATCAGCTGGGACTTGCTTTTACCTGTATTATTGTACCATGCACACCAACCTTTGTTAAACGAATTACGATGAAAGTACTAGATACAACAATATGTTCCAAAAATCCAATAAACGAGGTATATGAGTGGAGGGACTCAGAGGAACACTCCTACTCTGTCCATAGGTATATTAGTTTTAAAATTTCGAGGCCACAGTCGAACCGGGTGGCATTCCGAAACAAATCCAAAACCAATTGGACTACGTTCGGGAAACAAGTAAAAGATAGACTAGGGCAAGAATATGAGGTTTGCCTAAGTAAGGAGGATATACATACACAGAAATGTTAACAAATTAACCGAGTCACTAGTAAGGTCATTCGAAGAAAGTTGTTTTGTGAACAGATAGATAGCGTAAACGACGTCTCAAAAATCAAAAAGTTTCTATCCAAAAGAAGATGCAAACAACCGAAAAAAACACAGTGTCATCGACGGAGATTGTTAATGCATCAGAAGAAGCACCAAAAATCGACAACCTGATGGTTAAAGAAGCAAGAAGTTTCTCACCATACCAGACAAGGGGCTGGATTCTTGTTCTATGAAAATTTGAAATGAAAAATATTTTCTTTATAATTTTTTTCATTTGACAGTTTTTTTCCTTTATAAAATTTTTCATTTCACATTTTCATAGAACAAGAATCCAGCCCCTTGTCTGGACGGTCGACACTATGATAAAGAGCAACATTCTCAACGATATGATTAAATATAAACAACATGCATACGTAAAAGGCAGATAAGTGGAAACCGCATTACATGAGGTAGTACACCATATAGAGAGAATTTTCGAAATGAAGATGTATACATACACTTGCTGTATGCATCGACATCGAAGGAACTTTCAACAACGTCAGCACCGAAACGCTAATCCACTCCTTAGGCGAGTTCCAGGTGGACCGGGCCCTGAGGCACTGGATAAACTACATGCTAAGGAATATATGGATAAGCTTCGCGCTACATAACATAATAAAAAGGGACAAAGTAGGCCAGAACACGCCACAGGGATATTATCACCTCTTCTGTGGATCAATACTATAAGGACCTTAACCAAGGAGGGATTTGAATACGTCTGCTATGCAGACTATGTAATAATACTTCTTAGAGAATCCAAATCTAAATGTTAACCCGGAAAACAGAACTATGTATATTCACTAGGAAAACGAAAGTAGGCATTCATTATGTTGGTCTATTTCATCAATGTTCTAGAGAACATCACTGAGTAAAGACGGTAAAATGAGTGAATAAATCATACAATTTCTTTTCTTAAAGAAATTGTGCTTTTTGTAAATTAAACGTCCAATACATTTTATAATTGAATCAAAAATTTGAATGCAAATATTTTATTGGACAAGGAAAAAAATCGCACTTAATATTGGTAATTACATCAATACATATGTTTACTGTAAAATTTTTTTGGGACATAAGTTAGAGAGGCCTTTTTTTCTGTGTGTAGATAAGAACATATAAATTTCTCAAAGTGTTAAGTACCTGGGAGTGATCCTGGACAGAAAACATAAATGGAAAAAACACATTCAGGAAATTCCTAATGAGCGAATGGATCTATATTGCAGACCAGGAAACGAGAATCTCTCTTCGACTGCCGGATCATAATACGATGTTCCAGGGCGAAATCCGAGCGATTACAAAGTGCCTGAACTGGTTTAACGCTAACACAAAGCCAATCACTGTAAACATCCTAACGGATAGTGAAGCAGCAATTAAAGCTATAAAAAGCAAGACAGTAAAATCAAGAACAGTCTTGCAGTGTAACAATTAAATTAACCACTACTCCCATCATGGTTCGGTTAACATCATATGAATACCAGGACATGGAGGGATTAGGGATTAGTAACGAAATAGCTAACTCCTTGGTAAAACAAGGCAGGGAGCAGACTACGATAAACCTAGACAATGCTAAGCATTTAAAAGAGGCGGGTCTAGAGTTAAAGACATGGGCCAAAAAAGCCCATATATCCTCCTGAACAATAAACAGAAGGAAACAACACAAAAATCCTATGGGGGAACTCAAACGAGAACAAAACAAAATAACTACCTTAAATGAGTATAAAAGACATTAGTATATTGAGAGGCATCTTTACGGGACACCAGGGCTAAGAGAACACCTGCACAAAATAGGTTATGCGGAAAGAAGTGAATGCAGACACTAAACGTTGGGACACTATCTCTGTCATTGCCTAGCCTTCGCGACCCTGAAAAACCAACTCCTGGAAAATGAGCCGCTACAAAATCGGAGAAAAATTTTGTTTTTGGTTAATTTTAATTTTAGCCCCTTAATATTTTGCGATCATCACCAAAAAATAATCGTTTCTATTCTGGTCGAAACCCAACCTCAATACAAAATTTCGTGACGATTGGTCGGTCCATAATGAGTTATTTCTTAAACAACTTACAAGGCAAAACTTTTTACTTCACTCTTTACTAAGTAATGAGTACGTTGGCACAGAGAGCAAAACTACAAGAGATTTTGGTGTCCAGTTAAAGTTGTTTAAACACATGCATTGTTTAAACGAATCCTAGCATTCAGTGTGCAACGCGGGTTTGCTAATAAGACACGTGGAAAATGAATGTATGTACACTGCTTTAAAAGCGTAAGACTCCGGAAAAACGTGCAAAATTTCAACTACTATAGCATGCTTTTATTATTCTACCATACGCCTAACTATATCTGTAGGAAATTTTGTACATTTGTAAAAACAAAATTGTCATTCTACTTCAATCCATTGGAAACTAGTCATTTGTAAGCGGCCCTTTGTATTTGATACCAAGAAATTTTCAAACAACCATTGCAATTGCTACGTCTTGCCTGAAGCTGAAATCTGGGATCCTCTTCTCAAACTGTTGCTTTTTTGTGTTACGTCATGATTTTAGTCGTTCTGATTGCTGTAAGTGAAACTTTGCAGTTAGTTTCTAGTGAAAACAAAAAGATACAGAGTAAATTTTCACTTGAAGCTTGACTGACAGCAGGCAATCAACATTTGTTAGTGCTGCTGTTTGTTGGCCAAATATTATCTTTTTAAATTGTTTGTAGTCATTAAAGAGCAAAACTCGCCTTAAACATAAAAAGTGTGAAATACTTAAACTGTTACATAGCAAATTCCTTCACATCCTGAGGCGGATTTAAAAATTCTTTTCTCATTGCTCTTTGATAAAGGCTGGATGGGTGGTATTTTCATTTGCAAAAAGTAGGAATGGTATACAATTTCAATTGTCAAAGTTTTAAATTGACTCGGCTGAGAAATTCTTATGAACACAAACTTTGTTATTGAAACGATTAGTTTGGTTAAAAGTTTTACTTTCATTGTGAATTAAATACTAAATTAAAATAATCTCTAATCTTTGCTTTGAGATGTTAATGTATAATTGAAAAAGCATAGGGTTTAATATTAATGGTGGCTACTAATTATTAAAACGCATTTCTTCATGACTGTGACATTTTATAGCTATCCGTTCGTATATCAGTCGGCTTTGCCGACAGAGATATACCCTAAGCCTGTGACATAATGAAAGAAGCAAACCCAATTTAAAATTTATCAGCGAACACGTTCTTAATCCTAAATGTTTGAACTTTTGTGGGGGTGTTACCGAAAGAAGTATAACGATATTGTACATTTTCGAATTTGCCAATCCCACGGCAGCGGGTTCTTTCGTACCGGATTGACCCGGAACAACACAAAACCAATGTTCCGGCCAGCGGCTGCCACCTCAGTGTGTACATATTTGTATTTGTTTCGTTTTTCTGTATTGGGAGCAGCATATCCCGGAATGCCTGCTCCGAATTCTATTGGTCCGAGCCGGGGCGGAGGAAAACCCAGGACCAATATATCTGTGCTCAGTTTGTCACATCCGCATCTTCACTTACATCCAACCTTCGGTGAGATGCAATAGATGTCAGGAGTGGGTGCATCTAAGGGTTGCTCTGGACTCGTCCACGTGAGGGACTACGACATGGACTATGTTGCTGCATGCTGCGTGAACACAGTCCCCAGCGAGTCGTCATCGGATTACGAGACTCCCTCGTCGTCTGATTATGAAACTCCCCCGCAGTCCCCTCGACAACAACAGCACACGCAGCTTTTAACACCAGCCGTTGTTGTCCCAATCCCCGAAAATGCAGCCTTTTTGCAATTGAATTGCAATGGACTCCGAGGTAAGATCGAGGAGATAGTAGACTTTATGAGTCGGAAGAACATCAAGGTCGCGGCGGTGCACGAAACCAAGCTGAACAACAACCACAGCTTAGAGCATTGTGATGGTTAGAATGTTCTGAGGAGAGATCGCACCAGAAGTGGAGGTGGGGGATTGGCTTTCCTATTGCACCAGTCTGTCCAGTACAGACCTATCTCGCTTGAGCCTGTCTCTAATGACCCGTACAAGGAATGTATGGGGGTAGCAGTCAGGTGTGGAGCTGCCGAGATAGAGTTGCTGAATGTATACATCCCGCCGAGAAATAGCTGTATCCCTGATTATAGGCCTGACATTAGCCCGCTCTTGCAAGGTCATAATCGTCTGGTCCTGGGGGATTTTAATGTGCATCATGAGATGTGGCATTCGGCCCTCGGAAACGACCAGAGAGGTACAGCGCTGGCTGAGCAGATTGATAGCTCTACGTTTTGCACGGTCAATGAAGACGCCCCTACCAGAATTAGAGGAGAGTGTCACAGTTCGCTTGACATAACAATCGTGTCACCTGGTCTGACAAATGACGTTACCTGGCAACCCGTCATTTCCCTTGGATCAGACCATCTCCCCATAATTGTCTCCATTAGCAGACCATCCGACTTCATCACCTCTGAACGCCGCACGTTCGTCAATCATAAAAAAACAGATTGGCCGAGTTTCAGAGAGTTCACCAATCACCGCTTCAGAGAATTGCTCAATCCTTCTGATGTTCGGGTAGCGGAAAGGACGTTCCGGGACATCACCACTGCTGCAGCCGCTCGCCATATCCCTGCTGGTCGAATACCCGAAGTAAGACCAAATTTCCCAGCAGAGGCGACGGGATTAGCAAATGAGCGTGATGAGCTTCGTCATATCAACCCCAATGACCCCAGATTCAGGGAGCTGCGAGCATAAGCGGAACAAATGGTTGAATCATCTGAAGAGCTGCAACATTTGAGCCGGTATAGGTGAATTGTGGGCAACGGTTAAGTCACTCTCGTACCCTGGAAGAAGGGAAGATAGGACCTCAGTCACGTTTGGCGACGTTACTTTGACTGACCCGAAGAGGTGCGCAAGTAATTTCAATCGACAGTTTGTTGAGCATCCAGAGAGTGACAGGGCGAAGAGAAGAGTATTACGTCGCATCAGATCTCTTCCTGCCGAGGATGAACCACCACAATTTACAATGGATGATGTTGCCAATGCCATCAGGAACGCTAATTCATCCAAAGCGTAGGGCCCTGATGGAATCTCCATGGTAATGTTGAAGCAGCTGGGTGAGTCGGGAGTCGAGTATCTCACCAAAGTCTTCAACTTGTCGCTAGCCACCCTCGTTGTTCCCGAAGTTTGGAAAATGGGCAGGGTGGTCCCACTACTGAAGCCAGGCAAGGATGCCAGCAAAAGTGAATCGTACAGACCGATTTCGCTTTTGTCGCCCGTAGCAAAGACACTTGAGGCCTTGCACCTCCCCAGTATCAGAAATAGCTATCAAGTTGCCGATCATCAGCATGGATTCCGTAAGCAGCACAGCACGACAACAGCGCTGCACGCCATTACCACATATATCTGTAAAGGACTCAACCAGAGACGGCCGTGCGATAGAACAGTGATGGTGGCGCTTGACTTATCAGAAGCCTTTGATACAGTCAGGCACACCACGCTGTTTGAGGACATTGAGCAGACAACCCTCCGGCCAAGCTTGAGGCGTCGGGTACCTATCCTGATGACATCTGTGAGAGACTGAACAACTATTTAACTGATCTTACCACCTTTTTTCATTCGAGGAATATGCAGATTTCCGCCACAAAAACTACAGCCACTCTGTTCACCACATGAACCGCGCAGTTTGGACGTGAGTTGAATGTCGTGGTTGACGGTAGCAGAATTCTGACCACAAACTGCCCTAAAATTTTAGGGGTCACATTCGACACTACATTCACGTCGTGCGCACACGCCACAGCTATCTGCGACAAGTTGAAAAGTAGGAACAAGGTCCTCAAGTCCCTGGCCGGCAGCACTTGGGGTGCAGATAAAGAAACCTTGTTGGCCACGTATAACGCGATAGGTCGGTCTGTGGTAAGCTATGCGGCTCCAGTCAGGTCCCCGAGATTGTGTGATTCGAACTGGAAAAAGATTCAAACTTGCCAGAATGCCGCACTGAGAACAGCGACAGGGTGCCTCCTCAAATCTTCATGTAGATGACATGAGGAGGCAAAAATTCTTCCTGTAAAGCAACACAATGAGATGGTTTCGTTGCAGTACCTGCTTGGATGTTATCCCAATCACCATCTTGTGGGTAGGCCCGGCCCATTCAGGGAGATCAGGAAGGATATCCATGCTCTAGAGGGAGAGGTCCAACGATACAGGAGAGAACCCCTAGATCGACAAGCATATCAAGCAGGATTGAATAGCATTCACACGGACGCAGTTGCCAAGGCCTTAAGCAATTATAGTTTGAATAAAGTACTCGGAGTACATCCTCCATCTATCGCAGCTGAGGAGCGTCAGCTGCCACGACAAGCCAGTGTAGTTTTGGCTCAGTCGCCTAAATATTGGATATTGCAGTCGCCTAAATTCGTATTGTGCGGAAATCGATCGCGCCGTGCAAGACATATGCCCAGTATGCGGCATGGGCCCACACGACACAGAACACCTTTTTAATTAGAGGACGATTCACAGGATATTTACTATTCTTTGAGGTCTAGACTTTTTCAACTGTATTTGGATTAAAAAAGGCATGTGGAAAATATATTTTGGTCCAATTGATCCTTTAATTTTTTACGTCTTCTATATAAGTCCTACAAGTCTCCTGTCAGAAGACCTACTGGTCTTCTCGCTAAGGTCTACTGTTGTTTTTTTTCATCTTGTCTTTTGTGAGAAATGATCCTTGTCTTCTATAAAAAGACCTGTTGGACTCCGTCGAAAGGCATTGTGGTCTTTTCGGATATCCTACTGACTACACTGTGACACCAAATGGAAATCAAGGTCTAGGGGTGAAAAATTCCCTTCGGGAATGAAAGCCAATATTGAGTATTATATTTCTGAGTTTTGACGTAATGATTTTTTTGATTGGCCCACAATAACGCCTGAAAAAAATGCTTTATAGCTCTGTTTGACGATATTGTTTCATCATTTTGAGATGACATGTTTTCAGTTAAATATAATGAGGAATCTTTCTGTAGAATATTTTGACCTTATAGCTAGCTCAGTTCCTTTCATGTCCGTTCTGTTCTTGCATTGAAAAAGAAAAACAAGACCGGATTTTCTACATGAAAAAAATCTACAAAAATGTTTCTCCGAGAATTTTATGTAGGTTCCGAAAAATCGATATTGTCACGCTTTCATTGTCCTTTATCAGTTTTACCCGTTCCTTTCTCAAAAAAATCCGTATGTTTATGTATTTCGGTACATTTCGTATAAGTTATTACATATGTATAAAATACGGATGGTTATTATGATTTTTTTACAACCTGATATTCCTGTATTATATTTTGGAGAGCTTTTACATAAGATTCGATAAAATCTTTATTATAAGATGATTACATAAAAATCTAGAAAATCGTCGATGATTATGATCAAAAACGTCAGTTTTTTTTTAAACCAAAAAAATAAATTTTGATTTTTTCTGTTCACTACATATGTCAGTAGAATCTAAAACTTGTTACAAAATTGATCGATATGGGACTAGATTTGTATGTCGTTGAAAAGCCCGCAAAATATATGACAAACGGTTTATTAGTTTTCGAGCTAGAGTTGGCACCACAAACTGCTTTTACAAAAACAGGTTTTCGTAGACGGCGATTTGTCAAAAAACTGTAACATTTTGGCTTACATCCATTTTAAAACCTAGTCAGGAATTGCTTATAATTTTGACGGCATGCAGTTTTGACCTTTTCCCATATTTTGAAGGCGTAAGATTTTCGCACGGGGAAGTTTCTTCCAGAATATTTATGTTCTGTAGTTGAGTATAAATGAACATTATAAAGAATATGTTACGAAAACAAGTTAAAAAGCATTAAGTTCGGCCGGGCCGAACTTTTCATACCCTCCACCATAAAATATTCATTCCTGTCCCCAACTTTAAGTGAGTACGTTAAAAATGTCAGATAATGTACATAAAATGCTTCATTCGGGAGGCCCTTTTTTATGGTGCCTATATCTAACTGTTGACAATTTTTGGTGGGCTAGAAATTGGGAGGTACTGTTATATAGGGGTTATAAAACATGGGCCTATGTTGACAGTTTTTGATGGGAGCCTTTAATGTCAAATAACTCCTATAACTAACGTTAAAAATTGCAGCTAGAATCCTCAAAGTACCGAAAATTGGTACATAACATGGGAACTTCAAGTGTCATTAACAGCTAGTTCGGAGGTATGTGGGCTATACGAAAATATGAACTTAAATTAACAATTTTTGTTGCAGAATTTTTGTTGACTTTTAAATTTCAAATTACAGAAAGTTCGTCCAAAAAATAAAGCTAAGGTACGGAAAATCGGGAGGTTTGTTTTGGGGCTATACAGAAACATGGACCTACGTTCGCTTAAACATTTTAAGTAAAATCCTCAAAGTACCGAAAATCGGGAAGTATCGTTATATTGGGGCTATGTTGAAAATTGTCGATGCAGATGTGGTGACCACTACAACATTCAAATGTCAAATTACAGTTAGTTCTGTTAAAAATTGTAGCTAAAATTGCCAAATTACTGAAAATTGGGAGGTACCGTTACATGGGAGCTATATCCGAACATGGACCTATGTTGACAATTTTTGACGGAGAGGTGTTGCGACCACTAAGAACTTCAAATGTCAAATTACTGCCAGTTCGGTTTAATATTGTAGCTAAATCATCAAATTACTGAAAATCGGGAGTTACCGTTCTATGGGGGCTTTCTTGACAATTTTTTGTGGGGAGGTGTGGTGACCACTAAGAATTTCAAATGTCAAATGTTCACATTACAGATAATTCGGTTAAAACTTGTTGGTAAAATTCTCAAAATACCTGAAATCGGGCGGTAACGTTATATGGGGGCTATTCCAAAACGTCGACCTATGTCCACTAGTTATATAAGTTTATTGACATTTAAAAACCCTAAATGTCAATTGATAGCTAAATCGGTCTGAAAATGTAGATAAAAACGTCAAAATGCCGGAAATCGGGGGTACCGTTATATGGGGGCTATACCAAAACGTGGACCTATGTCCACAAGTTTTGTCACATAAGTTTATTGACATTTAAGAACTACAAATGTCAAATTATAGCTAAATCGGTCTGAAAATGTAGCTAAAACCGTCAAAATACCGTAAATCGGGGGGTACCGTTATATGGGGGCTATACCAAAACGTGGACCTATGTCCACAACTTTTGTTGTATAAGTTTATTGACATTTAAGAACCCTAAATGACAAATTATAGCTACATCGGTCCGAAAATGTAGCTAAAAACGTCAAAATACCGTAAATCAGGGGGTACCGTTATATGGGGGCTATACCAAAACGTGGACCGATATAGCCCATCATCGAACTTGACCTGCCTGCAAACAAACGACGCGTTTTCCCAAAATTTCAGCGTCCTATCTCCATTTTTGTGGATGCTAGAGTGATTACCACAGACGGACGGACGGACGGACGTGCTCAGATCGACTTAGAATTTTACCCTGATCAAGAATATATATACTTTATAGGGTCGCAAATGAGTATTTCAATGCGTTACAAACGGAAAAACAAACTTAATATACCCTCCATACTATGGTGGAGGGTATAAAAATGTGTTCAGCTAGGTGAAAGGTACCACCTACGGGGCTATATCAAAGAGTCAGCCTATCTTTAAATTTTTTGGCGGAAAAGTTTTATAGCTGCAGGGAACTTCAAGAGTCAAATTGAGGGTAGTTTCATCAAAACAATGTAGACCCTCAAAAATGGACCCATGTTGACGAATTTTAGTGAACAAATTTCGTGACCACTGAAAATTCCCGAAAATCGGGAGGTACAGTTATATGGGGGATATACCAAAACATGGACCTATGTTGACAATGTTTGGTGGGGATGTTTCATGACTACTGAGAACCTCAAATGGCAAATTACAGCTAGTTCGGTTAAAAATTGTAGCTAAAATTCTCAAAATACCGAAAATCGGGAGGTACCGTTATATGGGGGCTATACCAAAACATGGATCTATGTTGACGATGTTTCGTGGAGATGTCTCATGACCACTGAGAACCTCAAATGTCAAATTTCAGATAGTTCCGTTAAAAATTGTGGCTAAAATTCACAAAATACCGAAAATCGGGAGGTACCGTTATATGGGGACTATACCAAAACATGGACCTATGCCCATATCCTTTGGGATATAAGTTTGTTGATCACTAGGAACCCTAAGTGCCAAATTATAGCTAAGTCGGTCTGCAAATGTGGCGAAGAACGTCAAAATACCTCAAATCCGGAGGTACCGTTATATGGGGGCTATACCAAAAAGTGGACCGATATAGCCCATCTTCGAACTTGACCTGCCTATGGAAAAAAGACCCTCAGGTGCAAAATTTCAGCTCTCTATCTCAATTATTGCGGACGCTAGAGTGATTACAACAGACGGACAGACAGACGGACAGACGGACATGCCTAGATCGTCTTAGAATTTTATCCTGATCAAGAATATATATACTTTATAGGGTCGCAAATGATTAGTTCGATGTGTTACAAACAGAATGACAAACTTAATATACCCTCCATACTATGGTGGAGGGTATAAAAAACGGATTAGCCTATATGGGCCCAATACTAACAACAAGTTAAACATTTGTCCACATTTTATTCATTTTAGTGTTATAGTAATTTACCCTCGGAGTCGACTCGGAGTCGAGTCGAGCCAAAAATACCTCGACTCCGCAACCCTGCCTCCACCACGAACTGTATTGAAGTGAATAGGAACAATTAGTTTAATTTCGTTTATGAAAGTACTAAACTCTTACTTTTATTGCAGGAGTTGTACATATATATCAACTGATAATAATCCTTCAAAACAGGACATATGGGCGACATTTTGTTCTTTCCAAAACATGGATCCATATTTACAATTTTGCGAATTGAACGAAAAACATAAAATTGGGCAACACCGACTAGACTAAACCTGAATATTTTGGATTTGGATAGTTTACAACACCGTTCTATTGAGGCTGTATAAAACGTTGACCTGTACCCAGAAATTTCTGGGGGAAAGTTTTGTAAATCCAGCCAAGACTAAATAGCAAATTTCAGTTATTCTAGTTGAATAATGTGGCTAAAATATTCCTCAACGAAGACTAAGTACCAACTTGCAGTCATTTCGGTGTTATAATGAGGCTAAAAGCTTCAATATACCGAAAATTGGGATGTAGCGTTCTATGGGGGCCATATAAAAACGCGTACAGCTACCTAGCAAAAATTCGAATCCGTTAGTCATTATGTAACCCATTACATAGTAATGTAAACAAAAATAGCTACTTATATTATTCTTTACTATGAGGGAAATTTTTATAGCCCACAAAAAGGCAAAATACTAAATTTCAGAAACTTCGATGGAATAATGAGGCTAAAACCTTCAAAATACCGAAAATCGGGCGGTACCGTTCTATGAGAGCTATATGAAGACGTTGACTTATACCGACCAATTTAAGGTGGAAAGTTTTATACCCTCAACGAAGACTATGTACCAACTTTTAGCCATTAAGGTGGCATAATGAAGCTAAACCCTTCAAAATACCGAAAGTTGGGATGACCTTTCCATGGGGTGTACATCAAAACGTGGATCGATACCGATAAAGTTCTGGGAGAAAGTTTGGCATCGCAAAGAGGACGAAATATCAAATTTCAGTCATTTTGGAAGTACTAATATAGCTAAAAAATTTTAAAATACCGAAAATAGGGAATTACCATTCTATGGGGGGCTATACTATGGCGTGGACTTGTATCGAGAAGTTTCTGGGGGAAATTTTAATACCCCCAACGAAGACTAAATACCAAATATCAGCCATTGAGGCCACAACCCTCAAAACACAGAAAATCGAGAGGTAAGTTCTATGGGGGGCTATATAAAGGCGTGGACCTATACCAACAAATTTCATATGGAACGTTTAATACCTCAAATAAAGAGAGAGATTGCACCATGAAGAAGAATATACTTATTGAGGCTAAGCGAAAAAATATTTTCGAGTTGTTAGTGCATTTATAAATAGAACACGGTAACTTAATTTTTTAATTATTTTTTATTTGTAACTTTTTATACCCTCAGCATTTTTGCTAACGAGGGTAGTATATGCACTTTCATACGGGCAAAATGTGCCTCGTCGAAATAATGGTTTTAGACCCCAAGTATGTTTGGACGAAATGTGTTTCAGACAATTTGGAGTCGATTTAGCAATGTCCGTCCGTCTGTCTGTCTGGCTGGTGCGCACGATAACTCTCGAACGGATGAACCGATTTGGTCCAAAATTTGGCTTTCGCAATATTTTGTCCAAACTTAGTTTAAGTTCGAAGATGGGTTATATCGGTCCACACAAAAGTTCGAAAATTTTCGGAGAAATTGTGCGCACGATAACTCTTGAAGTGAGTAACCGATTTGGTCCATACTTTGCACATCGTGATGAGGTTTGTGACGGCGGAAGTCGCAGGCTCGTTTCCGCCACACAATACCCTGCGCTGACATGCTGCCTTCATTTTTTATTTTCTTTAATGTTTTTTTCTTTTAATTATTTTTCTTCATTTATTTTTCTTATTGTCATTTTTTTCTTATTATTATTTTACTGAGTTGAAATTGTTCTTATTTTTGTTACCTTTTAATTTTTGAATTATTAAAATAAATTACAAACCATAATTTAGTAACATGTTGCCGTGAATTATTGAATGCGCCTCGTTGCATATTTTCCCGCCTGAGCGAGTGGCCCTCATTGTTGTTTACGCCAAAATTGCATCAAAACAACATACCGCTAGACCACAGTGCGATCACCAAAAAACCATCAAAACAAGTAGCAACAACGCACATGTGTAAAGGGATCGATGCAAGTGATGGACGAAAACAACAAGCAACCAGTAAGGAAAGGATCATAGTCGGGCGGGGCCGACTATATGATACCCTACACCACTGTGAATATGTAAAATATAGGCGATATGTATCAATTTGAACTGATTTATATACATATATATACACATCCCAAATTTCATCAAAATTAGACAGAGCGGGCGAAAATATACATAGGAGCTATATCCAAATCTGAACCGATTTCGATATAAGTTGTTACACTTATTTCTAAACTAAATTCAGTCACACATTCCAAATTTCATCAAAATTGCACGTAAATAGCGTGTTTTCAGCAAATACGTCAAATCGGCCGAAAATATATTTGGGAGCTATATCCAAATATGAACCGCTTTCGATGTAGTTTGGGACATTTATTTTGAGACCGAATTCAGTTACACATTCAAAATTTCATCAAAATCGGACGTATATAGCGTGTTTGGTGCTGCAAATACGCCAAATCGGCGGAAAAATATATGGGAGCTATATCCAAATCTGAACCGATTTCGATATAATTTGGTACATTTATTTATAGACCTAATAAATTCAAATGTCAAATTATAGCTACATCGGTCTGAAAATGTAGCTACAAACGTCAAAACACCGCAAATCGGGGGTACCGTTATATGGGGGCTATACCAAAACGTGGACCTATGTCCACAAGTTTGGTTATATAAGTTTATTGACACCTAAGAACCCTAAGTGTCAAAATATAGCTAAATCGGTCTGAAAATGTAGCTAAAACTGTCAAAATACCGTAAATCGGGGGGTACCGTTATATGGGGGCTATACCGAAACGTGGACCTATGTCCACAACTTTTGTTATATAAGTTTATTGACATTTAAGAACCCTAAATGTCAAATTATAGCTACATCGGTCTGAAAATGTAGCTAAAAACGTCAAAATACTGCAAATCGGAGGGTACCGTTATATGGGGGCTATACCAAAACGTGGATCTATGTCCACAACTTTTGTTATATAAGTTTATTGACACTTAAGAACCCTGAGTGTCAAATTATAGCTATATCGGTCTGAAAATGTAGCTAAAAGTCAAAATACCGTAAATTGGGGGGTACCGTTATATGGGGGCTATACCAAAACGTGGACCTATGTCCACAACTTTTGTTATATAAGTTTACTGATACTTAAGAACCCTAAATGTCAAGTTATAGCTAAATCGGTCTGAAAATGTAGCTAAAAACGTCAAAATACCGAAAATCGGGGGGTACCGTTATATGGGGGCTATATCAAAACGTGGACCTATGTCCACAAGTTTTGTTATATATGTTTATTGACACTTAAGAACCCTAAATGTCAAATTATACCCAAAGCGGTCTGAAAATGTAGCTGAAAACGTCAAAATACCGTAAATCGGGGGGTACCGTTATATGGGGGCTATACCAAAACGTGGACCGATATATCCCATCTTCGAACTTGATCTTCCGACGGCTAAAAAAATGGTATTCCCCAATTTTCAGCGAAATCGGTCAACAAATGCGACCTGTATGTTGCGAACGGACGGACGGACGGACGGACGGACGGACATGCATAAATCGACTCAGAAAGTGATTCTATGTATATCCCTAGAAGGAACTATGGGTCTATCTCGCTTCCTTTTGTATGTTACATACAAATGCACTAACACATAATACCCCTTACCACATAGTGGTGTAGGGTATAACAACATACATGCGTAAAGGGCATCGGTTGGCGACTAGTAGGTAAACAACTAGCAACAACGACCATGTGTTAGGAAATCTAATGTATGGCATGAGAACACCTGAGAACGGACAGCATAGTGGTCTTGTTGCTAGCTATAGAAGAGTGATGTTATTAACGACACTATAAAAGGAAGTTGATGACACTGAAAATGGACAGTCAGTGAAAGTGTTAAGTGCAGGTCACACATCAGTCAGTGCAGGAATAAAGTGCAACCCCTACGCGTAGTGCAGCCGAGACGAAGTACCCTGGGAATTATTATTAGAAGCTGGTGAGTAGAGTGTCAAGTGGAAACCGGGAAGACGACGAATTATACTGACGCGAGTGCCGACTACAAACCAAGCGTATGACCAAACGGATAAGCGTGTTTCATTCGCCGCTTATCACTGTGTTCAGGTTTTCGCACCGGATAAGCGTGTTTCGTTTGCCGCTTATCGCAGGCTTCGGGTTTATGCTTCGGATAAGCGTGTTTCGTTTGCCGCTTATCACAGTCTTCGCGTTAGTGCCTCGGATAAGTGTGTTTCGTTTGCGCTTATCGCAGTCTTCGGGTTTTTGCTTCGGATAAGCGTGTTTCGTTTGCCGCTTATCGCAGTCTTCGTGTTAGTGCCTCGGATAAGCGTGTTTCGTTTGCCGCTTATCGCAGTCCTCGTGTTAGCGCCTCGGATAAGCGTGTTTCGTTTGTCGCTTATCGCAGTCTTCGCGTTAGTGCCTCGGATAAGCGTGTTTCGTTTGCCGCTTATCGCAGTCTTCGGGTTTTCGCTTCGGATAAGCGTGTTGTGTTTGCCGCTTATCGCAGGCTGCGGCTTTTGCCGCGGATAAGCGTGTTTTGCTGGCCGCCTGTTCCCAACTACGTAGTTCCGACGTAGGAAACGTGTTTCGCACGCCGGCTAGTGCAGACTCGGCATTTGCGACTCGGACAGACGCGTTGGGCACTCTACAAGCTACGGCCTCTGTGGGGACCTCCTTTATAAGCGTGTTGTGATACGCCGCTTACCCGTGACCACGGCCCGGACGGACGTTCCCCGCACGCCGCCTAGGAAGACGATCAGGCCTACATCCCGACTAGCGTGTGCCTTACGCCGCTTACCGTCGGTAAAAGGACGAAACCGGATCGGACTGCTAAGGACGCCTGAACAGAGCCCAAACAGCACCCGTGGAGCAGCCTAGTCACGACCTGAAGCGTGTTCTCTTCGCCGCTTCCGTCGTCAGGACAAAGTAGTTCCGTACCAGGTCTCCTACCGGTTGCGCCGGACCCCTCCAGGACAAGTGATCTTCTTCGTTAATATATACGATATATCCCTAAGCCAATAAACAGAAACAGATCCCAAACAAAGTGTGTTTCCTTTACTCAGGTCACTGAATCAAAAAAATTTTCTGTGACGTAACCTTGGCCACCGCTAGCTTACCCAAGCAAACGGAGGCGATTGTGTCGTTACAGGTTCCAATATGGACACAATCGGTCTACGCCTTCGCTAAAATGGTACGCGCGATATCTCATAGACGTAGCAACCGATTTGGTCCAAACTTTTGATCTCTAAATAGGCTAGTATTGAAAAAAGCCCTATCTACCGATATTCCCGAACATTTTTGCGCTTACATTTTTTTGGGAAAAAAAGTATTTCAATCCGCACAGGCTGAGGGATTATCTCTGTTGGCAAAGCTGACTGATACTTTTTTACTTGTTTTTAATTATTTTTAATTTGTAAAAATTTTAGTAAATAATTTTGTTTGACCACTGAGAACCCCATAAGCAAATTACAGCCAATTTAGGCGGAAAATGTAAATAAAAACTTTAAAATGCCTGAAATCGGGTCGTGCCGATACATACGGCAATACCAAAACCTGGACTTATGTGCACAATTTTTGGTGGGGAAGTTTATCTATTGTATTGATCAACTGCAACTGTGTGGAAAATGAGTTACTAGATTTTAACTAATCGGATGCCAAAGCGAGATAAATAAAACAATGTAACAATCGAATGTACTAAAAAATTAAGGATTTCCAAAATGTACTTATTATTTTGTTCGTCTATTTTTTATGACTTTTTTCTTACTATCGCGAATAGAAGTTTATTTATCTTAAAGATCTAAACAAAAATTATTTTTATACCCTCAGCTTTTATGCTAACTAGGGTACATACACTTTCATACGGGCAAAATGTGCATTATCGAAATAATGGTTTTAGACCCCTAGTATGTTTGGACGAAATCCGTTTCAGACAATTTTGAGTCTGGCAGGCTCGAACCAAATTTTGGGTGTCGTAATATTTTGCCTTTAGTTTAAGTTCGAAGATGGGTCATATCGGTATTTTGCCTAAAATTAGTTTAAGTTCGAAGGTGGGCCATATCGAAAAATTTGTGCGGACGATAACTCTTGAAGGGAGTAACCGATTTAGTCCAACATATGGACATCATGAAATTTCTACCAGACTTAGATGAGGTTCGAATCTGGACTCAATCTGTCCTTTCCTTCGGGTACCTCCCACACAAAATTTTGGAAAAGTTCAGCTTAAGACCAGCTCTCGAATAGCTTTGATTTTTATTGTAACAACTTGTATTCACTGCCCCCCATACGACGCACTATAGGCCCAATGGCAGGTTTCTGAGGCAAAAAGTCTATTTTTGAAGTCTTATATTTGGATAAAATAGAAACAGGATTAGATTCTTAACACTTTGAGCCACTTAGAAACAAAATCATTTCAACCCTGCAACGCTTCATGACCACATACCGGGCTGTCAAAGATATTGCATCTTACATTGTAAATTTTATAAAAATCTATCAAACGAAGAACAAATTTGTTTCGCTCGACAATTAAAAACCGCTAACATAATAAACAGTTTTTTAATGCACACGTGTAAAGGTATGTAAATTAATATTCTGATTAAGAAATAAAAAAGTTAGATTTGGTAAGGAATATTTGATGTAGCCTTGTGGTGTATTTTTTGTGTAGCTTATATTGTGGTTTATATGGTTTTTGGAATAGAACTCTCGGTATTGCGACGTATTGGCGAAACTATATATATGTGGTAGAAGGTAATAGTGAGTACTATATGTGTAGAAAATTTTATCCCCGTATGGATTCGTAAACTTACAGATAGCGTGACACTTAAAAATTTGGATATTTTTAAGTATTGGGCTGGGCTGGGAGTGCGACTTGTCAATATGACACAAGTCGCGAAATTTGATAGTTATCTTAATCGAGTTATACCAAGCATTGAAATCTGTTATGTTCAAGATCTCTTAACTTAGTAAATGGGACTACAAAAACCTACTAAATTTAAAAATCTTGACCTGTAATTATAAATTATTCAAAAATTGAACGCGATCACGGTATTCTACTTCCAAATCATCAATTAATGATGGAGGTCACAATTACTATTTTATTTTTTTCCCAATACATCAAATGAACTCTGAGATTTCGCGTTTGGCTAAAACCCGTTGTTGGGGAGGTCCCCCGCTCCCTCCATTTTTCGGTATAAAAACTACCTTATGATCTATTCTAAGACCAAAAGAATCTACAGTCAAAATTTTATCAAATTCGGTCCAGCCCTTTCGGAGGATTTATGTTTCGAACATCATGGCAGACCTGAATAATTTTCTATATATGTATATGTAGATATATATATACCTGAACCGATAAGAACCAAATTTTCTGGACGTGATTCTTAAATGATCAGGATGTACCATATCAAATTTTAAAGTCATCGGATGCAAATTGTGACCTTAGTGAGACTTAAATATGAAATCGGACAAAATCGGTTGAAACATATATACGAAAGCTATATCTATATCTGAAACGATTCCTTCCAAATTTTGCAGATATATTTTTATGCTCACTATAAACATCAGGACGAAATTTGAAAGGTCCAGCAGCTTCCAGTGACTTGTTGCCTCAAAAACCTGTCATTGGGTCCATAGTGCGACGGTACAAGTTTCATCAGGGGCAAGTCCATACTTTCTGAGAAAATATAATGAAAGGTGCAAAAAACCTTTATGACACCGTGTGTAGTGGTTGGAGCGCAAGGTAACTCTCGAATGGATCTGTCGATTCAGTCCAAAATTTTGTCCAAACTTAGTTTAAGTTCGAAGATAAGCCATATCGGTCCACTCCTTCAGGTACCTCCCCACAAAAGTTCAAAAATGTTCGGATAAATTGTGCGCACGATAACTCTTGAAGGGACTGACCGATGTAATCCATACTTTGCACATCCTAATATATCTACCAGATATAGATCAGGTGGACTATATTTGTCTACTCCTTCTGGTATCTCTCACACAAAATTTCGGATAAGTTCACTTTAAGACGTGCTCTCGAATCACTTTGATTTTTCGAAAAACAGCCCGAAAGGTGTAAAGAACGCCTATGTCACTATATGTGGCGGTCGGAGAGCACGATAACTTTCGAACTGTTCAACCGATTTGGTCCAACATTGGGTCTTCGTCATATTATATCCAAACTTGGTTTCATAGGGCAATACCGGTCCACAACTTCCGGTACTTCTCCCCAATAATATTCAACATTTGTGTCTTAGTACAGTTATTTCCTAATCCAGATTTTTGTCGGCAAGTTAAAATGTCCAAAAAGGGCCACAAAATTCTGAAGAGACCTTAAATACTTTCGATCTGTCCGTAGGTGAAAGTTTCACTTCACATTGCCTGAGGATATATATCTGTCGGCAAAGCCGACTGACACTTTTTACGTATTCTTACTGTCGCGTATAGAAGTTTATTTCTCTTGAAGATCTACACAAAAATTATTTTTAAGTACCATTTATATTGCAAAAATTAAATTTAAACTGAACTTCGTTTAACAATGAAAGCATTTATTACGTTTGTTCTTATCATTTTGGCCATATGTGTATATTTCTCTTACCAGATCTTTAAGATACTTACCAACAATTTAACACTTGCAAATGGGAAAACATTAAAAATCTTTGTATCTCTCCTTTAAAAGTTTATATTTGTTTTTTTTTTTAAGATGTCGACGAGTAGCAACAAATTGAAATACATACAACAATACATTATAAATAAATTTCTACATAAATATATTCACATATTTTTAGATTTTTGTTTTTATAAGTTTCTTGTAAACTTTTAAACATGCAATAATACTACCCAAATCCTTTCTAAAATACTGTAACAATATCTTTTTTGGGTCAAATGTTTAAATTAATAATAATAAAAATATTAAATTAAAAATAAAAAGTGTTTTAATTTGTAATAGTGTTTATTTCATTAGTTGTACAAGTTACTGTTTATAATTAGTCACTCAGTTCTATGTTAAAATCCATTTATCCTTGAAATTCGGTGTTTATGTTTTGTAGTCTTTGTTGTAATGTTGGTTAAAGGCCATGTCAATGGTATGGGAAATATGTGGAATTTTACTCTCTACCTGGAATGAAAGTAATATTCATGTTACCAATATTAAAATATCGCATACAATTTTCTTATTCTACTAATTTACTTTGTTCGATGTCTTAATTTTTTTTCATCGAAATAATTATATCGCCTGCGCGTTCCACCCACGTATGTCCCTGGTGACTAGTATTTTACAAGAAATGACAGTGGCAAGACTGACTAGGGGAAATAAATTCAGTTTTCCTGCAAATTCTTTAAATAACATCAAAGTTTTTGTTGAGCCCATTTTCCGAATTGAATTTTTGTACCCATTAAAACTCCCAATATGAAACTACTGCTATTTCGGTTAAATGATTCAAAATTCTGCAAAATCGGTCGTTTCCGCTATATGAGGGCTATTTAAAATCGTGAACTGAAAATTCTCTGCTGGATTGTTTTATGACCCTTGAATGTGGATAAAACGTTGATATCTACCCTGCGTAAGTCCTAACTCCTATATTTTGATGTTCCGTTAATGTGACTGACAATAGTTGTGTGGAATAAAAGTTTTAAATTCTTACCCCTTCATTCACGTTTGTTTTTCCCTCAATTATCATTTGTGTGCTACTGCATATGTAATTAGGAACTATAAGCGCGAACGGAAGTTTGCATATAACACATTTAAATTCATCCATTTACATTTTTCAATCCATGAGGCTTAGCCTTTGTTAGTTTGTGACCATCAATCATATAATTACTTTAAAGTGTTATATCATGAGCGCTGGTATTCGATATAGCCGGTTCTTCTATATTTTTAAGATCCACATCACTGAAAGCTGTTATTTTATTTTCGTAAGTTGGACTACGGCCAAACCTTAAACGTTGTGGTTTACGTATGACCCGTTCATAATTATTGAAAATATCATTGTAATCATCACTACTGTCGAAGGCATTGTTAGTGTCATCATCCTGTGGTCCATTCATTTCCATATCATAAGGGCTACGCAATGGCATTGTAGCATCACTACGTCTACCGAAACGTAAACGTAATGAAGGCGATCTTATGTGTTTCTGATTTACATCTCCAAACCAAGGTTTTTCGGTTAGTCCGGTTAACATCTCAGAATCACTACGCTTACCAAAACGTAACCTTAGTGAGGGTGACCGCTGAGCCTTACGCTGCAACTGATATTCACGTTGCAGCAGATTGTCATAAAATGAATTGAGAGAATCTAAAATATAGGATTGATTATTAAAGTCAGTCAAATTGAGTGATCTTCCTTGTTTGTAACTTACCTCTTTCATCTCTTAGAATATTTGCGGCAATTACACTCTGAGCCAATATCAATACAAATGTGGCGAACGAAAACTTGATCAATAATTGCATTTTAACAAAGGATGCGTATCTGTAAGGAAGATAAAAGAAAAATTAGGAGTATTACATATATATTATGAAGAAGTTCTGCGCTTCAAGTATGGATTTTAATGACTGTTTTAACTATCAACAATCATAGATTTAACAAGTACGAAATTTAACATGTATGAAATTTGCATCTAATAACAACTAGCAGACCCGGGTTGATGGAAAGTCGTTATGTTTTTAATGGCAACTTTGTATGCCTTTTGTACTTTCCAACTAAAAAATAGCTATTTTCTACCTTATTTCCTCAGATCCATTGTCAAACCAAGTTATTCATTGGGGATTTTTTATTTATCAACAGATCTGTAATATTTTCTTTCTCTAACGGAAATTGTCAGTCTTTTCGGCCTAATGATGCTATTTAGGATTGATATTCGTTCTTCTCCCTATCTTTATCCTTACACGATCGGTTTATAAGAGATTAAAAAAAATCGAATTCTTCCGCTTTTTAAGACATGTACGTTTTAGGTTTCCATTGTTGATGGACATAAGGCATTTAAGGCAATTAGGAAACATATCGTTTTTATACCCTATACCACAATGTGGAAAAGGGTATAATAAGTTTGTTTTCCCAAAAATTCATGTAACGCCGCGAAATATTCGTCGTAGACCCCTCATGTGGTATACCAAACTTCATATCTCGACGAGATAAAGCGATTTAGCGATGTGTGTCCGTCCGTCCGTCTGTCCGTCCATTAAAAATTGTAATCAAGCTAGAGGCCGCAATTATGGACCGATTGTCACGAAATTTAGTATGGAGGTCGGGTTTGGACCAGAATAGAGCTGATTAGTTTTTGGCGATGATCGTGAAATGTTAAAGGGATGAAATGGACCAAAAACAAAATTTTTGCTCGATTTTGTAGCCGCTCTGTAGGTCGCAATAATAGTCCGATCGGCGCGAAATTTTAAACGTAGTTTTGGTTTGAGATGAAGAAGTAGCGTGCAAGGTATGATCGGATAATATTTAGCGGGTTAAATTGATCAAAACTTTTGTGTGAAAATTGGTAAAATTTCTAATGCACATCTTATAACTTTATCCCAAGAAGACGCGTTTAGTGGTATAGGGTATCACATGGTCGGCCCCGTCCGACTATAGTCTGTTCTTACTTGTTCTTAATAGGGGAGGCTCCGTTCCACTTCTGAAATTCATACTTACGTGTACCACGGAACATTACAGAAAATTTTATGAATATCGCTTCGCTAGTTTTCGAGGTCCATTCATCCGCTACATAATATCATATCATCAACGAAAATTGTAGGCGTCTTCTTCTACCTAAACTCGTACCTCGTGCAAAGTTTCGTGACTATTGCGCTACAATTGCGACTTCTAGCATGTTTATGATTACACTACAAACAAATAACTGGATATATTAGGCAGTAACTCTGTTATCTGATTATGTACACCAACTCAATTGGCATCAATAGAAAGGTCAAGAGTTCATTTTCCCAGTATAAATAAAAATTTAAGCTGTATATTAACATTTTTCACAATTTTCACACAAAAGTTGTGGTTCATATAACCCTCTAAATATTATCTGATCATCATCTCAATTTGCAAGCTACTTCTTTGTCATATACTCTTATCTTTTTTAAAAATTTGAGGCGATCGGACTATTATTGCGACCTACAGAGCCGCTACAAAATTAGATACAAATTATGTTTTTGGTCCATTTCACCCGCTAAATATTTCACCATCATCACCAGTAACAATAGGTGTCTATTCTGGTCTGAACCCAACCTCCATGTAAAATTTCCTGACGATCGGTCCATATTTGCGGCCTGGAGCTTGATTACAATTTATAATGGACTGACGGACGGACACACATCTCAACATCGCTCTATCTCGTTGAGGTATGAAGATTGGTATACAACATTGGGGGTCTGCGACGAATATTTCGCGGTGTTACATGAATTTTTGCCAAAACAAACTTATAATACCCTTTCCACACAGTGGCGTAGGGTATAACAAGTAAAAGTTAAGTTCCGGGCCGAACTTTTTATACCCTCCACCGTAAAATATTCTGAATAAAACGGAATATTTTCTATCCTATCCACAATTTGAGGCGTAGATATTCTGTGACCACTGATACCTAAATATGTAAGTTAAACAAGTGAGCAAAGGCTATAGTCGGGACGGGGCCGACCATGTGATACCCTACACCACTACCCCTGTGCATAAGCTTTTCACTGGAAAACATTTCTTTTAGGAAATATAATCCGACTACCACCAAACATAATATGCTTCTTTCTCTCTGGGGGGGGGGGGGGGTCCCATAGCAACCAAAATTTCGTAACCATCCGATCAAAATTTTGGATGCATTATCTCCCTTTTATCTCCCTTAGTTGACCACCTTCGCCAACCTACTTTACACAAATGTATAGGTAATATTTTCTTCTTCCATTGACAGGCCTTGCTGTTGGAATACACCTACTAGAAGCCAATACATTCACAAAGAATTAAACTTTGAATTAAACAAAGAATTAAACATGAGTTTTTCCCCATTCCTAAATATTATCCGACTATCACCAAAATCAATAGGCTCCTTCCTCTGTGGGTCCCACATCTACCCCGGGAATTTCGTGACTATCCGATCAAAATTCCAACCTGTAGCGTAATTACAAAAAATGGAAAAATTGGATATATTACTGACTTTTGCGATATCTCGGTTGTTTGCCCAATTACGCCAACATACTTAACATCAATAAAAAGGAGATCTTTCTTTGGAATTCTCCTACCAGAATCAGATATATTCGCAAAAGACAAATGTTGACTTTTCTTCACATAAGATTTTAGCTTATTCCGACTCCTGAATATTATCCGACCATCACCAAACTTAATAGGCTTCTTCCTCTGTGGGACCCGCATCAACTCCCAAAAAACATCGTTGTAAAGGTGATATTTTCTACTTTCCTTGCCACGGTTGGCTTTTGATATACCTCTTAAAGAAACAGAGATATTGGCCTTGAAATAAAACGTTGACCTTTTCTCCAAATCAGTTTTTGCCGATTCCGATCCCTGAATATTATCCGATCATCATCAAAATCAACAGGCTTCTTCCTCTGTCGGATCACCATCAACCCCCAAGATTTTTAAACGATCAGCGCGATTTGGAAAAAAAATTGAAAAATGGGATGTATTGACTATTGCTATATCTTCGTTATTTGGCCACCTACGCCACCCTACTTTGCATCGTTGTAAAGGTGGGATATTCTTCTTTCATAGTTAGGCTTTGCCTTTGGAAGCTCCCCAACCAAAGCTGTGATACTCGTCATTATAATTAAAATTGCAAAAATGAAAAGTTGGGTGGTATTAGCGACTATAGCGATATCTTCGTTGCTTGACCACCTACGACAACCTACAATACATCGTTGTAAAGGTGATATTTTCTACTTTCATCAGCAGGTTTTGCTTTTATTATACCCCTGATAGATGCACAGATATTTGCTTTGAAATAAAACGTTGACTTTTTCTCCAAATAAGTTTTTTGCCCATTCCGACCCATGAATATTATCCGACCATCACCAAAATCAATAGGCTTCTTCCCCTCCGGGACCCTCATCAACACCCAAAATTTGACGATCCGATCAAAATTGCGACCTGTAGCGTGATTACAAGATTTAGATGGACGGACACACATAGCCAGATCGACTCAGCTCGTCGAGACATTCATTGTGGTATATATAGGTATGGGTCCACGACCATTATTTCGATACGTTACAAACTTTTTGGCCAAAACCAACTTATAATACCCTCCCCACATAGTGGTGTAGGGTTAAAAAAGTGGTCGTGGTCGGGTCATTAGGCCCCAACAAAGCACCTAGATTCTGAGATGAAACCAAAATTTTTTTTTTGCAAATTAATTATCAAGCCGTAACGTCCGCAATTGTTTCAAATACATCGTTTTAAATAATAGGGTACCGGGGGAAACCCAACCCCCTCCGAAATCCACAAAAAAAAAATTTCTAAACAATGGGAAAACTTTGAACATTGTCTGCATATTTCAGGAAGGTCCATTTAATAGTTTTGAATATATAACATAATACAGCATATGGTCGGGTGGGTCAATTTTTTCGCAACATAATTTTCAAACCAACACACTCGTAAATTTTGCAATCGTTGCGTTTTTTTAAAAAAAACTTGGATATTCAAAACAATATATAGCCTATTTTCACCGAGGGCCACCACTGTACATTTTCTGAAAATTTAAGGAAAATAAAAAAAGAAAAACCAACCATTGTATTGCAAAATAATTTTCGTACCGATACGTTCGTAAGTTTTGCAAATACATCGTTTTTGAAAAATAGGGCATATGGGAGGTACCTCCCGCCCCTCCGAAATTTAACAATATATATTGCCAATTTTCACCGGGGCCATCCCTGTCCACTCCCTCAACATTTCAGGAAAATCAAAATTTAAAAAATTTTAAAAAAATAGGCGCAAAATTGGGCCTGGTCAATTTTCAAAAACCTATGTTGGACTATGACGAACATTAAAAAATTATCTAAATCGGTCCAGCCGCTTTCAACTGATGCTATTACCAACGAACGACATTTGATTTTCATTTATATATGTATATCAAACCAAAATCCTTTTCCCAATAATTATGTATTACAGGGTTTTCAGATTTGTTTGCCGTTTTTCGATCGCCCACAAGTCATTTCAGTTGGTCACCGTATACTTTAGAGCTTTTGGATCACTATGTCAGGCAGCATGGACTTGGCACAAAAAACATAATATAGCTGTAAAGTGGACCACAACGAGAATCCACGATATAAAGCATCTTTGAACAGACGCTAATTTGCACTTAAAAAAATTTGGAACTTTTATGGGGGTGGTGCCCTAAGAGAAAGACCGATTTCCAAGTTAAACTATATTTTGACAAAAACTTAGGAGATTCAAAGTTTGGACAAATTTGTTGCTCCATTCAAAAAATATCGCGCGTACCATTTTAGTGAAATATTTTGAACTTTTGGGGTGAGGAACCGAAAAGACCGATATGGTCCATCTACGAACTTAAACTAAGTTTGGACAAAATATTACGAAGGCCATGGTGACTTAGGGCATTTTACAGCTTTTGAGATATTTTCTCAGCAAATATGAATTTGCCCCTGAAAAAACTTCGACCTTGGTGATGAGGGCAGCGAATTAAAGTTGTTGCAAAAAAACAATCAAAGGGATTCGACAGCTGGTCTAAAACTGCACTTTTACGAAAATGGGAAAGCGATTATGGTAAAACTCGATTTTCGTACTAGACTCAAAAGTTAAAGAGGTCTTGATGGAGTTTCACAATGGTCCAATTGTAGGAAATCTGGAAATGCCATGGGTCGTATGCCAAAATTCTATTGCGGAATGGATATCGAATTATGAGATACACGTCTCACAAAAGCAAAAGTTCCAAGAAAAAGGAGTCTAGGCCATATGCAACAGTACAATTCGATATCGAGATCTGGATGGTTCCCAAAAATCATCTAGGGTTACGTAATAATTTGGTGGTCATGGACTATTCTAGCAAATGACCGGAAGTTTATGTCATCCAAAATCAAAAAGTCAAGAAATTTGCTGATGTTTTCAAACAAATTCAAGAAAATGTGTGTCTTCTACTGAATTAGGAAAAGCAAGACAACGCCTCTACATCCCAAATCTAATGGCATGGTGAAAAGGTTTAATCGAACCAAAATTCCTGCTGTCATATAAATAGGTCATCCATAATTCCACATTTAGTATCCCAGCTAAATTTTTGTTTGGATGTGAAGTGAAGCTGCTTGATGTACTAATACACAAGACTTGCAGTTATCTCGAAGAAACTGTGAAAATTGAGCAATTTCCCAACTAACCCCCTTCTCGTTGTTCTGATCTGCAAAACGATAACCTGCACACATAAGTGAGACAGTACTTCGCATATTTAAGAGAAAAAGTGAAAGGAATCTGTAGGATAATCTTCGTTGACGTTAAATATCGCCGTGCTATTAATCACGAATATAACCAGATATACCCCGACATCGAAATATTTAATCTGTTTAAGGGAATTATAAAAGGCATATGAGCACAAGCCTAGGGCAAGGCATAAACTCCGATAGAAGATAATATACCGAACTATTTTATTAAAAAATAGAAAGTAAAGAAAGATATCGAAGTGGTTGAAACCTCTTCAGAGTATGGATTATTGAACAAAAAATTCTGTATCTGTCCTCCGAAGTACTCGTAAGTAATATTAAGACAACACTCCAATGTAATTTTATTTTATGTCTGTTGCTATTCTTTCCTTTTTTTATACCCTCCACCATAGTATGGAGGGTATATTAAGTTTGTTTTTCCGTTTGTAACGCATTGAAATACTCATTTGCGACCCTATAAAGTATATATATTCTTGATCAGGATAAAATTCTGAGTCGATCTGAGCACGTCCGTCCGTCCGTCCGTCCGTCCGTCCGTCTGTGGTAATCACTCTAGCATCCACAAAAATGGAGATAGGACGCTGAAATTTTGGGAAAATGCGTCTTTTGTTTGCAGGCAGGTCAAGTTCGATGATGGGCTATATCGGTCCACGTTTTGGTATAGCCCCCATATAACGGTACCCCCCGATTTACGGTATTTTGACGTTTTTAGCTACATTTTCAGACCGATTTGGCTATAATTTGACATTTAGGGTTCTTAAGTGTCAACAAACATATATAACAAAACTTGTGGACATAGGTCCACGTTTTGGTATAGCCGCCATATAACGGTACCCCCCGATTTGCGGTATTTTGACGTTTTTAGCTACATTTTTAGACCGATTTAGCTATAATTTGAAATTTAGGGTTCTTAAGTATCAATAAACTTATATAACAAAAGTTGTGGACATAGGTCCACGTTTTGGTATAGCCCCCATATAACGGTACCTCCCGATTTACGGTATTTTGACGGGTTTAGCTACATTTTCAGACCGATTTAGCTATAATTTGACATTTGAAGTTCTTAAAAGTCAATAAACTTATATAACAAAAGTTGTGGACATAGGTCCACGTATTGGTATAGCCCCCATATAACGGTACCCCCCGATTTACGGTATTTTGACGTTTTTAGCTACATTTTCAGACCGATTTAGCTGTAATTTGACATTTAGGGTTCTTAAGTGTAACTAAACTTATATAACAAAAGTTGTGGACATAGGTCCACGTATTGGTATAGCCCCCATATAACGGTACCCCCCGATTTACGGCATTTTATCTACATTTTCAGACCGATTTAGCTATCAATTGACATTTAGGGTTCTTAAATATCAATAAACTTATATAACTAGTGGACATAGGTCCATGTTTTGGAATAGCCCCCATATAACGTTACCGCCCGATTTCAGGTATTTTGAGAATTTTACCAAAAAGTTTCAACCGAATTATCTGTAATTTGAACATTTGAAATTCTTAGTGGTCACACCTCTCCACCAAAAATTGTCAAGAAAGCCCCCATATAACGGTACCTCCCGATTTTCAGTAATTTGATGATTTTAGCTACAATATTAAACCGAACAAGCAGTAATTTGACATTTGAAGTTCTTAGTGGTCACAACACCTCTCCATCAAAAATTGTCAACATAGGTCCATGTTCGGATATAGCTCCCATGTAACGGTACCTCCCAATTTTCAGTAATTTGGCAATTTTAGCTAAAATTTTTAACAGAACTAACTGTAATTTGAAGGTTGTAGTGGTCACCACACATCTGCATCAACAATTTTCAACATAGCCCCAATATAACGATACTTCCCTATTTTCGGTATTTTGAGGATTTTACTTAAAATGTTTAACCGAACGTAGGTCCATGTTTTTGTATAGCCCCAAAACAAACCTCCCGATTTTCCGTACCTTAGCTTTATTTTTTGGACGAACTTTCTGTAATTTGAAATTTAAAAGTCAACAAAAATTCTGCAACAAAAATTGTTCATTTAAGTTCATATTTTCGTATAGCCCAGATACCTCCGAACTAGCTGTTAATGACATTTGAAGTTCCCACGTTATGTACCGATTTTCGATATTTTGAGGATTCTAGCTAAATTTTTTAACCGAATTAGGAGTTATTTTGACATTAAAGGCTCCCATCAAAAACTGTCAACATAGGCCCATGTTTTATTATAACCCCTATATAACAGTACCTCCCAATTTCTAGCCCACCAAAAATTGTCAACAGTTAGATATAGGCACCATAAAAAAGGGTCTCCCGAATGAAGCATTTTATGTACATTATCTGACATTTTAACGTACTCACTTAAAGTTGGGGACAGGAATGAATATTTTATGGTGGAGGGTATGAAAGTTCGGCCCGGCCGAACTTAATGCTTTTTTACTTGTTCTAATATGCAAATTAACTATATGACGTTGGTATTTCAGCCTTTCTTTCATATTATTTTCTTTGAATTAAAATGCAGAAACATAGTCACATTGTTGTTGTTACATTAAATTGTTGTTACATTAAATGTCAAAAAACAAAACGGTATAATGGATGGGCATGTGAATTGATCAATAACTTCCCATGCCTTGCTTTCTAAATAACATTTATACTTATGCTTGATAATGCACACGGTTTTGTACTTTTCAGGGTGATATCATTGTGATATAAACTTACATATGTATATACTAGCAAGTGCCCGCTACTTCGTTAGCGGAGAATTCACACGAATATAAAGGAGGATAATAAATAAATAAATTAAAATGCAGAGTATAGTTTCACCCTTCCTATTTACAAATTAGTTAACCAGTAAAGTACGAAAGTTTAAGGTATTACCACATATTCTTTCGGTAATTACCGAAATTATAAGCATTTTAATTTTACCGACACTTGTCGGTAATTCACAAAATTAGTTTGTGAATCGCACTACTGAACAGATTTCATTACACATTTGTTTTAAAATAGTTGTTTGGTGGATAGAATGAACGGAATCGGGAGAATATATGGCAGCTATATCCAAATCTCAACCTATTCTCGTCAAAAGCAATGGCTATAGTCCTTTTGTCAAAATTGCGACCATCATAAATTTTAACCCGGATAGGATAATAAATGCGACAAAAGTGCATTAACGGATGGACGGGCACGTATAAATGGACTCAGAATGTGATGCTATGTAGATCATCGAAAGGAACCATTGACCTATTTCGTTTCCTTTTGCATGTTACATACAAATTCACAAATTGATAATACCCCTTAAGCTACTTTGCTTCATCAAAAAAGTCATCCCAATGAGCAGTGGGAAAACAAATATGATCGGGAACTTTGTTTCGCAACTGTTTCTTAAACTGGGAAAGAAATGGCAATTCAAAACATATTGCACGATTCATCAGTCTTCGAATCTAAACAAAACCAAATGATAAATTTGCTGATCTCTACAATTTTATCGTAGTTTGCGTTCGATCACCACAAAAAATATTTTAACTGATATTTTTCCTCATAAACCACTGTTTTGTTTTGACACATTGTGTGCTCAATGTAAAAATAAAGTGGACTTCATTAAGAGCGCTGTTGAAAGATATTGTTTTTTAATTCGTTATAGGGAGGTTGTTTTGTGTGGGAAATATAACTTGTGCTTAAAAAACTTCTTTATAGAGAAGTATTCGTTATAGGGAAGTTCGTTATATAGAGGTTAAAATAGGTGAGTATGGACTGAAAAAACTGTGTTTTCAATATTTCTTCGTAATAGAGAAAAATTCGTTATTGGGAAATTCGTTATAGATAAGTTCGCGCCATACTTTTTGGGTCCCCTCGTAATAATACAACATACTGTTCGTCTCATTAGAAAATATAACGTCATCAAAGTACTTTAAAGGGCTTGAAATCTTCTCTGTAGAAAATTCGTTTCCCTATATTTTACGGGGATAGCAGTGGTTTTTCCTATCCCTTAGTGATAATGCTTTTCTAACTTTTTCACGTAACGCACATATTCCAAAATCGTTTTCAATTACAAAACCAAAATTTGATTCTGGTTTCTGGTCTATTATTGATTTCCTAAATTATTTAGTGACGAAAAGTTATAGACTCTACATTTCTACATACCAAGAACGCCATAATAATTCTTAATTGCAAACAGAACAACTCAATTAAAAACACAATTTTTAAAACATCTTCTAACAAAAACTGTATGGGGTTAGTTTTTGGCGGAATCGACATCCTCAGATGTAAAAGAAAATCTTGCAATTTTTCTCAAAAATCGACTTCGAAAAATGTTGAGTATTTTGGTTTGAGTCTGTTGACAGCACTCAACATGAGTAATCCTTTGTCTATACACTTCATTTGTCTATGCCCTTACCATAACTTACAGTTCTCCGAACTTTACAGTATGTATTGCATTTTTATTTTCCAGGGCTGTGAGAGGGTAGCGCCATATTTTTTGGGTTCCGTCGTAATAGTGCAACATACTTTTCATCTCATCAGAAAATATAACGTCATCAAAGTACTTTAACGGGCTTGAAATCTTCTTAGTAGCAAATCTGATTCGTTTCTTTATATTTTGCGGGGAGAGAACTTTTTCCTAACCCTTCGTGATGAATACTTGTTACTTTTCTGCCTTTTTCACGTATCACACATACTCCAAAATCGTTTTCAATTACAGAACCAATCTTCTGTCTCTGGTTTGGGACCTATTATTGATTTCATTAATTATTTAGCGATTTCTTCAAATGACAGATTTTGAAATTGAAATAATTATTACCAAAAATTCAGGTCCATACAGTTTTTAGTTGTTGTTATTTCTGGCCGATTTCTGAATTTGTTCCCCTAATGTTGTCTTCAACAGCAATTCATTTGTTCAACAAACCTAACATTATTTATTGAAAGAATTTTTGTTTTAATTTTAAATTGAAAATCAAAATTTTTACAAATACATCGTTTGTAATCATTTTTTCTTACTGGATTTTAACGAATGAAAATCTTTCGGTTTATACCATTATCACCAACTTCGACATCTGTTGCAATGGAAGATAACAAATGTCTTGTCTTTCTATTATTTAGTGGTTTACGATAAAGTAAGTGCGCCTAGAAGTAAACTACAAAATTTGAAATTATGTGTGATCGTTTACGGTATCAAGAAGTTATAGCATTGTTAATTTGACACATGTCTTGCAGAGGGCCAACTAAGTGAATAAGTACGTAATAATAGGATTTTTGTTGTTGTTATTTTTTGTGGTTCCAGGACGAATTTTCTAAAACCCGGCCTTATCTCGCACATTTGCATCAACAGTGACCCACTGGTAAAATTTCAAGCTCCTAGCTTTAGCCGTTTTGGCTGGGCGTTGATGATGAGTCAGCAGTCAGTCACTTATCACCAAGCTCATTTATATATATAGATAGGCCACGTGAACAAAACGGCGACAAAGATATAGCAGTACTTATTGGTGAAAATGGTTTCATAAATATAAGATTTAATTTTTTCATCGGATAAGATCGGATTTATGCACATTTATCAACAAGTTGATACATTTGAATCTGTGACGTATACCTCGCAAAAATTGTTAACAGATATTATCCAACTGTCATCAATGAGTTTCGACACTATAATAGAAATTGAAAGGGTTAAATTTGTTAAAAATTAATACCAAATTATATATTTTCCCATCAATTTCTGTAGGAAAGTTGTTCATTGTTGTTAGTCGTTGTTTGTGTGTTTTGCCAGTCCAAAAGCTATTAAATTTGCTCCAATAAAAATTTAATTTAAATTTGGTTAACAAAGAAAAATCACATCGTGTTCTTTTCTTTTATTACTGGTTATCATAAACTTGGTAAATTAACTGTCAATGAATGTGCGGAGCAAAGATAGTCAATTAATATGGACAACTTGTGAACTTATTAACTAACGCCTGTAAGATTTTCTTATTTGAATATTTGATCGAGAAGCGACAGGCGGACAGAAAAACAGATGCTATATGTAATACAGAAATTATCAGTTTACATTCCCACAAAATTATATTTACTCACCATCACTGAGTTTGATGCTGTTTGATTTAATAAAACCTGCAGTTCACTTGAGGAATTTTAATAAGTTTGTTGTTTGCTTTTTTGTGATCTCTGCGGTTATTAACTAAGGGAATTGCCAGCCATAAACCATCAAGCACAAAAATAGCTGAATACTAATCTTTTGTTTTAAGTAATTCTCTAAAAATATTCCAATAAATCCTTTTTAATTTAGATTATGTAAATATTGGCAGGATTATTGTAATGAGATTAAAAATAAATAAGAAGTTAATATTAAAATTATAATTAGTTGCAATGTAATCGGCAGGGACAATCTTTAAAAAATACTTGATTCGAAATGTGATATAGCCTTTTTAGAACCCTCATAAACTTAAACACGTATGTTGCCCTAAAAAAGTGACAGTTTTTTAGTTGAAAGATGGATTAACTACGAAAAGATGGGTTTACTAAAATTTAGGTAATATCTTCTTCTAATCTTCGTTTATCTGGTGATATAGCATCAGAATCGGAGGAACCTCAAAAAAATGCGGATTTTTTATGCGAATATCTATAGAACGGTTATAGCGATTTATTCGCTGATAGTTTTGTCAACGGGACTGACAACATGAGATATAAAACACGCAACAATAAATCTAACCCAATCTCACTTATAAACCGCTATAAAAACACCTTTTAGAAGATGATAGTTTTCCCTATGGTTATCGAGTTTGCAGTAATACAGCAAAGTAAGGCATTGTATACATTGCCAGTTTTGAATGACAGTTTAGTTAAAATTTCGATTGCTTGACAGTGTGTATATTCGATAAAGAGCCGTCATTCAATATAAATTCCTATTTTATCTCGAACAAGTAAAAAAGCGTTAAATTCGGCCGAGCCGAACTTTTTATACTTTTTACTAGCAACATGCCCGCTACTTCATATGCGGAAAAGGAATAATAAGGAATAATATACAAATAAACAATATTTAATATGGAGAACACTGACAATTTTGATGTACTAATACCTATTTGAATTGATATTTAATTTCTTTCAAGTACTGCTCCTACACGTTTTGTTCGAATTTCAAAAAAAGACCTCAACACTTCAACAGCGGCCTACATTTTAAATTCCAGTTCTTTTTTGAACTTACTATAACGTTCAGAATAGACAACAAAGATAAAAACAATTTTGTTGAAAAGGTACGTGTGACTTTTTGATTTCAGTACATTATTTAGCAACCGATTTCGTGTTAACCTAGAAACAATAGTACATTATTCAGTACAATTTTTAAAATCCAGGACCTTAGCTAAAATGTTAGAGTTTTAGCTCTACTTGTTCACCCAATGTCAATGGTATTACATGTAGAAACCTTTCATACATTTAAGAGAGGATCTGCTCTCGAATCACTTTGATTTTTGTTGAAGCAACTTGCCTTCGCTGCCTCAATTACGACGTTAAAAGTGTTTTCAGGGGCAATTCCATACTTCTTGCGAAAACCGCCCGTAAGGTGTAAGGTGTAGGGTTGGATGGCACGATAACTTTGGAACTGATCAACCGATTTGGACCAACATTTGGCCATCGTCATATTTTGTCCAAACTTAGTTTCTGTTCGAAGATGGGCAAAACCGGTCCAAACTTCAGGAACCTCCTCACCAAAAATTAAAAAAACCCCACTTAAATATCCACCCACTGAAATGATTAGTCGGCGCGATATCTATCGAAAATATATGACCCTCAAAATAAGATCCAATTCCATAATGAACCAATTCGGTCATTTCCAACACTTTTGAACTTTAATCCTTATTCACATTTTTGTCGGCAAGTTCAAATATCCAAATAGGGCCACAAAGTTCTTCTTTTTTACTTGCCGGCCAAAATTTTGCTGTAGTTTGTTGAGATGGATTATCCGGTTTCTAGTTCACTGTACTAGTTCCAAAACGTATCAGTAACGTCATATAATCTAACGTGTAATGTTAGGTATACGCAACTTGTTCATACAATTGATGTGGACCATTGAAACTGCGCAGTGAACTAGATAGTTCCATATAGTTCATTTGGCACAATTCTAGTAATTTGTGATTAGGATTCCTAGCGGAAGAAGACTTGTTATTTATTTCATTTTAGTTAATAATATTTCATGGATAAAAAGTGCTGCACGTCCGAACTTAACACTTTTTTAACTGTTTTTTTTATAATATAGTCCTTTTGCAGAATATATACAGTATATTATTGAATATAATATTAAATCGCATGTCTCTAGTCCAGTGGAAACAGCTAAATTTTCAATTGCTAAAAAAACTCTCCTCTTTGTAGGAAGGGTACTAAATGTGTTGCAATGCAATTAATACAACTCTTTTTTAGCTCTACTTGTTCACCCAATGTCAATGGTATTACATGTAGAAACCTTTCATACATTTAAAGGAGGATATAAATAAACATTCTGATCCAATCTCAACAGTGATCCTCATAATAAATTTCATTTATCGATTCACCCAATACCATTGCTTCAATATTTAGTATTATTTAATACTTCTAGTATACTTATTCCTCTCTAACAATGAAACTGACAAATCAATAACATATCAGAATTTCACTTCTATTCCTTAACCCAATACCAAATTTATTGCAATTTTGTACTTTTCACGCACTAATGATATAATTCCATCTTCATTGCTACACCCAACATCAAATTTAGTATATTTCGTATTTCTCAATAAATCATCCAGCCCTCAGCCTAATTTTAGGATTTGTATGCATTTCAAAAAATCCGTATCTAAACACCAACACAATCCCTCATACAACAATTCGAAATTCCACATACGTATATCCCTTCATGCAACACCAAACTAAGTACCATTTAGTACTTTTCGTACCCACAAGTACGAATTTCCAAAACTACCTCAATACTACACTCCATAAGTAATCTTAATTATAAAATACCATTTAGTACTTTCCTTACCCATAAGTACGAATTTCCGAAACTACCTCAAACATACACTCCATAAGTAATCTTAATTCCAAATTTAGTACTTTTCGTACACATAAGTATGAATTTCCAAAAATTTGTCCCCATATCTCAATCGTACACTTCTACGGTAATCTAAATTCGAAATTTCAGGTTTTCAGCTCTATCCGTTCACCCAAATCCAAATTGTACCAAATTTAGTACCATTTAGTACTTCTCGTACACATAAGTACGAACTTCCAAAATCATTTCCTTATATCAACACCTCTTCTCAACCTTGATTCCCATACCAAATATGAAGATTGTAGCTATATCCGCTCAAAATATACAATTGGTACCAAATTTAGTAACTTTCGAATTTCCAAAAACCCTTTGGTATATCTCTCGAACTCTCCATAAATGGCCCTCGTTCCAAATTTCAGAATTCTAGCTCTTCCCATTTGCCTAATACAAAGTGTACCATTTTTAGTACCTTTTAGTACTTTTCGCACCCTTCTAGGTCGAATTTCCAAAAACCCAGCCTTATCTTACCCCTACACACCGACGGCAACCCACAGTCAAAATTTTAGCTTTCTAGCTTCAGCGGTTTCGTCTGGGCGATGATATGTCCGCCACTCACTTAGCTCTTTTATATATATAGATACCCTCCACCATAACATATTTTGAACTAAAGCTGAATAATTATTTTCTATTCTGTCACACAATTTGAGGACCATTGATAAAAAATGCATATAGAAATGTCTTCCATCGGTTGGCAACCTTATATGGGGATAAATCAAAGTGTGGGCCTATGCTGATAATTGTTGTTGGAGAAGTTTTGTGACCACTTGGAAACTCAAATGTCGAATTGCAGATACATCGGTCAAAAATTGTAGCTAAAATCCTCAAAATACAGAAAATCGGGAGGTACCATTATATGGGGGCTATACCAAAACATGGACCTATGTTGACAATTGTTAGTGGAGAAGTTTTGTGACCACTGGGAACTTCAGGTAGTGCGTTGATAAATTATAGCTAAAATCCCCAAAATATCGAAAATTGGGAGGTTATATGGAGGTTATAACAAAACGTGTTGACAATTATTATTATTTTAATGGGGGCTGTACCAAAATGTGGACCTATGTTGACAGTTTTCGGTGGAAATGTTTTGTGACCACTGCGAACTTCAAACGTCAAAGTACAGGTACTTAAGTTAAAAATTGTAGCTAAATTCCTCAAAATACCGGACATCGGGAGGTACCGTTATATGGGGGCTGTACCAAAACGTGGATCTATGTTGACAGTATTCAGTGGATATGTTTTGTGACCACTGGGAACCTCAAACGTCAAATTATAGGTAGTTCGGTTAAAAATTGTAGCTAAAATCCTCAAAATACCGAAATTCGGTAGGTACCGTTATAGGGGGGCTATACCGAAACATAAGCCTATATTGACGGTTTGTAGTGGAGATGTTTTTTGATCACTGGGAACCCCAAACGTGAAATTAAAAGTATTTTAGTCGAAAAATGTAGCTAAAATCCCCAAAACACCGAAAATCGGGAGGTACCGTTATATGGGGGCTATACAAAAACGAACTTGACCTGCCTATGGAAAAAAGACACTCGCGTGCAAAACTATAGCGCTCTAACTCAATTATTGCGAAAGCTAGAGTGATTACAATAGACGGACATAGCTAGATCTTCTTAGAATGTTATATGGTCGCAAATGATTAGTTCGATGAGTTACAAACACCGACGTCCTTCAGTCCACAATTCAATTTCGCCAATATAGTTTTGCTAATTTCCGTCTTTCTTCCATTTAATTTTGGCATGTCGTATTGGTATTGAGTTGTGACTATCCGTCAAGGATTGTTGACAACTCGTTTTCCTTTTCGCCACATATTATTATTTGCTAACGAAAGACATGAAGAACTTTGGGCGTCTCATTTGCTTGTTGTCGTTAATCTTATTGGGCATTAAACCAAAACACTTACATCCGTTTTTTGGAATAAAATATATTGGGAAGAGAACCAAGATAACCATATTATTGAGTGTTTATAAATACATTTTGGATGTGAGAGTTTGGGTTGCAGGTTGGGGCCCCATATTTAAGTGAGACGTGATTTTCTATTTAAAGCCAATAGTGTATGGTTTTTTCTCAAAACTTATGATTTCAATTAAAATCATAAGTAACCAAAATTCTGTAATATTTGAAACGACAGAGACATTTTTATAGTTTTAACAAATCGATTCAAAATATGCTGAGGAATTCAAATTATGCATTTATTTTTTTTAATAGATTGCATCAACATGAGAATTCGCAATTAGGGTGGTAGAAATGCAATTATGGAACTATCGTCAAGAAATTATGTATGGAGGCCAGGTTCGGTGCGGAATCGAGGAGACCTTGGTGATGGTCACAAGTAAAAATATTATTTTATCCGATTTTGTAGCTACTCTGTAGGTATCAAAGTTTGAGTTTACGACAGACATGTTGAAGCCTGATAATCATTTTAAAGAAAGGGTAAATGGACCACGTAGATATCCCAAAAACTAGAGCAGAAGGAAAATGCGGACCAAAACATTTGAAAGAGCATACGCGGAAACCCTAGAAACCACATATATCTCAAAAAGTACAAAATGGCGTATGGAACACTTAAGCATGACACCGACGATATATCGACACTTTCATATAGCCCCTATACCTTAATTTAGGCATTTCGGGTATCCGAGGTCGGAAAATGTTTGCACTATATTGAGTACAGGAAATTAAACTAATTATTCCATTTTAGAGAGAGGAGAAACGTCTTTTCCGCAGGAAAAAGAGAGAGATGGAAAAGCGGGAGTGTGAAAAAATCGAAATGTACAGGAGCCAGAATGAAGTCCTAAAATTCTACCAAAGAGTCAAGCATCAAACTGATGGCTTTGGTACAGGCGCATCCTCCTGTAGAGACCAGCAAGGTAATTTGGTAACTGATATAGATAGTGTACTTAGGATATGGAAAGAACATTTTTCAAAACTGTTGGTATCCAATAGCAGCGAAGACGACGAAGATACCACAGTCCCAATCCCAGAAGATGGTATTGAATGTATACCGCCCAGCCAAGATGAGGTAAAGACAGCAATAAATCGGCTGAAGAATAATAAGGCAGCAGGAGCCGATGGCTTACCAGCCGAGCTGTTCAAAACCGGAGGCGACACGCTGATAAGGTGTATTCATCAGCTAGTTAGCACCATCTGGCAGGAAGAACGAGTACCCGACGATTGGAACCTGAGTATCCTGTGCCCCGTCCACAAGAAGGGAGATAAGACTGTATGCTCTAACTATAGGGGCATAAGTCTACTCCCTATTGCCTACAAGATCGTGTCAGGAATATTGTGAGAACGACTAAAGCCTATGGTCAACGAGATAATTGGACCATACCAATGCGGCTTTAGACCTGGCAAGTCCACCATTGATCAGATATTTACCCTGCGGCAAATCCTGGAGAAGACCCAAGAGATGCAGATCGACACCTACCACCTTTTTGTCGATTATAAAGCAGCCTTCGACAGCCCGCTGCGTTCAAAGGTATTCCAAGCCATGTCTGAATTTGGTATCCCCGCAAAGCTCATCCGGCTTTGCAAAATGACTTTAACTGACACGAGGTCCTCAGTTAAAATAGGAAAGAACCTCTCCGAAGAGTTTGGTACCAAAAGAGGTTTCAGACAAGGAGACAGCCTTTCGTGTGATCTCTTTAACATCCTGCTGGAAAAGGTTATACGAGAGGCAAACGTCAAAAGAAGTGGCACAATCTACACCAATAGTCACATGTTACTTGCTTATGCTGTTGATATAGACATCATAGGCCGATCAGTAAAAGAAGTAACTGATACCTTTATGAAGGTCGAAGGAGAATCTGCTAAAGTGGGACTGGCGGTAAACGGTGAGAAGACCAAGTTGATGGTGTCGACGCGCAGTGCGTCCATTGAGCTCGGACCGACTGTGGAAGTTGGTTCCTATAATATTGAGGTAGTAAAAGACTTCGTCTACCTCGGCATCTCCGTATTGTATTAGCCAACAGATGCTACTTTGGTTTAAGTAAGCAGTTTAACCCATTAGTGCATGAAGTTCCCTGGCGACTTTTATTCATACTTTTTGTTTGTTTTAGAATAATAATAAGATAAATAAAACATTTCAAGAAGAACTTTTGTCATTTATAAATTATCTTAGGTTTTACAGACCGTCGGTTAAATCGGACGCCATCCAAATGGAACACTTTGTGTGAGATATATTTTGTTACTGTTCTTGGTTTTACGTTGTTTGTTGCATTTGAGATAAGTTCATTTACTTTTTTGACATCATATTTGGGTTTGATTGAAGTAAATCATGTGATATTTTAAGTCGTAACGAATATTATTGAGTTAACATATATTGAAAACAATGAACTTTACTATTTTCCTCATTTTTTGTAATAAACAAGCACTACAAACTTGAAATTTGAAGGGAATCACTTTATAATTATAAATTGTGATATGTTATCAATCATCCCAAACAGTTTTATACAGTGCATCAGCCTGAATAAAGAATTGGCGTAAGAAATAAAAACGTCCGTTTAAACGGACGCTATGCACTAATGGGTTAAAAACAAAGCCACATCTCGTCAAACAAGAATAACGCTCTACAAAACACTGATACTACCCGTGCTGATGTATGGCTCCGAAGCCTGGGTACTTGCGCAAGCAGACATGGCAGTGCTTGGTGTGTTTGAGAGAAAAATTCTTCGAAAGATCTACGGACCAATCTGCGTTGACGGTGAATATCGACGTCGCATGAACCACGAGCTGTATCTGCTGTACAACGACATCAATATTGTTAAACGTATCGAGATGCAGCGATTGCGTTGGCTAGGCCATATCATAAGAATGAGCGATGATGACCCCGCTAAAAAGGTGTATAAACACGGACCGCTTGGCGGTGCACGCAAAATTGGCAGGCCAAGGAATAGATGGCGCAAACAAGTGGATGATGAGATGAAAAGGCGCGGTATTCCAGAAAGCGAAGCAACAAATAGAGAGAATTGGAGATCTTTTCTTAGTTCGGCCTATAGAACAAATGTTCTGTAATGGGCCAGCTAAGTAAGTAAGTATTCCATTTTAGTTAAGAATATTTTATGGTGGAGGATCAGAGCTCCGAAATACTCGCTCAAATTCTACTTCCGAGTGAAACTCGAGCGAGTTCGAGCGTGAGTACTCGCGCGATTAGAAAAAATAAATCGAGTATACTCTATTTTTATTCGTTCCTCGCGAAGCATATTTCAGACTTACTCGTTTTTACTCGCGAGTGAAAAGTGTTTGCGAGTACGAGTACTTGAAGATTACGAGTTTTGCAAAAAAACGAGTGGGAGTGAAAATGCTCGAAATAAAGTACGAGTTTGCTCGAACTGCTGTTGATGTTCCTGTGGACTGATTATGGAAAGAGTAAGTTGTTCGCAGGTCCAGATGAGGTTGATCCGAAGTTCGGAAGAGGGTGGTCGGAGGTCCAGAGGAGGTTGTTCCGTAGTTCGGAGGATGGTGGTCGGAGGTTCAGAGGATGGAGTTCGGAGTTCCTAACAACCTCCGACCACCCTCTTCAAAACTTCGAAACTACCTCCTCTGGACCTACGACCACCCTCCTTCGAACCACCGACCACCATCCTCTGAACCTCCGATCACCCTCCTCTGAACTTCCGAACATCCGACCACCCTCCTTCGAACCGCCTACCACCATCCTCCGAACAACTTGCCATTTCTACCTTCAGTCCACAGCAACATCAAAAACTGTTCGCTACCACACACACGAACTCACAAACGGTAACTAGAAAAGATCGACGTCGACCGTCGATCCTTCAAAATATTGAAAATCCGAATGTACCGAATTGTGTGTGCTATATAAAAACGCACGGTGCTCTTGAACCAACTTTAAATGAAAGGAGCTTACACCTAGGAAGTTTTTGCGGATTCTGAAACTACTATGTTCATAGATGAGACAAATCAAAAAACAACAAGTAGGAAAAGCGTTAAGTTCGGTAGGGCCGAACTTTTTATACCCTCCACCACAAATTTCAGCCATTTCGGTGGATTAATGTGGCCACAACCTTCAAAATACCGAAAATCGGAAGGTACCGTTCTATGGGGGCTATATGATGGCGTGGACCTATATCTACAAATTTCTGGGCTTAAGTTTTATACCCCCAACGAAGACTAAATACCAAATTTCAACCATCTCGGTGTGATAATGAGGCTAAAACCTTCAAAAACCAAAAATCGGGGTATATCGTCCTGTGGGGGCTATATCATAACGTGGACCTATATAAACATTTTATGGTGGAAATGTTTCTTAGCCTATGGAAACACAAAATACAAAGTTACAACCGATTCTGTTGTCAAATGGGACTAATACATTCAAAATATATTAAAATGACGCGTACTTTATATGGGGCGTTATATGGGGGCTATACCAAAACGTGGACCTATATAACCCAACTTTGGTGGGAATGTTTTTTTGGCCTCTGGAGACACAAAATACCAAATTACAACCAATTCGGTGGTAAAATGGGACAAATATCTTAAAAATCCCTTAAAACGAGGACGCGTCACGCGTCATTTTGTATGGGGCTACACGAAAGCGTGGACCTATATAGCCCGCTTTCAAAGTCCTACGTACATATAATAGATTTTCCCAAAATTACATCCAGCTACGTCAATCCGTTCGACCGCTAGAGTGATTTCCACAGACGGACAGACGGACGGACATGGCTATATCGATGTAGAATTGCATGCAGATCAAGAATATATATAGTTTGTGGGGTCTACAATGATTATTTCGAGTAGTTACAACATTATAACATTTTTTAACTATTTAAAATATGTCTCTTTTCACAAAATGTAGATTTTAAAATAAATCAAGCATGTCTTATGGATTAAGCTCCTACTGGCTGCATGGCGTTGTAATTTCATGACAATGTCGTGTTCTTGTTTTCCCATATCATGCATGACATTATCATAAAGTTAACTATTCCATTATGCTTTTAAAATACACATGTTCGGCTGTAACACAAATAACTTGACTTTGCGAGCACGGATAACAGTGTATGGATTACGCCAATTCACACAAGAACACACTGAATACCTCGCTTAAATGTTGTTATTTGTGTGGAACCCATTCAATGTTATGTACTTGCTCCTTTGTTTGTTTTATAGAAAGCATTTTTATGTATAGGTGTTAGAGTATTTGTATATACAAATGAAAGTGAATCCGGAAGTTAAAAGTAGCAACAAGTGGCTAAGTATATAATTAAATGGGTATGAGTAATGACAAGTGTTGCTCTTTTCAACAAAACTTTTTACCCAAGAAAATACACACGAGTAATTGATGGACCAAATAAGTTTGCCAAGTTATTTTGAAATCGGTTCAGATTTGGATATTGCTCCCTTATATATTTTCGCCCGATTTGAGGTATTTCATGCAACAAACACGCAATTGCTGTCCAATTTCGAAGAAATTTGAAACGTGTGACAGGATTTGGTCTAGAAATATGTTTGCTGAATTATATTGAAATCGGTTCAGATTTGCATATAGCTCCCATATATATTTTCACCCGATTTTAGGTATTTGGTGCAACAAACACGCAAATTCTGTCCAATTTCGATGAAATCTAAAATGTGTGACGAAATTACGTCTAGAAAAAAAGTATGCCAAATTATATCGAAATCGGTTCAGATTTGGATATAGCTCCCATATATATTTTCACCCGATTTTAGGTATTTCGTGCAGCAATCACCTTATATATGTCCAATTGTGATGAAATTTAAAGTGTGTGACGGAATTTGGTCTAGAAAACATTATTGAGCCATCATATTGAAATCGGTTCAGATTTGGATATATCGTTCATATATTTTCTCTGTCGAAGTTCATTGTTTTCTCAATTTAGTTGGTTGATACCGAACTTCCTTTAGAACATAGTTTAAATATTGTTCTTTTGACAAATTGGCCTAAACAGAGGCGGTATGAATCAAGGGTTTGGTATTGTTGCCGTGTTCATAGCAGACTTCCGAAGCAAGTTTTCTTCCTTCACTATAATCCACATTAGGGCGCCCTCTCTTCTTTTTATACCCTCCACCATAGTATGGAGGGTATACTAAGTTTGTTTTTCCGTTTGTAACGCATTGAAATACTCATATGCGACCCTATACAGTATATATATTCTTGATCAGGGTAAAATTCTAAGTCGATCTGAGCACGTCCGTCCGTCCGTCTGTGGTAATCACTCTAGCATCCACAAAAATGGAGAAAGGACGCTGAAATTTTGGAAAAATGCGTCTTTCGTTTGCAGGCAGGTCAAGTTCGATGATGGGCTATATCGGTCCACGTTTTGGTATAGCCCCCATATAACGGTACCCCCCGATTTGCGGTATTTTGACGTTTTTAGCTACATTTTTAGACCGATTTAGCTATAATTTGACATTTAGGGTTCTTAAGTATCAGTAAACTTATATAACAAAAGTTGTGGACATAGGTCTACGTTTTGGTATAGCCCCCATATAACGGTACCCCCAGATATACGGTATTTTGACGTTTTTAGCTATATTATCAGACCGATGTAGCTATAATTTGACATTTAGGGTTCTTAAGTGTTAACAAACTTATATATTAGAAGTTGTGGACATAGGTCCACGTTTTGGTATAGCCTCCATATAACGGTACCCCCCGATTTACGGTATTTTGACGGTTTTAGCTACATTTTCAGACCGACTTAGCTATATTTTGACATTTAGGGTTCTTAAGTGTCATTAAACTTATTTAACAAAACTTGTTGACATAGGTCCACGTTTTGGTATAGACCCCATATAACGGTACCCCCCGATTTGCGGTATTTTGACGTTTTTAGCTACATTTTTAGACCGATTTAGCTATAATTTGACATTTAGGGTTCTTAAGTGTTAATAAACTTACTATATATTAGAAGTTGTGGACAGAGGTCCACGTTTTGGTATAGCCCCATATAACGGTACGGATTTGCGGTATTTTGACGTTTTTAGCTACCCCCAGATATACGGTATTTTGACGTTTTTAGCTATATTATCAGACCGATGTAGCTATAATTTGACATTTAGGGTTCTTAAGTGTTAACAAACTTATATATTAGAAGTTGTGGACATAGGTCCACGTTTTGGTATAGCCCCCATATAACGGTACCCCCGATTTACGGTATTTTGACGGTTTTAGCTACATTTTCAGACCGACTTAGCTATATTTTGACATTTAGGGTTCTTAAGTGTCATTAAACTTATTTAACAAAACTTGTTGACATAGGTCCACGTTTTGGTATAGACCCCATATAACGGTACCCCCCGATTTGCGGTATTTTGACGTTTTTAGCTACATTTTTAGACCGATTTAGCTATAATTTGACATTTAGGGTTCTTAAGTGTTAATAAACTTACTATATATTAGAAGTTGTGGACAGAGGTCCACGTTTCGGTATAGCCCCCATATAACGGTACGGATTTGCGGTATTTTGACGTTTTTAGCTACATTTTCAGACCGATGTAGCTATAATTTGACATTTAGGGTTCTTAAATGTCAATAAACTTATATAACAAAAGTTGTGGACATAGGTCCACGTTTTGGTATAGCCCCCATATAACGGTACCCCCCGATTTACGGTATTTTGACGGTTTTAGCTACATTTTCAGACCGACTTAGCTATATTTTGACATTTAGGGTTCTTAAGTGTCATTAAACTTATTTAACAAAACTTGTGGACATAGGTCCACGTTTTGGTATAGCTCCCATATAACGGTACCCCCGATTTGCGGTATTTTGACGTTTGTAGCTACATTTTCTGACCGATTTAGCAATAATTTGACATTTAGTGTTCTTAAGTGTCAAACTTATATAACAAAATTTGTGGACATAGGTCCACGTTTTGGCATAGCCCCCATATAACGGTAGCCCCCGATTTACGGTATTTTGAGGTTTTTTGCTACATTTTCAGACCGATGTAGCTATAATAGTATCTTAAGTATCAATAAACTTATATAACAAAATTTGTGGACATAGGTCAACGTTTTGGTATAGCCCCCATATAACGGTACCCCCCGATTTACGGTATTTTGACGTTTTTAGCTACATTTTCAGACCGATTTAGCTATCAATTGACATTTAGGGTTCTTAAATGTCAATAAACTTATATAACTAGTGGACATAGCTCCATGTTTTGGAATAGCCCCCATATAACGTTACCGCCCGATTTCAGGTATTTTGAGAATTTTACCAACAAGTTTTAACCGAATTATCTGTAATTTGAACATTTGACATTTGAAATTCTTAGTGGTCACCACACCTCTCCACCAAAAATTGTCAAGAAAGCCCCCATATAACGGTACCTCCCGATTTTCAGTAATTTGATGATTTTAGCTACAATATTAAACCGAAAAAGCAGTAATTTGACATTTGAAGTTCTTAGTGGTCACAACACCTCTCCGTCAAAAATTGTCAACATAGGTCCATGTTCGGATATAGCTCCCATGTAACGGTACCTCACAATTTTCAGTAATTTGGCAATTTTAGCTACAATTTTTAACAGAACTAACTGTAATTTGACATTTTAAGGTTGTAATTTTCAACATAGCCCCAATATAACGATACTTCCCGATTTTCGGTACTTTGAGGATTTTACTTAAAATGTTTAACCGAACGTAGGTCCATGTTTTTGTATTGTAGCACACCAAAAATTGTGAACAGTTAGATATAGGCACCATAAAAAAGGGCCTCCCGAATGAAGCATTTTATGTACATTATCTGACATTTTAACGTACTCACTTAAAGTTGGGGACAGGAATGAATATTTTATGGTGGAGGGTATGAAAAGTTCGTCCCGGCCGAACTTAATGCTTTTTTACTTGTTACCATTACCTTGTTCTAGCGTAAATACTGTGTCGCTAGCTAACCATAAGCTTTCAAATTGTAATACACGACTTTTTGACCTCCAATTTTTTATCCATTTTTGGTTAAGGCGTGCACAAATATTATAAATTTGCTTTTTAAATTCCGTCATGAAGTTGTCTTTGACACCTCGATTAAATTTTGCAGAAATCCATTCTATAAGGTGTTTAGGTTTTCGCTGATTTTCCAACCAGAAATTAAAAATATCCAAATTTTTTTAGTTTTACGAAATCTGGAAGTTGATAATTTTTTTATTCGCAAGTATACGCAATTTTTTTTTTTCAAAATCTGTTAGCCGACATTGTCACCTTTCACCAGATACATATTTTTACTAGAATGCACCCTGAAGCCGAAAGTAATACTCCAAAGAACACATGGACGGTAACACAAACTACATCAAAAACCATCACTTACTGACACAACAAATTATTGACCACATCTAATATTACATTTACACTTTTAATAATAATCTTAATTTACATACCATTATCCGTATTTTCCATTTTCAAAAATTGATAATATCAACAGATCAGGTTTTGGCGCCAAAATACTTAAATTGTTTAATTACGACTGAATGTCAGAAATAAACGGAATCATAATTATGACATCTTTGACAGCTTGGCATGTCTCCGTGGGTCGTTGCCAGATTGTAATTTTTTGGTTTTGGAGGTTTGAAAGTGTTAAGAATATAATTCCGTTATTATTTGATTTCAATCGCTGACTTCTAAAAATGACTTTTTACCTCAAAAACCTGCCATTGGCCCCATCGTGCATAGTACAGACGCTATATTAAGTTTGTTTTTCCGTTTGTAAAGCATTGAAATAATCATTTGCAACCATATAAAGTGTATATGGGGAATATTGTCATATAAAAATTTGAATTTTTCTTTTCGCGCTATATCAACGATTTTTGGTACATGGGTTAAAAAATAATTCCCCAGTACAAATCCGCTCGCGAGCAAATTTCTGGTTGTTGCGGAAACAATATATCGTGGTTTTACTTCTGCTTTTAAGAAAAAAAAAATATTATAAAAACGCTAAATATTTTAATGAACACAGTTGTCATTACAAAGTTATCACAAAGGGAAGTTAGTGAGTAGATAGCATAATATTTGTAAAATGTTACTCAGTATTCGCGAAATTTACAAAAATTTAAATGTAATCCGACTTTTTTTCAGAACATAGGTTCATTTAACCCTCAAAGATTTCAAAAAGAAAAAATAGTTCTAAATAAAAACTTCACGGGGAATCAAATGAGACCAAAATTATAATGAGCGGGATAATAGTTTGGATGTTATAGGCAACATTAGCACATATTTGGATAACAAAAATTAAATGTTGGTTTGAAAAATAGATTTCACATGCATTCTAGATTTGAAAGTATTGAGAAAAATCTTAAGGAGTTCTTCTATTATTTTTCTTGAAACTCCCTAGAAAATGGGCGGATTTTGTTTTATCTACATTCACATAGAAGGTTTCATATAATTAGGCTTCTTAAACTGAAATAGAGTTCAAATGAACCGTTTTAATTTATATTTTCAAAATATGTGTAAAACGCGTAATTATTTGTCCGCATGTGATTTTCATGTACAGCAAGACCATATCTTTTAATATATATTTTTGAAAAACCTGTTTGCGGAACGAAATTAGAAGAAATTTCAAAATACACTTAAAATCTAGCATCGAAATGTCAGCATCATTTAATGATAGACGCAGATCATATTTCGAAAAGTTATGCATTGGTGAGATGTTCCTTATTTAGTTGGATTCTATTTTTTACTTTGACAGGAAAAACATGAAATGTGTGGTTTAATCACAAATCGGGAGAAAAAAAAATACGTTGGCGTCAACCCATTTTGAAAAATTTTTTAACATAAATATAGCTTCCACGCAAATTAACTTTTAAGGCCAATATTTTCGCCAAATTTAAAAACATTTCATTTTATCCAAAAGCATTTAATTTGTATAATATCCAACCTGTTGGCGTGATACCAGTGTGAGAAACCCAAAAAGAAAAGAAATAAAAACAATTTGGTGTATGTAATTCTATGTATGTTTATTTTCAAATCTTTGTTGTAAAGTAGGTGGGTTTCAAAGAAACAAGACTTTACCTTTATGCGTGTGTCGTTAACAAGAGCGAAAGAACAAGTGAAGGTAAAGTCTTGTTTCTTTGAAACCCACCTACTTTACAACAAAGATTTGAAAATAAACATACATAGAATTACATACACCAAATTGTTTTTATTTCTTTTCTTTTTGGGTTTCTCACACTGGTATCACGCCAACATTTTGATCCAATCGAGCCGGATCTGTTCCAGTCGAAGCCATTTGTTGTTGCCCGCTGAACAAATTACGTTTGTTTAAGGAGAGAAGAATTTTGGATACTTAAATTCGTTGTTGTTGTCCTTACAACAATTTGCTATCGTCATCACAACATCATCTCTCATTTCCATCATCAAAACACAGGTACGTAAATCAGTTTCTGTGTAAAAATTGAGCAAACCCGCGAGTGTTGTTTGGTTTAATTCGTAATCACACGAGAAAATATTTTTCGGTTTAAAATTGTTCGCTACATCGCGCATTGGTCGCCTTGTAAAATTGTACATTGCTTCAAATCATATACAGTCCACTTAGTCGTAGCAGTAATTGTAGTGATCCTCGCCAACAGTACTGCTTATATCAATTTGTTGTTGTCCCTTTATTATTTCGGTTCTATTTTCGGAAATAAAACACTTTAATAGTAAACACAACAACAAATTTCCATTTGTCGTTGATCTTTTCAGAGATCATTTCTAGCAGTGCTGTTCCTTTGAATTTGTTGTTTTCTACTTTTCTCGTTTGGTTCTGTTTTCTAAGGCAGAACCCTTTCAGAGAAATAATTACAACAATTTCACTACAATTATCCGCTATCCATTTCGTTCGTTTTATTTCTCACTCAAAGGCTTATTTCTTACACCCCGCTTCCTCGTTGATATCTACAGCCAGCAGTGAGAAATAACAACATCGCTTTCGTCCAATTACTTAGCTATTTTTGAAATCTCGTTTCTAACCCAATTTACACTATCGATCTCTTCTATTAGTAGTTATTGTTGTTGTTATTCCCCAAGGTCTTTTCTAACGAAGCCCTTTAGTTGAGAATTTGCATTGGCAAATTTACATAACAACACACATTGCTACAGTCATACATTTTCGTTTGGTTTATTTTGTTGTTATAATCCTCTCCAACCAAATAAAATATTTGACGTTGTTATTCTCCTCGTTTTACTTAATACACTTTCAAAATTTGCAGTAACAACACTCATTCTCGCACCTTTGGTTTATTTGTTGTATAGATCGTTCATCACCAACCAAACGCATTCGTTTTTATTCTCCTGGAAGTATTGATATTCCTATTTGAGAATTTGCATTCTAGTTGCAATAACAACGTACATCTTTCCACGCACAATTATAAAGCGTCGGTTAGATTACATTGTAAACATACCAACAAAATTCTGTCGATCACTGTTTGGTCGTTTGTAGCGTCGGTACTTGAGTGGGAGCTTCGCTGCCCACGCATAGCCATTTCTCTGCTTGTGTTTTACTACCTTTTGTGAGGTATTCGTAGTCGACACTCGCACAGTGGGACATATCGCCTCAAAATATTTATTTTTTCTTATATTTTTTGTTGAATATTTTCGATTAGATTTTTTTGCTTTTTACTTCGTGTGGTGCTACAATACCATTTGTTGTTGTTTATCTTCGGTTAAGGCACCCTACTTTCGGCATTTTATGCAGTTTATAAATATAATTATATTAAATTTGGTTGAATTGAATTACAAATAATATCGATATTATTTATCTATATTTTTTATACAAATTAGTCGTTTTTGAAAAATAATCTTGCATCTAAAAATCGTGTACCCTACAGTCGGTACTGGTACATTTTCTCACTGGTCGAAGCAAATAACTCTAAAAAAATCTGGCAATTTAAACATTTTTCTATTTTTACCTGTTGCTTTCGTTTAGAAATCTCGTTCTTGAAATTTGTTTGATTTTTTTGACGTCTTGTTCATTGTACCCTACACCCTGCAAGCTAGGTTTGGGTACAACATTTGGCAAAATTTGCAATTTTTGGATATTTTCTTCTTGTCTTTCGTTGCTTGCGCTAAATTCTCAGTTGGGAATTACATATCTGTCGCCATTCTTCAATTCCTTTAGAATCAATATCGATAATTTCTATATTCTCTAGTCGGCAAATTGTCCCAGTTTGGAACTTGTGTTCAATTTCTTATCCTTCTTGGAACTTTGCTGTCTACTCGCGTACTCTACTGGTGGAATTTTGCATTTTATATTTCATTGTCGCAAATTAGAATAGTTTTCGACCCCTTTCATTGGTTGAGTATTCACACTCGTTTGTACTTCTTTGGTTTTTTTCTTTCCCCAATTAGTAGGATTCGCATTTTCTATAGTTTGAATTTCGCTTCAAGTATTTCCATAGTTATCGCTTTTCTAAATTTGCGACGCTTGGACTCGTTAGTCTTGTCCTAAACTTCTGAGCCCACATACCTTTTTGGAACTGATTCGTTTCCCTCTTTCGTCCCCATTCTCTTATTCGTTGAAATCATGTCCATAAATCCCCTCGTGCGTTTCATTCGAGCTGCCGACGCTCTTGTTAAATATGACTCGTTTTTCGAACGTATAAATTCTGAGAAGCACACCGTATTTAGTCTCGAAATACACGGTTCCGAGCTTTCTCAGTTATGGACAACATTCCAAAGCACTCATCAGAAGTGTCTTGACCATCTGGCGACATCACAGAGTCCTCAACCCTCTGACAAAAATGTCGTCGAGGGTAAATACGACAGCTCCTTTCGGGCTTATCAACATTGCCTTTCGGCAATAAACCAGAAGCTAGACGAGCTAAAATCGTCCAAGTCTTCTCCATCTTTGAATGGACCAACCCCTCCCAACAATCCACCAATGGTTCCTCAACCACTTTCACCTTCGGAGGAACTCCCAGTGAGTACGTCTGTTCCCCCATCGACTTGTTTGAACACAAAACCCTTTGTGTCAAATAATTGTAAAGAAAGCCAAACTTCTCCTTTACATCCAAGCCAATCACTCGCATCAACGATTTCAACCCAACCACACTCCATTAGTCGTCTCCCTCATATCGATCCACCTTCTCACAATTTAGTTTTGCCTCCTATCGGCATCGAAGTCTTTAGTGGAGATTTCATTTCATGGCCAACCTTTCGAGATCTTTTTAGTACAATTTTTATCAAAAATTCTCGATTAAGCGACATTGAAAGATTGTGTCACTTAGTTCACAAAACCAGCGGTGAGGCTCGGGAAATTGTTTCGAAATTTCCACTCACCCATTGTAGTTTTAAATTGGCTTGGAAGGCATTGACGGATGCGTATGATAATAAACGTATCCTCGTGCATAGTCACATAAATCTTCTTTTCGGTCTTCCCGCCATAGAAAAGGAATCGATTTCTGGTCTTAAAACAATTCAGCGCGGAATCAATAGTTGCATTTCCGCTATGTCTGCTTATGATGTTGTAACGGATCATTGGGATCCAATTCTTGTTTATATTTGCATGCAACGTCTTCCTAAACAGACAATCGCTCTGTGGGAACAAAGTGTCAAAGAGAAGTCGTCTCTTTCGACATGGAAACAATTAGATTCGTTCCTAACAGATAGAATACAAACTTTGTTGTGCATAGAAAACTTTACTACTATGGAAAATCCCAAAACATCATATTCCCAAAATTGTCGATCTCCGCTAAAATCATCTTCTCCAATTAGTCGTCCCAATTATAAAACTAGCTCATCTAAACTGAAATCGTCATTGAACCATACTTGTGTGATGTGCACAAATCAAGATCATCTTCTTCGCGTCTGTTCTCGATTTCAAAAACTTTCGTTTGAGAATAGATTTTCGCTCGTTAAAAAACATGCCCTTTGCATAAACTGCCTTTCGCATGGTCATTCTCTTAAAAAATGCAATAGTAAACATAATTGTTCTGTTTGTAAAGGTAGACATCACACTCTACTCCATCGTAGCAAAAATAGTAAGAATTCTTCAAGCTTGTTGAAAAGCTCTTCTCCTTTATCGTCCAATGTTAGTTCTAATTCGAATAAACGGCAAGTTCTGCACACAACACAAAATAGAGATGTGCTCTTGGGAACTGCCATAGTTAACATCGTACACGATCACAAAAATTATGCTGTTCGAGCCATAATTGATCCTTCGTCGGAAGTCTCAATCATCACAAAGAGACTACAAAACACAATTGGAGTTAAAACTCGTCCTGCTAATGCCACTCTTTCTGGCGTAACTAGTAATTGCACTTCAAAAGAAATTTGTTCTCTGAAGTTATCGTCTCCTAAAAATCCATCTCTTACTGTACCCACAGATGCTTTAATTTTACCAAATATTTCGAAAAACCAATTGTCTTTGTCTTCCATATCGAATCTGCGTTCTAATTTGCCTCACCTCGAACTAGCAGATACTTCCGAAAACAAGCCAATAGATTTGTTATTGGGCGCAGATCTATATGCTAAAATTTTGTCGGCTGAGTCACCCCACCTTGTTTCGAATTCGTTGGTGGCTCAGAAAACTATATTCGGTTATATCCTAACAGGCCCAATACCTCGTAGTCAAATTACATAGTCGATCAAAGCGAACCATTTTAACAAAATCGTTGTTTAGTAAATCGAAAACTCGCACTCACTTATAAAATTTCAAATGCTCAATTGAAACTGTATTTACGTACCTCTAAATCAAATCACACCTTACTACCTACTAACTCTAGTTTAAGTTTGCTCGCGAATTTAGTCTAACCCTGTTGCCTTGCAGATAGCGCGTCAAGGTGGGCGGCTAATGTATAAGTTCGATACATTGGTTACGCCAATGTATACGTTCGATACTTTGTTTCCCCTTCTGCAGTATTACAATTAACCGCATTAATTGGCCGCTCTTTCGAGCTCAATGGGGAAATCTTCTCTGCCTTTCTTTTAGGAGTCATATTCGCCTGGTTCGGATGCTGGGAGAGAATATTTCCCCATTGAGCTCGAAAGAGCGGCCAATTAATGCGGTTAATTGTAATACTGCAGAAGGGGAAACAAAGTATCGAACGTATACATTGGCGTAACCAATGTATCGAACTTATACACAACCATAATTCGCAAGTTATAAATTTTAACAAATATTGCCCATATATTCTTGATCAGGATGAAATCCTGAGTCTATATAGTCTATATATCACTCTAGCTTCCGCAATAATTGAGCTAGAACGCTATACTTCTATAGGCAGATCAAGTTCGAAGATGGGCTATATCGGCCCATGTTTTTTATAGCCCCCATATAACAGTACCTCCCGATTTTCGGTTTTTGAGGTTTTAGCTAAATTTTTTGACGGTACTACCAGTCATTTGACGTTGGACCATGGGTCACAAAATATCTCTACCAAATATTGCTACGATTCACCTTTGCTGGCATCCATGCTTGGCTTCAGTAGCCGTACCACCCTGCCCAATTTAAAGACTTTGTGAGCGATGTGGGTGGCTAGGGACAGGTTGAGAACTTTAGCAGCACCACATCCAGCTGTTTCAGTATTACCCTGGAGATTCCATCAGGACCCAACGCTATGGATAATTTAGTATTCCTGTTGAAATTTGCAACATAATACATTGCAAATTGTGGTTGTCCATGTTTTGGTATAGCCCCAAATAACGATATCTCCCGATTTTCTGTATTTTGAGGGCTTTAGCAACATTTTTTACAACACTACCTGTAATTTGACGTTTGAGGATCGCACAGGTCACAAAATATCTCTCCAAAAAATTGTTAACATAAGTCCCTGTTTTGGTATATCCCCCATATAACGCCACCTCCCGACTTTCGGAATTTTGAGGGTTTTAGCAACATTTTTACCGAACAACGTGTAATTTGACGTTTTAGGTTCCCTAAGGTCGCAGAATATCTCTACCAAAAATTGTCAACATAAGTTTATGTTTTGTATAGCCCCCATATAACGGTACCTCCCGAATTTTGACTGAACTATCTTAAATTTGATATTTGAAGTTATTGCACCTAACGAGAAACTAATTATTCTATTTTCAGAATATTTTATGGTGGAGGGTATAAAAAGTTTTTTTCTTGTTCTAATTTTCCTCATTTATAAGTTTGTGTTAAAATGACTTTGGAAAAATGTTCATAAAAACATATGAGCACCAAAATGACAATATATCACCAATATTTTTCAAAATCTAACATAGTTGAAGCCAAGGTTTACCCTTTTAGAACACGCGACTTGTGATTGTATATTATACAAATTAGATGTTTTTGGCTAAAATGAGATGTTTTTGGACGTGGGAAAAAATATTGACATCCAAAGTTAATTTGCGTGGAAGCTGTGGCTATATTTATGTTAAAAAATATGTAAAAATGGGCTGAAGCCAACGTGTCTTTTTATACCCTCCACCATAGGATGGGGGTATATTAAGTTTGTCACTACGTTTGTAACTACTCGAAATAATAATTGTAGACCCCACAAACTATATATATTCTTGATCAGCGTGCAATTCTACATCGATATAGCCATGTCCGTCCGTCTGTCTGTCTGTCTGTCCGTCTGTGGAAATCACTCTAGCGTCCGAACGGATTGACGTAGGTGGATGAAATTTTGAGAAAATCTATTATTTGTACGTAGGTATTGAAAGTGGGCTATGTAGGTCCACGCTTTCGTATAGCCCCCATACAAAATGACGCGTGACGCGTCGTCGTTTTAAGGAGTTTTTAAGATATTTGTCCCATTTTACCGCCGAATTGGTTGTAATTTGGTATTTTGTGTCTCCAGAGGCCAAAAAATATTCCTACCAAAGTTGGTTTATATAGGTCCACGTTTTGGTATAGCCCCCATATAAAGTACGCGTCATTTTAATATATTTTGAATGTATTAGCCCCATTTGACAACAGAATCGGTTGTAACTTAGTATTTTGTGTTTTCAGAAGCTAAGAAATATTTCTACCATAAAATTTTTATATAGGTCCACGTTTTGATATAGCCCCCATAGAACGATATCTCCCGATTTGGCCTCATTATCACACCGAGATGGCTGAAATTTGTGGTGGAGGGTATAAAAAGTTCGGCCCGACCGAACTTAACGCTTTTCCTACTTGTTTTGTTTTCTCTTGATTTGTGAATAAACCAAACTTTTCCCGATTTTCCTGTCAAAGTAAAAGTAGAAGCAAACTAAATAAGGATCATCTCACTAATGTATTACTTTCCAAAATTTGATCTGCTTCTACCATTAAATGATGCTGACATTTTGAAGCCAGATTTACAGTGTTTTTTGACATTTTCTTCTAATTTCATTCCGCAAACAGGTTTTTCAAAAAATCGTATAGAAGATTGTAGAACTCGCGATTCTGAGTTATTTGATATATGTGTCGTGAATGTAGTCTACACAGCTTCATAGAAATCTGCATCGAAATACAGAAAATTTGTGCGAACCTTTTTCTACAAATCATATTTTTCGGGCCTAATTTTTACAATTGTCATTCGAATACCTCGTACTTGATTGCACATTTTAGTTTTTTACGTTCCGGATCCAATAAATCATTCCCCGTGAAAATCCATCTCCTAAAACGCGAGTTACGAGAAATTCCAAAGTAGAAAATTCACCTAAAAATGTTTTTGAAAATACCGCGTATTTTATCGCGTTTTCTGTGGTTCGTTTCCACTGCAATGAAACAACTAGTACAGCATCTTTGTTTTAGCGGAAACAGAGATTTGAAAACTTCAATGATAAGGGAGCTACCTTCATTTTATCCCAAAAATAGTGTGGATGCTACATCCACGGTTCTTGATTGATCGTCTTGAAATAGATATATATCGATGTAGATTTTCATGGTGGATTTTGAAATCGGATGCGGATAAAATCAATAGGAAAACTTTTATATGAATGTCTATAAAGCAAAATCCGTATATTTTAGTGGGAGATTTAAGCAAAATGAAGGAAGTATTCTTATAGACTTTTCCAAAATTTTATACTACATAATGAATGTGAAAAAATATTGTTTCAAACAAAAATTTATTTTTTTTTAACCAAAATATGTGTTTATTTTGGTTGTGACGTCGAAACTATAATACCAATCTGTATGATTTTAGTCTCATTTGATTCGCCGTGAAATTTTGCTTCCATACGAATTTTTTCGTAATTTTACAGCGGGTAAATGGAACTTTATTTTGAAAAAAGTTGACTTACATTCAATAATTTTTCAATTTATTATACATTTCGCGAGTACTGAGTAACATTTAACAAATATTATGCAATCTACTAACTCAAGGCACTTCCAAATAACTTTTTAGTAGCAATTGCTCGCGCTAAAATAATTAGCGTTTTAATAACATTTTTTATACCCTCCACCATAGTATGGGGGGTATATTAAGTTTGTTTTTCCGTTTGTAACGCATTGAAATACTCATTTGCGACCCTATAAAGTATATATATATTCTTGATCAGGGTAAAATTCTGAGTCGATCTGTGCATGTCCGTCCGTCCGTCCGTCCGTCTGTGGTAATCACTCTAGCATCCACAAAAATAGAGATAGGACGCTGAAATTTTGGGAAAAGGCTTCTTTTGTTTGCAGGCAGGTCAAGTTCGATGATGGGCTATATCGGTCCACGTTTTGGTATAGCCCCCATATAACGGTACCCCCCGATTTACGGTATTTTGACGTTTTTAGCTACATTTTCAGACCGATTTAGCTATAATTTAACATTTAGGGTTCGTAAGTGTCAATAAACTTATACAACGAAACTTGTGAACATAGGTCCACGTTTTGGTATAGCCCCCATATAACGGTACCACCCGATTTACGGTATTTTGACGTTTTTAGCTACATTTTCAGACCGATTTAGCTATAATTTAACATTTAGGGTTCTTAAGTGTCAATAAACTTATATAACAAAACTTGTGGACATGGGTCTACGTTTTGGTATAGCCCCCATATAACGGTACCCCCCGATTTACGGAATTTTGACGTTTTTAGCTACATTTTCAGACCAATTTAGCTATAATTTGACATTTAGGGTTCTTAAGTGTCAATAAACTTATATAACGAAACTTGTGAACATAGGTCCACGTTTTGGTATATCCCCCATATAACGGTACCCCCCGTCTTACGGTATTTTGACGTTTTTAGCTACATTTTCAGACCGATTTAGCTATAATTTGACATTTAGGGTTCTTAAGTGTAAATAAACTTATATAACAAAACTTGTGGACATAGGTCCACGTTTTGGTATAGCCCCCATATAAAGGTACCACTGATTTACGGTATTTTGACGTTTTTAGCTAAATTTTTAGACCGATTTAGCTATAATTTGACATTTAGGGTTCTTAAGTGTCAATAAACTTATATAACAAAACTTGTGGACATAGTCCCACGTTTTGGTATAGCCCCCATATAATGGTACCTCCGATTTACGGTATTTTGACGTTTTTAGCTACATTTTCAGACCAATTTAGCTATAATTTGACATTTAGGGTTCTTAAGTGTCAATAAACTTATATAACGAAACTTGTGAACATAGGTCCACGTTTTGGTATATCCCCCATATAACGGTACCCCCCGTTTTACGGTATTTTGACGTTTTTAGCTACATTTTCAGACCGATTTAGCTATAATTTGACATTTAGGGTTCTTAAGTGTAAATAAACTTATATAAAAAAACTAGTGGACTAGTGGATTTCAGGTATTTTGACGTTTTAAGTCACATTTCTAGACCGAATTAGCTATAATTTGATATTTAGGGTTCTTAGCGACCAAAAACGTATATTCAAAAAAATTATGAACATAGGTCCATGTTTTGGTATAGCCCCATATAACGGTACCTTCCCGATTTTCGATATTTTGAGAATTTTACCTACAAGTTTTAACCAAATTAGCTGTAATTTGAAGATTTGACATTTGAAGTTCTTAGTGGTCACCCCACCTCTCCACCAAAAATTGTCAAGAAAGGTCCATGTATGGATAAACCGAACTAGCAGTATTATGACATTTGAAGTTCTTAGTGGTCACAACACCTCTCCATCAAAAATTGTCAACATAGGTCCATGTTTGTATATAGCTCCCATATAACGGTACCTCCCGATTTTCAGTAATTTCGCAATTTTAACTACAAGTTGAAGGTTGTAGTGGTCACCACACATCTGCATCAACAATTTTCAACATAGCCCCAATATAACGATACCTCCCGATTTTCGGTACTTTGAGGATTTTACTTAAAATGTTTAACCGAACGTAGGTCCAAGTTTTGGTATAGCCCCAAAACAAACCTCCCGATTTTCCGTACCTTAGCTTTATTTTTTTGGACGAACTTTCTGTAATTTTAAATTTAAGGGCCAACAAAAATTCTGCGACAAAAATTTTTAATTTAAGTTCATATTTTCGTATAGCCCACATATAGGGGTACCTCCGAACTAGCTGTTAATGACATTTGAAGTTCCCACTTTATGTACCGATTTTCGGTATTTTGAGTATTTTAGCTACAATTTTTAACCGAATTAGGAGTTATTTGACATTAAAGACTCCCATCAAAAATTTTCAAAATAGGTCCATGTTTTATTATAACCCCTATACAACGGTACCTCTTTCTAGCCCACCAAAAATTGTCAACATACATAGTTAGATATAGGCACCATAAAAAAGTGCCTCCCGAATGAAGCATTTTATGTACATTATCTGACATTTTAACGTACCCACGTAAAGTTGGGAACAGGAATGAAAACTAATTATTCCATTTTAGTTCTGAATATTTTATGGTGGAGGGTATGAAAAGTTCGGCCCGGCCGAACTTAACACTTTTTTACTTGTTGTCTTTAAAACGAAAATAAAACCGCCATAACTTTTGTCCGCATCAACAAAAAACTGGCTCGCGAGCGGATTCGTGCTGGGAATTTGTTTCTTAAGCTATGTACAAAATATCTTTGATGTAGCGCGAAAAAAAAATTTAACTTTTTTTTTTGAAATTGAATATGAAATATTTGACAACATTTGTGATATATTCATTACTATCACGTTATTTAGCATTGTACAATTACGTACGATACCAAATCATCATCATTATCAGAGCGACAAATTCGAGATGCCAATCATAAAATACTGATTATTCTGATACTAAAAAAGATAGAAGAGAGAACAGCATGTTTGACATATACATATGTACATATATGTGTATAACTTGTTGAGTTTTTTTATTTAATATCCGAAATTAGAACTAATGTCAAAAGTTTACAGGATTTGTAATATGAAACCTTGGGAAATAAATTAGCCTAGGATGTTAAGTACGAGTATATTAAGTTTTTGAACTTCCTTGTCACTTCTGGAATGCATTTGGGGAATATATGTGTGTTCTTATGTATGACAGACATAGGAGTATATTCCCCATAATCAGTCGAAAGGGGACTAGATTTCCTCATGGTAATGGAATAAATTTAAATATTAACCGAAAACGTAATGATTAATCAAAAACTGAGACAGAAGTTAAAGCTAATGACAAAACTTATAGAAATTCGAACTATTTCGTGCGTGTAGAACTTGTTTTGCCAATTCTAAAAATGTTCACTAATAATTCAAAACCGATGTTGAAGGAATTTCTTAACCTTGCAACCGTCATGCAACGACGAGTCTCCTTAAAGACAAGATTGTAGTGCTTAAATGTCAGCGTAATACTGTCTTATTTCTCTTAAGTATTTCAGCAAACTAAATTACAAAGCAGTGTCGTACAATATTCGGCATACCGTTTGGAAACGATGATAATCAACAAATACCATATTATGTACTTAAACAAAATTGTGCTGTAAGTTTTAGTATCCTTAATCTTCTTCTTTTGTCATGTTTATCACAATATTAGTTTAGTATTTGAATGAAAGTCGTTGAATGAAACCCGTTTAGTTAAATTTCTAACTAAACATGCAAAGTTCCTCTTTGTCTCTTTGTTTTAATAAATTATATGCCAGGAGTTTGTCACTTAAGGCAGGGATACATAGGAATGGTTGGTCTCTTGTGACTCTTGTGACTGTCCATAACGTTGATGATGATTAAATGCAACCATGCAGGTTTTCAATGACAAAACTGAATGAAGAAACTCCTTTGAAATGTGTATGGTTTTGCGTGTGACAGTTTTAAACGAGTTGTTAGTTGGTCACGGTCGGTTGCATGGTTAACACCTTTGTGTCAGGTATGTATGGCGAGTTTTTGTGTAATGTTAAAGTGCACAAAAGTGTGAATGTCACCAAAGCTGAAGTAAAGTAGAATTATTATTTAAAAACATGAAGGGTCATAGCAACAGAATAATTTACTTATTTTGAAGCCAGAGTTTACTTTCTGCATAATATTTGTAAGAAGGCCTATAGTCGGACGGTGCTGAACTGACTCCCTATACCACCAGCCCTACAGTAACACTTTTCTCCGGGAATTCTTTTTATACTCCCCACCATAGTATGGAATGTATATTAACATCGTTTTCCTTTAATTTTGGACCCTATAAGCACGTCCCGAAAAGAAACACGGAGGAGGAGACATGGAAGCTTAGGGAGAGTTTAATCTTGATCCAAGTATCAGAGAATGGGAGCGATCCTGACTCCGAATCCGATAGCAGCAGGGAAATTACCACCGTTGTGGAAAATCCCATTAAAGAGTATGTCCACAAGATGGTAGAAGAAGTAAGCGAGAGTACGGCAAAGCTCAGGACGAATAAAGGCGGTGGACTGGAGCTCAGTGACGGAAGTTCAAAAAGATCCAGGCGCAGCTGAATAAAGGACAGTGGGACACACCAAAGGAGATCAACAACAATCCATCCACTTCCTCGGAAGCGTCGAAGAGGATTAGATCTCCAGAGAAACAAAACACCGCCAAACCTGGTAAAAATAAAAAGAGCTTCCCACCCTCAAATGCCCGGAGTAAACCTGATCAAAATCCACGCGGAAGAAACTGCAAAATGAAACTTTCGACGGAGGGCGAATTGGCGAGCTCGACACGAAGAGTTGAACGCGACCGCAGAATCTTCTGCAAGTACTAAGGACTCAGAACAGAAGCCCAGGACTTTCCAGAAGAGGAAAATGACCCGACCGGAGCGGAGCCGCCACCTACTTACACCCAGGTAGCTAGGAAAAATTACCGGGACAAGCGGTGCTATACAGTGATCGACACCAGTAGAGGGTCCGGCAGAAAAGGCCAACTACACAATATTGAAATACATTCTAAGAAGTGGAACAATAAAAATTGTCAGCTGCGCCCTTAATATGCCACTTTTACACCACTTGGGACCGCATGTAAACCCGGACGCTCTGGGGGAGGTATTCAGTATCGTATGAGTGACGAGGTACCTCATACCTAAAGCATCAGTATATGTCAAAGGATAATGCTGCAAACTCGAGACGGAGTACATGCTCAATATCTTTGACTAACAAAATGAAACTAGCCGGTCTATCAAAGACAAAGGATAAAGCGTACTATATCTGTAATTCAGACACCTTTAAAGTTGGAAGGACTTGAATACTAACGACCTGATAACCCTTAACAAGTGAAACCCACCAACCTTTGTTAACCGAATTACGGTGCAAGTACTAGATACAGCAATATGTTCCAAAAATCCAATAAACGAGTAATATGAGTGGAGGGTCTCAGATGAACACTCCTACTCTGTCCATAGGTATATTAGTTTTAAAATATCGAGGCCACAGTCGAACCCGGTAGCATTCCGAAACAAATCCAAAACCAATTAGACTACGTTCGGGAAACAAGTAAAAGATAGACTAGGGCAAGAAGATGAGGTTTGCCTAAGTAAGGAGGATATACATACACAGAAATGTTAACAAATTAACCGAGGCACTAGTAAGGTCATTCGAACAAATTTGTCCTCTTCGAGAAAGGAAGTCTGTCAATGTCATCCACGGAGATTGTTAATGCATCTGAAGAAGCACCAAAAATCGACCACTTGATGGAGAAAGAAGCAAGAAGTTTCTCACCATACCAGACCAGATTTTCCCGGCCTTACTTCAAAGTGAAGTGGACTACATTTCGTCCAAACTGGTCGAGATCTCCAACGTTTGTTTAAAATTTGCTTATATTCCAAGAGCCTGGCAAGAGGCAGGGGTAGTCTTCATTACTAAGCCAGGCAAGTTACGCAATACCAGAAGCAGCTTATTTCCCAATAAGTTTAACTTCTTTCTTACTCAAGATAATGGACGATTTGGAACTAGTACAAGGAACTAGGAACTACATTACCCAACTCTACCATATAGAGAGATCTTTCAAAATGAAAATGTATACACTCGCTGTATGCATCGACATCGACTCCAACTCCTTAGACGAGTTTCAGGTGGACCGGGCCTTGAGGCACTGTATAAACCACATGATAAATAATAAAAAGAGACGAAGTATACCAGGAGACGCCGCAGGGATATTATTACCTCTTTTGTTGGTGACTACCATAAATAGTCTATTAAGGACCTTAACCGAGGAGGGATTTGAATCCGTCTACTATGCAGACGATGTTATAATACTTCTTAGCAGAATGAATCCAAATCTACTTTGTAAGACGGCCGAAACCACATTTTAAATAACTAGCAAGTGGGCTAGACCGAGAGGTCTAAATCTTAACCCGGAAAACGGAACTATGTAAATTCACTAGGAAAACGAAAGTAGGAGTTTTCGAATAACCCGTTTTCCTAGATAGGAAACTACAAAATTTTCAAAGAGTTAAGTACCTGGAAGTGACCCTGGACAGGAAACATAAATGGAAAAACCACATTCAGGATACGGCTAATGAGCGATGGGCGAATTGATCGGAAGAGACCACCAAACATACCACCAAAACATATTAAGGATTACAACGGGAGAGTCAATAGATCATATTGTATCAGACCGTATACCTGAAGCTGCGGGTTTACAGATGTTACTGTGCTAGGGGTGATGACTGGGCTGGGTCTCTATATTGCAGACCAGGAAACGATAATCTCTCTTCGACTGCGGGATCATAATACGATCTTCCAGGGCGAAAGCCGGGCAATTACAGAGTGCCTGAACTTGCTTAACGCTAACACAAAGCCAATCACTGTAAACATCCTAACGGATAGTAAAGCAGCAATTAAAGCTATTAAAAGCAAGACAGTAAAATCAAAAACAGTCTTGCAGCGTAACAATTCAATTAACGACTACTCCCATCATGGTTCGGTTAACATCATATGGGTACCAGGACATGGAGGGATTAGGGGAACGAGATAGCTAACTCCTTGGCAAAACAAGGCAGGGAGCCGAGTACGATAAACCTTGACAATGCTAAGCATTTAAAAGCGGCGAGTCTAGAGTTAAATACATGGGCAAAAAATTCCCATATATCCTCCTGAATAATGAACAGAAAGGATACAACACAAAAATCCTATGGGGGAACTCAAACGAGAACAAATCAAAATAACTACTCTAAATGAGTAAAAAAGGCAATAGTAGACTAACAGGCATCCTTACGGGACACCAGGGCTACAGGAACATCTGCACAAAATAGGTTATGCAGAAAGAAGTGAATGCAGCCACGTAGAGGACCACTAAACGTTGGAACACTATCTCTGTCATTGCCTAGCCTTCGCGACCCTGAGAAACCAACTCCAAAATCGGACAAAAATTTTGTTTTTTTGTTAATTTTACCCCCTAAATATTTTATTATCATCACCAAAAAATAATCGTTTCTATTCTGGTCGAAACCCAACCTGAATACAAAATTTCGTGACGATTGGTCCATAATGAGTTATTTCCTAAACAAATTACAAGGCAAAACTTTTTACTTCACTTGTTACTAAGTAATGAGTACGGTGGCAAAGAGAGCAAAACTACGAAGAGATTTTGTACAGTTAAAGTTGTTCAAACACATGCATTGTTTAAACGAACCCTAGCATTCAGTGTGCAAAGCGGGTGTGCTTATAAGACACGTGGAAAATTAATGTATACTGCTTTAAAAGCGTAAGACTCCGGAAAAACGTGCAAAAATTCAACCACTATAGCATGCTTTTATTATTCTACCATACGCCTAACTATATCTGTAGGAAATTTTGTACATTTGTAAAAACAAAATTGTCATTCTACTTAAATCCTTTGGAAACTAGTCATTTGTAAGCGGCCCTTTGTATTTCATACCAAGAAATTTTCAAACAACCATTGCAATTGCTACGTCTTGCCTGAAGCTGAAATCTGGGATCCTCTTCTCAAACTGTTGCTTTTTTGTGTTACGTCATGATTTTAGTCGTTCTGATTGCTGTAAGTGCAACTTTGGCAGTTAGTTTCTAGTGAAAACAAAAAGTTACAGAGTAAATTTTCACTTGAAGCTTGACTGACAGCAGGCAATCAACATTTGTTAGTGCTGCTGTTTGTTGGCCAAATATTATCTTTTTAAATTGTTTGTAGTCATTAAAGAGCAAAACTCGCCTTAAACATAAAAAGTGTGAAATACTTAAACTGTTACATAGCAAATTCCTTCACATCCTAAGGCGAATTTAAAAATTTGTATTTTTATTTGCAAAAAGTAGGGTTGGTATGCAATTTCAATTTTCAAAGTTTTAAATTGACTCGACTGAGAATTTTTTATGAACACAAACTTTGTTATTGAAACGATTAGTTTGGTTAAAAGTTTTACTTTCATTGTGAATTAAATACTAAATTAAAATAATCTCTAATCTTTGCTTTGAGATGTTAATGTATAATTGAAAAAGCATAGAGTTTAATATTAATGGTGGCTACTAATTATTAAAACGCATTTCTCCTTTGCTGTGACATTTTATAGCCATCCGTTCGTATATACATACATACATAATTTGATGTACATACACATATCAGTCGGCTTTGCCGACAGAGATATACCCTCAGCCTGTGACATAATGAAAAAAGCAAACCCAATTTAAAATTTATCAGCGAACACGTTCTTAATCCTAAATGTTTGAACTTTTGTGGGGGTGTTACCGAAAGAAGTATACCGATATTTTTCATTTTCCAAAACCCAGGACCAATATATCTGTGCTCAGTTTGGTTGGATGTGGGTGAAGATGCGGATGTGGCATCTTCACCCACATCCAACCTTCGGTGAGATGCAATAGATGTCAGGAGTGGGTGCATCTAAGGGGTTGCTCTGGACTCGTCCACGTGAGGGACTACGACAGGGACTATGTTGCTGCATGCTGCGTGCACACAGTCCCCAGCGAGTCGTCGTCGGATTACGAGACTCCCTCGTCGCCTGATTACGAAACTCCCCCGCAGTCCCCTCGACAACAACAGCACACGCAGCCTTTAACACCAGCCGTTGTTGTCCCAATCCCCGAAAATACAGCCTTTTTGCAATTGAATTGCAATGGACTCCGAGGTAAGATCGAGGAGATAGTAGGTTTTATGAGTCGGAAGAACATCAAGGTCGCGGCGGTGCAGGAAACCAAGCTGAACAACAACCACAGCTTAGAGCATTGTGATGGTTACAATGTTCTGAGGAAAGATCGCACCAGAAGTGGAGGTGGGGGATTGGCTTTCCTATTGCACCAGTCTGTCCAGTACAGACCTATCTCGCTTGAGCCTGTCTCTAATGACCCGTACAAGGTGTGGAGCTGCCGAGATAGAGTTGCTGAATGTATACATCCCGCCGAGAAATAGCTGTATCCCTGATTATAGGCCTGACATTAGCCCGCTCTTGCAAGGTCATAATCGTCTGGTCCTGGGGGATTTTAATGCGCATCATGAGATGTGGCATTCGGCCCTCGGAAACGACCAGAGAGGTACAGCGCTGGCTGAGCAGATTGATAGCTCTACGTTTTGCACGGCCAATGAAGACGCCCCTACCAGAATTAGAGGAGAGTGTCACAGTTCGCCTGACATAACCATCGTGTCACCTGGTCTGACAAATGACGTTACCTGGCAACCCGTCATTTCCCTTGGATCAGACCATCTCCCCATAATTGTCTCCATTAGCAGACCACCCGACTTCATCACCTCTGAACGCCGCACGTTCTTCAATGATAAAAAAGCAGATTGGCCGAGTTTCAGAGAGTTCACCAATCACCGCTCCAGAGAATTGCTCAATCCTTCTGATGTTCGGGTAACGGAAAGGACGTTGCAACATTGGAGCCGGTATAGGTGAATTGTGGGCAACGGTTAAGTCACTCTCGAACCCTGGGAGAAGGGAAGATAGGACCTCAGTCACGTTTGGCGACGTTAAGTTGACTGACCCGAAGAGGTGCGCAAGTTATTTCAATGGACAGTTTGTCGAGCACCCCGAGAGTGACAGAGCGAAGAGAAGAGTATTACGTCGCATCAGATCTTTTCATTTTTTGGATGATGTTGCCAATGTCATCAGGAACGCTAAATCATCCAAAGCGTTGGGCCCTGATGGAATCTCCATGGTAATGCTGAAGCAGCTGGATGAGCCGGGAGTGGAGTATCTCACTAAGTTCTCAACTTGTCGCTATCCACCCTCATTGTTCCCGAAGTCTGGAAAATGGGCAGGGTGGTCCCACTACGGAAGCCAGGCAAGGATGCCAGCAAAAGTGAATCGTACAGACCGATTTCGCTTTTGTCGCCTGTAGCAAAGACACTTGAGGCCTTGCTCCTCCCCAGTATCAGAAATAGCTATCAAGTTGCCGATCATCAGCATGGATTCCGTAAGCAGCACAGCACGACAATTACCACATATATCTGTAAAGGACTCAACCAGAAACGGCCGTGCGATAGAACAGTGATGGTGGCGCTTGACTTTTCAAAAGCCTTTGATACAGTCAGGCACTCCACGCTGTTTGAGGACATTGAGCAGACAACCCTCCGGCCAAGCTTGAAACGTTGGATAGTCAACTATATGAGTGGACGCCAGTCGTACGTGGAATAAGAAGTCCAAACCCCGTAGAGTGAAACAGGGAGTTCCCCAAGGTGGGTTGATATCTCCGGAACTGTTTAACCTCTACCTCTCCTGTATTCCACCCCCTACAGACGGCATTGAGATCGTGACGTATGCGGATGATTGCACGATACTGGCGTCGGGTACCTATCCTGATGACATCTGTGAGAGACTGAACAACTATTTAACCGATCTTACCACCTTTTTCCATTCGAGGAATATGCAGATTTCAGCCACAAAATCTACAGCCACTCTGTTGTGGATGTGAGTTGAATGTCGTGGTCGACGGTAGCAGAATCCCGACCACAAACTGCCCTAAAATTTTAGGGGTCACATTCGACACTACATTTACGTCGTGCGCACACGCCACATCTATCTGCGACAAGTTGAAAAATAGGAACAAGGTCCTCAAGTCCCTGGCCGTCAGCACTTGGGGTGCAGATAAAGAAACCTTGTTGGCCACGTATAACGCGATAGGTCGGTCTGTGGTAAGCTATGCGGCTCCAGTCTGGTCCCCGAGATTGTGTGATTCCAACTGGAAAAAGATTCAAACTTGCCAGAATGCCGCCCTGAGAACAGCGACAGGGTGCCTCCTCAAATCTTCAGTGGACCATCTACATGAGGAGGCAAAAATTCTTCCTGTAAAGCAACACAATAAGATGATTTCGTTGCAGTACCTGCTTGGATGTTATCGTGTGAGCCATCCCAATCACCATCTTGTGGGTTGGCCCGGCCCATTCAGGGAGATCAGGAAGGATATCCATGCTCTAGAGGGAGAGGTCCAACGATACAGGAGAGAACCAATAGATCAACAAGCATATCAAGCAGGATTGAATAGCATTCACACGGACGCAGTTACCAAGGCCTTAAGCAATTATAGTGTGAATAAAGTACTCGGAGTACATCCTCCATCTATCGCAGCTGAGGAGCGTCAGCTGCCACGACAAACCAGTGTAGTTTTGGCTCAACTACGCTCGGGATAATGCAGTCGCCAAAATTCGTATTGGGCGGAAATCGATCGCGCCGTTCAAGACATATGCCCAGTATGCGGCATGGGCCCGCACGACACACAACACCTTTTTAACTGCCCCGTCAAACCTACCCCTCTAACTCCAGTGGATCTGTGGCTACATCCCATCGAAGCAGCCACTTTTCTGGAACTGGAGATAGACCCAGAGCCAGATTGAACAGAGGAACGAACATACAAACATAACAAAAACACTGTTACAACAACAACAACATTTTCGAATTTGACGTAATTTTGGAAGAACGATTACGATGTGAAAAGGTTGGACAAAATCAATGACTCAATTTACGTGCTATAGTTGGTGACCGTAGGGTTTTTACAGCTTTAGGGTAATTATCTCCGTTAGTATAGACTTGCCCCCTATGAATGTTATTCTATCGTAATATGAGCTGCGAGGACTAATGCTCTAAAAATTTCAAAACGATCCTATACATGCCCTTATACTTAAAATATGCGAACAATATTGAAATTTAGTGTGGGCGGTTCCTGAAGTAGTGGACCCATATAATTTATTTCGATGCGTTAAAAAACTTTTTGGCCAAAACCAACTTATAATACCCTCCCCACATAGTCGTGTAGGGTATAAATAGCCGCAATGAGTGTTGCAACAAAAAATAATGCAACTGATTGCATTGATGATCCAGAAAAAAGTGGAAGGAAGTCAACTAAAAGAAAAATACCTGTGTCCCCCCTTAGGGAATTCGCCAAAAAGGAAGCAAGCTGTTGATGACAACCAACCGTCTACATCAAACCGATTTAGTGTATTATTATATCAAGCAGAACCGAAAGCTGTACCAAAACCGCCACCAATTTTTATTCCTGACGTCAAGAATGTTGCTAAATTTTTTTAAATCTCTTCTAAAAGGTGAAGTCCGCCTCATGATAAAAAATTTTGATTCGTACAGAAAAGTAATTAAGTACTTCCAAGGCCTATAGAAGGTCGGTCATTCAGAGTTCTGTTAACAACTTTTGACAACAAACATAATAGATTTTATATTATTGTGATTTTTATTGTTGTATTTTAAATCACAATAATGTTTTGACAACAAACATATATATATGTATATTTTGGATTTGGATAGTTTACAACAGCGTTCGTATAAAACGTTGACCTGTACCCACAAATTTCTGGAGGAAAGTTTCGTAAATCCAGCCAAGACTAAATAGCAAATTTCAGTTCTTCTAGTTGAATAATGTGGCTAAAATTTTCAAAATACCGAAAATTGCGAGGGACCTTTCTATGGGGGCTATATAAAAACATAGAACAATGGCGGAAAATTTCAGGTGGAAAGTTTTATACAACGGAGACTAAATATTAAATTTCATCCGTTTCGATGGCATACATTGATGACACAACTTTCAAAATACCAAAAATCAGGAAGTACGCTTCTATGGGGATTATTTGAAGAAAAGGGCTTGTACTAATAATTCTCTTCTGCAAAATTTTTTACACCTATGGCGGTTTAAATTTCACTCATATCGGTGGTATATTGAGGCCACAACTTTAAAACTTCAGTAAATCGGGGCTATATGTAAATATGGACCTATACCGGCAATTTCAGGTGCAAAATCTTGCACACCTAGCTAACACTGAATACCGAATTTCTCAAATTTCGGCGGGATATAGAGGACACGACCTTCAAATAACGAAAATCGGGAGTTACCGTTCTATGGGGGCTATATGAAGACATTGACCTATACCGACAAATTTCTGGTGGAAACTTTTATACCCTCAACGAAGACTAAGTACCACCTTGCAGTCATTTCGGTGTTATAATGAGGCTAAAAGCTTCAATATGCCGAAAATTGGGATGTAGCGTTCTATGGGGGGCCATATAAAAACGCGAACAGCTACCTAGCAAAAATTCGAATCCGTTAGTCATTATGTAGCCCATTACAAAGTAATGTAAACAAAAATAGCTACTTTATTACACTTTACTTTGAGGGAAATTTTTATAGCCCACAAAAAGGCTAAATACTAAATTTCAGAAACTTCGATGGAATAATGAGGCTAAAACCTTCAAAATACCGAAATTCGGGCGGTACCATTCTTTGAGAGCTATATAAAGACGTTGACTTATACCGACCAATTTCAGGTGGAAAGTTTTATACTCTCAACGAAGACTATGTACCAACTTTTAGCCATTAAGGTGGCATAATGAAGCTAAGCCCTTCAAAATACCGAAAGTTGGGATGACCTTTCCATGGGGTGTACATCAAAACGTGGATCGATGCCGATAAAGTTCTGGAAGAAAGTTTGGAATCCCAAAGGAGGACTAAATATCAAATTTCAGTCATTTTGGAAGTATTAGTAATATAGGTAAAAAATTTAAAAATACCGAAAATAGGGAATTACCATTCTATGGGGGGCTATACTAAGGCGTGGACTTGTATCGACAAGTTTCTGGTGGAAATTTTAATACCCCCAAAGAAGAGTAAATACCAAATATCAGCCATTGTAGCCACAACCTTTAAAACACAGAAAATCGTGAGGTAAGTTCTATGGGGGGCTATATAGAGGCGTGGACCTATACCAACAAATTTCATATGGAACGTTTAATACCCCAAATGAAGGCCAAATACAAAATTGCAGCCATTTCGGTTGATTAATGTGATCACAACCTTTAAAGGTACCGTTCTATGGGGTCCATATGAAGGCGTGGGCCTATACCTATAAATTTCCTGGGGAATGTTTTATACCCCCAACGAAGACTAAATATCAAGTTTCAGCCATTTCGGTGTGATAATGGGGCTAAAACCTTCAAAATACCGAAAATCGAGAGATATCGTCTAAATTGAGCTATATCAGAACGCGGACCAATATAAACATTTTATGGTACACATTTTTCTTAGCCTCTGGAAACACAAAATTTCAACCGATTCTGTGGTCAAGTGGGACTAATACATTCAAAATATCTTAAAATGACGCGTACTATGCATTTAGGGGGGCTATATCAAAACGTGGACCTATATAAACTTTTTATGTTACAAATAAACAAACTTTGGTACAAATGTTTTTTAGCCTCTGGAGACACAAAATACCAAATAACAACCGATTCGGTGGTAAAGTGGGACATATATCTTAAAAATTCCTTAAAACGGCGACGCGTCATTTTGTATGGGGCTATACGAAAACGTGGTACTACATTGCCCGCATTCAATACCAAAAGCCCTACGTACATATCGACGCCTCCAAACAATAGTATGCTAAGTCGACTTAGCATGTTTTCAAGTTCTTTACATTTTTATATTTAACGCCCTTTAACTTAAATTCTGTCAAACTTTGGTAATAATCGGACAATCCGAACAGAAGTTATAAACAAATATTTACTTAGCATAGTACTGAAGGTCAAAGAAATTTCCAAACTTTTAGAGCTTGACCTGCAAAACTCACTGTTCAGAATTAGCAAACTATTATTTGGAGGTGTCGAACGTCCTTTAACTTAAATTCTGTCAAATTTTGGTAATGATCGGTCAATCCGAACAGAAGTTATAAATAAATATTGACATAGCATAGTACTGAAGTTCAAAAAAATTTCCACACTTTGAGAGCTTCTCCTGCAAAACTCACTTTTTAGACTTAGCATACTATTATTTGGAGGTGTCGATATAATAGATATTACCAAAATTTCATCCACCTACGTCAAACCGTTCGGACGCTAGAGTGATTTCCAAAGACAGACATGCGGACGGACATGGCTAAATCGATGTAGAATTGCACGCTGATCAAGAATATATATATTTTGTGGGGTCTACAAAGATTATTTCATGTAGTTACAAACGGAATGACAAACTTAATATACCCTCCATACTATGGTGGAGGGTATAAAAATCACCTTGAAAAAAATGAAATTTACTGGTGAACATTTTATAATAATTTTTCCTTCAGGTACCTCCCCACAAAAGTTCAAAAATGTTCGGAAAAATTGTGCGCACGATAACTCTTGAAGGGACTGACCGATGTAATTCATACTTTGCACATCCTAATATATCTACCAGATATAGATCAGGTTCGAATATGGACTATATTTGTCTACTCCTTCTGCATAGAAAAAAAATTGTAGCCATTTGATAAAGAAATTCAAAGATTCAAACAAAAATTTATCGATTTTCCGGCAATAAAAAAATTTTCATATTGACAAAATTCGATAAAATTATTTGATCACAAAGTAAAAATACATTTTGTTAAATAAAATTGTAATATTGACTAAAATATTTATCCAATTTGTTTATCTTGAACTGATAAAATATTTCACATATTGACAAAAATATTTATCAAAATATTCCACATTTTGCTTGATAAAAACAAAATATTTTCTTCATTAAAAAAATTGATGAATGCATTTTTTTCAATCGATAAAAAATGTTCATATTTACAATTATTTCGTTGTTTTTTTTTTTTTTTTGTGTTAAATACAAACCCAAAACCCACAAAAAATATACATACACACATTTATAAATGGTGGTGGTTATTTATTTAATTAAAACGCATAAAAATGCCAAACAAAAAGCAACAGCGCACACATAGGTACATAAAAATAACAGATACATACAAGAAATAACAGATGAAAGAAAGAAAAACGGAATGGAATAATAAATAACAGAAGTAAATAATTATTCGTAGCCACACTTCAATTTTAATAAAAGAAAACAAAAAAATCACTTTTAAATATAAAATACGTTGAACGCTTCTCGTTAGTTGTGAAATAAAACACATTCTTCTGCCACATTGAAAATCATCAGCGGAAAAATGGATATCTGTAATTACAAATATATTACAAACATATTTCAAATATATAAAATGTATTGACGTTATTAACAATATCACATGCGGTTGCTTCTTTGTCCAATAAAATATTCTTATTCTCCGTTTTCAGATACGTGAATTCAATTTTAAAATGTATTGGGAATATAATTTACTTGAAAGACATCTTTACTTTAAGAAAACACAGAACCACTGATTTATTTCTGCGCTACCGATCCACACACAACTACTGACGGTTAAAAAATATTATCTGCCTAAGTTAACCACCAAACAGAACAAAACATGAGAACTCGTACCATTTTCTCCTTCCCTCTTCCTTTGTTAGGTTGTTAGGTTCATAAAAAACAGTAATAAACTTATTGTATACATACAAGCCTTCACCCGAGCACAAGTAGATAAACAAACCAAGTGCCAAACAAACGCATCATTCCTCCATTCCGCAAAAATGCCCATAAACATAGCAACGACACTCACATCTCATGAAAAAACACAGCACAATGTTGTAGCGCGGTCTCTCTCTCTCTATGCCGTAAAAGAGTTTTTTTTCTCTCGCTCTTGAGAGCGAGAACATGCGACAAACGTTAAAACCCATTTTAACAACAAAAATACATTAATAACCATAAACAAATTTCAATAATTTTTTTGTTTGAAATCGTTTATCGATCGCTTTCTAGTAACATTTTCATGTTTGATAAACATTTTCCCTATATATTCGTAATATTTTATCACCATTCGACAAAAATATGGTGATAAAGCTTTTTATCAAAATGTTCAGGGTGGCTTTTTTTCTGTGTGGTAGCTCTCACACAAAATTTCGGATAAGTTCACTTTAAGACGTGCTCTCGAATCACTTTGATTTTTGTTGAAGCGATTTTCAGGGTCAAGTCAATATTTCTTCGGAAAACCACCCGAAAGGTGTAAAAAACCCCTATGTCACTATATGTGGCGGTCGGAGAGCACGATAACTTTCGAACTGTTCAACCGATTTGGTCCAACATTGGGTCTTCGTCATTTCATAGGGCAATACCGGTCCACAACTTCCGGTACTTCTCCCCAATATTTACAAAAATGCCACTAAAATGCTATGACGATATCACTTTAATGGGGCAACCAATTTGGTCCAAACTTTGGATCTCCTTATATTTTGTCAAAATTTAGTTTAACTTCTAAAATGGCCCATATCGGTCCTCTATAAGGGTACCTCACCCACAAAAGTTCAACTTTTGTAGTGTTATTTCCTAATCCAGATTTTTGTCGGCAAGTTCAAATGTCCAAAAAGAGCCACAAAATTCTGAAGAGACCTTAAATACATTCGATCTGTCCGTAGGTGAAAGTTTCACTTCACATTGGCTGAGGATATATATCTGTCGGCAAAGCCGACTGACACTTTTTTACTTGTTCTTACTATCGCGTATATAAGTTTATTTATCTTGAAAATCTACACAAAAATTATTTTCAAGTGCCATTTATATTGCAAAAATTAAATTTAAACTGAACTCCGTTTAACAATGAAAGCATTTATTACCAGATCTTTAAGATACTTACCAATAATTTAACACTTGCAAATGGGAAAACATTTAAAAGCTTTGCATCTCTTCTTTAAGAGTTTATATTTGTTTTTTTAGATGTCGACGAGTTAAAACAACTTGAAATACATACAACAATACATTATAAATAAATTTCTACATAAATATATTCACATATTTTTAGATTTTTATTTTTATAAGTTTCTTGTAAACTTTTAAACATGCAATAATAATACCCAAATCCTTTTTAAAATACTGTAACAATAGCTTTTTGGGTCAAATGTTTATATTTACAATATTAAATAAAAGTGTTTTAATTTGTAATCATTAATTTGTAATCATTTCATTAGTAGTACTAGTTACTGTTTATAATTAGTCACTCAGTTCTATGTTACAATCCATTTATCCTTAAAATTCGGTGTTTACGTTGAGGTGTTTTTGTTTTGTAGTCTTTGTTATAATGTTGGTTAAAAGCCATGTCAATGGTTTTATGACCTTTGAAATAGCTTAATGTGTAAGTCCTAACTCTTATATATTGATGATCCGTTAATATAACTGACAAAAGGTGTGAGGAATAAAAGCTTTAAATTCTTATATCTTCGTTCACGTTTGTTTTTCCCTCAATTATCATTTGTGTGCTACTGCATATGTAAGTAGGAACTAAAAGCGCAAACGGAAGTTTGCATATAACACATTTAAATTCATCCATTTACATTTTTCCATCTATGAGGCTTAGCCTTTGTTAGTTTGTGAACATCAATCATAAAATTGCTTTAAAGTGGTATATCATGAGCGCTGGTGTTCGATATAGCCGGTTCTTCTATATTTTTAACATCCACATCATTGAAAGCTGTTATTTTATTTTCGTAAGTTGGACTACGGCCAAACCTTAAACGTTGTGGTTTACGTATGACCCGTTCATAATTATTGGAAATATCATTGTAATCATCACTACTATCGAAGGTATTGTTAGTGTCATCATCCTGTGGTCCATTCATTTCCATATCATAAGGGCTACGCAATGGCATTGTAGCATCACTACGTCTACCGAAACGTAAACGTAATGAAGGCGATCTTATGTGTTTCTGATTCACATCTCCAAACCAAGGTTTTTCGGTTAGTCCGGTTAACATCTCAGAATCACTACGTTTACCAAAACGTAACCTTAGTGAGGGTGACCGCTGTGCCTTACGCTGCAACTGATATTCACGTTGCAGCAAATTGTCATAAAATGCATTCAGAGAATCTGAAATATGGGATTGATTATTAAAGTCAGTCAAATTGAGTGATCTTCCTTGTTTGTAACTTACCTCTTTCATCTCTTATATTTGCGGCAATTACACTCTGAGCCAATATCAATACAAATGTGGCAAACGAAAACTTGATCAACAATTGCATTTTAATAAAGGATGCGTATCTGAAAGGAAGATAATAGAAACATTAGGAGTATTACATAAATATTATGAAGAAGTTCTGCGCTTCAAGTATAGATTTTAATCACTGTTTTAACTATCAACAATCATAGATTTAACAAGTATGAAATTTTCATTTATTAACAATCACCAGACCCGGGTTGCTGGGCCGTCGTTTTGTTTTTAATGGCAACTTTGTATGCCTTTTGTACTTTCCAATTAAAAAATTGCTATTTTCTACCTTATTTCCTCGGGTCCATTGTCAAACCAAGTTATTCATTGAGGATTTTTAATTTATCAACAGATTTTATCAGTACACGCAGAAAAATAAATGTTATAAATATGTTTGGATCCAAACAAATATTTGTTTGTGTCCAAACAAATATATGTTTGCAACATTTTGTAACATATCTCAATTGTATATGTTTGGGTACCAACATATTTTTTATGTTAGAACATATTTTTTATTGGTGGAGAGGATTTTTGTCAAATAGAGTAACAACAGGGCTCTCGCAGCTGCGGAATGCTGGTTTATAATAAAGAGCTGTGTGCATGGTGTAATACGAGACGTAGACGTTTTGTGATGTGTATGCGTAAAACACGTGTGTTTCGTGCTTTGTTGTTGTTAACCAACGTAGCAAGCGAAGAGGAAAAGAAAAAAAAAATGGTATTAATTATGTTGGTCCTTTTCATCAGTGTTCTAGAGAATATTGCGTAAAGACGGTAAAGTGAGTGAATAAATCAGTGTTTTGCGTTTTTTTAACGAAATTTTGTTCTTTAGTAAATTAAATGCCTAATACATTTTATAATTGAATCAAAAAGGTGAATGGAAATATTTTATTGTACAAGGAAGAAATCGCATTTAATATTGGTAATTACCGCAATACATTTGTCATATACATACATATGTATGTATATTTGAAATACGGATGTACCTATTTATTACATTATATAATCATTTGATTCCAGATGCCGATTTCCCGCTAATGATTTCAACTTTGAAGAAAATGTGTTTTATTTCACAACTCAGGAGAAGCGTTCAACGATGTTTTATATATATATATATATATATATATATATATATATATTTTTTTTTTTTCTTTTTAAAGCTGCGACTTTTTATAAGTTATTTCATTCAGTTTTTCTTTTATTAAAGTGTGTTATGTATTTCTTTGTATTTTGTATGTAGGCCCACTGGTGGATGTGTTTTTTTTTTTGTGGCTTTAGGGTTTATATTTGTTTGCACTCAAACATATACTTTTTTGCAACAAAACATATATTTGTTTGCAGGACCCAAACATATGTTATGTGTGGAACTGCTTGCAAACAAATATATGTTTGCTGCAAAATATGTTTGGGACATATGTTAGAGAGGCCATTTTTTCTGTGTGTAATATTTTCTTTCTCTGACGGGAATTATCAGACTTTTCGGCCTAATGATACTTTTTAGGATTGATAATCGTCCTTCTCCCTATCATTACACGATCGGTTTATAAAAGTTAAAAAAATCGAACTCTTCCTTTTATTGAGACATATATGTTTCTAGGTTTTCATTGCTGATGGACATAAGGCATTTAATGCAATTAGTAAATATATCGTTTTTCTTACTAGGGGAGGTTTCGTTCCACTTCCGTGGACCATGGTACATTACAGAAAATTTCATGAAAATCGCTTGGCTGAACTAAAACGGAATATTTTCTATACCATCCACAATTTGAGGCGGAGATATTCTGTGACCACTGATACCTAAATAAGTTAAAAAAATTAATACTGAAATGTCTTCAATCGGTTGGCGACCTTATATGGGGATAAATTAAAGTGTGGACCTATGTTGATTGGTGGAGAAGTTTTGTGACCTCTGGGAACTTCAAATGTCGAATTGCAAATAGTTCGGTTAAAAATTGTTGCTAAAATCTTCAGAATACCGAATATCGGGAGGCACCGTTATATGGGGGCTATACCAAAACATGGACCTATGTTGAGGTTTTCGGTGGAGATCTTTTGTGACCACCAAGAGCCTCAAACGTCAAATTACAGGTAGTTCGGTTAAAAATTTTAGCTAAAAGCCTCAAAATACCGAAAATCGGGTGGTACCGTTATTTGGGGGCTGTACCAAAACGTGGACCTATGTTAACAGTTTTCGGTGGAGATGTTTTGTGACCACTGAGATTCTCAAGCTTCAGGTAGTTCGGTTAAAAATTGTAGCTAAAATCTTCAAAATACCTCAAATATGGGGGTACCGTTGTACTCGTATGGGGGCTATATAAAGGCGTAGACCTATACAAGCAAATTTCATATGGAAAGTTTTATCCCCCCCAACGAAGTCTAAATACCACATTTCAGCCATTTCGGTGTTATATTAAGCACACAACCTTCAAAATTCCGAAAATCGGGAGGTACCGTTCTATGGGGGCTATACGAAGGCGTAGATCTATACCGACATATTTCTAGGGGACAGTTTTATACTCCCAATGCAGACTAAGTACAAGTTTCACCCATTTCGGTGTGATAATGACAAATTCCATATGGAATGTTTTATACTCCAAATGAATTCCAAATAAAAATTGCAGCAATTTCGGTGGAATATTGAGGCCACAACCTTCTAAATACCGGAAATAGGGAGGTACCGTTCAATGGGGGTTATACGAAGGCGTGGACCCATACCGACATATTTCTAGGGGACAGTTTTATACTCCCAACGAAGACTAAGTAAAAGTTTCACCCATTTCTGTGTGATAATGAAGCTAAAACCTTTAAAATACCGAAAATCGGTTGGTACCGTTCTATGGGGACTATATTAAAACGTGGACCGATATAGCCCATTTGTAATACCAAACATCCTAGGAGTAATTGAAACTATACCAAATTACAAAACTCTATTGGGAGCTATATCTTGATTTCAACAGACGGACGGACATAATTATATCGACTTAGAATTTTAGCCTGATCAAGAATATATATACTTTATAGGGTATCCGATGAATATTTCGATGTGTTACAAACGGAATGACGAATTAAATTATACCCTCATTATTATAGTGGAGGATATAAAAAAGGGCCCTCCGAAATTCATCAAGAAATATACATATATGTAGCTTATTCTCCACGGGACATTCCTGAACATTTTCTGAAAATTTTTATAAAATTAGGTTTGGAGACTAACTACCATTGTCTCCCAAAATTAATGCTCAAACCAATATGGTCATAAGTTTTGCATATATAGCGTTTAAAATTCATGAAAAACGGCTCAGTGGTTTTGGAGATATAAAATATTTAAAAAAAAAATGGTCGTGGTCAGGTCTTTATTTTTTTAAAAAAGTAGGCGCAAAATTGGCCGTATTTAATTAAAAACTTATGTTGGACTATGACTGGACTTCTGACGCATACTTACGCACAATGTCGCGAGTTCATATTAACTGTGGCCAAAAATAGAAGGAGCTGTCGTAGGTGCATTAATTTTGGTACAAGTACCTATTATTGACTTACAATCTTCAGGACAAAAAATTGGGTTGGTCGGTCCACGTTTTGATATAGCCCCTTAGAACCGTACCTCCCGATTTTCGGTATTTTGAATGTTTTAGACACAATGACCAACCGAAAGTATTCAAATTTTGTGGTTAGTCTTCGGCAGAGGTATTAAACATTCCAGAATTGTGGGCTTAGGTTCTGGTTTTAATATAGCCCTCATACAACGGTACGTCCCGATTATCCGTATTTTGAAGATTTTAGCCTCATTATTACACCGAAATTGCTGAAATTTGGTATTTAGTCTTCGTAGGGGGCATTATACACATTGAAATTTGTCAGCATAGGTCCACGCCTTCATATAGCCCCTATAGGACGGCACCTCCCGATTTTCGGTATTTTGGAGGTTTTAGCATGATTATCACACCGAAATGGCTGAAAATTGGTATTAAGTCTCCGTTGGGGGACTTATAACCTTCGTCCATAAATATTTCGGTATAGGTCCTCGTCTTCCTATAGCCCCCATAGAATCGTGCCTCCTTACTTTCGGTATTTTGAGTGTTGCGGCCTCAATATCCACTCGATATGACTGAAATTTGGTGTTTAGTCTTCATATTGTTTGTGAGCATATTGAATATATCAAACTCTTGTCTTTATATATAAGAATTTTCCTTTAAAATTTTTTTTTGACCGATTAGTGGTCAAAAAACGGTAATTTTTTGTAAAAAACGAAATTTGATCTTCGCTGTTCACAATTTTTTTAAAAATTGATATTTTTAAAATTCTCTCGTTTTAAAGCAAGATTATTAGGTACTTAATAAGCCTACAAAAATATATGATGATCGGTCATTCGTTTTCGCGCTATAGCCAACACCGCAAAACGATTTGTTAAAAAAGGGGGTATCCTCTCAGTGAGGTGGTCGCTGAAAAAGAGAAATGACACATTCGTCTGCAAACCTCTGCAGCTGGGACCTTTATATATTTGAAGTACTCACTTTTTACTACTCATACAGCAAAAAATATCGATATACACTTTTATACCATTTTTCCCACTCCACTCAATTTAAAATTTGCTTCAGAAAATTAATAAACTTAGCAACACATGTTTGTGTAAATGTAAACACCATATGATTAATATTTACATGCAAACAAAAGTGTAGCCTAGTTTATTACATCCCAAGAGAACTTAGGAACCATTTTTGCAGCGACCGTTACTTTTAAATTTTAAATATTAACGCATAATATAATTTATTAATTTTAGAAAAAAAAAACACAAAAATACGTATTAACTAAAATTGTCGGATTTAAATCCTCATATAGCAAAAATTACTTCACGTATCAGTACCAAAATTCAGATTCTTCTTAATTAATATGTTCTCTATCACTCCGCATCAATAAATTTGTTCAATGAAGTATTTAGTTTTTACCATTTTTGGCCACGGTCGTGACACTGTGTGACGCCATTACCAGCGAACGATATTTGATTTTCATTTATAAAGGTACACTTTTGGCAGTTTTGTTGAGATGTGTATTATTTTATTGTTGTAAAATAATTCAGAGCAATCTCGGGTTTTGTTGTTTTTAAATTTTAAAACTACAAGTTTTATTGAAAGTGGGATGTAGTTAAAATTGATTTAATTTCTGGAAAGGCAAAGAATACTAGTTTCGTCCAACGCCACTTGGACTCATCAGTTCTCTTAGTTCTTTGTATTGAAACAAAGAACTCTTCCCCAATTTTATGACGACCAGAGCTCAAGAATAAACGTAACCGATGAATTCGTTTAAATGAGAATTCATCAGAAACATTAAAAAAATCTCGTAGTCGCATATGTAAACCAAGTACATAACTACTTCCCACTGTTATGGACTTTTCATTGCAAAGAAGCGCATAACAAATTTTGATGGTTTGTTGTAAACAACAAACTATCGTCACCGTGCTGTGTCTCTATTTTTAGATTCACTTTTGGCAGTTTTTAAATAAAACTTGTTGTTTTAAAATTTAAAAACAACAAAACCCGAGATTACGCTGAATTATTTTACAACAATAAAATAATACACATCTCAACAAAACTGCCAAAAGTGAATCTAAAAATAGACACACTGCACGGTGACGATATTTTTTTGTTGTTTACAACAAACCATCAAAATTTGTTATGCGTTTCGTTGCAATGAAAAGACCATAACAGTGGGAAGTAGTTACTTGGTTTACATATGCGGCTACGAGATTTTTTAAATGTTTCTGATGAATTCGCTTTTAAACGAATTCATCGGTTACGTTTATTCTTGAGCTCTGGTCGTCATAAAATTGGGGAAGAGTTCTTTGTTAAAATACAAAGAACTAAGAGAACTTATGAGTCCAAGTGGCGTTGGACGAAACTAGTATTCTTTGCCTTTCCCGAAATTAAATCAATTTTAACTACATCCCACTATAAATAAAACTTGTTGTTTTAAAATTTAAAAACAAAAAAACCCGAGATTACGCTGAATAATTTTACAACAATATTTATAAAGATATTAAACCAAAATCCTTTTCCCAATAATTATGTATTACAAGTTTTTCTGATTTGTTTGCACTTTTTGGACGTATGAATTTGCCAACAAAAATCTATTTGGATTAAAGCTCAAACGTGTAGCAAGACGGGTACCTAAAGAAATGAATCGACATAGTCATTTTCGGAAGTGGATCTTGTTTTGGGAGTAATTTCTTTTCTATCTATCGCCCACCAGTCATTTCTGTTGGTCACCGTATAACTTAGAGCTTTTGGATCACTATGTCAGGTAGTATGGACTTGCCACGAAATACATAATATTGCTGTAAACAGGACCACAAGGAGAAGCTACTATATAAATTTCTACAATAACTCAAACTTGGACAATAACTTAGGAGATTCAAAGTTCGGAACAAATTGGTTGCTCCATTCAAAAAATATCACGCGTACCATTTTAGTTAATTATATTGAACTTTTGGGGTGAGGAACTGGAAGGACCGATATGGTCCATCTACGAACTTGAACTAAGTTTGGACAAAATATTACGAAGGCCATGGTAACTTAGGGCATTTTACAGCTTCTGAGCCATTTTCTCAGCAAAAATGAATTAGTCCCTGAAAAAAAATTTTGACCTTCGTAATATTAAGACAACATTCCAATGTAATTTTATTGTATGTCTGTTGCTATTCTTTCCTTTTTTTCTAATATGCAAATTAACTATATGACGTTGGTATTTTTGCCTTTCTTTCGTATTCTTTTGTTTGAATTAAAATGCAGAAACATAGTTACATTGTTGTTGTTACATTAAATGTCAAAAAACAAAACGGTATAATGGATGGGCATGTGAATTGATCAATAACTTCCCATGCCTTGCTTTCTAAATAGTATTTTCCTGTTGCTTCTGCTGTCGCTCATTGTCCATTAACATGGACATGTCTTTAGTCACGTTAGTAGCTGTAGTCCGCCAATCGATTTCTAATATAATATTATATCTCTATTATATCTATAATTGGAGGGAGTGGTTGTCCATTTAGTTATAGGTCAAAGTCATTAAATTCTATTTTATTATTCCTCGGTGATAGAAATAAGTTTTCAGTATACAGTAATACACATTCATGTTGCATACACAACGACACTTGTGCCATTACTCCTACCAAAATGTACAAAAACTCCTACCAACCCACAATATATTGATCTTCTCATGATTTTTTCAAAGTTTTATACAAATTTTTGCAGGCATAGTTTTGATTTAATCTTAAAAATAGTGAATTTTTATGTAAAAATAACTCGTCATGCATATACGATATTATGTTCATGAGGCAAGAATATGTCATGAAATTGGAAACAATTAGCGTAATAATGGTGGTACAGGATTTTGCCCTCGTTGAAAATTTGATGTTGTCTACAACATTCTGCGTAAAAGGCGGGCACCTAAAACATGGACCCATTCTAGAGTGATTTCAACAGATTTTCGGACGGACGGACATGAATAAATCGACTCAGAATATACTTTATAGGGTCTCAAATTATCATTACAATGCGTTACAAACGGAAAAACAAACTTAATATACCCTGTATACTGTGGTGGTGGAATTTATGAAAAGGGGATGTGATGTGACCAATAGCTTTATGTTATCGTCCTTATTAAACTCTTACATACGGACATTCTAAATGTTCTGCAATAGGTATCTGTGTGTACAAAGAAAGTGTGCGTGAGAAAAACAATTCCCAGTCTATAGGTTTCCGTAATAAAACAAGCATGTTTACACTAAATGTATTTTGCTTGCTTAGCGTGGCTCCCAAAATGGTGTGTGTGAGAATTTACGGGCGACCTAATGGGAATACATTTATTTATGAAGACAAGCTTTGTTTGGATATATTTATATCTGGCTAAGTGTAATATAACCTAACCATTATCATTATTGGTGTACTATTTGTATTTAGGAAAGGGTATGTACTACGTTGCTAAATTGGCATTAACCCTATGGTGAATGTAAATAAAAAGATTGTTCTTGCCGCCTCACATCAAGAAGCATTAAGGTAATTTACATCAATTAATTTTGAATTGGTTCTCTTCCATATAACAGCTTCATTGGCAAATCTGTCCTTCTGAAGTAAGGAAACAGGCTTTAAAGTAAACATTTTTACATTCTTCACACAAAAGTGATGGTTTATTTCACCCGCTAAATATTACTGGGCCAATTCAAATAGGGACCTACATATATGAAGATAGTTTCAATAAGTGTAAAATGAAGTCAGATAGCCTAACAGCAATTCCTGGATAAACTTCAGTAAGGAAATAGAGGGAGTTAATACATCCGCAAAGATTTCGCCTGGTAATCTCAAAGGATCCCAAACCTATTTGAAACGCCAAGCTAGAAACACCTGAACGAACTCTGCTCTAGAAACTCTAGACCTACTGGCAAATACTCACTGAAGAGAGGGAGTGTGTTAAATGGTTAATAAGCAATCTAGGGAACTCATGTACGATCAATACTTTTCAACTCTATAAAATGCTTCTGGGTCGGATGGTATCATTCCCGTGATGCTTCAAAATGTACCTGTCCTGGTTACCATAGTGAAGGAAAATGTTATAGGCTTGCCTGGTTCTAACGCACGTACCGCCACTATGGAACACAGAAAGAAAGCCACCCCGGAAATTTTGATTAAAACCTTTATCACCATATTTTTGTCGAATGGCGATAAAATATTACGAATATAATGGGAAAATGTTTATCAAACAAGACAATGTTACTAGAAAGCGATCAATAAACCATTTCAAACAAATAATTTATTGAAATTTGTTTATGGTTATTAATAAATTTCTGTAGTTAAAATGATTTTCAACGTTTGTCGCATGTTCTCGCTCTCAAGAGCGAGAGAAACAACTGCTTTAGGGCATAAAGAGAGCGCTACAACAATGTGCTGTGTTTTTTTTTTTTCTCTTGAGATGTGAGTGTCGTTGCTATGTATATTTCAAAGCATGGTGAACGGCATGGAGGGATGGTGCGTTTGTGTGGCATTTTGCTTGTATATTTATTTGTGCTCGGGTGAAGACTTGTGTGTATACAATAAGTTTGTTACTGTTTTTTGTTGCTGATTGTTATGAACCTAACAAAAGAAGAGGGAAAGAAAAAACGGTACGAGTTCTCTTGTTTTTTTCTCTGTTTGGTGGTTAAGTAAGGCAGATAACATTTTTAATCATTAGTTTGGGTTATTTTGGCAGTTTCTTTAAAGCAGTCGCTGCATGTGAATCGGTAGTGCAGAAATAAATCTGTGTTTGTGTATTTTCTTAAAGTAAATGTGCTTTTCAAGTAAATTAAATGGCCAATACATTTTATAACTGAATTCACGAATATGAAAAGGGATAATAAAAATATTTTCGATATTGGTAATAACATCAAAATATTTTATATATTTGAAATAGGTATGGATGTACTATTTCTCACATTACAGATACCCATTTTCCGCTGATGATTTTCAATGTGGCAGAAGAATGTGCTTTATTTCACAACGAGAAGCGTTCAACGATGTTCCCTGTAGTTCATATTTAAAAGTGATTTATTTGTTTTCTTTTATTAAAATTAATTATTCCGTTTTTCTTTCTTTCGTCTGTTATTTTTTATGTACCTATGCGTCTGTTGTTGCTTTTGTACTTGGCATTTCAATTAAATAAATATCCACAACCATTTATAAATGTGTGTATGTATTTTTTTTCGTGGCTTTTGGGTTTTTATTTAACAAAAAACAACAAAATAATTGTAAATATGAATATTTTTTTATCGATCGGAAAAAATGCTTTCAACAATTTTTTTTTAATAAAGAAAATATTTTGTTTTTATCAAGCAAAATGTGGAATATTTTGATAAATATTTTTGTCAATATGTGAAATATTTTATCAGTTCAAAATAAAAAAATTCGATAAATATGTTAATCAATATTACAATTTTATTTTATCAACCTGTATTTTTACTTTGTGATCAAATAATTTTATCGAATTTTGTCAATATGACAATTTTTTTATCGCCGGAAAATCGATAAATTTTTGATTGAATCTTTGAATTTTTTTTTATCAAATGGCTACATTCTTTTTCTTTGAAAGATGATATAGTGACATACATCCCCAAGGCTAGAAAGCCAAGTCGCTCGTTACCGAAGGACAACAAACCGATCAATCAAAGGCTGCTCGACTTGGAAATTAGATTTTATATAATTCGTGAACTTATAAGCAACTCGCAATTTGCTTATGTCAAAGAGAAATCAATGGGAGAAGGCGTTACACGATGATGTGGATTATATAAAAAGAATATCGGATAATCGAATCACACATTGACCGCCTTTTTAGACATAGAAGAAGCGTTCAATAAGGTGAAATTCTAATCCACCCATTTATTTATATTTATATTTCTGACTTTCTGTCCCGAATACTGGATGGCGTGCAATTAAATCTTTCCACGGAAGCGAAATACTTGAGAGGGATTTAATTTCACTTTATTCCTGTAATAATTCCTTAGGTAAAAGCTCGGCCTTCAGTATGTTATGTAATACATTGACTGCATATGACAGTGATATGCCCTATCTTGACCTATGTATGTCTGCATCATCTGTTGGAAAGTCTACTACATTTCGCCAATGCGGCCTTCGACACAGCTGAGGTAATAAACCCTGATAGGAATGAATGCGGGCAGGGCAGACTACTTTTTGATAACCTATCCATCTTCAATGATGGGTCGAAGACGGTAGAAGGCACGTGTGCTGGTGTGTATGATGGTTCGAAGATGGTAGAAGGCACGGGAGCTGGTGCGTATTGTGAAAACTTGAAGTTCAGGCGCTTGTGCAAATTTAACTACAACTGCAATGTTTTCAGACATAAGATTTTGTATTTGCTGAATGACAGATTTTGCAGAGGGGATAGCCAGGCTCTTCTAAAGACGTTGAGATGTTTCATTATTGAATCTGAGATTTTTCAAAGTTGTACATCTATCTTAAAAACTTGTACCACAGCTCAGACTCGGAAAGCTAAATTAATCCACTGGCATAGACCCATATTTATAATTTTCCTAATTATATTAAATCTTTAATCTATAGACTATATAACAAATTTAAGTCATTTTATGTCAAAATCTTTATAAAACCGAAAATCAAGCATGAGCATAGCGAAGACTAGGTACCAAATCTGAGACGGAGGACAGTTCTGTCAAATATACATCTATTTCAACTGAGCATCCATTGGCCAAATGACTACATCTTCTCTCTATTCGGATGTTTTGTCTTAAATTAAGCATTGAAAATAAAATTTAATGTGGATCCTTAATACAAAACAATACTAGTGCTCGAATTCGACTTATATGTAACCTACTAAATGAACCTTATGCCAAAGTAATAACAAACAAATTCATTCATTTCTCATTGCTTCAACATATTCACCTGTAGGTTATGAGAAAACTTTCTTAAATGCTTCAAGTCAATTGATGAAATTGATCTATGTATATGTCTGTGTGCAATATAAAAACGAATCTTATTGTATTTATGAAGATAAACACCCTCAGCAAGGTTGCTAAATGATTTAAAATGTATGTATGTATGTGTATGTGAAAAGTTTATACATTTTCACATGTAGAAGATAACGTTATTCGTAGGTGAAGGCTATGAGTTCTTGCTTTCGTTTCCTTCTGATATTTCTTTTTCCGTTTCCGTTTCGTTTTTTTGTGACATCTGTATTTCCCATTGTTTGTTTTATAGCAAGCTCCTTGACTTTTATAAGCCTTTATACATATGTATGTATGTTCATCTCTCAATGTCTTCTTTGTTAACATTCATTATTTATGATTGAATTTCAGCAAGCAAACGTCTTCTAACGCAACATACCCGGCAAACATTGATAAATGCGAGTGTCGGATTTTTATCCGAAATGATCAAGAACACGGGAAGAACTGTGACACTATCATGTGAGTGGCACAGTTCTTCCCGTGTTCTTGATCTTTTCGGATAAAAATCCGACACTCGCATTTCTCAATGTTTGCCGGGTATCAACAAGTGCTCAATTTGTCTGAGTGCTTGAGTAGTAAAGGGTAATATTTTTTGCTTGGATTACTGACATTGTTAATTTATTTACGTTTTATTTACCGTAGGAGTGGGACTCCTTGAAGAATATTTATACCCTACACCACTATGAGGAATTGGTATTATAAGTATGTATTTCCACAAAATGTTTTAACATTGCGAAATATTTATCCTAACCCGATGTTTAGTATAACGATAAATAAATCTAGCTACATATGCCTGTTCGTCTGTCTCATCAATACTTCTATCCCCTCCACCACAATATTATTTTGTGATTCCGTATGTAACACACAGCTTGTATCAAAAGGCGCCATAATCGAAAATGTGAAGATAAAGCAAGACACTGAGAGGAATGAATGAAACCTATTCATAGTTCGGCTTATGAAGCAAATGTTATGCATCGTGCGTATACGGTATATCCATCCGACATTAACAACATTATTGTTGTGGTTGACTTAGTCCAAAGAGTAGGCGTTGGAACATTAAAATGCAATTAACTTTAAAATGAATCTTTTAGGCGATTTGTATTGTTATTATAAAAACTATATGTGGGAGATTGTGTAGACATGTGTGTGTTTGTGCGTTAATCTAACAACACAAATACGTATATGAGAATAACAGCAGGTGTTGAATTATAGGTAAACGATACAAATAACTGAAAACTAGCACAACAACAAGGATGACAGATACATGAGTGTATACTAACATATGCCATTATTTAAGTCGATGATTCCCAAGAATGTGCAGTGTAATTTAAAGCAGAGTGGAAAATACACAGAAGACCGCGGAATTATTTATAGGTTTTCTTTGGTGAAAAATGATTAGAAAACCTTGCTTTATCGACTGCTTTATCAATATCTCAAAAATTCGCGAAAATGAAGTGACTGTTCTATCCTGATGACCCAAAATAAATGACAATTTTTCAAAGTACTATCGGAAAATTGATCAGAAAATCATTTCGCGAAGAGCTAGAAACATGATTTTTTTCTGTGTCTGATACGGAACATCATAGACTTTAAATCCGTACAATATAAATAAACTATAATAAACTAACAAAAATGTAGGTGTTCTATTCTACTGACGTGGAGTGTATGTATGTAGATAGTTTTTCGCGAGCAAGTTTTTTATCTTGTATAGGTGCAATATCAAGACATGTACCTATACAAACATATTTAAGGTGAAAGTTTTATACCCCTAACAAAGACTAAATACCACATTTCAGCCATTTCGATCTTATATTGAGGCCAAAACTTTAAAGTACCGAAAATTGGGATGTACCGTTCTATAGAGGATATATGAAGACGTGGACCCCCAACATAGACAGCCATCTCGGTGGGAAATTAAAGCCACGACTTTTAGGTTACCGACAATCGCGATGTACCGTTCTATAGAGGCTATTCGAAGACGTGTACCAATCAAAAAAAAAAAAAAAAAAAAAAAAACAAAAAAAAAAAATACAGTTAGAAACATTGTGGCGGTTTTTTATTGGGATAGCGTTTGCAATTTTGTTTTTTCAAAATAGTCTGGCTTAATCCCATTGTTGTTGTTTTAATATTTTTAAAATAACTAGTTTATTAGTGGAAAAGATTTGGCATTGTTCGCCAAGGGGTAAGGCAGGGAATACTATTCGATTCTCGCCACAGAATCTTCTCCACCGAAGTTATTTTTCAATAACTTCTTCAACAAAAAACTTGTTATACCCAAACATCAATCGTCAGCTCGAAGTATAAAGGTAAGAAAAAAGTTCAATGAGAAGTTTTTCCTTGGCAACCTCACACAACTCCGACGAAAGTGTCTGCGAAAACAATTCAAACCTTTTCCACTAGTATGTGCCGTCGAATTTCGACGAATGCACAATGAGGTTGTTTTGGTATAGCCCCCATATATATTTTCGGCCGATTTCACGTATTTTCTGTAACACACACGCTATATATGTCCGATTTCGATGAAATTTGGAATGTGTGACTGAATTTGGTCTAAAAATAAATGTGCCAAATTATATCGAAATCGGTTCAGATTTGGATATAGCTCCCATATATATGTTCGCCCGATTTCACGTATGCGATGTACCAATCACACTATATACGTCCGATTTTAATGAAATTTGGAATGTTTGACTGAATTTGGTATAGAAATAAGTGTGCCAAATTATATAGAAATCGGTTCACATTTGGATATAGCTCCCATATATATTTTCGGCCGATTTCACGTATTTTCTGTACCAAACACGCTATATATTTCCGATTTCGATGAAATTTGGAACGTGTGACTGAATTCAGTCTAGAAATAAATGTGCCAAATTATATCGAAATCGGTTCAGATTTGGATATAGCACCCATATATATTTTCGGCCGATTTCGCGTATTTGCTGCTCCAAACACGCTATATAAGTCGGATTTCAATGATATTTGGAATGTGTGACTGAATTCGGTCTGGAAATAAATTTGCCAAATTATATCAAAATCGGTTTAGATCTGGATATAGCTCCGATTTATATTTTACATATTCACAGTGGTGTAGGGTATCATATAGTCGGCCCCGCCCGACTTTGATCCTTTCCTTACTGGTTTTACAATGGAAAAATTAGAAATGCGTGCTGTCATTAAATATTTACATTAAAAAGGTTTATCGGGACAAGAAATTCATAATGATATGGTGAATGTGTTAGGTGAAAGTGCTCCTTCATATGCAACAGAAAAAAATTGGGTTGCTGAATTTAAACGTGGTCGTACAAGCATTGAAGATGAACTACGTAGTGAACGTCCAAAAGCAGCAACGACAACAGAAATTGTAGCCAAAGTGCATGATATGGTATTAAATGATAGACGAATAAAAGTGCGTGAAATTGCTAATTTCATGGGCATCTCAAATGATCGAGTCCATTTAATTTTGCATGAAGAACTACAGATGAAAAAGCTTTCTGCAAGATGGGTGCCGCATTTGTTAACAGTCGATCAAAACGCATAAGAATGAACATTGATGAGACATGGATCCACCACTATACTCCAGAGGCAAAAGAACAATCCAAACAATGGACTGAAGCTGGAGGAAGTGCCCCAAAGAAGGCGAAAACCAGGGCTTCGGAGTCGGAGTTGGAGTCGGAGTCTGGAGTCGGAGTCTAGCAAATTTTGCTGGAGTCGGAGTCGGAGCCGGAGTCGTGAAAAAAAAGCTCGACTCCGACTCCGGGCAACAATCTGTTCTACATTTATCAAAATTTGTCAAATCAATTTAATATATTTCAATGATCATAGTTTAAAAAAACTCTTAATCTCTATTTTAACTACAAAATGCATATCGGAAGCATTTTTGGTCAATTGATTGGAATAATGTTTGCATGCTCCAAATATACTTGGAGAAGATCTTTTAGAAGATTTACAGGTCATTTGAAGGAAGACTCACTGGTCTTCTCTTGTTTTTTTATTAGAAGTCATTTATGTCTGCTGTAAAAGAACCTCTTGGACTTCTTTGAAAGACCTTGTAGAACTTTAAGGGAAATCATACGAAAGACCTACCACGGTACCCCTTAACCAAATTTAAATGGAAGGAGCTTACACCTGAGAAATTTTTGCGGATTCTGAAACTGCAATAGCTTTTAAAATAAATCGCGGTCAAAGTTCACACTTATAGGGGTTTTTTAAATGTTCACGATTTTGCTTGAAAACCGCAAGTCCTATGGAAATGGGTGTAAAAAAATGTTGTAGCAGTGAAAATTTTCTACAGGATTGACCTTCATGATATTTTCGTAGGTTTTACCGTTTTTGAGATATATAAGTTCAAATCGGGACAATGCACTGACTGTATCGCCTCTGTATAAACTATACCATGACTACAATTTACCAACTAAACTTATATATCTCAAATATGGTACAACCTAGGAAAATATTGCAAAAGTCAGTCTTGAAGAGAATTTCCACAGCTATATGATTTTCTCCAGTCTTATTTCGATAAGACATGCCGTTCCCAAGCAAAATGGTGAAAAAACCTAACAATAAAAACCTAAAAATGTGACCTAAACTTCTATATCTCAAAAATGGTAAAATCTACGAACAAATTATAAAGATCAATCCTCTAGTGAATTTTTGCAGCAACAATATTTTCTTTAGCCCCATTTCGATAGGACTTACCATTTTTAAGCAAAATCGTGAAAATATAAAAAAAAACCCTAAAAATGTGAACCTCAAGTAACCTTAACCACGAAAGTGTATGTTAAGGGGAAATAGGCTATTTTGGTCTTATATCACAATGCGGTGTTAAAATATCGTTAATTTTCCCTAACTCAAAAAATTACAAAGAGTGTTACCGGACAGTAATTATGGTAATTTGATATTTCGAGTCTCATTGGGTACATAATTGTAAATATACTCGTATGGTGTTCTGAAGTGTGAAGTATACTGAAGTGCTTGTTACTTTGTATTCCGTATTGTCAACGAAAAAAAAACGAACAATATAGGTCTTTGTTTTGGTATCCTCCTAATGTAATGTATCTTGAGTTGTGAATTTTATTTTATCTATTTTTTAGTCGACTCCGGAGTTGGAGTCGGAGTCGAGAAAAAAATTGGAGTCGGAGTCGGAGTCTGACCAAAACTGGCTCGACTCCGAAGCCCTGGCGAAAACAATTCAATCGGCTGATAAGGTTATGGCAACGGTTTTTTGGGACTTCAAAGGTATTTTATTGATTGACTATCTGCAAAAGGGTAAAACAATAAATTCAGAGTACTATTGCAACCTTTTGGATCAATTAAATGTACAAATTCGAAAAAAACGTCCTGGCTTACAACACAAAAAATAATTTTTCACCAAGACAACGCACCAGCGTACAAGAGTGTTTTAACAATGGCTAAAATCAACGAATTAAAGTACGAGTTGCTTGAACACCCACCTTATTCTCCTGATTTAGCTCCCAGTGACTTTTCCTTGTTCCCAAATCTAAAAAAAAATCCTTGCTGGCAAGCGTTTTACCTCAAATAAAGATGCAATTACAGTTGTAAACCACTATTTTGAAGACCTTGAGGAAAACTATTTTAATCAAAGGATAGAAAAGCGTTGGACTAAGTGTATTGAAGTTTCAGGAGATTATATTGAAAAATAAAAATATTTTTGAAAAACTAACTATTCTCTTTCATTGATAGGCTAAAAAGTTTCCGAACCGCCCTCGTAATAAGAACCTGCATTTTTCTGTCAATCCCTACTTATGAGTAGACAGCGGAATCCTATGCAAATGCATATCTGGTTTGGATGGTCGTAGAGAATGGTATTTTGAAAGTTGTAGCCTCAATATCCCACCGAAATGACTGAAATTTGGTATTTAGGTTTCGTTGGGAGTATAAAACATTCCACATGAAATTTCTTGATATGGGTCCACGTCTTTATATAGCCCCACATAACGGTATCTCCGGATTTCTAGTATTTTGAAGTTTATGGCCTCAATATCCCTCCAAAATGGCTAAAATTTGGTACTAAGTCTTCCTTGGGGGTATAAAACTTTCCAACTGAAATTTGTCGGCATGGCTAAACAAAACCATGAACTTTGAATTTCTCTATCATGATTTGAAAATTATTCTATCATGATTCCGACATTTTGTAGCATGGAAGGTAAATGTAGTTCTTAAAAACAAAACAAAACGACAAAGCAACAACATCAAATTAGCATCAAAGGAGATGTAAACAGTTGATTTTCAAGTTTTGTTTCCGTAATTTGTCCAAATATGCCTCAGAATTTAAAATGTGGACCAAATGATTAAATTTTGGATATTTAATCATCCACACAAACTATGGCCACTTTCGTCCGCTAAACATAATATAATTGTTCCACAAACATCCCAGAAGGGACAAAGGAGACTTCTCTCATATCAATGAGTGCACCCCGATTCATATTAGATCACTGATTTGGAGACTACAGTTTATCGCCGAGTCCGAATGGTGTGTCCTAAGACACCACATGTTGAGTAGTTTTATTGAGGGGTATTTTGCAACCGTTGAAAATTTGATGTTGTCTGGTCGGGGAATAGTGCAAGGCGGGTGTGCATACCTTTCACCACGGTGTTACCCGCTAAATATACCCGATCATTATTCAAAAATAATGGCATTTTCCTTTCCAAAAATATTGACATTACGGCTTGCATAATTTTGTGAGTATAGAACGTAGTCGCAGATACCCCTAGCGTGATTATGGTGACTCTACACAGAATTAAAACTGTGGAATCCTTGTATATTCATGGCTATAACTCTGTTATCTGATCAATGGAAACCGTGGAATCCTTGTATATTCTAGGCTGGAACTCTTTTATCTGATCACGTACATTAATATAATTGGCATCAAGGTTCCTCTTCAAAATATACGGGCATGTTCTGTCATTCACCTCTGCACCTCACGTACATCGAACACTACTAAAGCTGTCCTATAACACACTTTACACCTAGTTGGGGTATATTCCTCACACTGAAATTTTGATGGCGAGAGCTGATTGAATCCTTATTTTTTAAAGAAAATAATTGAAAATTTCTACAAAAAGCTGCATAGAACTTAAATTTAATTTGATTTCTATGAGCATTTAAAAAAAATATTTAATTTTCTTAACAAAATATGATTTAAAAATGTATTTTTTCTTAAAGTATTCAATTCAACATGTACGCGCTCTTGTAAGAGTACGTTTCTTTGTTTACGTCTGTTTCGTAAGCAATCAAAAGAACAAAGCGTACATATCCACACACGCATGTGCATTCGTTGATGCGCCAACACAGACTGATATTTTTTCATTGTTAATGATAAAGTTTGAACGCTCTAATAAATCTTTCCAAAGTTCTTTAGTGAAATATTAAAGCCCTTTTCAAGTGAAATACAGAACAGCAATTGATTTCACTGGTGAAGTGCATGTGTGATGTGAAATGGATGCACGGTGAATTCCAGAACATGCCCGTTAACTCACATGGGCGGAATGTGCCTTCCAGAAATAAAAATGTAAGATAGATATTGCAAATTTGACCAACTTTCACACAAAGGGTTTGGTCCATTAAACTGGCTAAATACTATCTGATCATCAAGATCGTGCTGATCGGACTATAATTGCGACCTACAGAGCCGCTACAAAATCGAGTAACATTTTTGTTTTTGGTCCATTAACCCACTAAATATTTTGCAATCATCAACAATAACTATAGGGGTCTATTCTTGTCCGAACCCGACCTTCATGCAAAATTTCGTGACGACTGGTCCATATTGCGGCCTTTACTTTAAATACAATTTTTAATGAACGGACGGACAGACACACATCTTAAAATCGCTTTATTTCGACGAGATATGAATATTCATATGCCACAGTGGGTGTCCACGATGAATATTTCGCGGTGTTACATGCATTTTCGAAAAGCACATTGTAGTGTAGGATATAAAAGTTACAAAATCCCAAAATACTAATATATTCACTAACATCTTGCTTTTCTTTAGCTCCCCCATCTTTAGCAACAATCGGGTTTTGGGGATCTACTTATTCTAACCAGTCACGGGCTTACACGCAGAGAAAAAATATTTTTCGCTTTTGTTGGAACAAAAATATATGTTTTGGTTCCAAAAATGTATTTGTTTTGTTCAAACATTGTAATCCAAATCCAAAAATACCATCTTTTGTTCCAAACATAGAAAACAAAAACAACTTTCGAATTTCCGCAATTTTGTTAAAATCGTTAACAATACCGATTGTAGGAACTATCATAATCTAATTTTGTTTACAAAAAGTATTGTCAATACAGAAAACCAGCCCAGAAATTTTTGATTTGAGTGCATATACTTCTCATATACACTTTTCGCATAACTTGGATATAAATGTCGCGTATAATATTGCAATCATTGATGAACACAATACATGGTTTGCTGCATTGGCTGACAAGAAAGACAAACAAATAGCCACAAGAACCCACCACAACATAAGGAATAATTAAACACCATAACAAACATGAAAAGGAAAGAATAATGAAACAAAACAGAAACAAATAAAAACAAGAGTCTCACAAGTACATACACACAAAAACAAAGGTAAAGGCAGCATGTCATACAAACACACCACAACTCACCAAAATTGTTTTTTCAACACGGCATCGAATAGCGAGAGAAGAGAAACAAATTTTCGAAGAAAAGAGAGAAATATTGTTCAGTTGACACAAACTATTTTTGGATTTACAATACTACATGAGGAATCCAACAATATGTTAACAATACATATTTTGCTCTTGGAATATTGTTGGATCAAACATATTTTTTTCTCTGCGTGTAGCATGTCGTATAATCCGAAACGTATGTTTTTCGAAATCCAAAACTTATTACGTCCATTATAAAAATTAGTAATTGTAAGAAACTGACAGTTAAAGATCTAGATACCAAAATTAAAAATCATTTGTGGAACTTCCCACAAAATCCAATAAAATGTGGCTCTTACATCCTCGGTTAATAACAACAAGAATAGATTTTAGCAATAAATTTCAATGCCATTCATAATAAGTTTTGTACCACCAGTGAGGTGGTGATAGGCTTTAATTGAAGGGTGAAGAAAGGAAACCTTAAATGTGAATTAAAATCAATTCCGGTAATAAAATTTACTACCAAGATAAAACGCAGAGACTGAGAGAAATAAAGAGATACCAACTGATTTAAGACAATTGATGGCAATTAAAACAGGATATTAAAATCTTTGTTCAAGGAAATAATTTTAAGACGAAGTTTGTGGTATTTGAACAAGAATAAAAAAAAATTGGAACATAATTTTGCTTGAAAAAGATGGGGAAATTAAATATTTAATATATTAATTGAATGTTGATACTTAAATTATTACTATCAAACCCAGTTAAAAAATTTGGTGTTTTTTTTTCATGGGCAGCCTCTAATTTAGTGAACAACATTAATTGTCTAACGAAACCAGATTTTCTAGTAAACCAAAGAGAAAAGAATAACTTTTGCAATATTTTCTTTGTTTTCCTTGCTAGGTTTTAACGTGAGCTGAAAACAAAAACACCAACTAACAGGAAAAAAATGCAGAGTTTTTTTACACACACTGGAAAACATTGTCAAGTACTTCATTAACGAAGCAAACAACGCCGACATAGAGAACAGAAGCAAAAGTTTTATCAACGATTCTTAATGGGTCACAAGATATTCTTTAGAGTTTTTTTTTCAACAGTATTGTTGTTTTCCTTTTGAAAATTTGTTATCAAGGCAAAACAGAGAGGGAAAAGTAACAGTAAACATCAATTAAAAGTCTTAAAAAACTTAAACAACTCTACTCAACTCATTATTGCAGCGGTTTAAGCCTCATTAATTTTTGGGTTACCTTTTGTTGTTTTGGCAGAAGTAAATTGTTATTTTTAACAATGATGAATGGGTAGACCCCTGTTACAGGTTTGGAAATATTGTTTTTATTCTTGTAACAGCATAGAAATTTACGTAGCAGCAAAGGATTGGTGCTGGGTTGTCAGCTACTGGCCGAAACACCATGGTTTCGGGTCAACCGTGTGCGAATGAATACGCTGGCGTGGGGTTGTCGAGTTTTACTTTTACCCGACATGCCATTAACTTGATGCAAATTGAATGCCATTGTGTAATTTTCGGATAGATATGAGCATCTGTACCCACAATTCTATGTAGGCAAGTTTTATACCCATACCGAATACTAAAAACCAAATTTCAGTCATTTCGATAGGAAATGTGGCTAAAACTTTTAAAACTCCAAAAATCGGGAGATAAATTTCTATAGCGGCTATATCAAAAAGTGGACAATTATCTGCAGGAATGTTGTATATCCCCAACGAAGATTATATACCGAATTTTATTTTATTTATTTATTTATTTCAAATATTTATTATAATAAAAAATTACAATAAAATTATATAAAAAATAGCACTAGCATCTAAGGCTATCGGCTAACCGAATTTTATACATTCTATGAGGCTATATCAATACTAAACACATACTGACAAATTTCTGAGGTATAGTTTTGTAGTCGGACTGGGCCGACCATATGATACCTTACACCACTACCCCTGGGCACTAGTTTTCTAGCGTTTAGGTGTCCGGTCATTCATACATAAGTTGATATACATGATAACATACCGGAGATATAGCACATACTGGAAAGGTTAGGCGTTACCTTCTTTATTTGCTATACAAACATGTTTCATCAACAATTACAATTTGTATCAAACTATATTTAAAGATAGTTTCCGGTGAGTTTTACCGAATCGACCAATGAAAAAACAACTAATATTTCGAAGTATTAGATTACTTTTGACCATATGTAGCACATCCACTTAAAGATCCCGTACAACATTGTAATGTGTATCAATTTAAATTGTGGGTATTTGTCTGTCATGGTTTGAACAATTCTCTATCATGACTGCGACATTTTGTATCATGGAAGCTAAGTGTAGTTCTTTACAAACAAATCAAAACAATAAGGAAATCCATTTACAGCATGGGTGACCAAGAAGAGAACAGGCAAAAATGTAAATGTAATTAAAATATTGGTAACTTATGCACGCAATCTACATACCAAAAACAAATAAAAACATTTGTTCTCTTTGTTATGCTCTGTGTGAGAATTCGTGTCGTATGTGTGTAAATTGCCGAAAGCCTTCGGTACTGCCGTGTCGTGCGTGATCGCCTATGATTTACATTACGTTTTCGTTATTAGCTATAGCAATTGGTGTATAATTTTACCGATTTTTGTCGGTAACACAAAAAATGCCCAGCAAAATTTTATGGAAGTGGTTCCATGAGATGCCATGATTTCACTGGATCTTTTGCATTGGTTCAAATGAAGTCGTGAAAGATCCGATCTTTTCATTAGCATTTAAACCCATGCAAAGGAAGTCGTGAAAGATCCGATCTTTTCATCAGCATTTGAATCATTTTTACAGATCACTACAAAAAAAAAATAGTCGATTTGTACATCCCTACATGTAGCGACATCAAAACAAAAGAGTATACATTTCCAAAAATTTTGTTATAAAATTACAAGTTAAATGTAGGTTCACGAACAGAAATTCTTAAAGGAGTGCTGTTGGAGTCCATGTCGAAATCTGAACTGGTGATGAGAAGATAATAGAAAAGCTTTTGTAAGATGAAACAAAATCAGTGGCTGAGAGTGGACGAAGTAAACTCTGTTGCGGTGCAGCGGCGGTGTTTAGACTGCCATAGCTGGGACAGCCGGAAGTCAAGTTTCTCACTTAAATTTACAACCTGTCGCTTGCCAAACACATGGTTCCCGAAGTCTGGAAAATAGGCCAGCTACTGAAGCCCGAAAAGGATGCCAGCAAAGTTGAATCTTACAGGCCGATTTTGTCGCCCGTAGCAAGGACCCTTGTGGCTTTAGTTCTTCCACCATCAGAAATAACTTTCCAGTTGCCGATCAATAGCATAGGATCCATAAGCAGCACAACAACTGCGCTGAAGGCCATCTCCATATTAGCCGAAGACTCACTCAGAGCAAGGTGTGCGATAAAACAGTGATAGTGACACTTGATTTAGCAAAGCCCTTTGATATTGTCAAGCACCCTCGTTGTTTGATGTCATCGAGCAGACTACGCACTGTCCAAGTTTGAAACGTTGGATAATAAATTTTAAGTGTGGATGACAGTAGTACGTAGAATTTAGGATCAAGAAGTCCAAGACCCGTAGAGTGAAGAAAACCTCTTCTGAATTCCAAACGCTGCAGACGGCATTGAGAACGTAACGTATGCGAATGATTGTACTATCTTGGCGTCAGGTGCCTTCCCTGACGACATTTGTGAAAGACTGAGCTCCTTTTTGTCTGATCTTACCATTTTTTTCCACGCGAGGAATATGCAAGTACCAGCCAATAAATCTACGGCTTCTCATTTCACTACCTGGGCGGCCGAGTTGGGAACAATAGAGTTGAATGTCATGGTCGATGATAGCAGAATTCAGACCACAGGCCCAGGCAGCCAGGGTGTCTTCATAATCTAGAAAGAGAAGTCTAACGTTACAAGAGAGAACCTCGATCAACAAGCCTTTCAACCAGGTTTAAGTAGCATTCACACGAATGCAGTCGCAGATGCAGTAAACAGTTATCGTGTGAATGCGGTCCTTGGGGAACATCCACCATCTATCGCAGCTTAGAAGCGCCAGCTGTCAGGACAAACCAGAGTAGTTTTGTAGTTTTGGGTCAATACGCTCGGGATGGTGCAGCCGTCAAAATTCCTATAGGGCAAGTACTGATGACACCGAGGAAAACATGCCCCCACGACACACTGCTCCTTTTCAATTGCCCTACCAATCCTGCTAAGAAACTTAAGTTTGCAGCTTTGTGGTTACAAACCATATAAATAGCGAAATAGCCACATTCTTACGACTGATAGACCAAGAGTCAGATTAAGCAGAAAAATGAGAATACAAACACTACTGTTACAACAACGAGAACAAACTGCAAATATAGATGTAAACTTTATGATGATAAATAACACGGTGCTCTTGAAACAATTTTAAATGGAAGGTGCTTACACCTCGGAAGTTTTTGCGGATTCTGAAACTACAATATTTATAGATGAGAAAAATCAAAAAACAAAAAAAATCGCCGGAGCGCTTTTTAAATAAATCGCGATTTAAGTTGACATTTTTAGGTGTTGTTTAGGTTTTCACGATTTTGCTTAGAAACCGCAAGTTCTATCAAAATGGGACTAAAGAAAATGTTGTAGCTATGAAAATTCTCTACAAGATCGACGTTAATGGTATTTTCGTGGTTTTTACCATTTTTAAGATATAGAAGTTCAAATTGGGACAATTAAAATTCAATTCAATTCTGTATCGCCCCCTTATAAAACAATGTGATGACTGCAAATTCCCAACTTAAACTCATATACCTAAAAAATGGAACAACTTAGGATAAGTTACTAAAGCCAGTCTTGTAGAGAATTTTCACAGCTTTAAGATTTTTTCAGGTCCCATATCGATAAGACTTACCGTATTCAAGCAAAATCGCGAAACCCTAACAAAAAAATCTAAAAATTTAAACTGAGCTTCTTTATCTCAAAAATGGTACAGGCTGGGAACAAATGATAAACGTCAATCCTCTAGAGAATTTTCACAGCTACAACATTTTCTTTAGCTACATTTCGATTGGTCTTACGGTTTCCAAGCAAAATCGTGAAAACCTATAAAACACCTAAAAATGTGAATTTTGACCGCGATTTATTTAAAAATCCCTACAGCGATTTTTTCTTGTTTTTGGATTTTTCTCATCTATGAACACTGCTGATTCAGAATTCACAAAAACTTTCCCTGTGTAAGCGGTTTTCATCAAAAGTTAGTTAAGGCGCACCCTTCATGACATTGTTTTATAAGGGGGCGATACAGAATTGAATTGAATTTTTATTGTCCCAATTTGAACTTCTATATCTCAAAAATGGTAAAAACTACGAAAATACCATTAACGTCGATCTTGTAGAGAATTTTCATAGCTACAACATTTTCTTTAGTCCTATTTTGATTCGACTTGTGGTTTCTAAACAAAATCGTGAAAACCTAAACAACCCCTAAAAATGTCAACTTAAATCGCGATTTATTTAAAAAGCGCTCCGGCGATTTTTTTTGTTTTTTGATTTTTCTCATCTATAAACATTGTAGTTTCAGAATCCGCAAAAACTTCCGAGGTGTAAGCACCTTCCATTTAAAATTGTTTCAAGAGCACCGTGATAAATTATAGTTATTTCATTAACTCCTTTGAATTAATAAAATAAAAAAAAATAAAATCATTTTTCAATACAGCATTTTCCGAACAAGACGTGAAAATTACATGCCAAAGGGTTGGTGAAAATGACATGCCAAAGAATAGTGAAAATGTTATTCTTGGGAATTGGTTAAGATGGCAAGCCAAAGGATTGGTATAGATGCCATTCCAAAGAATTGTTGAAGATGCCATTCCATCGAGTTAGTAAAGATAACATGCTTAGGATCTGAAAATGAATTGCATCTTTTGGGGGTCACGCTCTTGTAAAAAGAATGAGTGAAGATGCTGAAAAAATGACATTCCATTTCACTTGCACCCATTCTTGAATAGCATCTTTGGCATCGAACATTTTGCTGGGTGAGTTAGAGAATTGGACTACTTGTAAAGAAATTTCAATAAATTATTAAAAAAAATTGTATGACTCCTTTTATTTGCACTCTTTGACATACTAAATGCAACCAATAGATTTTAATTCCATATTATCTTATTCGAAGGCTATAACATTTATATAAAACAATACTTTTTTTTGCTTTCGACAGCGAGATAAAGTCGGATAAAATCGGATAATATCGCCTTCATAAGATTAATATTCCATAAAACAGTTTTTCATTTTATAACGTTTTTTGCTTCTACTGTACAATTATTATCTTGTTAGTTACGACTTTTGACATTTATGGTGACGATATATTTACCATAATGAGTAGAGTGCATTTGAATGCTGAAGTTATATCTCGAGTCGTAAAAGGCTCATGCCCCATGGACACTGAAAATCAATATGTACGTGGGCTACGAAGTTTATATCCTTAAAAAAAAACAATGAATAAATATACACCAACTGTAGGGAAGTTTTAAACTACAACAGTACACAGGGAATGTCACCTAAATTACGCCGGAGCTCAGTGTGTCCAAATTCAATATTTTGTGCCAAAAATGCAAAAAACAAATTGTCGAAAATTCCCAAAAATTGTATATGAAGGGATAGAAAACATGCTAGCTAAGAGATAAAAACAAAAATTTCGTTGGTTGTACCGTTATAATTGAAGTAACGGTACCTATAACATGATTATATTTTCTTTAAAACAAATACTAAAAATCGCAAGGAAATTCGTCGATTTTGTGAGGACCATATTATCACGAGTTATTGTAATTTTTTAATGGTTCTTTTTGCTATCCAATAATACGAAAGCTAACGTATTAAACTGTGCTTAGAAGTAAATGTATTTGCGTTCCTGTTCTGTACAATAACCTCATTTGTTTTGAATATTTTTACGTGTATGTTTTTTTATAAGTTCTTTTTTAATAGGATATAACTAAAAAGTTCCACGGGGTTCCACTGTTGTAATGGTACCCAAATATAGAGGAGCTGTCGAACTATCAATTTTTTAATAGGAAAATAGGACCTTTATAGCGTTACCACCCGATCTTACGTGTTTTGAGGATTTTACCTACAATAATCAACCGATCTAGCTAAAAATTTAAATATAACGTTTTCTACGGGTAAACTATCTCCTTACTAAAAATTGTATGTATAGGTCCACGTTTTGATGTAGCCCCCATATAAGGGTACCGCCCGATTTCAGGTATTTTAGGGTTTTTAAATACATTTCCGGAACGAAGTTGCTACAATTTTGCATTTAGGGTTTCTAGTGGTCAATAAACTTGCACACACAATATTGTGGGCATAGGTCCACTTTATGATAGAACTCGCATATAACGGAACCCCTGATTTTTGGTATTTTGGAGTTCAAAGATACATTTTCCGACCGAATTATATATTGTTTAATATTTGCAAATATAATTTGCTAATATTTAGCAAAATGAAACAAAGAAAATAGTTTCACTGTTGACAGCCTGTCATTCTTTTAATTATAGCAACAATGACGTTGCCATTCATTGATAATGGTCCTTAGTTGGTGATACTGACGATCAGCTGCGGTATATGAATCAGCTGTCGTTAATATAGTCCCACGCTTTTGAATAGCACCCATAAACAAAAAAAAAAAAAACAAAAACATAATTTAAACACCGAAATATTACCGTTTTTACGCTAAGTAAATATTCCTCCATGAATTTAATTAGTTAAATTTTTTTATAGTATGCATAATAATTTAATTATTTTATGTTATTAAAACACAAGTCTGTACTTGAGAATATAGCGTTTTATGTTTCTATAACTCCAAAACGTGTTTTAAATAACTCTAAGAAATTATCAATTCTTATTTAAATGTATCTATATTACACAAACTTTAAAATTTCGAAAAAAAACCTTTTTTATTCATTAAAATTCTATAGAAGACGTTGACCGAATGGCTTGTAACTACATGGAATAAAAGATTCATGTCTGATAAACATCTTCTCCAAATTTGATAGTTCTATCTTTATCCGTTTAGAAAATATAGATTTTTGACACAAAAAACCCATTTTGGACACACTGTGCGGAGGAGTAAAATTAAGAAGTAAATTTGGTGGCCAGGGAAATCCTAAAATGGCCGCAACCCATGATATTTGTTTAATATGAATTCGTTGACCTTAGATGTCAGTTTCTTATCTAGTAAACGTCCATTATTAATGATTTTAATTTACAAAATTCTATATTTCTGTTACTACTCGGTAATCCGGACAATTCGTTTGAGTTTGTAGTTAGTCAGTTTCACTCCGCAAATAACTAAAAATTTAAAAAATAAAATTATTTCTCGTAATGGAAGTTTTAACTTAAGGTATTACAATTACTTTTACATACAAATTTGTAAAAAAAATATTCGCATAAAATGTGCTGGAAATTACATTTTTTAAATACTTTTTTTGTGGATTTTTTCGTCTGACAATTTAAAAACAAATTTCAAGGAACCTGAAATCTGACTGTGCCCGTTATATGGGGCTATACCAAAACCTGGACCTTTGTCCACACATTTTGGTGGGAAAGTTTCCTGGTCAATGAGATCTTCAAGGAACCTGAAATCTGACTGTGCCCGTTATATGGGGCTATACCAAAACCTAGACCTTTGTCCACACTTTTTGGTGGGAAAGTTTCCTGGTCAATGAGAACTCTTTATACCAAATTGCAACAAATTCGGGCCGAAAATGTAGATAAAAACGTCAAAATACCTGAAATCGGGAGGTATAGTTGTATGGGGGGCTATACTATTACCTGGACCTATGTCCACAATTTTTCATGCAGAATGTTTCTGACTACTGGGAACACCAAATACCAAATTACCAAAATTATCGAGCCGAAAAGGTTTATAAAAGCTTTCAAACACCTGAAATTGGGTTGTTCCGCTATATGGGGGCTATTGGAAAAACTATACACATATTGATGATTTTTTAACTAAATTATTTTTTACTTACTTTAGGTATTTACTGAAAAAATCAGATCGATCCGACGATTAGAAATATTTTTGTCGCACCTTACCATACAAGTGGGACACTGTGACACGGACGGACGGACACACATGGCTTGATAGCTTTATCTCGTCGAGATATGGAAAATTGTATAACACAATATACCACATTTTCGGAAAAAAAAATTATAATAAATACCCTTTCCACATTGTGGGTAGGGTAAAAATATTTTAGTAATAGCAACAAAGTTCCACAAATTACTCTAAATATTCTTGCAGAGATTTTTATTAATAAACACTTTTTTTCAAAACTGTTGGGTTGTACTATTTGAATTATAGGAACACATTTCTTGATAATAAATATCCATTACAACCTTTTATAAGATATACGAGGCTAAAGTGATTTTTATTGTTTTTATTATTATTTATTTCAAGGACAACAGTTATTTCCACAAATTTAGTTAGACCGTTTAAATCACAATTAATTTTTTTGTAAACACGTTAATTTTTACAATCAGTGCATTTTTTGTTCAATTAGGACAAAAATAAATTCTCGCAATATACCGTTAAATTGAAAATTGGGAGTCATTCAAACAAAAATGTAATGTTTTTTTTTAACACAGAACAATTATTGCGTTATTCTAGGGAGTCAAACTTGTTCATATTAAAAAATACGATACGCGGAATTTGGAATTACGAAACAGACGCTACAAATAGAAGAAATTATATCCGAATAAACAGCAACGGTACATGCATATTTTTGTCTTCAAGAATACGTTTACCTTTTATTTTTTTACCTACAAATTATAATAATTTTTTCATGTTCGTTTTATTTTTTATGCCGAAAATCTCACCTTTTGTTTGTGAAAACTGAATAATTCCGGTATTTGAAAAGTTGCTTCACCTTTAAACAATTTTGTAAATTCTCTTAAATTTCAAAATTTATTTCACATACTATTTTCCACATTGTATTTCAAAAATTTTGTGTTGATTTTATTTAAAACATTAATTGTACAATTATTTTATACATTTCAATAAATATATTTTACTGGTTTCGAAATTCTCCTTTTGTTATTTCCACAAAAAACTCTTCTCTAAATATCGATTTATGTTTGTAATTATTTTATTTCAACAAATTCAACTTTATCTTTCGTTTTTCTCACTTCTTTTTAGAAGTAGTTGCTAACAAACGTTAGCGGCAACGCGTTAACAACGAATGACTATGGAGCTCAAGTAGTCAAACGTTTATATTTAACACAAGCCAATGATGATGGCCGTTATTGTTGTCGTGCTTGTCTGGATTCACCAATTCGGTAAAGAAACACTTCGTTATTCATAATAACGAATATCCTGTTGCTTAACGTTTATCTTGTGGGTGGTTGTGTTTGCATGTATAGGTGTTCCTTCGAATATACATAACTACAATAACAACATTATTGTAAAATGCATTTGAAACATTTTCTGTGTGGTAGTTGTCTTGGCTAAAATTGAGGTGAAATTGTCTTTGCAAATAGTGGGTGTCAAATAGGTGTTTGAGGTATAAGAGTGGTGGTAGGAAAAAAGGTGTTGTTTTTCTTTCCTTGGTGACGTCGTAATTGTAACTCTACAAAATAAATATTTTCAACGCAATATAATGCGCACATATCGCATTTTGTAAATAAAAGCAACCAGTGAGTGCATGTCATTTGTGCCAATTGTTCTACAATATATAACAATTTAAATAGATTACTGTAACGTGGTTCAAAGCAAGGTAAAAATTTTACATGATAATGTGACCTCAACATTTAATTGAAGGATATTTTACGAATTAAATTGGACCTATATTCCGAATAACCAAATTTTGCGTGCAACTAGACGCAACTCTTGCAGATAAATGTATGGAAAATGTTCAACCATATGCGGGCTATATCAAAACATAGACCTATGTCCACAATTTTTAGTGGAGAAGATGTATAATCAACGAGAACCTCCAATGCCAAAATTCAACTTATTTGGTCTGAAAATGTGGACAAAATCCCAAATATTGGGAGGTACCGTTATATGGGGGCAATATGAAAACGTAGATCTATGTGAAAAATTTGTGTGTCCACAATGAACCCCAAATACCAAATTACACCTAATTTGATCGGAAAATGTTGCTTTAAACCCCCAAAATACTGAAAATCGGAAGGTACCTAAAAAGGGGTCTATACTCAAACGTGGATCCATGTCCACAATTTTTGGTGGAAAAGTTTAGTGACCACTAGAAACCCTAAGTACCAATTTATTGGAAGGAAAGGGTGGCTTAGATCCTGAAAATACCGAATTTCAGGAGGCTAAACCAATATATCAGCCGATGTTGTTCATATTTAGTCCATTATTAACCACGGACACAGACTGAGTTTGTGTAAAATTTCCGAAAGATATCTCCATTCGTTTCCATGTTATTAATTTCGCGCCGCTAGATCAGTGATTTCGACCAATGTACGAGGGTTACATTCCATCCCTCATATTTCTTAATTTGAACTGAACAAAAATATGTCCGATTCGCTATTGTTTCAAACAAAACAAGTAAAAAGTCGTTAAGTTCGGCCGGGCCGAACTTTTTACACCCTCCAGCATAAAATAATCTTAATTTAAACGGAATAATTAGGGTCCTTTCACAATTTTAGGTGTAACAACTTTTCGACAAGGGACAGACTCCTACTGCCTCCCACTATTGCTTAAATTACACTGTGAACACAAATGTTGGGGCAGAGATAATTCCCTTTGGAGATGAAAGCCCTTGGTGTGTGTATATTAAAACCCCGAAGGACAGATGCGCCGTGAGTCGAACTTCCGTGTTATGGCGTGATGAAGTTTTTGCAAGAGACCCTGTAAGCCATCATGAATTAGCATTATATCTTTGTTTGTTGTTTTTGTAGAGCACTTAAGCAACAGTGAAGAAAGATATAACGCTAATTCCTGATGGCCCACCGGGTCTCTAACAAAAATTTCATCACGCCTTAAAGCGGAAGTTCGACTCACGGCGGATCTGTCCTTCTGGGTTCATAATATACTCACCTAGTCATTTCTTCCCCAAGAGGAATTTTCCGTGCCCCAGACTTTCACCTCCATTTTGTTGCACAGCGTTATCTAATCTAATCTAAAAAAATGTGTTCAGCTAGGTGAAAGGTACCACCTACGGGGCTATATCAAAGAGTCAACCTATCTTTAAGTTTTTTGGCGGAAAAGTTTTATAGCTGCAGGGAACTTCAAGAGTCAAATTGAGGGTAGTTTCATCAAAACAATGTAGACCCTTAAAAATGGACCCATGTTGACGAATTTTAATGAAGAAATTTCGTGACCACTGGAAATTCCCGAAAATCGGGAGGCACAGTTATATGGGGGGATATACCAAAACATGGACCTATATTGACGATTATTTTTGAATAGACAAAATTGTAGCTAAAATTCTCAAAATGCCGATCATTACAACTAGTTCGGTTAAAAATTGCAGCTAAAATTCTCAAAACACCGAAAATCGGGAGATACCGTTATATGGGGGCTATACCAAAACATGGACCTATGTTGACGATGTTTCGTTGGAGATGTTTTATGACCACTGAGAACATCAAATGTGAAATTACAGCTATTTCGGTTAAAAACTGTAGCTAAAATTCTCAAAATACCGAAAATCGGGAGGTACCGTTATATGGGGGCTATACCAAACCATGGACCCATGTTGACGATGTTTGGTGGAGACGTTTCATGACCACTGAGAACCTCAAGTGGCAAATTACAGCTAGTTCGGTTAAAAATTGTAGCTAAAATTCGGTTCGGTTAAAAATTGTAGCTAAAATTCTCAAAATACCGAAAATCGGGAGGTGCCGATATATGGGGGCTATACCAAAACATGGACCTATGTTAAATGTCAAATTACAGCTAGTTCGGTGAAAAATTGTAACTAAAATGCCCAAAATACCGAAAATCGGGAGGTACGGTTATAAGGGGGCCATACCAAAACATGGTCTATGTTGACGATGTTTGACCACTGAGAACCTCAAATGTCAAATTGTAGATAGTTCGGTTACAAATTGTGGCTAAAATTCTCAAAATACCGAAAATCGGGAGGTACCGTTATATGGGGGCTATACCAAAACATGGACCTATGTTGACGATGTTTGGTTGAGATATTTCGCGACCACAAAGAACCTCAAATAGCAAATTACAGCTAGTTCGGTTACAAATTGTGGCTAAAATTCTCAAAATACCGAAAATCGGGAGGTACCGTTATATGGGGGCTATACCAAAACATGGACCTATGTTGACGATGTTTGGTTGAGATATTTCGCGACCACAAAGAACATCAAATAGCAAATTACAGCTAGTTCGGTTAAAAATTGTAGCTAAAATACTTAAAATACCGAAAATCGGGAGGTACCGTTATATGGGGACTATACCAAAACATAGACCATGGGATGTAAGTTTTGGAATATAAGTTTTTTGATCACTATGAACCCTAAGTGCCAAATTATAGCTAATTCGGTCTGCAAATGTGGCGAAGAACGCCAAAATACCTCAAATCCGGAGGTACCGTTATATGGGGGCTATACCAAAGAGTGGACCGATATAGCCCATCTTCGAACTTGACCTGCCTATGGAAAAAATACTCTCGGGTGCAAAATTTCAGCACTCTATCTCAATTATTGCGGACGCTAGAGTGATTACAACAGACGGACATGGCTAGATCGTCTTAGAATTTTATCCTGATCAAGAATATATATACTTTATAGGGTCGCAAATGATTAGTTCGATGTGTTACAAACGGAATGACAAACTTAATATACCCTCCATTCTATGGTGGAGGGTATAAAAAAGATCTTGAATTCTTTACCACATAAAAAATCCACTTCTTGGCGTAGTAGTTTTTTTGTAAAAGTCCCTTCTGAATTTGAAATATTTATTCTTTCTCTTCCATTTCAAATATCAAGTATATCAACTATATCAAATTGAAGTAGAATCACTTGAGATCCTTTCGACATTTTTTCTTGCATTTTTCTTTTATGAATTTTAAATGCCTTAATTTTTGCAAAGTCATTTCATTGTGATATGAATTTTCACTGGACATATTTTCATTACATTGACCTGACCATATTGTATGACATCATGCGTCCATCATAATCACCAACATGTCAAATATGATGATTTGACTGATGCTTTCTTTGTGAAATGATTTGTTTATTGAAAAGATTATTTTAGTTTACTTAAGTGTGGGTGTTAACTTATAGCTTATGTTATCTATGAAGGCCAAAACGATGGTAGGCTAAACAATGAACGTATACTGACAACGAAGGGGATTTACCTAAAGGTTGGCCTATATTTACATTTTTCATATTTCAAAAGTGTATCTCCCATAGATATAAATGAATGGACATCCTTAAAATAACATTGAATTTTAAGCAAATCGAGAAAATACATTTAACTTCATAGCGCTTTGAATTAATATTTCAAGATGTTTTAAACGAAATTCTGTAAGTGAATTACCTCTTCTTTTCAAAATCCGCTGTATTCTATATATTATGCTCACATTGTTTCTTAAATTGACATTCTACCTTCCACCGTTGTTACATTATTGATGTCACCATACGGCCACATAGAGACATCTCAATCACTTTTATTGGAATATAATTTAAATGTATAAATAAGAATTACGCATAACCAAGAAAAAGGCGCACAAAAATAATGATGGTAATGGAAATGATAATTCATATTGTTTCCATAAAAAATATTATGATATTGACTTTTTACTAAATTTCCAATTCTGTAATCAAGTTGTATATACATTAAAAATTACTTAAAATGTAATGCAATACGACATGTTATGGGATACATAACCACAAACAAACAAATAAACGACTTTTTGGCAATCTCTGAAAACAAAGCGTTATTTGGTTATCGTTGCCATTAACCCAAATAGAAAAATGTAATTATACTCCTCCTCTTTCCTGGACAGCATCACATTATTTCCATAATTTCAAAATACTTTAGTTTCGGTGTTCATTGGGATATAACTTTTTGCACTTTTTGCAAATATCAAAAATACCACCACATAGCCGTGTAGTACATGAAAAACTATTATGAAATAAGGTGTAATTTTTCTCTATAGCGAAAAAGATTTTCCGCACCAAATACATTGAAGTTCAATAATGCATTTTTTTATTTTATCTGTCATAACAACATATCTGCTTTTCAACAAATATTTTTAATTTTTTGTAATCTAATTTAAAATCATTATCAAACCGTTCTGGACCAATTTGCTCTCAAATCGCGCCATTTCGGAGCATATTAGGAACTTTTGACACTATTGCAATTTTTGGTTTTTCTGTATAAACTCGTGAATTTTATGTTTATATTTATTGTACCTATCGGACAAGAGAATAGTGTCATTTGCAACAAATTCGCGAAAGTTACAAACCGTTTTTATACCCTCCACCATAGTATGGAGGGTATATTAAGTTTGTTTTTCCGTTTGTAACGCATTGAAATACTCATTTGCGACCCTATAAAGTATATATATTCTTGATCAGGGTAAAATTCTAAGTCGATCTGAGCACGTCCGTCCGTCCGTCCGTCCGTCCGTCCGTCCGCCCGTCCGTCCGTCCGTCTGTGGTAATCACTCTAGCATCCACAAAAATGGAGATAGGACGCTGAAATTTTGGGAAAATGCGGCTTTTGTTTGCAGGCAGGTCAAGTTCGATGATGGGCTATATCGGTCCACGTTTTGGTATAGCCCCCATATAACGGTACCCCCCGATTTACGGTATTTTGACGTTTTTAGCTACACTTTCAGACCGATTTGGCTATAATTTGACATTTAGGGTTCTTAAGTGCCAATAAACATATATAACAAAACTTGTGGACATAGGTCCACGTTTTGGTATAGCCCCCATATAACGGTACCCCCCGATTTGCGGTATTTTGACGTTTTTAGCTACATTTTTAGACCGATTTAGCTATAATTTGACATTTAGGGCTCCTAAGTATCAATAAACTTATATAACAAAAGTTGTGGACATAGGTCCACGTTTTGGTATAGCCCCCATATAACGGTACCCCCCGATATACGGTATTTTGACGTTTTTAGCTACATTGTCAGACCGATGCACAGAGGGGAAATTTGTGTTAAAAGTTGATCAAAAGCCCTAGAAAGCTCAGTTACAGTCGGATTGATGTAAAATTTTGCACAAAGCATATCTTCTGTACAAGGATTAATCCTATAGAAAATAATGAAAATCGGTCCAGATTTGGATGCAGCTTCCATATATATTCGCATCTGATATGAGATAAAAATTCACCAAAATCACTGAAATTTGACACATGCAACCTGAACTAGCCTAAAAAAACATTGAGCAAATTTTCAAACAAATCGGTACAGGTATATATAGTCCCATATACATATATTTCATTCCAAATTTTATTTTTTGAAACTTACTTAAATTAAATTTTTCTCAATTCACATGGGAAAAGCCGCGAATGTTTCTGAATAATGCAAACATTTTTGATAGGTAGTGGTTTAGTCAGATAAATAAGGGCCCCGGTTATAAGGCGGAACAAAATTTAGTGTGAGTAAACCTTGCAATTCTATAAAAAAATTTTTCCTATTTTAGTTAAGAAAAATTAGATTTTTTCGGAATGGCGCAAATATGCGCAATTTTTTATAATTGAATCTGTTATTTGAGACTCAAGCGCATAAAACATTAGAAGAACCTATGGTCGGGAAACGACGGGGAAATAGACTTTTTCACTATTGAAATTGTAGTAATCTTAAAAATTATCATAAAAAATTTTCATAAAGAGGATATGTATCACCATCATTAAAGAGCAAAGATGTAAAATCAATCTGAAAATTTTAAATGCTAATCTTGTTCGGAGACTGTACAAAAACAATAAATCATGAAAAATTTAAATTTTCGCGAAAATAATGTCATTTTAATGTTCACCTAATTTTTTAGTTTTCGAAATTTTACATTTTGTTTTCAGTATGGCTGAGTTCAATCGACTGCTGCATTGGATTGGTTAATCTTACAAAGTCGAGGATGGTTATAGCAAATGTAGAAAAGAGTCTGGTTGCCGTTTATCAAAATTTTTTTCATAAAAAACTATTTTTATATTTTGAGTTTTGAGCAACTTTAGGCCTAGGTTTCCCCTCTGTGCGATGTAGCTATAATTTGACATTTAGGATTCTTAAGTGTTAATAAACTTATATATTAGAAGTTGTGGACATAGGTCCACGTATTGGTATAGCCCCCATATAACGGTACCCCCCGATTTACGGTATTTTGACGGTTTTAGCTACATTTTCAGACCGATTTGGCTATAATTTGACATTTAGGGTTCTTAAGTATCAAAAAACATATATAACAAAAGTTGTGGACATAGGTCCACGTTTTGGTATAGCCCCCATATAACGGTACCTCCCGATTTACGGTATTTTGACGGTTTTAGCTACATTTTCAGACCGACTTAGCTATATTTTGACATTTAGGGTTCTTAAGTGTCATTAAACTTATTTAACAAAACTTGTGGACATATGTAGGTCCACGTTTTGGTATAGCCCCCATATAACGGTACCCCCGATTTGCGGTATTTTGACGTTTGTAGCTACATTTTCAGACCGAATTAGCTATAATTTGACATTTAGGGTTCTTAGGTGTCAATAAACTTATATAACAAAATTTGTGGACATAGGTCCACGGTTTGGTATAGCCCCCATATAACGGTAGCCCCCGATTTACGGTATTTTGACGTTTTTAGCTACATTTTCAGACCGATGTAGCTATAATTTGATATTTAGGGTTCTTAAATGTCAATAAACTTATATAACGAAAGTTGTGGACATAGGTCCACGTATTGGTATAGCCCCCATATAACGGTACCCCCCGATTTACGGCATTTTGACGGTTTTAGCTACATTTTCAGACCGATTTAGCTATAATCTGACATTTAGGGTTCTTAAGTATCAATAAACTTATATAACAAAAGTTGTGGACATAGGTCCACGTTTTGGTATAGCCCCCATATAACGGTACCCCCCGATTTACGGTATTTTGACGTTTTTAGCTACATTTTCAGACCGATGAAGCTATAATTTGACATTTGAAGTTCTTAAATGTCAATAAACTTATGTGACAAAACTTGTGGACATAGGTCCACGTTTTGGTATAGCTACAATATTAAACCGAACTAGCAGTAATTTGACATTTGAAGTTCTTAGTGGTCACAACACCTCTCCATCAAAAATTGCCAACATAGGTCCATGTTCGGATATAGCTCCCATGTAACGGTACCTCCCAATTTTCAGTAATTTGGCAATTTTAGCTACAATTTTTAACAGAACTAACTGTAATTTGACATTTGAAGGTTGTAGTGGTCACCACACATCTGCATCAACAATTTTCAACATAGCCCCAACATAACGATACTTCCCGATTTTCGGTACTTTGAGGATTTTACTTAAAATGTTTAACCGAACGTAGGTCCATGTTTTTGTATAGCTCCAAAACAAACCTCCCGATTTTCCGTACCTTAGCTTTATTTTTTGGACGAACTTTCTGTAATTTGAAATTTAACAGTCAACAATAATTCTGCAACAAAAATTGTTCATTTAAGTTCATATTTTCGTATAGCCCAGATACCTCCGAACTAGCTGTTAATGACATTTGAAGTTCCCACGTTATGTACCGATTTTCGATATTTTGAGGATTCTAGCTAAATTTTTTAACCGAATTAAGAGTTATTTGACATTAAAGCCTCCCATCAAAAACTGTCAACATAGGCCCATGTTTTATTATAACCCCTACATAACAGTACCTCCCAATTTCTAGCCCACCAAAAATTGTCAACAGTTAGATATAGGCACCATAAAAAGGGCCTCCCGAATGAAGCATTTTATGTACATTATCTGACATTTTAACGTACTCACTTAAAGTTGGGGACAGGATGAATATTTTATGGTGGAGGGTATGAAAAGTTCGGCCCGGCCGAACTTAATGCTTTTTTACTTGTTAATTACTTTGCCTGTGAGAATTGTATTTATTTTCTATATAAAATTTAAAATTTTAAGTAGAAAAATATCGAAAGAGTTTTAGTAATCACAGTCAGTGCGGAAACTGTTTTCACCGAATCGATCTTAGAAACGCGTTTTCATTATTAGGACAAAATTCCCTACATGGTACTGGTCGGGCAAATATTTATCCTTTTTTATACCCTCCACCATAATATGCAGGGTATAATTTAATTTGTTTTTCTGTTTGTAACACATCGAACTAATCATTTGCGACCCTATAAAGTATATATATTCTTGATCAGGATAAAATTCTAAAACGATCTAGCAATGTCCGTCTGTCCGTCTGTTGTAATCACTCTAGCGTCCGCAATAATTGAGATAGAGCGCTAAAATGTTGCACCTGAGTGTCTCTTTTGCATAGGCAGATCAAGTTTGTTCAAAATTTCAGAACGATATATCTATTCGTTTCCAAGTTATTAATTTCGCGCCGCAGTAAAAAAAGCAGCCAGAACCGATAAAAGAAAATATTTTGAAAATATAGCCATAGAAGCAGAGGCAGCAGCAGGAGCGAACGATGCCAGGAAAGTCCACCAGGTAATAGGCCGACTATGCAACAACAACTTACGAACTAACCGAGGGCTAAAAGATCTCAACGGCGAAATAATCACCAATCCGGATGATCAAGTCCATCTATGGAAACAACACTTTGAACGTATAAGCAATATTGAGCACTACAACAATCATAATTCCTATATTCATTTGAATACGAATACCCCCATTAACGAGTCGATAGCTGTACATATACCTACCGTAGAAGAGATAAGAGACGCCATATTAAAACTGAAGCGCAATAAAACACCAGGAGAAGACGGCATACCGCCCGAACTACTGCAAACAAATCCCACCGCATCAGCAAAAATCTTAGAACCGTATATGAAAGACGTATGGATAAACGAGCAATTCCCAACTACATGGTCAAAAGGAGCCATCATAAAACTGCCAAAGAAAAATGATTTAACTATATGCGACAACTGGAGAGGCATCACTATATTAAACACTATTTACAAAATAATGTCCATTCTTCTAAATGATAGATTGCTAAGCATAGAGAAATCTCTGCGTGACGAACAAGCAGGGTTTCGACCAAACCGAAGCTGCTTAGATCAAATTAACACACTACGTATAATAATAGAGCAATCTATAGAATGGAAAACACCACTATATCTCATATTTATTGATTTCAAAAAAGCTTTCGACTCAATAAACCGTGATGCTATATGGCAACTCTAGCAGCGAAAGGGGTGCCACAAAAAATAATCAATATAATCAAGGCAATGTACGAAAGCACCACCCTCACTGTTCGTCACTGCGGCCTCACAAGTGAACACTTCCATACGAATGCGGGAGTTAAACAAGGTTGCCCCCTTTCCCCCCTTCTATTTGCAGCAGTTTTGGATGAGATTATGGTAAATGTATGTTCCAACCTTTGACCGACACTTGGAAGATCTTGATTATGCCGACGATATATGCTTACTGTCACACAACTTTAATCTAATGCAGAGCAAATTAGACGACTTAGTAAAAATTGCAAAAACTGTGGGTCTAGAAATAAACACAGCAAAAACATACGCGATGCGAATAAATAATACCAACGCAAACAACTTCAAGATTGACAACAATCCTATAAAATACGAAAAAAGCTTCTGCTACCTCGGTAGCATCATGTCTGCAGACGGTGGAGTAAGCGACGATGTTGAAAATCGGATCAAGAAAGCAAGATCAGCATTCGGTCGCATGAGAAGAACGTGGAAATCAGCACACATTTCAAAGAACACGAAACTTCGGCTTTTTAACAGTTGTGTAAAATCAACATTACTGTATGGCAGCGAGACTTGGCTAATGACCAAAAGCGTGGCACACAAATTACAAACATTTGTAAACAAATGTTTGCGCATCATATTAAAAGTGGAAGACAGACAAAGGAAGATCCAATACTGCAACAGATTACAAGACGAAAGTGGAAATGGATTGGCCATACATTGCGCAAACCAATTAACAGCATCACCAGAACAGCCTTGGAGTGGAACCCTCAGGGAAACCGTCGACCCGGACGTCCAAAAAATACTTGGATGAAATAAAATTAATATGTCAAGATAGATTAAGATGGAAATGTATTATAGAAGCCCTATGTTCCCAAGTGGAATAATAAAGGAAAAAAAAAATTTCGCGCCGCTAGATCAGTGATTTCGACCACTGTGCTGCTGTTGCATTCTTCCACATACGTTCCTCATTTTCTTCACTTTTGTTCTTGTTTGTTGTTTACGTTTGCATCATTGACTTTTTTAATTGCGTTGCGTACAATAATAAGGGCCCTTTCTGTGCTTAGGAAACATTTGAATGTATTTGCTTTTGACATAATTTCAGTTTTTTTTTCATAAAGAGCCGTCTTTAGTTGTAAAGCACACTGTGACACTATCTTCATCAATATCACTTTGACAATAAATTCACTATCATCATCGTCTTCAAAAGCAAAACTATACCCTTCAAACATATATTTGGGACCTCTACGTCGGATACCTCATTCAACAAACATTGTAAAACAGTGATGGTTGCTGACATTTTTGGACCACCGCGAAGGTCCTATGGTGCGTAGGGCCACAAAAAATTTTAGTAAGATGGGAAAACACCTTAATTTATTTTCATTTTAAGTTTCATATAATAATTAATGTCCACTCCAAAGATATAAACCAAATAGGCGATTTTTTGAAGAAATACCATTTCAAGAGTTTTTTCCTAGCAATTTTCTTCACATATGCATCAATTTTGCAAAATACCCCTCATAAATATCTCTTTTTTTTAACGAGTTATGGCGTTATTTTAAAATGGGTACAAATGTACCCGGTTATTGATCTACGTATAAATTTTTGGTTATTGATTAGGATTAAAGCTAAAAGTCTGAAAATACCGAAAATCGGGAGGTACCATTCTGTGGTGGCTATATGAAGACGTTGACCTATATGGAAAAATTTGAAGTGAAAAGTTTTATACCTCCAACGAAGACTAAATAGCAAATTTTAGCCATTTCGGTGGGATGTTGAGGCAAATTTCTTCAAACGTGGAGACGTGGAGCTATAATTCCAAAATTTCAGGTGGAGAGTTTTATACCACTAACGAAGACCAAATACCAAATTTCAGCCATTTCGGGGTGTTCGTGAGGCCACAATTTTCAAAATAGCGAAAATCAGAAGGTGCCGTTGTTCTATGTGGGCTATATGAAGACTTGGACCTATACCGACAAGTTTCGGTTCGGACGAAGACTAAATACAAATTTACAGCCAATTTGGTAGAATTAGGCCACAGACTTCAATGAGGCCACAAACTTAGTGTTAATGAGGCCACAAACTTCAAAATACCGCAAATATGGGGGTACCGTTCTATCTGGGCTATATGGAGGCGGGGAATTATAATAATACATACATTAATGTTATATGAATATACATACATTATTGTTAAAGGAAAAATGTAATAACAAATCCCTGGTAATGCGGACTTTATTCGTTACTTTTCTTAAAATAAGGGATAACAAAAATGTACCTCAGAGATAAGATATAAGAACGGTCCTATTTGATGTTGTTGTAACAATATTTGTTTAGTAGTAGCAGAACGAAGTTGACTAACAGAGTAAATATAAGAAAATATGATACTATTTTCAGCCATTTTAATAATATACAGCAATGATAATAAGAAACAATTCGAGCGAATATATACAAGAAATGTGGTCAACAAAGCAATCAAACATATCATTTGTTCTTGTTTTGTTTTATTAGACTTTTAATTTTTTCGGCTGGAATAATATCCTATTTATACCCTATACCACAATGTGGAAAAGGGTATTATAAGTTTGTTTTGGTATAAATTCATGTAACACCGCGAAATATTCGTCGGGGACCCCCAATGTGGTATACCAATCTTCATATCTCGACGAGATAAAGCGATTTTGAGATGTGTGTCCGTCCGTCAGTCCGTCCGTCCGTCCGTCCGTCTGTCCATTATAAATTGTAAACACGCTCCAGACCGCAATTATGGACCGATCGTCACGAAATTTTGTATGGAGGTCGGGTTCAGGTCAGAATAGATCCCTATTCTTATTGGTGATGATCGTGAAATATTTAGCGGGTGAAATGGACCAAATACATAATATTTATCCAATTTTCTAGCGGCTCTGTAGGTCTCAATAATAGTCCGATCAACGCGTAATTTTAAATAAGGTAAGAGTATATCACAAAGGAGAAGCTTGCAATTTGAGATGGCGATCGGATAATATTTAGAGGGTTAAATGGACCAAAACTTTTGTGTGAAAATTGTGAAAATTTTTAATATACAGGTTATATCTTAATTTCTGGAAGTGACATTCCGGACAAGTGAGATATACTTGAAAGTGGAACGCTTGACCTTTCAATTGATGTCAATTATGTTGGTGTGCATGATCAGATAACAGAGTTACAGCCTAATATATTCCGATATTTGTTTGTAGTGTAATAATAAACTCGCTAGAAGTCGCAACTATACATCAATAGTCACGAAATTTTGCACCGGGTAAGAGTATAGGTCGAAAAAGATGCCTACAATTTTGAATGATGATCTGATATTCTTTAGCGGGTGAAATGGACCATTACTTATGTATGAAAAATATAAAAATTTTATTTTTGGTCGATATTTTAATTGCTTCAGGACATATATATTTCGCAAAGTAGCCTACATATGGCAAAAACTACTGACCTTTACTCTGATGTAAATTGCAATAAAGTGTTTGCTAGATAACGGGCCTACTGCCTAATATATAATGGGTTCTGTGTAGAGAAACACATTTTTATCCAATGCTACATATTGTCTCTCCAAGAGTTTATGTAACACCACGAAATATTCGTCCTAGACCCCTTATTTGGTATGCCAAAATTCATATCTCGACGAGATAAGGCGATTTAACGATGTGTGTTTGTCCTTAAAAAATTGTAAACAAGCTTAAGGCCGCAATTATGGACCGATTGTAGCGAATTTCTTAAGAAAGTTGGGTTCGTGCTAGAATAGAAATGATTAGTTTTTGGTGATGATCGTGAAATGTTCAGGGGATGAAATGGACCAAAAACAAAATTTTAACCAATTTTGTAGCGGCTCTGTAGGTCAAAATAATAACCCGCAAAATTTTAAACAAATTTTGAATTTATGATGAAGAAGAAGCGCACAAACCAACGTGAAGATCAGATAATACTTAGCGGGTTAAATGGACTGAAACTTTTGTGTGAAATTGGTAAAAATTTCAATAACGTAGCGGTTAAACAACGGAAGTAGTAGTACTACATTAGTAGGTTTCATTACATTTTAGTTTGTGTGAACTAAATTTTTCTTCCCTGCTATAAAAATGTCTTCGTCATGCTAGATAACTTTTTGGTTTTGGTCATAAGTACTATACATTAAATCTCTGATATTTGATAATTAAATTTTCACAATCATTGAAAATAAGTTCAGTGAAGAGCGATTGTCCAGGGATAGTGGTATAGGGTATCCCATGGTCGGCTCCGTCCGACTATAGACTTTTCTTACTTGTTTTTGTATATTTTGTAAGAAGAACTAAAGTTTGGTATTGTCTTGCAAACAAACATAATTGATTGGAATTTGTTTTGATGTTAGGCGATGAACGTGAGAGTAATGTAAACGAGATTGTTTTGTTAAAAGGGAAAACAAATGCGGCATTAATTCAATTAAATATTTAACGTCCTTGCTCTTGATTGATTCTTAAATATCACTTTTATAAAAAAAAAAACAAGAACTGCGTTATTTTGAAATAAAATGGAACAATTAGTTTCCATTTGTTTATGAAAGTATTAAGCTCTTTCGCCACGCAAGGTTTAATACCAATGAGGCATCGATGTTTTCTACACATTCCGAATCCAAAATACCATGTTACAGTCATTCCACTTGCACAATGTGTGTACAACATTCAAAATACGAAAAAATAAAAATATTTTGGGAATATAAATATTGATTATTTTCATCGAGGAGCTTTTCTATCCATTGAGAATCCGAAATACCAAGTTAAAGTCGCTAAAGTGGACTAATTCATTAAAAGTCATCACATAGAATGGTATCGTAGTACCTTCCAATCTGAGAACCTGCTATATTAGAACGTGTATCTATGCCCACAAATATTTGTAGGCATTTTTAATACCCATATCGAATATAAAATACCAAATTTTAGTCACTTTGGAAATTTCAGAAATTTTTTGATATAGATCGACGTTTTGATATAGCCACCATAGAATGGCAACTCCCAAATTTCGGTATTTTGAAGGTAAGCCACATTGTTTTACCGAAATTTCTGAAATTTGGTATTTAGTCTTCTTCATAAACGAAAGGAAACTAATTTTTCCATTTTACTTCAATGGAACTCGTGGTGGAGGGTATAATATATAAAATGCGGTTCTTACTTGTTTTCTTTTACTAGTGTGACACACATTATTATTTACTTTACACACTTTGAACCGGGTTTTCATCCGAATTCGAAAACTTGTGCAGATATTTTAAACGAATTCGGAAATAACTCAAAAAACCAGCCAGACGCCATTTAACATTTTTTGGAAAGTTTGACAGCCTTTAGCCTAAACATACTCAAGTAATTTAAACAAGTAAAAAAGCGTTAAGTTCGGCCGGGCCGAACTTTTCATACCCTCCACCATAAAATAATCTGAACTAAAATAGAATAATTAGTTTTCATTCCTGTCCCCAACTTTAAGTTACGTTAAAATGTCAGATAACGTACATACAATGTACGTAGGCCCTTTTTTATGGTGCCTATATCTAACTATGTATGTTGACAATTTTTGGTGGGCTAGAAATTGGGAGGTACCGTTATATAGGGGTTATAATAAAACATGGACCTATGTTGACAGTTTTTGATGGCAGCCTTTAATATCAAATAACTTCTAATTCGATTAAAAATTGTAGCTAGAATCCTCAAAATGGGTGACGTAGGGGATGAATGATACCAAGCAATGGCCTTGACCGGCTTTAACATGGCAAAACCAGGATTTATCTTGGTCCCTCTTTCATCTCAAGTGGACACTGACCTCCCCGTGGTGTCACCTGGGGAACTGCCTTTAACACCCGTTAAAGGTAGTGAGGTAACATGTGCCGCGCGTTCACCCATAAGAACGTTAAAAACTTGGGTTTGGGCGTCGGGTTAGTAACCCTCCCCTAGAAAAAACATCCTACTACGAAGAAAGAAAAGAAAAGCAAACCCCTCTAAAGTTGACGAACCCCGCAAACGTTTTAAGGACCATGATCTGCGAATCTGCACCTGGAATGTTCGCACTCTTTATAGAGAAGGTGCAGTCTTCGCATTGGCAGACGTACTTGAAAAGTACAAGGCCGATATTACTGCCATACAGGAAATACGATGGATTGGGAAAGGCGTCACAACAACACCTAAAGGTGACGCACTGTATTATAGCTGCCATGACGTAAAGCATGAGTTTGGCTGCGGATTCGTAGTTAGTCGGAGACTAAAACATCTGTTATCCAGCTTCACCCCAGTGAATGAAAGACTTGCTGCAATTCGAATAAAAGCTAAATTCTTCAACATCAGCTTTATTTGTGCTCATGCTCCCACTGAAGAAAAGGACGAACAGACCAAAGATATGTTTTACGAGCGCTTAGAAGAAACATATGACCGTTGCCCTGCCCATGACATTAAAATCATTCTAGGCGATTTTAATGCCAAAATTGGAAAGGAGAATATCTTTGGCCCAACAGTCGGGAAATTCAGTCTCCACAATGAAACATCTGACAATGGTATGAGGCTGATAGACTTTGCAGCTGCAAAAAACATGGTAGTTAGCAGTACCAGATTTAATCATCTCGATATTCATAAGGGCACCTGGCTGTCTCCAGATCAAAGAACAAGTAATCAAATTGATCATGTTGTAATAGATGGAAGACATTCATCCAGCGTGTTGGATGTACGATCGTTCCGAGGCGCAAACATTGATTCGGACCACTACCTTGTTGCAGCAAAGGTACGTACCCATCTAAACGTTGCAAATAAAGCACGAACAGACTCAACGCGGAAGTTGGACATCGATAGGCTGCATACACAACAGATAGCCACAGCATATTCCACTCAACTAGCCCAATTGCTTAACGCTAGCACTCCTTGTCCCGATAACATAACAACACAATGGCAAAGCATTGCCCACTCCATGCAAACTTGGATACCAGAGGCCTCCACCAAGGAATTCATGGTATGACAAGGAGTGTCGTGAGGCTACCGAAGAGAAAACTGCGGCATATAGAGCTACTTTGCAATCAGTAGCAACGCGTAGCGCGCGACAGAGATATCGGGAGAAAAGGAGAGAAGAGAAACGTCTTTTCCGCAAGAAAAAGAGAGAAATGAAAAAGCGGGAGTGTGAAAAAATCGAGATGTACAGGAGCCAGAATGAAGTCCGAAAATTCTACCAAAGAGTGAAACATCAAACAGATGGCTTTGGTACAGGCACATCCTCCTGTAGAGACCAGCAAGGTAATCTGGTAACAGATACAGATAGCGTGCTCAGGATATGGAAGGAACATTTCTCCAATCTGCTGGTATCAAATAGTAGCGAAGACGATGATACCACAGATCCAATCCCAGAAGATGGTATAGAATGTATACCGCCCGGCCAAGATGAGGTAAAAACAGCAATCAACCGGCTGAAGAATAATAAAGCAGCAGGAGCCGATGGCTTACCAGCCGAGCTGTTTAAAACCGGAGGCGACGCGCAGATAAGGTGTATGCATTAGCTAGTTAGCACCATTTGGCAGGAAGAACGCGTACCCGACGATTGGAACCTGAGCATCCTATGTCCCGTCCACAAGAAAGGAGATAAGACTATATGCTCCAACTATAGGGGCATAAGTCTTCTCCCTATTGCGTATAAGATAGTGTCAGGGATATTGTGCGAACGACTAAAGCCAATGGTCAACGAAATAATTGGACCATACCAATGTGGCTTTAGACCTGGCCAGCGTACGTAAAAATACTTTAAATAACATTTCCGATCGTTTCGTTTCGTATTTTCCATAGGAACAATACAAAACGAAACATAACCCACGTTGGCCGAGCTCGCTGTTTAGTTTTGTTTTATTTACATTCGTGAGTGCGAACAAAACGAAATGCGAAAAGTACTCAACTCCACAAGAGCAGATAGAAAACGGAATAGTACTAAATACATGTGAATAAATCAAAAACGTTTGGTGGTTGATAAAATTCTCTGTGGTATGCTGATTGGTGGTTGATAAAATTCACTGTGGAATGCTGATGCTAACTTATAGGGTTGTTATGCAATCACATGTGTGTGTCTGAGTGTGTCATTGACAATACGCACGGCAAACGTTTCCCAAAAATACTTCTTGTTTCGGTGGTGAATGAAACAACTCGGCAAAGCATAGGCGAAGTTACATTTCACCAATCGTACGGTTTCCATCTTTTTACATTGAAAAGTTTGTGTTTTTGTTTTGGTTGTGAGAATGAAACGATTCAGAGAAGCTGAAAAGTTTGTGGCTTTGTGTGATTGGTACGGGAATCGTTTTGTTTGTTTCCGTTCATTGGACCTGGCAAGCCCACCATTGACCAGATATTTTCCCTGCGGCAAATCCTAGAGAAGACCCAAGAGATGCAGATCGACACATTTCACCTTTTTGTCGATTATAAAGCAGCATTCGACAGTCCCCTCCGATCAAAGGTATTCCATGCAATGTCTGAATTTGGTATCCCCGCAAAGCTAATCCGGCTTTGTTAGATGACTTTAACTGATACTAGGTCCTCAGTTAAAATTGGAAAGAACCTCTCCGAAGAATTTTGTACCAAAAGAGGTTTCAGATACGGAGACAGCCTTTCGTGTGACCTATTCAACATTTTGCTGGAAAAGGTAATACGAGATGCAAATGTCAAAAGAAATTGCACAATCTACACCAATAGCCACATGTTACTTGCTTATGCTGATGACATAGACATCATGGGACGATCAGTAAAGGAAGTAACTGATACCTTTAGGAAGGTCGAAGCAGAATCTGCGAAAGTGGGTCTGGCGGTAAACGGCGAAAAGACCAAATTGATGGTGTCGACGCGCAAAGCGTCCATAGAGCTCGGACCAACCGTGGAAGTTGTTACCTACAATTTTGAGGTAGTTAAAGACTTCGTCTACCTCGCCACTGCCATAAACACAACAAACAACATCAGTTGTGAAATAAGAAGAAGAATTGTATTGGCCAACAGATGCTACTATGGTTTAAGTAAGCAATTTAAAAACAAAGCCACATCTCGTCAAACAAAAAGCATGGGTACTTGCACAAGCAGATAAGGCAGTGCTTGGTGTGTTTGAGAGGAAAATTCTTCGAAAGATCTACGGGCCGATTTGCGTTGACGGTGAATATCGACGTCGTATGAACCACGAGCTATATAAGCTATACAAAGACATGAATATAGTTAAACGTATCGAGATGCAACGATTGCGTTGGCTAGGCCATATCATGAGAATGAGCGATGATGAACCCGCTAAAAAGGCGTATGAATACATGCCACATGGCGGTGCACGCAGAATCGGCAGTCCTAAGCTTCGATGGAGCATACAAGTGGATGAAGAAATGAAAAGGCGCGGTATTCCAAAAAGTCAAGCGAAAAACAGAGAGGAATGGAGATCTTTTCTTAGTTCGGTCTATGGAACAAATGTTCTGTAATGGGCCAACTATGTAAGTAAGTAAGTATTTCTCAAAAGGCTAAAATTATCCAATTACACATACATTAAATGTTAAATATTATCTGTAACCCGCCTGAAATGGTGATTGATTTTTTTAGCTAAAAGTCCACACTAAATGTTTTCCTTGCAATAAAATCCTTAAAAAGAACAAACAACTTATACCATTGTGCCTTTTATGAACATTGATTGATGACTAAGGAAATTGAATACTCCGACACACATTGCAAAATCTTAAATTTGGAAACTAAATTCAATATTTGAGTTATAAACCATATTAAATCCATTAGCTGGGATTATGGAAACAATATTTTTAAGGACTTATTTGGCTATCGGCAGTTCTTCTATCCTTAAACATATGGTTATTTTAGACACCACAAATATATTGAATTTCAGTCGAAAAAGGTTAAAGTTTTTTAGCCCAAATGTAAAGAAAAATTCACAAACGAAGGGACTAAAAGTTGTTTTATATTCCTGTATACAAACATCCAACATCAAAATCTATTTACAAACAGAAAATAACATGGTTAACTTCCTATCCTTCATCGTCCATGAAAACAAACAGGATGGTAGTACATTGGCTTAACACTCAATAAGATTAACGCACAAAATCGATAACCTATGGCAAAAAAAAAAAAAAAAAAAAAAAAAAACGTTGTAAAGACACAACAGAAACGGATTTGCTTTTTCCTTACTTTCCACCAGGACAAATGACGAAAAAGGAAACAAGTGGTCAATAATTCCGGACGAATAGTTTCTCAACTTAAATGCCAAGAAGTCAAAGAAATGAAATGGAAACAAGATGGGAAATAAAATTTCCAAAAAGTTCTTTTTCTGGTAAGAACAAAACTTTAGGCCCAAAGAGAAGGACAACTACAAGAAAGAAGATTGGGAAGAAGATTTGTTTGCGGGCAGGTCAGGTTCAATGATGGTCTATATCGGCCCACGTTTTGGTATAGCCCCCATATAACGGTACCCCCCGATTTACGGCATTTTGACTTTTTTAGCTAAATTTTCAGACCGATGTTGCTATAATTTGACATTTAGGGTTCTTAAGTACCAATAAACTTATATAAGAAAACTTGTGGACATAGGTCCACGTCTTGATATAGCCCCCATATAACGGTACCTCCGATTTACGGTATTTTGACGTTTTTAGCATAATTTGCAGACCGATGTAGCTATAATTTGGGTGACGTAGGGGATGAATGATACCAAGCAACGGTCTTGACCGGCTTTAACATGGCAAAGCCTAGGATTTATCTTGGTCCCTCTTTCATCTCAAGTGGACACTGACCTCCCCGTGGTGTCACCTGGGGAACTACCTTTAACACCCGTTAAAGGTAGTGAGCTAACATGTGCCGCGCGTTCACCCATAAGAACGTTAAAAACTTGGGTTTGGGCGTCGGGTTAGTAACCCTCCCCTAGAAAAAAACATCCTACTATGAAAAAACGAAAGAAAAGAAAAACAAACCCCTCTAAATTTGACGAACCCCGCAAACGTTTTAAGGACCATGATCTGCGAATCTGCACCTGGAATGTTCGCACTCTTTATAGAGAAGGTGCAGTCTTCGCATTGGCAGACGTACTTGAAAAGTACAAGGCCGATATTACTGCCATACAGGAAATACGATGGATTGGGAAAGGCGTCACAACAACACCTAAAGGTGACGCACTGTATTATAGCTGCCATGACGTAAAGCATGAGTTTGCTTGCGGATTTGTAGTTAGTCGGAGACTAAAACATCTGGTATCCAGCTTCACCCCAGTGAATGAAAGACTTGCTGCAATTCGAATAAAAGCTAAATTCTTCAACATCAGCTTTATTTGTGCTCATGCTCCCACTGAAGAAAAGGACGAACAGACCAAAGATATATTTTACGAGCGCTTAGAAGAAACATATGACCGTTGCCCTGCCCATGACATTAAAATCATTCTAGGCGATTTTAATGGCAAAATTGGAAAGGAGAATATCTTTGGCCCAACAGTCGGGAAATTCAGTCTCCGCAGTGAAACATCTGACAATGGTATGAGGCTGATAGACTTTGCAGCTTCAAAAACATGGTAGTTAGCAGTACCAGATTTAATCATCTCGATATTCATAAGGGCACCTGGCTGTCTCCAGATCAAAGAACAAGTAATCAAATTGATCATGTTGTAATAGATGGACGACATTCATCCAGCGTGTTGGATGTACGATCGTTCCGAGGCGCAAACATTGATTCGGACCACTACCTTGTTGCAGCAAAGGTACGTACCCGTCTAAACGTTGCAAATAAAGCACGAACAGACTCAGCGCGGAAGTTGGACATCGATAGGCTGCAAACACAACAGATAGCCACAGCATATTCCACTCGACTAGCCCAATTGCTTAACGCGAGCACTCCTTGCCCCGATAACATAACAACACAATGGCAACATATTGCCCACTCCATGCAAACAGCCGCAAAATCCATACTTGGATTCCAGAGACCTCCACAAAGGAATTCATGGTATGACAAGGAGTGTCGTGAGGCTACCGAAGAGAAAAATGCGGCATATAGAGCTACTTTGCAATCAGTAGCAACGCGTAGCGCGCGAGAGAGATATCGGGAGAAAAGGAGAGAAGAGAAACGTCTTTTCCGCAAGAAAAAGAGAGAAACGGAAAAGCGGGAGTGTGAAAAAATCGAGATGTACAGGAGCCAGAATGAAGTCCGAAAATTCTACCAAAGAGTGAAACATCAAACAGATGGCTTTGGTACAGGCACATCCTCCTGTAGAGACCAGCAAGGTAATGTGGTAACAGATACAGATAGCGTGCTCAGGATATGGAAGGAACATTTCTCCAATCTGCTGGTATCCAATAGTAGCGAAGACGATGATACCACAGATCCAATCCCAGAAGATGGTATAGAATGTATACCGCCCGGCCAAGATGAGGTAAAAACAGCAATCAACCGGCTGAAGAATAATAAAGCAGCAGGAGCCGATGGATTACCAGCCGAGCTGTATAAAACCGGAGGCGACGCGCTGATAAGGTGTATGCATCAGCTAGTTAGCACCATCTGGTAGGAAGAACGCGTACCCGACGATTGGAACCTATGTCCCGTCCACAAGAAAGGAGATAAGACTGTATGCTCAAACTATAGGGGCATAAGTCTTCTCCCTATTGCCTACAAGATAGTGTCAGGGATATTGTGCGAACGACTAAAGCCAATTGTCAACGAAATAATTGGACCATACCAATGTGGCTTTAGACCTGGCAAGTCCACCATTGACCAGATATTTACCCTGCGGCAAATCCTAGAGATGACCCAAGAGATGCAGATCGACATATTTCACCTTTTTGTCGATTATAAAGCAGCATTCGACAGTCCCCTCCGATCAAAGGTATTCCACGCAATGTCTGAATTTGGTATCCCCGCAAAGCTCATCCGGCTTTGTAAGATGACTTTAACTGATACTAGGTCCTCAGTTAAAATTGGAAAGAACCTCTCCGAAGAATTTTGTACCAAAAGAGGTTTCAGACAAGGAGACAGCCTTTCGTGTGACCTATTCAACATTTTGCTGGAAAAGGTAATACGAAATGCAAATGTCAAAAGAAATGGCACAATTTACACCAATAGCCACATGTTACTTGTTTATGCTGATGACATAGACATCATGGGACGATCAGTAAAGGAAGTAACTGATACCTTTAGGAAGGTCGAAGCAGAATCTGCGAAAGTGGGTCTGGCGGTAAACGGCGAAAAGACCAAATTGATGGTGTCGACGCGCAAAGCGTCCATAGAGCTCGGACCAACTGTGGAAGTTGGTACCTACAATTTTGAGGTAGTTAAAGACTTCGTCTACCTCGGCACTGCCATAAACACAACAAACAATATCAGTTGTGAAATAAGAAGAAGAATTGTATTGGCCAACAGATGCTACTATGGTCTAAGTAGACAATTTAAAAACAAAGCCACATCTCGTCAAACAAAAATAACACTATACAAAACGCTGATACTTCCCGTGCTAATGTATGGCTCCGAAGCATGGGTACTTGCGCAAGCAGATAAGGCAGTGCTTGGTGTGTTTGAGAGGAAAATTCTTCGAAAGATCTACGGGCCGATTTGCGTTGACGGTGAATATCGACCTCGTATGAACCACGAGCTATATAAGCTATACAAAGACATGAATATAGTTAAACGTATCGAGATGCAACGATTGCGTTGGCTAGGCCATATCATGAGAATGAGCGATGATGAACCCGCTAAAAAGGCGTATGAATACATGCCACATGGCGGTGCACGCAGAATCGGCAGGCCTAAGCTTCGATGGAGCAAACAAAAGTCAAGCGAAAAACAGAGAGGAATGGAGATCTTTTCTTAGTTCGGTCTATGGAACAAATGTTCTGTAATTGGCCAATTAAGTAAGTAAGTAAGTAGCTATAATTTGACATTTAGGGTTCTTAAGTGTCACTAAACTTATGTAACAAAACTTGTGGACATAGGTCTACGTTTTGGTATAGTCCCCATATAAAGGTACCCCCCGATTTACGGTATTTTGACGTTTTTAGCTACATTTTCAGACCGATTTAGCTATAATTTGACATTTAGGGTTCATAAGTGCAAATAAACTTATATAAGAAAACTTGTGGACATAGGTCCACGTTTTGGTATAGCCCCTATATAACGGTACCCCCGATTTACGGTATTTTGACGTTTTTAGCTACATTTTCAGACCGATTTATCTTTAATGTGACATTTAGGGTTATTAAGTGTCAATAAACTTATATAACAAAAGTTGTGGACATAGTTCCACGTTTTGGAATAGCCCCCATATAACGATACCCCCGATTTACGATATTTTGACGTTTTTAGCTACATTTTCAGACCGATTTAGCTATAAATGGGCATTTAGGGGGGTAAGTGGACATAGATCAATGTTTTGGAATAGCCCCCATGTAACGTTACCGCCCGATTTCAGGTATTTTGACGATTTAAGTCGCATTTCTAGACCGAATTAGCTATATTTTGATATTTAGGGTTCTTAGTGACCAAAAAACTTATATTCGAAAAAATTATGAACATAGGTACATGTTTTGGTATAGCCCCATATAACGGTACCTCCTGATTTTCGGTATTTTGAGATTTTTACCTACAAGTTTTAACCGAATTAGCTGTAATTTGAACATTTGACATTTGAAGTTCTTAGTGGTCACCACACCTTTCCACCAAAATTGTTTGAAATTTTGGTCACCACACCTCTCCACCAAAAATTGTCAAGAAAGGTCGACGTATTGATAAAGCTCCCATATAAAAGTACCTCCCGATTTTCAGTAATTTGATGATTTTAACTACAATATTAAACCGAACTAGCAGTAATTTGACATTTGAAGTTCTTAGTGGTCACAACACCTCTCCATAAAAAATTGTCAACATAGGTCCATGTTCGGATATAGCTCCCATATAACGGTACCTCCCAATTTTCAGTAATTGACAATTTTAGCTAAAATTTTTAACCGAACTAACTGTAATTTGACATTTGAAAGTTGTAGTGGTCACCACACATCTGCATCAACAATTTTCAACATAGCCCCAATATAACGATACTTCCCGATTTTCGGTACTTTGAGGATTTTACTTAAAATGTTTAACCGAACGTAGGTAGGTCCATGTTTTGGTATAGCCCCAAAACAAACCACCCGATTTTCCGTACCTTAGCTTTATTTTTTGGACGAAATTTCTGTAATTTGAAATTTAAAAACCAACAAAAATTGTTCATTTAAGTTCATATTTTCGTATAGCCCACGTACCTCCGAACTAGCTGTTAATGACATTTGAAGTTTCTACGTTATGTACCGATTTTCGATATTTTGAGGATTCTAGCTACAATTTTTAACCGAATTAGGAGTTATTTGACATTAAAGGCTCCCATCAAAAACTGTCAACATAGGTCCATGTTTTATTACCCTATATAACGGTACCTCCCAATTTCTAGCCCACCAAAAATTGTCAACATACATAGTTAGATATAGGCACCATAAAAAGGGCCTAAATGAAACACTTGATGTACATTTTCCGACATTTTAACGTTCCCACTTAAAGTTGGGGACAGAAGTGAAAACTAATTATTCCATTTTAGTTCAGAATATTTTATGGTGGAGGGTATGAAAAGTTCGGCCCGGCCGAACTTAACGCTTTTTTACTTGTTTATATTGTGACATATGACTTCCAAACCATTGAGATTTTCGATCCAAAAAGACAATAATAATTGCCAAGACAATAAATAAGAACTCTTTAGTACATTGCATAAGCATTGGAACGCTCCTTCACGCAGTTTTGGTCTTCAGACAGTGCAAATTTTTCGGAAAATATCGATAAATGACACTGTGCTAAAACAGTTGAACCAGAAAAATTTTCAAGCCGTTTTTCACACTTCAACCACTACAACTTAGCTTCCACATACACCCTTTTGACAAACTACCTTTAATTTAGTTTTCCGTGGCCACAAAACATATCCATCAAAAATTGTCAACAACCAGTCCATGCTTGGGTATAGCCCCCCATATAACAGTACCTCCAGATTTTTGGTATTTTGAGGATTTTAGCTACCCTTTTTTACGGAAATACCTGTAATTTGACGTTTGCGTTTCCCAGTGGCCACAAAACATATCCACCAAAAGTTGTCATTAATGGTCAATGTTTTGGTATAGCCTTCATATAACGGTATCTCTCAATTATAGATATTTTAAGAATTTTAACTACTTTTTGGCCGAACTACCTGTTATTTGATATTTAAGGTTCCCAGAGCTCACACATCTTCTCCCAAAAAATTTTCAACACAGGTCTATGTTTTGATATAACGGTACCTCCCAATTTTCAATATTTTGAGGATTTTAGTTACTCTTTTATCCAAACTTGCTATAATTTGCCATTTGATTCCTAGCAGCCACAACACCTCTCCACTGAAATTTGTCAATATAGCTCTATGTTTTGGTGTAGCCCCCATTTATCAGTACACACCATATTATAGGTATTTTAAGAATTTTAACTACTTTTTGAACGAACTATCTGTTATTTGACACTTGAGGTTAAAAGTGGTCACAAAACTTTGATATAGCCCCCACATAAATGTGGCGCCCGATTGAAGCGTTTTTTTTTTCGAAATTTTGAGGATTCTGAACAAATCTGTGTTTGTATTTGTTGGTAACATACAAAATGTGTCGAGATAGACTCATAATTACTTCCGTTTATCGACACAGAATCAGTTTCGTTTTACGCCTGTCCGTCCGTTCATGTATTCTTATATGTAAACTGTGCACATTATTGTATAATTGGCAAATACTTTGAGCAACTCACTCGGAGACGGATGAAGCTTATTGATACTGGTGTAAATAGGTGCAGCTTTAGTTATAGTTACCACGTTTTTTCATTTGATTTCATATAACAAATGCAAATATGCACGTTTTTTCAAATGCACTACATGTGTTCAATAGATATAAAATATGGAATAACATGTAGGCTGAATAACAATTAAGCCAATAGCCCTAGTTGCTAGTTCTTTTTATATAATTTTTAACTGTAATAAATATTTTGAAAAAAAAAAATAAAAAATAATTTAAAAAATTAAGTTACAGTGTTTTATTTATATATGCATTTAAAACTAGAAAATAATTTTTCATGACGGAATTTGTCAAATAAAACGCTTGTGGTTAAGTTAAGTGCATTTATAAATAAAACACTATAACTTAATTATTTTTTATTTTTAACTATTCAGTAATTAATTTTTTTAACCCTGAGAACCTCATAACAAAATTAGAGCCAATTTAGGCCAAAAAGGTAGATGAAAACTTTAAAATGTCTGAAATCGTGTGGTGCCCTTATACAAGGGCTATACCAAAACCTGGACTTATGTCCATAATTTTTGTTGGGGAAGTTTCTGTAGGAACCCCATATGCCAAATTACAGCCAATTCGGCCTAAAAAGATAGAATCCTTAAAATATTTAAATCATATTTGTGTATTGTGTTCCAAATCTGAAAGGTGTGCAAAATTTCAGTTTGATTGGTCAACTGCAACTGTGATAAAAATGAGTTACTAACTTTGAACTAAATCGGGTGGTACCGTTATATGGGGGCTACAGGAAAAAATGGACCCATATGGTTTTGGTTTCATAATCATATATGGTCTGTTCCAGAACTGTAAAAATCTACTAACTGTTACTATTTTTTTTTTTTCGATAACATAAAGAAATAAAAATAGGTAAAACAACTTTTTAAGTTAAACGGTTTTATGTTAAACATACATTGCAATGTTTAAGATAAATGTACTAAAAACCAAAAAATAATAAAATAGATACAGTCGTGGGAATTATAAACATATGCATAGATTAGACTAAAATAAAACTGTGGGGCACGTCAATTGTCTACAAATTATCGACTTAATGTGCGATAGAAGAATCGTTTAATTCGTCGTTAGGCAGTTGGCCCGCAGATGGTGAGGAAATTACTTACTATTTTCTTGCTCATGGAAATTCCAATAGTTATACACTCCATGTAAATAAAAGATATGTTTCAACTAGTTTATCGTTGGACATTCACACTGCTGGCTGGCGAGGAATCGTTTCACTGCTCGAAGTTTGTCTTTAATCGACAAAGTACTACTCGCTCACCACTATGAAACCCTTAAACTCGCTTATAATCGAGTTTGCTAGCTTGTTTCCACATTCTAGCCCTACTTATCACACGTCCATCGTTGTCGGTTGAACAACTGCCTAATTATAGTGTAACATTACAAAGCAAACATTTTAATCAACGATTGTAGACAATTGACGTGCCCCACGGTTTTATTTTAGTCTAGTCTATGCATGTGTTTATAATTCCCACGACTGTATCTATTTTATTATTTTTTGGTTTTTAGTACATTTATCTTAAACATTGCAATGTATGTTTAACATAAAACCGTTTAACTTAAAAAGTTTTTTTACCTCTTTTTATTTTCTAGTTTTTAGTTTTTATTTCGCATTCTGTTTAATTCATTTAGTGCTTTATCATAGCAAGGTTTCTTGCCCGTTAGTTTATTGCAGTCCAACTCCTCTATACGTAGTCCCTGCAAAGATCTTACTCTACTAAGAGCCACGTAGGCTTGACCTTCTTCAAACAGTTTCGCACCTAAGTATACGACTGCGTGATCCACAGTGCTGACTTGCATTTTATGTATTGTAGAAGCCCATGATAGTATTAAAGGCAACACACATCTGTGTGTATCGCTCCCGTTGTTTTGTTAACCTGGCTTCATATTCTTCAGGCGTTTCTGACGCTATCATCTGTGTGTATCGCTCGCGTTGCTTTGTTAACCTGGCTTCATATTCTTCAGGCGTTTCTGACGCCGTCATTTGTGTATATCGCTGACGTGGCTTTTTTAACCTGGCCTCATATTGCTGAGGTGTTTTTGACGCTAATTGTTCCCGTCGTTTCTGTAATCGACTATTTCTATCACCTTCACTTTCTTTAGCTCGTTTTGCCTTATACTTTTCTTTCGCTTTTTGAAGCCTTCGTTTACGTTGTGTTGCAGTTTCTGTTTTATTTGTGTTTGTATTTTTTATATATTTTTTTACCATTTTGTTCCCACGAGTAATGGACATTTAAACGGTCGACCCCCCCAGAGGTCCATTAAAGGAGCAAGGCTATGTACAACAAGATGCGCCTGAGTCTTGTGGGGAAAACGCTAACGACATATCATTTTTATCCACCCTAATGCCATATAGTTCTCGGCGCGTTTTAACCTTTCACCTTAACTTGGGTGGTGTACCGCTAACGACGTTTCATTTTTAGCCACCCTAACGCCACACAGTCCTCAACACGATAAAAAATCTTGACTTGGGTGGTGGATTCAGGCTGGATTAATCAGATACCTAAATTACAGATTCAATTTCTAAATTTAAATCTTAATTATACGCCATTTAGTGGCTGCGCCAATCTTAAATATTGAGGTTGTATAGTGCACTGTATTCTTCTTGTCAAGCCTTTTTATTTGATACCCATATTGGTGGGATTGATAAAAAAAAATTTGTTATCAGCCATTTGGTAGCGGCGGCCATCTTAGATTTCAATTTTGCATAGTAAATTGTATTCTACTTGTAGAGACCTTTCATTTGATACCCATGTTGATGGGATTGATAAAACCTAAGTTATCCGCCATTTTATAGCGGCCGCCATCTTGGATTTCAATTTTTTATAGTATATTGTATTCTGCTTGTTGAGCCCTTTCATTTGATACCCATATTGATGGGATTGATAAAACCAACGTCATCCGCCATTTTGTAGCAGCCGCCATCTTGAATTTATAATGATAATGAATAAACATAATTGTATTGTCACCAAAATCCAAAGTGTATACAAAATTTTAGATTAATCGGTTGACAGGAAGAGGGTGAAATTTGAATTACTAAATTTGACCCAAGAATAAATAATAAAACAAACGGGGTGAGCTAAATAAAACCATTTAAAAAAATGTTATCTTAGTAAAAAGTAATAGCTTCTTGCAGGTTCTGGAACAGAGCAATATAGTCATCCAAATCTGAAAAGTGTACAAAGTTTTAGTTCGATTGGTCAACTGAAACTGTGTGAAAAATGGGTTACTAGATTTGAACTAAACGGACACCAAAGCAAGTTAAACAAAACACTGTAAAAAAATAAAATAATTAGAATTATGCCTGTCAAATGTGATAGAAATGAGTTCTAATCAACAGAAGCCATATCAGATATACAGAGGTGGCGGGCCATTTCTTACTCATTTAGGAATCATGTAGTTTAAAAAGTTTTAGACATTTTATTTGACATCTCCCTTTGCCAATTCTGGGACATCCGTAGGAAGTACTTGTTTTATTTGTAATATTCAGAGAGTACTAAATTTCGAATCATTCGCTTAAAAATTTTCCTTCTCTAATTTATAAAACATGCGGCTCTTCAAACTTTTTTCGTCTGCATATTTTTAATTCTTTTTAAGCTCCATAATGCGCAAGTTATTTCAACATTTACATAAAACCAATTTAAAAGTTTAACAAATTACTTTAATCCCCACCAGTAATGTTAGAAAACATTTATTGACCTAATTAAAACAGTTGAAAGCCAAAAGCCAACAATGTTTGTTGTTAGAATTTTTTTATCCTTCTCATTATTCCACACCGACACCACAATGACCAAAACGTACAACAAAAATAATGAAATACCAAGCTCTTTTTAAACATTGTACAACAACCAATTCAATTACCCATCACATACATTTTTTCGAAAATCCATTCGTACTCATGGATAGAGTTTCCTCATTTATTTTTGTTCGAATGTAGGAGTAATTTCATACAAATGTACAACACTGAGTATCTGTATGACCATGCCTCCTCGTTTACAGTATTCAAAGAGGAAAACATCCTCATTTAATTATACACTTAACTGAACACTTATAGGCGTTAATAAGTTTACAAGTTGTACACATTAATTGCGCCTTTTCACCAAGCTATATTCATTGACAGGGTCGGTTGAATAATCAACACATTGGCTTACAAAATCATGGTGACTAGCAGGTTGGCCATATTTAAGGAGGTCTAAATGAAAGATACCAATTTGACCAACAGAATGTTAAACTAAACAACATACAACAGCAATAAAGTGATTAATTGGGAAGTAGAGAATTTGATTTGAATTTCTTATAGACCAACACATTTTCCAACAGTTGAATAACACTGTTCAACATTTTTGAACATTGAATCGTGTGCAAACAATTCGAATCTTGTTTTGATCTCAACAGAAAACTTGTTGATAAGAGCAAGAAGAAAATATTTGTAGGAATAATGAACTCGAAAAACTGCATTTATTGCTTCAAATTTTATAATATATCTAAAAATTTAATAATTTATTTATATTTCACTGAAAAGCAACAGTTTCCAGGTTACAATATCCCAAATATGCGCTTCAACATATGTATGATAAATTCCTACATAATTGCCCTCTTATACGGGCAAAAGGTGCCTAATCGAAATAATGATTTTAGACCCCAAGTATGTTTGGACGAAATTCGTTTTAGGCAATTTGGAGTTGATTTAGAAATGTCCGTACGTCTGTCTGTTTGTCTGGCTGGCTGGAGCGCACGGTAACTTTCGAACAGATCAACCGATTCGGTCCAAATTTTGGCTTTCGTAATATTTTGTCCAAACGTAGTTTAAGTTCGAATATGGGTTATATCGGTCCACTCCTTCCGGCACCTCCACAAGCGCACTATATCTCTTACAGGGAGTAACCGATTAGGTCCATACTTGGCACATCATGAAATTTCCATCAAACTTAGATGAGGTTCTAATATGGACTCAATCGGTCCACAACTTCGGGTACCTTCCACACAAAATTTCGGAAAAGTTCCTTTTAGGACCTCTTCTCGAATCGCTTTGGTTTGTGTTGTAGCAACTTGTATCCAGTTTCATCAGGGGCAAGTCCATACTTCCTGAGAAAATAGCCTGAAAGGTACAAAAAAACCCCTGTGACACCGTGATAGTGATTGGAGCGCAAGATACATAACTCTCAAAGGGATCTGCCGATTCGGTCCAAAATGTGGCCTTCGTAATATTATGTGCAAATTTAGTTTAAGTTCGAAGATAAGCCATATCGGTCCACTCCGTCAGGTACCTCCCCCACAAAAGCTCAAAAATGTTCGGAAGAATTGTGCGCACGATAACTCTTAATGGGAGCGACCGATTTGGTCCATACTTTACACATCCTAATATATCTACCAGTTATAGATCAGGTTCGAATATGAACGATATTTGCCCACTCCTTCGGGTACCTTCCACACAAAATTTTGGATAAATTCACTTTAAGACCTGCTCTCGAGTCACTTTAATTTGGGTTGAAGCAACTTGTATTCGCTGCCTCAATTACGACAGTAAAAGGTTTTTCGGGGGCAAGTCCATACTTCTTGAGAAAACAGGCCGAAAGTTTTTAAGAACCCCTATGGCACCTATAGCACCATATCGAATATTAGATGAAATTCGAAGGTGGTGCTTATAGGTCCACTACTTCCGGTGCCTCCCCCACAGAAGTTCGAAAATATTCGCTAAAATGGTATGCGCGATTTCACATAGACGTAGCAACCGATTTGGTCCAAACTTTGGATCTCTAAATATTGTCGAAAGTTAGTTTATGTTCAAATGTGGGCCCTATCTGTCCAATCCTTGTGGTACCACCCACACAAACGTTCAAAATGTTTGTGTGGTTAAGGGTCTGTTCAAGAATCCTTTGGACATTTTTACCAAAGGTTTTACTAGTGGCCATGTTTACAGCGATATAATGTTTTTCGTGGACTAGTGCGATAAAAAAGCTCTATCGATCGATATCCCCGCAAATGTTTGAGATTTAATCCTATCCATACTTCTGTCGGTTCATACGCCCAAAATTTGGAATACCTCCTAAATACATACGTTTTTTGGGAAAAGGTGTTTCAATCCACACAGGCTGAGGGTATATATATTTTTTATTTTTTACTTGTTGTTGAAGCAACTTGCATTCGCTGCCTCAATTACCACGATAAAAGTTTTATCAGGGGCAAGTCCATACTTCTTGAGACTATATGAAGTGGCACCATATGTACTGGTTGGAGAGCAAGATAACTATCCAACTGATCAACCGATTTGGTCCCAAATTTGGCCTTCGTCATATTTTGTCTAAACTTAGTTTCAGTTTGATGATGGGTAATACAGGTCCACATTTTAAGGTACCTCCTCCAATATTTAAAAAATGTCAATAAAATATAACGTGCGATATCCCTTGAACGTGGCAACTCATTTGGTCCAAACTTTGGGTCTTCTAATATTTTGTCCAAATTTAGTTTAACTTCTAAAATGTCCTCCCCTTAGGGAACCTCCCCCATAAAAGTTCAACATTAGTGTCTAAGTCAGTTTAGTGTATGTTCGAAGATCCTTTGGAAATGTTTACCGATGCTGTTCGTTGTCGTCCTGTTTACAGCGATATCTGTCGAAAACGTATGACACCCAAAATAAGATCCACTTCAACAACACTTTTGAACTTCAATTGTAATCCACATTTTTGTCGGCAAATTCAAATGTATAAAAAGGACAAAAAAATCTGATAAGACACTAAATACATATATATCTCTGTCGCAAACCGCCTGATACTTATTTACTTGTTAATATAATTTCTGTTCCACCGCAGTGACGTCTGTTAAGATTATTTTCAACTGGTCTTAAATTTCCCTTACTTCGAGATATGGTCGAGAATTTTGAGAAATTCTTTTTCAAAATGTCATTGTGATAATATCAAGGATTGGGCACCAAAATATCTTTAGGGAAATAACTACGATTGGTTTTTTTATGAGAATAATATACATATATCAATTCTCAACTAATCCCATCCTCTTTCAGTAAATTACTCCATAAATTTAGAGCGGACATATTTTTGAACTTTTGTGAAGTAGGACCTAAACAGTCCTGGACAAATTTAACGTAAATTTCGGGTAGTGTGGATTTTCTAAATAACTGTGTAGTTGTAATATCCTAAGCGCTTTTGCTATGTTCTCTGTGAAGAAATAAATATTTCTAAACAAAAAACTTTTTTTTTTAATTTTTAAATATTTCTAGGGGTTTCCGATTGTCTTAAATTAAACTACGTTGGTGTTACCGAAATGATATCACTGTGAGATATAACTAACTTCTGAAATATTGATCGATGATATTAACTCCAATTTGTTGTTCAATGTGCTCTAAAAACTATTGGAAATCCGTCATTTTAATGAAAAATATCATTGAAAATTATTTCATCTGTCTGAACAATGTTTACATCATTGTTAAATAAGAAATTTTCACTATCATGGACTTCCAAATTTACTGTAATTTGGTGTTGTGTTTTAAAGAGTGTTGCTATATTTTTCTTCTGAAGTGGATGTAACCTGGTATGTATTGTGGAATCTCAATGGGTAGAAAACCCACACAGAAAATTATCAGTTCTCCTCCAGAGAATTTTACTTATCGGAGGGAAAGATCTTAAAAATTACTAATTGTTCATATTTACTTCAATAAACTAATTTCAAGTTTGAACTGATTGTTCACAGTTACGACTTTTGCTAGCTTCACTATTAAAAAGGTACATGTATTTTTAAACACCACAAAATATTTATTAAAACTAGCGACGTTTAACTCAACAAAGTTTAACAGTCACTCAAAAAGTTGGAAGTGCTTACTTAAAACTTTGGAATGTCAATCATTTGCATAAATTTTATAAAAAAAAACTTTTAAAATACAGTAAAATGTGAAATTAAATAAGAATATCACCACATTTCAATCCCCTTTTTCTTCTACATACAGCATTAGGTAAAGATATTAAATTTAATGCGACTATGTTTTATTGAAATCAATTGAATTGAATTACAAAAAAAAAAAAAAAAAAACAATAAAAATGTCAACGTAGTACTTGCTCTTCTTCACACTTATTGATAATGACATGGTAATAATTAACTACCACATGAAGTTGCATTATTGAAAGACACTTCACATGCATGTAGACACACATATGTATACGACATGATAATCGCATAAGCTGTCTGTTATTCACACATTCGGATACATATGTATATATGTATGTGATTGTAGCAATCTACAGCAATATGTACCCTGTAGGGACTGTGGCCGATTTAAAGCTCACATAAAGCTAGCGTTTTTTTTAAACGTAAGTGGCATTTTATCGATCATTTTGCCTTATGCCAACTGACTAATTTTACAAGGCGATGAGCGCCTGAGTAGTCAGTATTGTCCAACGCCAGATAACTTTTCGACTGATAATAAACTAACTTTTTTTGCCTATTTTTAGTCAGTGTAAAACATAATGTGAAAAAAAAAACAATTTTTGTTTCTGTGTGTTTTTTATTTTTGACTCTTCATTTTCTCTCTCTCCCTCTCTTTGTCTCTCTCTTTTTTGTTAGAGAGAAGAAGGGGCAAATTTGTATATTTCCTTTGTGTTCCTTTTTAATTCCAGAATAATATGAGTAATATGTACGAATATGTTCAGTCCATCAACAGTGTATTCTATAACTGGATGCTGCATTTATACGAAGAATATTAAGAAAAAGCAAGTGCGAATTATTTATACATTTGTGCATCATTTCTTCGACAAACACAAATACTTTGCAGACGGTACATGTTTCTGTTTTCAGAGTGGTTAATCTCTAGATAACTTTTCGACTAACTTTATATTGGTCGAAAAGTTATCTAGACATGGACAATTGCCGAAAATTTTTTCTGTTCAAAGTGGTTCATCTCTAGATAACTTTTCAGCCAGTTTTTAGTCAGTTTAAAAATTATCGATCTATTATCAATCATTTTATCAACTGGTTAATAAAAGTCCGACAGGGTAGAAAAAGAGTAAAATACAAATAGTAAGTTAATATAAGGAACACTTATGCAATGGTTTTAAATCATCGGTGTGTATATTCAAATGAAAATTACAGTAGCCCAGCAAAAATTCAGATTCATTAGTCGTTATGTTACCCAATACAAAGTAATATAACTAGGCAAAACTACTTATTTTACTCCTTGCTAAGTAATGAGTATGGTGTCACAGAACGTGTGTGTCCGACTAAATTCTTAGGGTTGTGTGTTCAATGCTCACCGTCGGCACGCGAGTTTTTTTGTTAACCAGATAAAGGGAAAAATAAAATAATATCAGACTGAGCCATGCTGCAATTCCAACCTGGTTAACGGCGCTTCAGCGTTCTAAGCCAGCATCAAATTGTTAATGTTTCCGATAAAAGATATTGATGATCAAATCTTCTAATACAGAAGGACAAATACATATAAAGGTGGAAACAAGTGAGTGAAAGTCGGGACGGGGCCGACTATGTGACAGAGATCCGCAAAATGCATACAAAAGGCACACTCTCATGCATTTTCCAAAAAGCGAATAGTGCAGTGCCTTGCTCATAAAAATATGATTGTGCCAAAAAGCAGATTCACCTCTAAAAAATATTCACTGCTTTAGTGCGTGCAGTGCTTGCTTTTACATTTGTATTCACATGATTCGCAAATGCAGTATGCACAGTACTGCTTTCGAAATTATCGTCGTTTTTTAGTTTGTTTAACAATACAATAAACACCATCGTTAATATTTGTTTTTATTGTCTCAATATTCATGTTTATTTTGTATATTAACATCTAAATCCGACTAGAAATATTTACAGCTTATTTTACTGCAGCGTGCTTGTGCGAATGCATTATCAAAACAAAGAGGAAATGAGCTCTTTTAATGTGGTGACTGTCACAGCTATCATTTCGAGAGGATTTGTCAATTGCACACTCTCACGAAAGAAAAGACAAAACAAGCAATAGCAATAAACTGTGATGTCAATAGCAAGCAATGAAAAAAATCATAGTGCAGTGCCTTGCTCATAAAAATATGATTGTGCTCATATGAAAAATATGATTCACCTCTAAAAAATATTCACTGCTTTAGTGCGTGCAGTGCTTGCTTTTACATTTGTATTCACATGATTCGCAAATGCAGTATGCACAGTACTGCTTTCGAAATTATCGTCGTTTTTTAGTTTGTTTAACAATACAATAAACACCATCGTTAATATTTGTTTTTATTGTCTCAATATTCATGTTTATTTTGTATATTAACATCTAAATCCGACTAGAAATATTTACAGCTTATTTTACTGCAGCGTGCTTGTGCGAATGCATTATCAAAACAAAGAGGAAATGAGCTCTTTTAATGTGGTGACTGTCACAGCTATCATTTCGAGAGGATTTGTCAATTGCACACTCTCACGAAAGAAAAGACAAAACAAGCAATATCAATAAACTGTGATGTCAATAGCAAGCAATGAAAAAAATCACGAAAACGTGAATATGCATTAAAAGCGAGTGGCATTTTGCGGACCTCTGCTATGTGATCAATTACGCCAAAAATTCAAACCGATTCTGATTTAGTTTTCACATAACAGGTGTCGCACAAAAGATTTTCATTCGTTAAAATACAGTTAGAAAAGATGATTACAAACGATGCATTTGTAAAAATTTAGATTTTCAATTTAAAATTAAAACAAAAATTCTTTCAATAAATGATGTTGGGTTTGTTGAACAAATGAGTTGCTGTTGAAGACAACATTAGGGGAATAAATTCAGAAATCGGCCAGAAATAACAACAACTAAAAACTGTATGGACCTCACATTTTGGTAATAACTAAATGTTTGCAAATCAATGAAAGTGCAATAAAATTGTGCATATTACCACGATTTATTTGCAATTAAGAATTTTATCGTACATGGAGATGTACAGTTATAACTATTCAATTTCAAAATCTGTAATTTGAAGAAATCGCTAAATAATTAATGAAATCAATAATAGGCCCCAGGAATATAGGAATTTGGTATGGAAATCAAGGTTGGGAAGTGGTGCTTCTAAAAGGAAATGGTTTGGAAAATTACCAATCATGTGTACGAAAAGTACTAAATGGTACTAAATTTAGTACAATTTAGATTTGGGTGAACGTAAAGAGCTGGAAACCTGAAATTCGGAATTAAGTTTACTGTTGTAGTGTAGGATTGAGATATGAGGGTAGTTTTGGAAATTCGTGCTTATGTGTACGAAAAGTACTAAATAGTACTAAATTTGGTACAATAGGGATTTGTGTGAACGGATAGAGCTGGAATCCTGATATTTGGAATTGAGATTACTGTTGGAGTGTAGGATTGAAGAACTTTTGGAAATTCGTACTTATGTGTATGAAAAGTACTAAATGGTACTAAATTTGATACAATAGGGATTTAGGTGAACGGATAAAGGCTGGAATCTCGAAATTTGGAATTGAGATTACTGGTGGGGTGTAGGATTGAAGTAGTTTTGAAAATTCGTACTTATGCGTACGAAAAGCACTAAATGGTACTAAATTTAGTACCATTCGGATTTGAATGAACGGAAAGAGCTGGAAACCTGAAATTTGGAATTAATATTACTGTTGAAGTGTAGGATTGAGATATGAGGGTGGTTTTGGAAATTAGTACTTATGTGTACGGAAAGTACTAAATGGAACTAAATTTCGTATAATGGGTATTTGGGTGAACGGATAGCTCTGGAATATCGAAATTTGGAACTGAGATTACTGGTGGAGTTTAGTATTGTGGAAGTTTTGGAAATTCGTACATAGGGTACGAAAAATACTAAATAGCACTAAATTTGGTACAGTTTCGATTTGGGTGAACGGATAGAGTTTGATTCCTCAAATTTGGACTGAGGATCACTGATGAAGAGTAAGAAAGATGCACCAAAGGGTTTTTGGAAACTTGAGTGTACGAAAAGTACTAAATGGTACTAAATTTAGTACAATTTGGATTTGGGTGAACGGATAGAGCTGGATTCCTGAAATTTGGAATTGATATTACTGTTGGAGTGTAGGACTGGGGAAGTTTTGGAAATTCTTACTTATGTGAATAAAAAGTACTAAATGGTACTAAATTTGGGACAATGGGGATTTGGGTGAACGGATAAGTTGGAATCTCGAAATTTGGAATTGAGATTACTGGTGGGGTGTAGAATTGAGGTAGTTTTGAAAATTCGTACTTATGGGTACGAAAAGTACTAAATGGTACTAAATTTAGTACAATTTGGATTTGGGTGAACGTATGTATGTAGCTGGAAACTTGAAATTTGGAATTAAGATTACTGTGAAGTGTAGGACTGAGATATGAGGGTGGTTTTGGAAATTCGTACTTATGTGTTCGAAAAGTACTAAATTTGGTACAATAGGGATTCGAGTGAACGGACAGAGCTGGAATCCTGAAATTTGAAATTGAGATTATTGTTGAAGCATAGGATTGGGGAAATTTTGGAAATTCGTATTTATGTGTACGAAAAGTACTAAATTTATTACAATTTGGGTGAACGGGTAGAACTGGAATCCTGAATTTTAAGTATTTTAATTTTATTTATTTTAATTTAAAGTATGAATTTTAGTAAACGGAAAGAGTTAGAATTTGCAACCCGTTCGCGGTAGGCTATAGAGGTAGAATTTGGATTTGGGTGACGGATAGTGTTTGAGTCCTGAAATTTGAAATTAGGATAACTATTGGAGTGTATGACTGAGGTAGTAAGGGTACGAAAATTACTAATTGGTACTACCTGTGGTACAATTTGGATTTGGGGGAACGGATAGAGCTGGAATCCTGGAATTTGGTCAGACTGCTGTTGGAGTATAGGATTGAGATGGAAGTAGTTTTTGAAATTCGTACTTATGGGTACGAAATGTACCAAATGGTACAACTTGGATTTGAGTGCACGGATAGCGCTGGAATCCTGTTATTTGGAATTATGGTTACTGTTGAAGTGAAGGATTAAGGTTGTTTTGGAAAATCGAATTGTACAAAATTTGGTACAATTTGTTTTTGTGTAAAGGGGTTTTTGGAAATTCGTCGTAGAAAGGTATGAAAAGTGCTAAAGTGTACTAAATATGGAATCCATTGTATTAGGCAAACGCGAAGAGCTAGAATTCTGAAATTTTGAAAGAGTGGTCATTGATGGAGAGTTAGGAAGATGTACCAAAGGGTATTTAGAAACTCGACCTATAAGTGTACAAAAAGTACTAACAGTTTCTAAATTTGGTACCAATTACATATTTTTAATGGATAAAGCTAGAATCTTCAAATTTGGTATGGGATTCAAGGTTGGGAAATGGCGTTGATATAGGGATATGGTTTTGAAAGTTCGTATTTATGATTACGAGCAGTAATAAATTTGGATTTGGGTGAACGGATAGAGGTGGAATCCTAAAGTTTTGATTTAAGATTACTGTAGGGGTGTAGGATTGAGATAGTTTTGGAAATTCGTACCTTTGGGTACGAAAAGTACTAAATGGTACTAAATTTGGTACAATTTGGATTTGGATGAACGGATAGAGCTGGAATTCTGAAATTTGGAACTAAGATCACTGCCGGACAGTAGAATTGAGGTAGTTTTGGAAATTCGTACTTACGGGTACAGAATGCACTAAATTTGGTACAATTTGAATTTTAGTAAACGGATAGTGTTGGAATTAGGAATTAAGATTACTGTATGAGTATAGTATTGAGGAAATTTTGAAAAGTCGTACGTATGGGTACGAGAAGTACTAAATGGTACTAAATATGGTACAATATGGATTTGGGTGAACGGGTAGAGCTCCTGAAATTTTTGTTTGGGAAAGAAATGGTACTAAATTTGATACAATTTGGATTCGGGTGAATTAATAGAGCTGGAATCCTGAAATTTGGAATTACGATTTCAGTCGAAGCGTAGGATTCAGGTTGTTTTGAAAAAGCAAACTTATGGTACTAAATTTAATACAATTTGTATGTAGGTGAACGGATAGCGGTGGAATCCTGCAATTTGAAAGTATGATTATTGTAGCCTTGTTGCGTTGAGGAAGTTTTGAAAATTGGTATGAAAATTCTAAATTGTTCTAAATTTAGTACAATTTTAATTTGGTTTAACGGATAGAGTTTGAATCCTGAAATTTGGAAGTAAGATTACTACTAAAGTGAAGGATTGAGGTAGTTTTGGAAAATCTTACTTATGGGTACGAAGAGTTCGACTTGATACTAAGTTTGGTACAATTTGGAATTGGACGAAAGGATACAGCTGGAATCTTGAGCTGGGATCTTGAGATATTTTGTATTAATGTCCGTGTATGGCTGAGATATGTCGTCGAAATACGTACCATAAGTATACGAAAATTACTTAATGGTACTCAATTTGTTTTTGGGTGTAGGGACAGTGCTGGAATTTTTATTTTTTGGAGTTAGGGTGTGTATTGGTGTGCAACGTTGATCTCGCTGTTAATGTGTAAGGGTGAGATACGGCTGATCTTTTTGAAAATCGAACTTAAGGGGTACGTACCGTACTAAGATAAAAAAAATATTGATTAAAATTGGTATTAGTGCGACCAAATTTTCAGTGTTTGTCATTTCCATATTATATATTGTTTATTTGTTTTTTATATCCTTTCCGCATACGAAGTAGCGGGCATTTTGCTAGTAATCTTATATTTGACAACTTTCGACAATGTTGTTGGTGTTTATTGAAGCTTTGCAGAGTAGAATAAGAGGAGAAGCAAAGGTTTTTGTCATTAAACAATATTCAAAATATTACAATTAGGATAGCTTAGAGCATTTTGAAATAATTCTGATATTTTACCATCAATGCCAACACAGACATCCGCAGTCGAAATACAATTCCACAAATTTGAAATTGGGATATATGAGCGTCTTTGTCTATATCTCAAGTATATGACCACTTTGGTAATCCAATTAGAATCAATTTAAACCTCAGAATGTTATGATTGTTTTTTGTTGAAATGCACCTGACCAAAGCTGGGATATTCGTCATTATAATTCAAGCAAAAAATGGTACGCCAACCTTTGCATCTTTGTAAAGGTGAACTTTTCTTCGTCCATTGGCTTTGCTCTTGGAATATTCCTACTGGAGGAGGTTAGATATTTTCATATTTGAACATTGCGACGCCTGAATATTATCTAACCACCACCAAAATCAACCGCCTTTGCTGACTGTTGGGGTCCCAGAGAGGGAGCCCAACAGTCCTCAAAATTTCGTGACGATCCGATCAAAATTTCGACCTGTATCGCGACTACAAAATGTTTGTAAAGGTGATCGTTTCTTCTTCTATTGACAGGCTTTGCTTTTGGAATATCCCTACTAGAAGCGGAGATTTTTTGCATAGAACAAAACGTTGAAATAGTGGTACAGGTTATACAAATTGTAAAGGTGATATTTTCTTCATCCTGTACCGTGGTTGCAAAATAATGGAAAATGGGATGTATTAACGACTCTTGCGATATCTCAGTCGTGTTACCACCTACGTCAACCTACTTAGCATCACCGTAAAGGTGAGATTTCTACTTTCATAGGCATGCTTTGTTTTTGGAAGGCCACCAGCAAGAGCTGTGATACTGGACATTACAATTGACATAGTCATATCGACTCAACTCTTCAAGACATTCATTTTGGTATATATTTCTATGCGTTACAAACTTTTTGGCCAACTTATAATACACTCACCATATAGTGGTGTAGGGTATAAAAAGCTGTCATAGTATTTGTAATAAAGCATTGACAAATAGGGTTGCCAGCCTAGTCGAACTATAGGAAACGTTTTAAATTAAATAACTGACATTTATTCGTGTATATAATTTCCGAATGGTTTATGTGTATTTAAATATTAATTTTCAAGTTTAGCCATCGTCCACCCACAAAAATAACATTCGAATATGCCTGATGATCGGACTTAATCACCCGTGAAACGTAGTATAATGGTTGAATGTTTGGCAGTTCGGTGAACTCCTAATTTGTCAATGCACTTCTTAGGTCATAACAGCTCAACTCAAAAGAGTATTAATACAAACATATGAAAGACATTTCACATTTCACACATTCGTATGTAAACGCTTAAATTGTTGGAAAAATAGAAATAGTAAGTATTTTTTTAACACTTATGCAATATTTTTTTTAAATAATCCGAGTGTATCTACGAGTGAAAATTAGTTTTGAGCATAAAAAGAGCTACAATTTATTCCCGGTACTTTCTTAGGGAAAAGTGTATAAATACTACTAAATGCGATTTAACGTGACAATAATTCGTTATTTGTTAATTAGGATCTTAATTCTTTTAACATTTCTTGCATTATTTTCACATTTCTAACATTATTTTCAAAACAAAATGTTATTGCTTTCAGAAAAAAAACGGATACCTCAAGGCCGTATTCGTGTTTTACTGAATACAATTTATAAGGAACGCACGGACGGTCACATAAACTAAAAATACAACAACCATGGTTTAAGGTAATCCTTTCCCCATTGTGGTGTTGGGTAAAAAAATAAAAATTCGTTAATATTGATTAAAGAATAACGTTAGCACTTACACATTAATTTCTACTGAATTCAACCATGAAAACAAGAATGTGTACTTCATGATTTGTATATTTGCAAGTGCTGATGTAAAGGAAATAAACAACATTATAATCATGACCATTATTTTCAATATTTTCTTGTCATTCTATTAAGCTCCCAAAACAGATGGAATGGACATGAAAGTAATGCCAATACAATATGGATATTTTGAAAACACGTTGTGTTGTTGTTTTCATAAACACTTTTACATAAGGCATAAAATAATAAAAATAAAAGAACATCAACATCAACAAAAATTTCAACATAAGATCAAATTATATGACAGTGAATAAGGAAATGGAAAAATCCATACACGTAGACAAACCTAATAATATGTGCAATGTCCTTATTACCTCACGCTCTCGTTATTTCTATGCTTGTATCAAAACATTTACACACGGCATTTTGAAGTGAGTTTTATCTTTTTTTGGCAATGCGTGACTTTTTAGTGACTCTTTTTCTGTAAAATGCGATAATTGTCTAACATACAATAACAATTGCATTGTTATCTCATTTGCATCGTACCCAATCACTGTTTGGTGACTTGCATTTAGATACAAGTACTACTCCTATTGTATTACAAAAACAAATTGCACTGGAAATAGTTTGCAACATGTAATGCAGAGAAAATGCAGGCAAATAACAATAACAATTCTATGAGCTTATTACGACTTGTGTGCAGGAACTTTTTGGTTACATGGTTTAGATACAAAAGAGATTGCTTACATCTATTTTTAGAATTATAGTAAATTGAACAAATAAGACATGTGTCTTTGGAGAATTAAATGCGATGGTTGTGGAATGATAAGCATGCTCGCCTTCCAAACGGAATGCCCGCGGATCGATTACCAGGACAGCCCACAACAATTTTTTCAGATTACAAAATTAATATAAGCGACAATTCCTGAGTATTTCTAAAAAAACAACCTTAATAGAATTATGAATTAAATAATAAGAAATGCTCTAAGTCAAAATAACCCAAATAACGACACAACAGGTCAACAATATGCCTGTCCGTGTACTCGATAATAAGTGTGTCTTTTAACTTACTAAATGTTGCTAAAACAATTTTTCAGCCACTTTTCCTTTATACAACTGTCAAAATCTGCACTAATGTTGCATTATTACTAATTATCACGCAAAAAGACACAGCTATTTTGTAATAATTATTGCAAATATTTCGAATTTTGTCAGTTGTATAATGAAAAAGTTGCAAAAAAGTGTTTCAGCAACATTTAGTAAAAATTATGAAGTAAAAGTACAAACCTAATAACAGTACAAAAAAAATTAATTACAGGAAAAAGATAAAAATTATTGTTTTTCTTTTTTATTTTTTTGTTTTTATTTATTTTATTATGATTAGTATTATATCAACGTATGTTTTTTCTTAACTTACACTGTGTGTAATTTTTGAGTCATGTTTTATTAACCATATTCTGACTCCACAGTGTGATGGAACACCAAAAATGAGAAGACACGTGTCTTGCCGTTTTCCCTATCTCATAAACTTTCGCGGTTATAGGCCTCCAAAGGTTTGAGGCTTTAATGTAAAAGGGTTATTTGGTCAGGACTATATCTTCCAAACCGTTAAGAAAATTAGAATTTATCTCTAAGGCAAAGTTTTAGCTCTTGTCTTAAAGAACAAAAATTGTGAACACATATAACCCATCAAACTTCATCTGCAAGGTCAAAATCGCCATGGTCAAATTTCTTTTAAAATTTTTTCTCAAGTTTTGTTATACAGCTATCAAACCGATGAAATTTGAAGCAAATAACCATCTACAAAAATGTACCTCAGATCTCAATAAACATCTTTCTAGAATATACGAACTCTGTAGAAAAGATTCTTAATGGTCAAAATAGCAAAACAATTGCGATGTTTATCCTCTTTTTCGGCTTCTGCTCCATAGATACTAAACCGTTCAAAATTTAAGAAAACAATCAACCACAATAGTGTAGTAAAGGCATCAATAAACAACTTTCTGGAACATGCGAAATGTCTATGAACGGTTCTTAATGGTAACAAGTAAAAAAGCATTAAGTTCGGCCGGGCCGAACTTTTCATACCCTCCACCATAAAATATTCATTCCTGTCCCCAACTTTAAGTGAGTACGCTAAAATGTCAGATAATGTACAAAAAATGCTTCATTCGGGAGGTCCTTTTTTATGGTGCCTATATCTAACTGTTGACAATTTTTGGTGGGCTAGAAATTGGGAGGTACTGTTATATAAGGGTTATAATAAAACATGGGCCTATGTTGACAGTTTTTGATGGGAGCCTTTAATGTCAAATAGCTCCTAATTCGGTTAAAAAATTTAGCTAGAATCCTCAAAATATCGAAAATCGGTACATAACGTGGGAACTTCAAATGTCATTAACAGCTAGTTCGGAGGTATCTGGCCTATACGAAAATATGAACTTAAATGAACAAATTACAGAAAGTTCGTCCAAAAAATAAAGCTAAGGTACGGAAAATCGGGAGGTTTGTTTTGTGGCTATACAAAAACATGGACCTACGTTCTGTTAAACATTTTAAGTAAAATCCTCAAAGTACCGAAAATCGGGAAGTATCGTTATATTGGGGTTATGTTGAAAATTGTTGATGCAGATGTGTAGTGACCACTACAACCTTCAAATGTCAAATTACAGATAGTTCTGTTAAAAATTGTAGCTAAAATTGCCAAAGTACTGAAAATTGGGAGGTACCGTTACATGGAAGCTATATCCGAACATGGACCTATATTGGCAATTTTTGATGGAGCGGTGTTCTGACCACTAAGAACTTCGAATGTCAAATTACTGCTAGTTCGGTTTTATATTGTAGGTAAAATCATCAAATTACTGAAAATCGGGAGGTACCGTTATATGGGGGCTTTCTTGGGGGAGAGGTGTGGTGACCACTAAGAATTTCAAATGTCAAATGTTCAAATTACAGATAATTCGGTTAAATCTTGTAGGTAAAATTCTCAAAATACCTGAAATCGGGCGGTAACGTTATATGGGGGCTATTCCAAAACATGGACCTATGTCCACTACTTATAAAGGTTTATTGACATTTAAGAACCCGAAATGTCAATTGATAGCTAAAAACGTCAAAATACCGTAAATCGGGTGGTACCGTTATATGGGGGCTATACCAAAACGTGGACCTATGTCCACAAGTTTTGTCACATAAGTTTGTTGACATTTAAGAACTTTAAAAGTCAAATTATAGCTTCATCGGTCTGAAAATGTAGCTAAAACGTCAAAATACCGTAAATCGGGGGGTACCGTTATGTGGGGGCTATACCAAAACGTGGACCTATGTCCACAACTTTTGTTATATAAGTTTATTGATACTTAAGAACCCTAAATGTAAAATTATAGCTAAATCGGTCTGAAAATGTAGCTAAAACCGTAAAAATACCGTAAATCGGGGGTACCGTTATATGGGGGCTATACCAAAACGTGGACCTATGTCCACAACTTCTAATATATAAGTTTACTAACACTTTAAGAACCCTAAATGTCAAATTATAGCTACATCGGTCTGAAAATGCAGCTAAAAACGTCAAAATACCGTAAATCGGGGGCTACCGTTATATGGGGGCTATACCAAAACGTGGACCTATGTCCACAAATTTCGTTATATAAGTTTACTGACACTTAAGAACCCTAAATGTCAAATTATAGCTAAATCGGTCTGAAAATGTAGCTACAAACGTCAAAATACCGCAAATCGGGGGGTACCGTTATATGGGGGCTATACCAAAACGTGGACCTATGTCCACATGTTTAGTTAAATAAGTTTAATGACACTTAAGAACCCTAAATGTCAAAATATAGGTAAGTCGGTCTGAAAATGTAGCCAAAACCGTCAAAATACCGTAAATCGGGGGTACCGTTATATGGGGGCTATACCAAAACGTGGACTTATGTCCACAACTTTTGTTATATAAGTTTATTGGCATTTAAGAACCCTAAATGTCAAATTATAGCTGCATCGGTCTGAAAATGTAGCTAAAAACGTCAAAATACCGCAAATCGGGGGGTACCGTTATATGGGGGCTATACCAAAACGTGGACCTATGTCCACAACTTCTAATATATAAGTTTACTAACACTTTAAGAACCCTAAATGTCAAATTATAGCTACATCGGTCTGATAATGTAGCTAAAAACGTCAAAATATCGTATATCGAGGGGTACCGTTATATAGGGGCTATACCAAAACGTGGACCTATGTCCACAACTTTTGTTATATATGTTTATTGATACTTAAGAACACTAAATGTCAAATTATAGCTAAATCGGTCTAAAAATGTAGCTAAAAACGTCAAAATACCGCAAATCGGGGGGTACCGTTATATGGGGCTAATCCAAAACGTGGACCTATGTCCACAAGTTTTGTTATATATGTTTATTGACACTTAAGAACCCTAAATGTCAAATTATAGTTAAATCGGTCTGAAAATGTAGCTGAAAACGTCAAAATACCGTAAATCGGGGGGTACCGTTATATGGGGGCTATACCAAAACGTGGACCGATATAGCCCATCATCGAACTTGACCTGCCTGCAAACAAAAGACGCATTTTCCCAAAATTTCAGCGTCCTATCTTCATTTTTGTGGATGCTAGAGTGATTACCACAGACGGACGGACGGACGGACAGACGGACGGACAGACGGACGTGCTCAGATCGACTTAGAATTTTACCCTGATCAAGAATATATATACTTTATAGGGTCGCAAATGAGTATTTCAATGCGATACAAACGGAAAAACAAACTTAATATACCCTCCATACTATGGTGGAGGGTATAAAAATAGCAAAACACTTTTGAAAATATTCAATTTTTACACTTTTTTCTCCGATTCTGGTCCACAGATACCGAAACGCCCAAAAATGAAGGATACAGCCAACCACAAAAATGTACCTAAGATTTCAATAAACAACTTTTTAGAACATATGAAGATTCGAGGAATGATTCTTAGGGCTAAAATTCACGAACAATTAAAATATTTTTAACATTCCTCATGCTCAGGTTTGGAAATAACAAACTGTTAAAAACTGAAGGAAATTTGAAAGGTTTGTTATTTACGGACCTGAACAGGAAAGAATGATCTAACATAATCGAATTTTGAGCTTGAAGAATCCTTCTTAGAATTTCCATTTGTTCTAGAAACTTGTTTGTTGAAATCTAAGGTACATTTTTGTATTTGACTGTATCCTTAATTTTTGGGCGGTTGCGTATGTTTAGACCAGAGTCGGAGAAAAAAGTATAAAAACTGGATATTTTCAAAAGATTTTTGCTATTTATACCCTACACCACTATGTGGGGAGGGTATTATAAGTTGGTTTTGGCCAAAAAGTTTGTAACGCATCGAAATAATGGTCGTAGACCCATACTTATATATACCATGAATGAATGTCTCGACGAGCTGAGTCGATCTGGCTATGTGTGTCCGTCCGTCAGTCCGTCCGGCCGTCCGTCTGTCCGTCTGTCCATCTGTCCATCTAAACCTTGTAATCACGCTACAGGTCGCAATTTTGATCGGGGAGGGGAAGAAGCCTATTGATTTTGGTGATGGTCGGATAATATTCAGGGGTCGGAATGGGCAAAAAACTTATTTGGGGAAAAAGTCAACGTTTTATTTCAACGCGAATATCTCCGCTTCTATAATGGGTATATCAAAAGCAAAACCCGCTAATGAAAGTAGAAAATATCACCTTTACAAAGATGTATAGGAAGGTAGTCGCTAATACAACCCATCTTTTTATTTTTGCGATTTGAGTTATAATGACGAATATCACAGCTTTGGTTGGGGATCTTCCAAAAGCAAAGCCTGACTATGAAAGAAGAATATCCCACCTTTAAATGATTCAAAGCAGGTTGGCGTAGATGGCCAAAGAACGGAGATATAGCAATAGTCGGTAATCAATTTTATTTCAAAATCGCGCTACAGGTCGCAATTTCGATCGGATCGCCACGAAATGTGGGGAGCTAAAGGGGGTCCCACAGAGGAAGAAGCCTATTGATTTTGATGATGGTCGGATAATATTCTGGGGTCGGAATGGTCAAAAACGTATTTGGAGAAAATGTGAACGTTTTATTTCAAAGCAAAACCTGGCAAGGAAAGTAGAAAATATCACCTTTACAACGATGTACAGTAGGCTGTCGTAGGTGGTTAAACAACAGAGATATCGCAATAGTCGGTAATGCATCCCATTTTCCGTTTTTTTTTTTTTTGTAATCACGCTACAGGTCGAAATTTTGATCGGATGGTCACGAATTTTTTGGAAGTTGATGCGAGTCCCACGGAGGAAGAAGCCTATTAAGTTTGGTGATGGTCGGATAATATTCAGGAGTCGGAATAAGCAAAACGCTTATGTGGGGAAAAGTCAACGTTTTTTTCTTATGCGAATATCTCCGCTTCTGGTAAGAGTATTCCAAAAAGAAAGCCCGCCAATGGTGGAAGAAAAGATCTCCTTTTATTGATGCAAAGTATGTTGGCGTAAGTGGGCAAACAACCGAGATATCGCAAAAGTCAGTAATATATCCAATTTTTTCATTTTTTGTAATCACGCTTCCGGTTGGAATTTTGATCGGATAGTCACGAGATTTTGGGGGTAGATGCGGGCCCCACAGAGAAAGAAGCCTATTGATTGTGGTGATAGTCGGATAATATTTAGGGGTCGGAATGGGAAAAACTCATGTGGAGAAAAAGTCAAAGTTTTATTCTTTGTGAATATATCGGCTTCTAGTAGGGGTATTCCAACGGCAAAGCCTGTCAATAGAAGACGAAAATATTACCTTTAAATTGGTGTAAAGTAGGTTGGCGAAGGGGGCCAAACAAGGGATATACCACAATGCATCCAATTCTTCCATTTTTTGCAATCACGCTACAGGTCGCAATTTTGATCGGATGGTCACCAAATTTTGGTTGCTTATGGGGGTCCCGAGAGAAAGAGGCATATTATGTTTGATGGTATTCGGATTATATTCCCTAAAAGAAATGTTTACCAGTGAAAAGCTTATGCACATGGGTAGTGGTGTAGGGTAACACTTGGTCGGCCCCGTCCCGACTATAGTCTTTGCTCACTTGTTTTTCAATAACTTCTTCAACAAAAACTTTTTTACCCAAAGATCAATCGTCGGCTCGAAAGATAAGAGTGACCAGAGAAACAATCTCCATGAGTAGTTTTTCTTTGGCAATCCATATAACCCCAACGAAAGTGTTTGCAAGACAAGACAAGTCTTCTTCACTACTATGTGTCGTTGAATTACAACTAAGGTGACATAACATAAATTGTTTTTTTTAATATTAAAACAACAACAATGAGATTGAGCCAGACTAAAAATGCAAAATATTCAAGGAAAGTTTACATTAATTCCAAGCAAATCAGCAAATGAGCGTACGAGTATCAATATTGAAAAGTCATATTTTATAAAAATGTATGCATATTGAGGTTAGACATTTTATACTTATGTCCTTCAGCTTTAAGTATTATCCTGGCTGTACATAAATATAAAGCTGTCACACTTTTTTTTTGTTTTTCTCAAAGTTCATACTAATTTCCCTGAACATCAAAAGGTATGTTATGATGTAAGGCAACCCAAGCAAATGTCCAATCGCTTTGTAATATTTCTCATGGGATTTAAAATGTTAAATGTGGCAAAATGTTTTTCCAGTAATGTTTCCAATAAAATACGTACTCTATACCATATTGTATTGTATGATGAGTGGAATCAAAAAGTAGTCACAGTCAAAATATTTGATTGTTATTTACAATTAGTAAAACAGCATTAAGTCCGTTTTATACAACATACCACGAAATATTCTGAGCTTAAATATGGCAAGTAAAAGATTTTATACCCTCCACCATGAAATATTCTGAACTAATATGGAATAATTACATATTTTCCTTTCTGTTACGAAAGTACAAATGTCCACAATTTTACGTGAAAAAGTTTTGTAACCACTGGGAATCCCAAATACTTATTTTATATAACACGGTTAGCTAACAACTGCAAATACCTGAAATGGTGCGGTACCGTAATATGGGGACTATACCATAAATTTCATTTTAACATATTGGGTTTCATTGTTTTTCCAATTTTTGTTTTTCAAAATTCCATGTGAATCCTAAGAAGTAAGAAAAGCGTTAAGTTCGGCAAGGCCGAACTTTTTATACCCTTCACCATGAACAATATTAAAGTGAGTATTACATATATCTCAACTGATAATACTCCCTTCAAAACAACACTAATGGGGCGACATTTTTGTTCTTTCCAAAACAAGGACCAATATTCACAATTTTCCGAATTGAGCGAAATACATACAAATGGACAATACCGACTGGACCTAATCCCGGATATTCTGGATTTGGATAGTTAACAACATCGGGAGCACCGTTCTATGGAGACTGTATAAAACATTAACCTGTACCGATAACTTTCTGGATGAAAGTTTCGTAAATCCAGCGAAGACTAAATACCAAATTTCAGTTATTCCCGTTGAATAATGTGGCAAAAACTTTCAAAATACCGAAAATTGGGACCATTCTATAGGGGCTTAATAAAAATATGGAGCAATACCGGAAAATTTCAGGTGGAAAGTTTTAGACCACCAACGGAGATTAATTATTAAACTTGATCCGTTTCGATGGGATATTGATGACAAACCTTCAAAATACCGAACATCGGAACGTACGCTTCTTTGGGGTTTATTTGAAGAAAAGGGCTTATACTGATAATTCTCTTCTGCAATATTTTATACACCCATGGCAGTTTAAACGCTAAATTTCAGTCATATCGGTGGTAATGAGGCCACAACTTTCAAAATACCGAAAATCGGGAGGTGCGGTCCTATTGGGCCTATTTGAGGACGTCGACCTATACCGGCACATTTCGGGTGGAATATTTTACACCCCTATCAAAAATTTTATACCAATACCAGCTTTTTCAGTGGGGAACGAAGACTAACTACCAAATGTCAGTAATTTCAATATAACGAAAATCGGGAGGTACCGTTCTATGGGGGCTTTATGTAGACAATTTCAAGGAGGTACCGTTCTATAGGGGCTATATGAAGAAATGGACCTATATCGACAGGTGGAAAATTTTATACCCTCAACGAAGACTAAGTACCAACTGGCAGCCAGTTCGGTGTTATAATGGGCTAAATCTTTAAATATACCGAATATTGGGATATACTGTTCTATAGGGGGTACATCAAAACGTAGACGTATACCGACAAATTTCTGAGGGACATTTTTGTAGCCACTTCGGTGAAATAATGAGGCTACAACCTTCAAAATACCCATAATCGGGAGGTACGGTTTTATCAAAACGTTGACCTATACCGACAAATTTCTGAGAGAAATTTTTGTAGCCAAGAAAAAGACTAAATACTAAATTTTAGCCACTTCGGTGGAATAATGAGGCTCAAACCTTCAAAATACAGAAAGTCGGGCGGTACCGTTCTATGGGAGCTACATGAAAACTAAGTACCAACTTTCAGCCATTTCGGTGTTATAACGAGGCTAAACCCTTAAATATACCGAAAATTGGGATATATTGTTCTATAGGGGGTACATCAAAACGTTGACCTATACCGAAAAATTTATGAGAGCCATTTTTGTAGCCCAGAAAAATACTAAATACCAAATTTAAGCTACTTCGATACCGCCCGATTTTCAGTATTTTGAAGGTTTTAGCCTCATAACCTTCAAAATACTAAAAAACGGCCGGTACCGTTCTATGAGAGCTACCTGAAGACGTTGACCTACACCGACCAATTTCAGGTGGAAAGTTTTGTACCCTCAATGAAGACTACGTACCAAATTTTAGACATTTCGCTGTCACAATGAGGCTAAACCCTTCAAAATCCCGAAAATTGAGATGTGCTGTTCCATGGGGCGTACATCAAAACGTATAAACCGATAAATTTCGGGGAGAAAGTTTGGATCCCAAAGGAATTTCAAATTTCAGCCATTTTGGTAGGATTATATTGCTAAAAACTTCAAAAATACCGAAAATTGTGAGATATCGTCCTATGGGGGCTATATGAGGGCGTGGACCGATACCGAAAAATTTCAGGTGGAAAGTTGTATACCCTTAACGAATAATAACTGCCACATGTAAGTCATTTCGGTGGGATATTGAGATAATAACCATCAAAATACCGAAAATCGGGAGGTACCGTTTTATGAGAGCTATATGAAGACGTGGACATATACCGACACATTTCATATGCGTTTAATACCCCAAATGAAGACCAAATACCAAACTTCAGCCATTTTGGTGGAATATTAAGGCTACAACCTTCAAAATACCGATAATATGGAATTACCTTTCTATGGGTGTTATACTTAGGCGAGGACCTTTAAAACACCGAAAATCGGTAGGGGCTATATAAAGGCGTGGACATATACCAACATATTTTAGATGGAACGTTTAATACTCCAAATGAAGACCAAATACCAAAATTAAGTAATTTCGGTGGATTAATGTGGGTACAACCTTCAAAATACTGAAAATCGGGAGGAACCGTTCTATGGGGGCTATATGAAGGCGTGGACTCATACCTACAAATTTTTGGGGAAGTTTTAAACCCCCAACGAAGACTAAATAAAAAATTTTAGCCATTTCGGTGTGATAATGAGGCTAGAACCTTCAAAATACCGAAAATCGGGAGATATCGTCCTATGGGGACTATATCAAAACGTGGACCTATATAAGCATTTTATGGTAGAAATGTTTCTTAGCCTCTGGAAACACAAAATACAAAGTAACAACCGATGGGACTAATACATTCAAAATATCTTAAAGTGACGCGTTCTATACATATATGGGGCGCTAACTGGGGGCTATTCCAAAACGTGCACCTATATAAACAAGCTTTGGTTGAAATGTTTTTTAGCTTCTGGAGACACAAAATACCAAATTACAACAAATTCGGTGGTAAAATGGGACAAATATTTCAAAAATTCCTTAAAACGACGACGCGTCGCGTGTCACGTTGTATGGGGGCTATACGAAAACGTGGATCTACATAGCCCGCTTTCAATACCAAAAGTCCTACGTACGTAGATTTTATGTATGTGAAGAACAAAGAATCAAATTGTCTGAAGGAAATCAATAATGAATTCAAAGTTTCAATAATTCAATAAAATTCTTCTCAACATAGACAATTACATAGATATTAAATTATAACCATTAGGCCGGGGCGATTTGTATGGAAGGAAAAAAGTGTTATCGGGCGCCTGGAGTTTCTGATTCTTGGGATTGTACTGAGCAAAAAAGTCAACTAGACCATATGTCTACGGTGAAAATCGAGCCCCCGGATTTTGACTTGAAGTTTTTTGTCAGGGATTTTCGGATATTTTGGCAAATAACAACCAAACCACTGATATTTTCGATCCAACACAAAGACAACAATTGTAGCCAAGACAATAATAAAGAACTCTCTAGTACATCGCAAAAGCATTGGAACGCTCCTTCAGGCAGTTATGACCTCGAGAAGGTGCACATTTTTCGGAAAATATCGATAAATGACACTGTGCTACAAAATGGGACTCAAATTCAGTGGGTGGAAAATTCTTTTCGGAGATGAAAGCCCTTGGTGAGTGTACTAAGAACCCAAAAGGAAATTTTCACCATAGGTCAAGTTTCCGAGATATCGCGTGATTAATGGTTTAATTTTGGCCCCTTAATTTGCGAGAAAATAGATTTATATCTCTGTTAAGCGTTATTGTAGCTTCATTTTGAGATTACATGTCTTCAGTCAAAACGAATGGTGAATCTTTTTGTAGAATATTTCATCCCTCTAACTCAATTCCTTCCATGTCCTTTTCGTCCTTTATTTTTTGAACCGTAGTAAAAGTACCACAAGATGAGATTTTACAGCATCCAAATATTCTACAAAAATGTTCTTCATAAGATTTTAGGTACGGTTCTCATTGATGACCAATCGATATTTCCCCGTTTTCATGGTCCTTTTTGACATTTGCCCGTATTTTGTTGAGAAAACCGTGTTTTGTTTTTATGTATATTCGTTATTGATATGTGGTGCATCTGAAATACTTACCATAAATAGCTCTTGTAATGTCGAACACGTTAATAACAAATTTTATTGAAGGATATATCCGGTTATCTAAACTTTTGAACCGGATATTCTGATATCAAAACCGCTTTTGGAACCGGTTTTAAGTAACCGATTAATCGTATATGTATATCATTGGAAAGCTAATAAAATGGTCAATCAAATGACAGCAAGTAGCTGATTACATGATTACAACTTTGTTGGTTCCGAAGCTAGAACAAAAAAAACCGATTTTGATGTAAAATATCACTGGGTTGAAAAATTCTTTTTGGCGATGAAAGTCGATTAAGATATTTTATAAATCTGGAAAGACAGTTATGTCATAGGTCAAACTTCTGAGTTATTGTGAGATGAATTTGTGTTATGTTGTTTTGTTATCATGCACTTAAAGTTCATCAAGAATGAATTAATTTCGCCATAACTCAGAAGTTTGAACCACGTCAACCCAGTGATATTTTACATCAAAATCGGTTTAAGAACGCGGTTTTTTGTTCTAGCATCGGAACCAAGAAAGTTGTAATCAGCTACTTGCTGTCATTTGATTGACCATTTTATTAGCTTTCCAATGATATACATATACGATTAATCGGTTACTTAAAACCGGTTCCAAAATCGGTTTTGATATCAGAATATCCGGTTCAAAAGTTTAGATAACCGGATATATCCTTCAATAAAATTTGTTATTAACGTGTTCGACATTACAAGAGCTATTTATGGCAGGGACGTAGCCAGGATTTCATTTCGGGGGGGGCCCACCTGACCAAAATTTTGAAAGTTCATGTTAGCGAAAATGTCGTATATAGTAATGATGTAAATCTTATTTTATACTTATATTACTGATGAAATAATGTTCATTACTATTTCTTAATTAAAATGACGTAAGACTTCTTGGCCAATTTCCCCTTGTTTTCAGAACTTTTTTGACAATATATCAGAGTAAATATATGTTTAAACAATAGTTATATTAATAATCGCATATACTTTTGGGTGTATCAGTTATCAAATAATTCACAACTACATTTAATGTTATGTAATTCAGTGATATCACTTCGGTAAGACCAAAAGAAAGAGTAACAATCGGAAAACCTTAGAAATATCTTAACTTTTCCTTTGTTTCTTACTTCGCAAAAGTTCAAAATCATTGCTTCAATATTCCACTCCAATTTTATTGAGTAACACTGTGTGTAATTTTTTAAGTCATGTTTTATTAACCATATTCTGACTCCACAGTGTGTTAGAACACCAAAAATGAGAAGACACGTGTCTCGCCGTTTTTCCATATCTCATCAACTTTCGCGGTTATATGCCTCCAAAGGTTTGAGGCTTTGATGTAGAAAGGGTCATTTAGTCAGGACTATATCTTCCAAACCGTTAGGAAATTTGAATTTATCTCAGAGGCAAAGTTGTAGCTCTTGTCTTAAAGAACAAATATTGTGAACACATAGAACCCATCAAACTTCATCTGCAAGGTCAAAATCGCCATAGCCAAATTTCTTTTAAATTTTTTTCTCAAGTTTTGTTATACAGCTATCAAACCGATCAAATTTGAAGCAAACAACCAACTACAAAAATGTACCTCAGATCTCAATAAACATCTTTCTAGAATATACGAACCCGGAAGGAACAGGTATTAATGGTCAAAATAGCAAAACAGTTGGGATTTTTATCCTCTTTTCTCGGCTTCTGCTCCATAGATATTAAACCGTTCGAAATTCAAGAAAACAATCAACCCGATAGTGTAGAATAGGCTTCAATAAACAACTTTCTGGAATATGCGAAATGTCTATGAAAATATCCAATTTTTATACTTTTTTCTCCGACTCTGGTGCAAAGATACGCAACCGCCACAAAAATTAAGGATACAGTCAACTACAAAAATGTACCTTAGATTTCAACAAAAAAGGTTCTAGAACAAATGAAGATTCTAGGAACAATTCTTCAAGCTCAAAATTCGATTATTTTATATCATTCTTTCCTGTTCAGGTCCGTAAATAAAAAACCTTTCAAATTTCCTTGAGTTTTTAACAGTTTATTGTTTCCAAACCTGAGCAGGGGGAATGTTAAAACAATTTAATTTTCGTGAATTTCAGCCCTAAGAATCATTCCTAGAATCTTCATATGTTCTAAAAGTTGTTTACATTTTTGTGGTTGACGGTATCCTTAATTCTTGGGCTGTTGCGTATCTTTGGACCAAAGTCGGAGAAAAAATTATAAAAACTGGATATTTTCAAAAGATTTTTGCTATTTTTACCATTAAGAACCGTTCATAGACATTTCGCATATTCCAGAAAGGTGTTTATTGATGCCTTTGCTATGCTATTGTGGTTGATTGTTTTCTTGAATTTTGAACGGTTTAATATAGAAAAGAGGATAAAAATCGCAATTGTTTTGCTATTTTGACCATCAAGATCCGTTTCTACAGAGTTCGTATATTCTAGAAAGATGTTTATGAGATCTGAGCTACATTTTTGTAGTTGGTTGTTTGCATCAAATTTGATCGGTTTGAAAGCTGTATAACAAAACTTAAGAAAAAATTTTAAAAGAAATTTGAATATGGCGATTTTGACCTTGCAGATGAAGCTTAATGGATTATATGTGTTCACAATTTTTGCTTTTTAAGACAAGAGCTACAACTTTGCCTCCGAGATAAATTCAAATTTCCTAACAGTTTGGAAGATATAGTCCTGACTAAATGACCATTTCTACATCAAAGCCTCAAACTTTTGGAGGCCTATAACCGCGAAAGTTGATGAGATAGGGAAAAACGGCGAGACACGTGTCTTCTCATTTTTGGTGTTCTATCACACTGCGGTCAGAATATGGTTAATAATTTTCGTGTTGCATAGTGTAATTTATGGAAGGAAATGGGATTAGTAGAGAATTGATTTATGTAGGAGTTGTATAAATAAAGGAAAAAATACCGAGACACGTGTCTTCTTTTTTTTTGTCTTTTATCACGCTGCGGCGTCAGAATATGGTCAGTTTTTTAATTTCGGAAATTCAGGCGTCCAATCGTTGTTACTGTTACTTTCATTGAAGTTATGAAGAATTTCTGAATGCCGATATTGGTTTTTTTCATAGAGAATTAATGCTGAGCAATAGTGAGTCTATCCATGATGAAATTCTAGCACCCAATCGTGCGTATATAATAAATAAAATAACAAATTCTGTCGCCCAATCGTTCATCTGTCAATAGACTATTTTGGCGTCCAATCGTCGGATCTGTCTTATAGAAATTCTTGTTTCCTGTCGTGGATTTTCTCATAAGTTGATCAGGAACCAAGAAAACTCTTGCCTTGCCAGTCTTTAATACTTTTAAAATGAAATTCTGGCGCCCCGAATTTTAGCAAAAATCGATGAACACAATTTTTCCCAATCTACATTTTATATATTCTCGGCCTTTAGTCAAAATGTGCCTCATCGAAATAATGGTTTTAGGGCCAAAGTGTGTTTCGAAGAAATCTGTTTCAGAAAATTTGGAGTCGACTTGCTATGTTCGTCCATCTGGGTGGCTGCCTGGAGAACACGGTAATTCTCGAACAGATCAACCGATTGGATCCAATCTTTCAATAACCTTCCACAGAGTATTTGAAAAATTTTCAGAGAAGTAGAGTTTAAGACCTTTCTGGATAATTAGTAAATATACCTGTGTAACGCTCAGTAGTCATCGCTTCACTTCCTTTATGCTAATAATTTAGTTATAATTAAAAATATGAAATAAATAAATTAAAAAATATAAATACCTCTCTGGAAACGGTTTGCTTTTTTGCAACAATTGTTCTCGGGGCCAATATTACTACAATACAAGTTTTTTCAGTTACACGCCCATACTTCCAGAGAAAATGGCCCGAAAGCTGTAAGGAACACCCCATCATGTGTAGTGGCTGGTGCGCACGACAACTTTCGAACCGTATACTGCGTTGGTCCAAACATTGTTTGTAGCAATATTTCTGCGAGCCTTATATATGTATAAAGTTCGTAAATGGTGATTTTACTCTACCCCAAACTTAGTTTTAGCTCGAAAATGAGTACATCCCAACAAATAGTTGTTTAATGCAGTTTTAGGTCGGTATTCTTTGTGTTTAGAGAGGTATTATGTTTTTCGTGGGCAAGTCTATATTTTTTCTTGAAAAAAAAAATTAAAATTATACTGTGACGCACTGAAATGACTTGTGGCGCAATATCTTTTAAAATGAATGACTCCCAAAATAAGATATACTTCCGAAATGAACTGTGTCGGTCCGGTCCATTTCTTCAGTTACCTCCTCCGTAATATTTGTGATCAATGATAAAATCCATATTTTGTTGTTGAGTTCATACATCCTAAAATGGCTACACAATTCTGAAAATCTCCTAATACATAGCTTTGGGTTAAAGGATTTTGGTTGTGTAGCCGTTATTCGATCTGTCCATAGATTAAAGTTTCAGTTCACAGAGGCTCAGGGTATATTCTGAACTCAGTAACACTTACAGTCAGCATAAAATTACGATTAAACGCTTAAACAACACCTTAAAACTTAACAAGAACTATGCAGAAAATTGTTCATTATTTTTATACTTTCAAATATGTTGGATAACACTATGCAACACTGAAAATGCAAACAACTTCTAGTATAAATTTTTTGAAAGTACATATTTAGACTACAAAAACCCTAGTAGGGTTTTGTCCTGTCAGATCCAGTTCGGATTTTATGGCCTCATCTAAACCGGGCTAAATCTACACTTTTTTGCATTTATCAGTCCTTTATCTCAGAAACCAATAGGAATTTGGCCTTGCTGTCTTTGGCAATATTGTAGCCCTAAACTAGTAGATCTTATCTTTTGAGAGAACCACATAAGAAAAACTCCATCTAGGACATCAAAATCTATAAAATATAGAAAATTTTACATAGTTGCTGAAATTCTGGTCAGTATCGGCTAAACTATTGGGAGTTGAACCAAGCAACATTTTGCAAAAATCTTCCAAATAAAGTTCTCAACAATTCTTTAGAACATTCTGATATTCTAAAATGCTTACTTCATGTTGTTTCAGCTGTATTTTGCATCATATCTTTTACAACACGTATTTCAAACACAGTTCACACCAACAGTTTATTCTCGCATTTCGAATTTCACTACTTTATTGAAATTTTTATTAAATCGTCGTTGAAAAATGTACTGAAAACAACGGCATAGAGGTATTTAACAACAATGACATGTTCTGAAGAGTTGAAGAAGTTGTGTATTACATTCCAAATAATATTTTTCCAAAAGAAAATATTCAGAAAAAATTAACGGTTTTGGAGATACGGTGCGAAATGTATAAAAATTGTGGAATTTTTGCATCTATTTTGAAATTTGAGGCAATAAATGTAGTTTTTCGAGTTCATTATTTCTCCAAATATTTTTTTCTTGTCCTTATCTACAAATATGCTTCAGAGGTCAGAAGAAGATTCGCATTGGTTTCAGAGATATAGCCCCGAATTTCTTTAAAAACTCAATTTTTAACCATGTTTAGATGGGGCCATAAAATCCGAGCTGGATCTGACACAACAAAACCCAACTAGGGTTTCTTGTCGTTTGGGTCTGTACTTTCAAAAAATCCTCAGTTCGAATTGTTTGCATAAGATCATCTTAAAAATGTTGGACAGTGTAATAAGTATACCAATGTAGTTAAATAATTCTCTGTAATACTTCCTCCAAATACTTTACATATTTCTTGAAAAATTTAAAGCAGTTTAAAATTTTACTCAAAAATTAAAAAAATGTGTAACATAAGCTAATATCCTATGGGAACGAAAATCATTTCGGGGGGGCCCGGGGGGCCCGGCTACGTCGGTGATTTATGGTAAGTATTTCAGATGCACCACAGATCAATAACGAATATACATAAAAACAAAACACGGTTTTCTCAACAAAATACGGGCAAATGTCGAAAAGGACCATGAAAACGGGGAAATATCGATTGGTCATCAATGAGAACCGTACCTAAAATCTTCTGAAGAACATTTTTGTAGAATATTTGGATGCTGTAAAATCTCATCTTGTGGTACTTTTACTACGGTTCAAAAAATAAAGGACGAAAAGGACATGGAAGGAATTGAGTTAGAGGGGTGAAATATTCTACAAAAAGATTCACCATTCGTTTTGACTGAAGACATGTAATCTCAAAATGAAGCTACAATAACGCTTAACAGAGATATAAATCTATTTTCTCGCAAATTAAGGGGCCAAAATTAAACCATTAATCACGCGATATCTCGGAAACTTGACCTATGGTGAAAATTTCCTTTTGGGTTCTTAGTACACTCACCAAGGGCTTTCATCTCCGAAAAGGATTTTCCACCCACTGAATTTGAGTCCCATTTTGTAGCACAGTGTCATTTATCGATATTTTCCGAAAAATGTGCACCTTCTCGAGGTCATAACTGCCTGAAGGAGCGTTCCAATGCTTTTGCGATGTACTAGAGAGTTCTTTGTTATTGTCTTGGCTACAATTGTTGTCTTTGTGTTGGATCGAAAATATCAGTGGTTTGGTTGTTATTTGCCAAAATATCCGAAAATCCCTGAAAAAAACTTCAAGTCAAAATCCGGGGGCTCGATTTTCACCGTAGACATATGGTCTAGTTGACTTTTTTGCTCAGTACAATCCCAAGAATCAGAAACTCCAGGCGCCCGTGATGGTGTTCAAATCGCCCCACTCTAATAACCATACATTGAACATTCGGGATTAAAGAAAGACTTAGTGACTACGTTTACTGTTAACATTCGTATACCCAGTTTTCTTTTTAAATGGTGAAGTCAATAGAATTTTAATAGTATTTGTGACAAAATAGATAGAAAAACTATTATTAAGTTAACACCAAGCGAATGCTGGGACGAAACACCTTCCATGGCAATAAATATCTAATAACTGTGATACTGCAGCTCCAGTTGTTCTTGCTGCTGTTAGTATTCAGAGTCGAACTCTCATGTTGGCGTAATGGGGGTTTTCACATACGTAAGAAGTGTTTACATTGAACTACCTCCCAGGGTTATATTTGTATCACATTATAAACTAAAGCATCTCTGCGAAAGAGAATATCAGCGAGGAGATAGATGTAAAAGCAATTGAAAAAACATACATAAATTAACAACTACCACATCTGATACTTCTCTTTAACGCGCTGAAGAAGCAATGGCAAACGTAAACACGCAAACACTTGCACGAACCTACACCTATAAAACAAAGAATGAAAAGTAAGGGAACAAAAAACATTTTATTAAAATCCACTTTAAACTCAAGTTTTCTGTAAAAAGTTTTTGCAGACGTTGAAATGAATCGAATGAGGTTAACAAAATTGATGTAATATTTCTTTAAACGATATTTAAATTTGAAAAATGTTATACAATTTAAAGTGACGTTAACACGCATACAATTTCGAGTAGGCAATAGCATGTGTATACATTTTCAGCGATACATTCCTCAATATATATTTTCAAAGCAAATTCGAACAATTGTTTAGTAGCTCTATCTCCTTATTGCCGATACTGGAAGTCTACATTGAATACTAGAAAGAAGTGCGATTCTGTGACACTTTTTTAGTTACAGACAAAAATTTAAAAAATTGAAGTGAACAAATAAAAAGGCTATGTTTTATCGTGCCGAACTTTTTTACCCTTTACCACGAACTGTATTGAAATGTTGATTAGGAACAATTTTTATATTTTCGTTTATGAATGTACTAAGCAGGAGCAGAATATCTTTAATTATAATATTCCCTTAAAGGGGTTATGGCCACTTGCAAATTTTAGAAAATTTAAAAATTTTTATTAGCTTATCTTAAAGAACACATAAAAAATTTCGAGTCGATCGGACAAAAATTGACTGAGATATGAGTGTTAGAAGGTAAAATTCAAAAAGGGAAAGGAAAAATTAAAAAAAAATAAACACGGGTTTCTCGAAACTGAATTTTTGAAAGCGGTGCCCACTGTTGGGATTATTAAACACGTAAAATGTTTGTCCTTAAGCGAGAGACTTTTTTTTTAATAATAAGAATTTGGGTAAAGGAATAAAGAAATCCAAAATCGCATTTGAATTAGCTCGTACTTGGTCTTTATTCACTTAGTTGAAATTGAGCGTGGAGCAAGCAACAAAAGTCGTTGTGTTTCTACCTTTAGAACGAAAAATTATCAAACTTTTTGGTTAAAATCGAAATGTTGATTTTCATAGTTCAACAGTTTTTTAAATGGATATTTTTTGATTCCATTTTACTTTAGGACAAGATTATTAGGTTCTTAATGATCCCACAAAACATATGCTGATCTGTTTATTCGTTTTAGAACTACAGTGGGCACAGAAAACTGCTTAAGTAAAAACAGTGTTTTGTAGTCGCCCATTTGTCAAAAAAATGTGCGATATTTTTCAAAAAAAAAAATCGAAAGTAGTTCAAGTTGTGGCCTTTTCAGATGAAAACAAAATCTTCTAAAACTGTTTGGTAGATTTCTTTTAAAAAAAATATGAATTTTTTGTGCTCAATAAGTGGCCATAACCCTTTAAAAGAGCTTATATGGAGCGTCATCGCTGTTCTTTCCAAAACATAGACTAATTTTTCAACTATCCTCTGGCAACACACAGCAATACACGGTTCGAAAATTTGTCAAAAAAAATCCTAGAATTACATAAAATTGGGAAGTACCGGCCAGACTAAAACCCGGATATGCATGGATAGTTACCGGCCAGACTAAAATCGAATATCCATGGATAGTTTTTTTGAGAGTAAGTTTTCTATCTTCTGGGAACACAAAATTCCAATTAACAACAAATTCGGTAGAAAAATGTGGCTAAGTGATTCAAAAAATTTTAAATAGGGACACCCTTTTATGAGGGCTATACCAAACCGTGGATCTATACTGTCTGATACAACGGATATTTTGTACCTATCAAATTTCAGCCATTCCGAATAAATAATGTGGCTAAATCTTTCCAAATGCCGAAAATCAGGATACTGTCCTATAAGGGCTATATGAAAACTCTATGTTCTAAAAATACAAACATTTCATAGTTGAAGAGTTTTCCCACAATGCATGTGCCATAAAATCTTAAGTGCATAGCGCACACACATACCACTATCGATACCAGCTACCACTACATGGGGGATCTTCAACTCTTATCTTAAAACACTTCCATTATCATTTGAAAATCTGTTCAAAGTATTTTGAACATGATGCCCACTCGCAAAGAGATGGCAACAACAAAAATCTAAGCAATGTGAGGGCTATATTATGTTAACAATAAACTAAAATTAACCAGTAGTGAAATACATACAAATACAAATATAAAATAAAATTTAAAATATGAATAAAGAATAAATGTGACATCTTTGCAGCAACCTCTATGTGATGGCACCCAGCACTTTTTGGAGCCATTCAACCATCGGGCCTCTCTTCCATCGATGTTTCACTTTCTTTTCAGTTATATCGTGTTACTGCCCGGGATCTCCCCACCTCAATTGTGGCGTCAGAAACATTACCACAATACATCTTAATATCGGCAGGTGGCGTCTTCTTCGGTGGACAAAAAAGTGTCATCATCGAATTCGAAAATGCATGAGGAAACCCCAAATGTCTTCTAAAAATAGAGAATTTATAAATCGCAAAAGACTTAATTTTACCATTGCTGCTTCCTTTTGCCGAAGTTCGTCCTGGGTTTCTTTTGGACATCTTATTATATTTGGATTTCTCCACTGCCTTTTTCTTGGATCTTTCGTACTGTATTTTGTGCTGTACCTCTTTGTTGCATATATATTCTCTCTCTCTTTCAGTGGACTGTATTGCTTGTTTAAGTTAAAGTCATCTTGCTTTACCAGGTCAATAAATTGGTCGGCCTGTAACAGCTTCTGCTCTAGTACAAATTGTTGTCCAGCCTTTTCATCTTCGTCCAAAGTAGTTTCATCTATTTCTTCAACGTTGATTTTCTCCATAGGATAAAACAAAAAATCAACAACGGCTTCTTAATCGGAATTCGTTATAATTTGTTCTTCTAAATCTTGCTGGCACACAAAATTTTCTTCATTATTGGCGCCTGACGTAGATTCTATCTTCCGTTGTTCCGCTGTATGTTCGCCTTCCAAACGCAGATTTTCCAGCGCAACTTCTTTCTCATATTTATATACTATCTCTTCTTCGACAGCATTTACATCATTTTCAAGTGCACTGTCCCACATGGAATTCCCTCCGCAGTGAGGGCATGCCGGGGGCACAAACATTTTGCTGGGAGATCTGAGCATATTATCTATCTCATACATTGTCTTCTTGTAGATAATCTCAACTCGATTTAACTTGAAAAGCAAAGCTCCCAAATACTTATTCTCGGTCACCTTTGGAAATAACTGATTTAGCTCCATATATATTTCCTTCAATGTGACGATCCATCCTTCAGCTACATACGTTGCCATATTTTCCAATTTATTTGACACATAGTCGCACTGGTCTAACAAACTGTCAGCTTTCCGAAAAAACTTTTTCAGATTCGACTTTTTTTCTTTTACTGGTTCAGCAAATACCCACGCTTTAGACACAGTGTTGAAATATGGAAAATCCCATTTTATCGAACGCACTATGATTTTATACATCTTCTCTATTAGCGGGTCACAAATTTCTTTTAACTTTTCCATCCTAGGTAAGAAAACTTCCGCACTAATTCTGGTCGCGAACTGTCAACCCATTCCTTCAGTTGGGTTACTTTGTAGACGGATACCCTTTCACATAAATCGCCAAGTTTGTTCTTTTAACTCCAGCTCCTGGAGCCTCTTCTCAAAACCTTCAATGCTAAAATCCAGCTTGGAGACCATTTTAATATTTATACCCTATACCACAATGTGGAAAAGGGTATTATAAGTTTGTTTTGGTAAAAATTCATGTAACACCGCGAAATATTCGTCGGAGACCCCCAATGTGGTATACCAATCTTCATATCTCGACGAGATAAAGCGATTTTGAGATGTGTGTCCGTCCGTCAGTCCGTCCGTCCGTCCGTCTGTCCATTATAAATTGTAAACACGCTCCAGGCCGCAATTATGGACCGATCGTCACGAAATTTTGTATGGAGGTCGGGTTCAGATCAGAATAGATCCCTATTCTTATTGGTGATGATCGTGAAATATTTAGCGGTTGAAATGGACCAAAAACATAATATTTATCCAATTTTCTAGCGGCTCTGTAGGTCTCAATAATAGTCCGATTAACGCGTAATTTTAAATAAGGTAAGAGTATATCACAAAGGAGCAGCTTGCAATTTGAGATGGCGATCGGATAATATTTAGAGGGTTAAATGGACCAAAACTTTTGTGTGAAAATTGTGAAAATTTTTAATATACAGCTTATATCATAATTCCTGGAAGTGACATTCCGGACAAGTGAGATATACTTGAAAGTGGAACGCTTGACCTTTCACTTGATGCCAATTATGTTGGAGTACATGATCAGATAACAGAGTTACAGCCTAATATATTCCGTTATTTGTTTGTAGTGTAATAATAAACTCGCTAGAAGTCGCAATTATACATTAATAGTCACGAAATTTTGCACCGGGTTAGAGTATAGGTCGGAAAAGATGCCTAAAATTTTGAATGATGATCTGATATTCTTTAGCGGGTGAAATGGACCACTACTTTTGTATGAAAAATATAAAAATTTTATTTTTGGTCAATATTTGAATTCCTTGAGGACATATATATTTCGCAAAGTAGCCTACATATGGAAAAAAACTACTGACCTTTCCTCTGATGTAAATTGCAATAAAGTGTTTGCTAGATAACGGGCCTACTGCCTAATATATAATGGGTTCTGTGTAGAGAACCACATTTTTATCCCATGCTACATATTGTCTCTCCAAAAGTTTATGTAACACCACGAAATATTCGTCCTAGACCCCTTATTTGGTATGCCAAAATTCATATCTCGACGAGATAAAGCGATTTAGCGATGTGTGTCCGTCCATTAAAAAATGTAAACAAGCTTAAGGCCGCAATTATGGACCGATTGTAACGAATTTTTTAAGGAGGTTGGGTTCGGGCCAGAATAGAAATGATTAGTTTTTGGTGATGATCGTGAAATGTTCAGGGGATGAAATAGACCAAAAACAAAATTTTAACCAATTTTGTGGCGGCTCTGTAAGTCAAAATGATAACCCGCAAAATTTTAAACAAAGTTTGAGTTGATGATGAAGAAGAAGAAGCGTACAAATCAACGTTTGTGTGAACTAAATTTTCCTTTCCTGCTCAAAATGTATTTGTCATGCGAGATAACTTTTTGGTTTTGGTCATAAGTATTATACATTACATCTCTGATATTTGATAATTAAATTTTCACAATCCTTGAAAAAAAGTTCCGTGGAGAGCGATTGTCCAGGGACAGTGGTATAGGGTATCCCATGGTCGGCTCCGTCCGACTATAGACTTTTCTTACTTGTTTTTACTTTATGTCGTTGTCCAACCCACGACAAACGCTTTACCGAACAATAAATCGGTAAATTAAAAATCACTCCTAGCAATTCCTGAGCCAATTGCCACAATTGATAGAGTATTTTTTCCGTTTTTATTTCTAAGTCAACTGCTTAAAAATCCCTTCGCTAGTTCAATTGAGTCTCTTACCACGGGTGGGGGAAAACTCAATTTTTCGAAGGACCAACATGAATAAATATAAATTTGATGCCGCAGCATCCAACAGGCAGCCGCAGCTCGTCTGTAAAAAATTAAGGAGCAGAACTTCTTAACACAATGAGTGGTAGTGAGTCACTGATATATTTCAATAATATTTTGCTTCTTCTTTCTTCTTTATTTACTCATCCGTTATCCGGATATAAGTGATCGTACAATTCATCTTTTTTTAATATTTATCGCATTTCAGTTATTATGTTATTGTATAATGGTTGTCAGCTCTCTGTGTCTTGCAGCATTCAGCAGATCAGATTCGTTGGTATAACCTGTCCAATCCATGATGTTTTTGAGCCAGGATGTTTCTTTCCTTCCTCTAGCTGGCCTTCCTTCAATTTTTCTCTTCAGAATTGCTTGTAAACATATGTATTTGTTGTTCCTTAATACATGTCCCAGATACGCTATTTTGCGCCTTTTTATAGTTGTTATTAATTGCCGGCTTATATTCATCCTTCTAAGTACTTCGTCATTAGAAATTTTCGCAGTGCATGGTATTTTCAGTACTCGCCGGTAAATCCATATTTTAAAGGATTCCAATTTTCTTTCAACAGAGGATTTGAGCGTCCAAACTTCTGTTCCATATAACAGCACCGACCAAACATAACATTTTATAAAACGTATTTTTGTTGTTATGTTTATGTCATGACTTTTCAGGGTTTTACTATATTTACAGAAAGCATCTCGCGCCATCTCTATTCGACTTTTTATTTCTTTCGAGGGATCCCATTGTTCGTTTATTAACATCCCAAGATATTTAAAGGTTCTCACTCTTTCTATTTCTGTACCTTGTACTTTTAAGCTCACTCCAGCATGGGGATTTTTTCTGCTAATGATCATGTACTTCGTCTTCTTCATGTTGATTTTAAGACCATATTTCTCACTTACACGTGTCAGTTTCTCTACTAGTTTTTGTAGACCGGAAATGATCCCTGCCAGTAACGTAGCATCGTCCGCATACGATATTTTGCTTAACTGTATCAATACAAAATATTTCTTAGGCTACTCTTACATTACAATTCTTATCCCAAAACTCTATGTTCTGAAAATACAAACATTTCATAGTTGAAGAGTTTTCCCACAATGCATGTGCCATAAAATCTTAAGTGCATAGCGCACACACATACCACTATCGATACCAGCTACCACTGCATGGGGGATCTTCAACTCTTATCTTAAAACACTTCCATTATCAAATCAATGGAAAATTTGAAAATCTGTTCGAAGAATTTGGAACAACAATCATTTTGAGTTGCTGATACTCTTTCAGTTTCGCCATTGATGATTTTTCTTTGTTTGTTTGTTTCTGATATTTTATTTTTCCTTTTTTTTTTCAACTGCTACATTTACATAACACGTGGGCTTAACATTAATATTAAATGTAGGAGTTACGAAAAAACGTTTTCATTTGGTTGCTTTATTTTTCGAGAGATACAGATGATGGCAAAGGAAAGCTGGTATTTATATGCAACTCTTGATAGAGAACGATGATGATGTCGATAATGACGGTGAATATACAACGATGAAGCACTCATTTTTGTTGTTGGTATGTTGATATGAGTATGCTTTTTCCCCCAGGTGAAGGTTACGAACATTTTTCATTGTGATTTCAAGTACATTTAACATTCAGTTTGTGAATATGCAAAACTAAAGAATGTGTGAGAAAAACTGTTCTTGAGACTAATAGTGGACACAATATGTTGTAAAAAACAAAAAGAATATTTTTTGTAAACGAAAAACTTTAATTTTACTCATAAATTATTCATCAACTGATGGACCCGGCGAAATTCTTCTTGCAGAATTTGATAGTTTCAAATACATATTCTTTTAGATACCTATCTCGTTGCAGAGGTCAAATGCACTGTGAAATTGATTCTTTGATTTTATATATTTCAGACTATGTATACTGTTTGAAGCAGTTTATTTGTAATATCTTCTCGTCCTTACATGTTTAAGAATCGAGATATTTCACTCAAGTAATCGCAACAATTGTGTGTAGTAATTATCTTCGAGAGTTCGCTGATGGGGTGCATTTTCTTTATACCTTCAGCATTGTTGCTAACGAGGGTTTATACACTTTCATGTTTGGACGAAATCCGTTTCGATAACTCTTGAACGAAACAACTAATTTGGTCCAAAATTTGGCTTTCGTAATATTTTGTCCAAACTTAGATTGAGTTCGAAGATGGGCTCTATCGGTACACTCCTTCCGGTACCTCCCACACAAAAGTTCGAAAACTTTCGACTTAGATGAGGTTCCAATATGGACTCAGTCGGTCCACTTCTTCGGGTACCTCCCACACAATTTTTCGGAAAAGTTCAGTTTAGGATCTGCTCTCGAATCGCTTTAATTTGTCTTGTTACAACGTGTATACACTGTCCCCTGTACAACGGTACAAATTTCATCAGTGCCAAGTGCATACTTCCTGAAAAAACAGCCTGAAAATTGCAAAAAACTCCTATGACTCCGTGTGTAATGGTTGGAGCGCAAGATCACCCTCGAATGGATCTGCCGATTCGATCCAATAATTGGCCTTCCCAATATTTTGTCCAAACTTAGTTTAAGTTTCAGACAATTTGGAGTTGATTTAGCCATGTCTGTCTGGCTGACTGGAGCGCACGATAACTCTCGTACGGAACAACCAACCAATTTGGCATTCGTAATATTTTGTCCAAACTTAGTTTAAGTTCGAGGATGGTTTATAACGGTCCAATCTTTCCGGTACACACCCCCCACAAAAGTTAGAAAATGTTCGGAAAATTTGTGCGCACGATATCTCTTGAAGGGAGTATTTTATTTGGTTCATGCTTTGCCCATCGCGAAATTCCTACCAGACTTAGATGAGGTTCCTATATAGACACAATCGGTAAACTCCTTCGGGTACCTCCCACACAACATTTCGGAAAAGTTCAGTTTAGGATCTGCTCTCGAAACGCTTTGATTTTTGTTGTTACAACTTGTGTACACTGTCCCCTATACGACAGTACAAATTTCATCAGTGCCAAGTCCATACTTCCTGAAAAAACAGCCTGAAAGTTGCAAATAATTCCTATGATACCGTGTGTAGTGGTTGGAGCGCAAGATAACCCTCGAACGGATCTGCTAATTCGGTCAAAAATTTGGACTTCGCAATACTTTATCCAAACTTAGTTTAAGTTCGAAAATAAGAAATATCGGTCCACTCCTTCAGGTACCTCCCCACAAAAGTTGAAAAATGTTCAGAAAAATTGTGCGCACGATCACTTTTGAAGGGAGTGGCCGATTTGGTTCATACTTTACACATCCTAATATATCTACCAGATATAGATCAGGTTCAAATATGGATTATATTTGCCATCTCCTTCTTGTACCTCCCACACAAAATTTCGGATAAGTTCACTTTAAGACCTGGTCTCGAATCGCTTTGATTTTTGTCGAAGCAACTTGCATTCGCTGCCTCAATTACGACGGTAAAAGTTTTTTCAGGGGCAGGTCCACACTTTTTACATACACAGGTCAATACAATACCGGTCCACAACTTCCGGTACTTCCCCCCAATATTAAAAAAAAACTCACCAAAATTATATGTACGATATCTCTTAACAGGGCAACGAATTTGGTACAAACTTTAGATCTCTTAATATGTTCGGTCCTCTTCTTACGGTACCTCCCCACTAGAGTTAAACATTTGTGCGTAAGTGCAGTTTAGGGTCTGTTCGAAGATCTTTTGGAAATGTATACCGATGCTGTTCGTTGTGGTCCTATTGAAAGGTTTACTATGTTTCCCGTGGGCAAGTCCATGCTTCCTGGCAAACTGGTCCAAAAGTTATACGAGGACCCACTGAAATGACTAGTGGGCGCGATATCTATCGAAAAGATATGACTCCCAAAATAAGATCCACTTCCATAATGGACCAATTCGGTCCATTCCTTGAAGTACCTCCTCCGCAACACTTTGCACTTCAATCCTAATCCACATTTTATAATTCATCAGAAGGTTTTTACAAATGTAAAAGAATGTCAGAGAAATTGTGATCACAAACCACTACACTACCTGTTTTACACTTTTCGTTCTATATATATACGAGTATATTGCAATTATTGCGAAATTGCAATTAGAAATTCAATATAACGGATTTCTAAGGCAGATGGCATTGTCAACACTAACAATCTCATGTCGTTGAGATGAACTTATGAAAAAGTTTTCGGGAATGAAATTTATAAGTTGAAAGGTATAAGAAATTCGTCATTCCATTTGAACCGCATCGAAAATTATGGCAAAATAAAATTATAAGTCGACATTACTTTTGAAATGAAAATAAAGTTCGTAATATTTAATTCAGACCTCTTAAACAACTCCTAGGATGTATTGAGGATCGATTATATCGGTTCACGTTTTAATATAGACTCCATAGAAAATATTTTCGAAATGGCTAATTTAGTCTTCGCTATGGGGTACATAACTTTCTTGTCGGTATAAGTCTACATTTGTATATAAACCCCATAAAACAGTACCGACAAATTTTCGGAAATGTTATACCCTCCACCATAAATATGTAATTCCATTTGTAACAAATTCGTCGGAAACACTATAATATTTACTATATAGGATGTCACATATAACCTTGATCTGCATAAAATTCTAAGTCTAATTCGGCCAAACCAAACTTTTTTGCTTTTGCTTTTTGCTTTTGGTACAAACCTACCTTGCAGAAAGTGTTTGACAAAGAATCACGTTTTGATATAACACCTATAGAACGACACCGCCTGACAATTGATATTTTTCGTAAAATCTTTTTGCACTCAATTATTGGTAAAGATTTATGTTTTTAAACATGAAGCCAGGTCATTTTAACCCGGCTCTGGACGTATTCTTTTTCACCTATATATACAGGTCATAGGGGGTATTCGAATCTTCTCACTTGGGGTACTTGAAGTGTGACCACCATTTGTAAATTTCAGAAAATCGAATTTTTTGGCTTAAATTAAAGTAGAAGTAGCATAGAACGTGCGGTAAGATTTTTAGTCGATCGAAACAATATTGCCTCAGCTTTGGAAGGGGAAAAAATGTATTGTGTTTTGTACGCAACATAGAAACTAACGAGTGAGCCAAGGCTATAGGCCTAGACCACTACCACTGTGCATAAGCTTTTGACTGGTAAAATTCAAAATATTAAAACTGTGATAGCTTAGCGCCTTTGCTCTGAATGTCTTCATTAATACAGGTAAATTTTGTTGAAACGCAAATGAAAAGTTGGGTTTAATTTGCGGCGATATTTTCTACTTTCATTGTCAGGTCTTGCTTTTGGTATTCCCCTTTGGAAGCTCAGATATTTACTTTGGAAAAAAACGTTGACTTTTTCCCCAAATTAGTTTCTGCCCATTCCGACCTCTAAATATTATCCAACCATCACCAAAATCAATAGACTTCTTCCCCTTCGGGACCCTCATCAACATCCAAAATTTGGTGACGATCCGATAAAAATTGCGACCTGTAGCGTGATTACAAGGTTTAGATGGACAGACGGACACACATAGCCAGATCGACTCGGCTCGTCGTGACATTCATTTTGGTATATATAAGTATGGGTCTAAGACCATTATTTCGATGCGTTACAAACTTTTCGGTCAAAACCAGCTTATAATACTCTCCCCACACTGTGGTGTAGGTTATAACAAGTAAGAGATGGTTATAGTCGGACAGGGCCGACCATGTGATACCCTACTCCACTACACCAGGGCACTATTTTAAAAGGAATTTATTTTATATGATTGTGACATATTTTAGCCGTCCGGTCATACATACATACATAAGTTGATATACATGATAACATACCAGAGATATAGAACATGTATACATATCAAGCTTTTTGTAGAAAATTAACTTATGTTGAAACTGAGGTATGGGGTATTGTAACTAGCGATCAGTTTTACTATACCATAACTTTTGACCGCATTTCGGTAAAATAAACTGTTTTAGCCCGATTCACCGAGGGGTTTCTTAAAATAATAATTTGAGCGGAAGCTGTGGTCGTACTAATGTAAAAATATCGGAAAAAATCGTTGAATTAAACGAGTTTCATTATGTTATTTTCCAATTAGTGGTTTTAAAACACAATGTAGAGCTTAATGCTCAAAGGAGAAGCTAAAGAGTACACTTCAGAGTTGAAGTTTCTAATGTATGATTTTTTAATATATCCACTGTATCTACCTCAAACGGATGCTGACATTTTGAAACCTGAAAAATGGGGTTTTTTGAATTTTTGCTCTCATCGGGACGCGCAGCTGGATTTCTCTAAAAGCTTATTATTTGGTTGTAGTACTCGCGATTTCGCATTTTTTAATGTATAACATGAGGGTGTAGCACTCACAGGATCACAGTAATCCGCGCCCAAACACGAAATTTTTGTGCGTAAATTTTTCTCAAAAACCTATTTTTTTGTTTAAAATTTTCAAACGTCATTCGATTTCCGTGGAAACCAGCGTAAATTTAGTTTTTTTACGTTCTAAATCTAACAAGCTACGACGCGTAAAAATCCACCCACTAGATCGGCGGATATGATACCCCTCAAATTTCGAAAATTTGCAAAAAAATATTTTGAAAATATCGCATATTAAAACGCGTTTTGGATGTGTCAGTTCTACTTAAATAAATAGATCGATACGCGTGTTTAAACTGTGCGAAAACAGATATTTAAAAACTCTCGTAAATCCAGAGATATAATAGATTTTTTCTAAAAATTTAGTGCGATGCTACATCCACGGTTCTTGATGGATCGCATTGAAACGGCATAGAATGATGTATTTTTTAATGGTGATTATTGAAATTGGATGCGCATAAAATGTAATTGAACTTCGCGGAAATGATGACCATTTTACAGTATTTTGCACCCTAATATGCAGCAGATGCTACATCGTGGCCGCCAAATAGAATTTGACAAACTGTACATCAAATAAAAGGGATTGATTCGCTGTGTTGGAAAATCGGATGCGCATCATGTCATTTTCATAATTACGCGGTTTATATGCGTCTCAAATGTTATAATATTCAATATAACATTATTTTAACGTTATGCCACAATTGGAATTCCTTGTGATTTAATATAAGGTTCTAATAATATTATCCAATAGGAAAACTATAAGCGAAAAATTTGTTACAACGGAATATCATCATTATTGCGTGAAATTTTTACGAAAATGCCGAAGAACTCAAACATTTTTTCTCCAACTGTTCCTATAAAACCATAAAAAAATAAAATTAGAATAATATGATTTTAATTTTTTCCTAATATTTTCTTCGTATTTTTGCAAATAATATGAATACTATAGCTCCAACCTTTACAACTTAGGTTTCATTTTATTCCTCAAAATGTCTGGATGCTGTTATATTTTTTTTATATATTTTTCGTAAGTATGAGCGCTATTGTTTCAAAAATAGGTTTGTAGATACGTGAAATTATTTAACAAATTTGATTTTTCGCGAATCCATTGAGACTTTGCGATTATTTTTTGCATCATTGCAAAGGTTACGAATTCAGTTAACGATAATAGAATATAACAGCTAACTATATTAAGCCGCGATTTTTTTTAGAATTTTTTCTAATTATCATAATTAAAACGGTATCTTTTGTGCGCAACGATCAAAGACAGATTTGGAATGCAGATTTTTTTCTTAATCTGTGTACCAAAAATCATTGATGTAGTATCAAAATTTTTTTTTTGATTTTTTTGAAACGGAAAAGACTATTTTAGACATTTGTCCTGATATATACGCTGTCATTCCTGGAAACGTATGGTATTAGTTTCCGTATTTTATAATGACCAATCGGGGCTTTTTCGCTATATATTATTAAAACAAGTTAGAAAGTATCAGTCAGCTGTGTCGACGGAGAGGGACACAAAGAAAATAAGTAAACTCAATAGTTATAACATCTCTTTGGCTTTTTCAAATTTTCCAAGAAGTATGCACTGTGAACCACAAAAAAATTGTACCATCGTAACAAGGGCCACAAAGACAAAAAATGCAAAAAAAGTTGAAACAATAAGAGAAGAGTCCTTAAACGGCACTCTTTCCAAAATTTGTGTGGGAGGCACCCGAAGGAATGTTCCGAGTGTTCCATATTCGGGCGTAATCCAAGCTCTAAGAAATAATACGATGTATAAAATTACGACCAAATCGGTTTCTCCCTTCGAGGGTTATCTTAGGCACTAGTCAGTTTAGTTGGCGTCGTCTCAAGAAGTATGGGCTTGCCCCAAACAAAAATTGCACCGCCTTAAAAGGGGCCGCAAGACGAACATGTTTCAAACTAATTCAAAACGGTTCGAGAAGAGCTGTTAAACTATACTTTTCCTAAAGGAGTGGGCCGATATAGTCCATATTCGAACCTGTATGGAAGTAATGTTTCCATATCCTTAGTTTGGAACAATTGTAAAACAACAACAAAATTGTTGTAAAAACCTTAAAATACCGAAAATCGGGAGGTACCGTTATATGGGGGCTATACATGGACCTATGTTGACAGTTCTTAGTGGAGATGTTTTGTGATCATTAGGAAACTCAACTGTCCAATTCAGGTAGTTCGGTTAAAAATTTTAGCTAAAATCCTCAAACTACCGAAAATCGGGAGGTACCGCTATATGGGGGCGATACCAAAACAACAATTTTGTAGTGGAGATGTTTTGTGATCACTAGGAACCTCAAATGTCAAATTACAGGTAGTTCGATCAAAATTGTTGCTAAAATCCTCAAAATGCCGAAAATCGTGAGGTACCGTTATATGGGGGCTAACCAAAACATGTACCTATGTTGACAGTTTTTAGTGGAAATGTTTTGTGATCACTAGGAACCCCAACTGTCAAATTACAGGTAGTTCGTCGAAAATTGTTGCTAAACCCTCAGTGAACCGAAAATCGGGAGGTACCGTTATATGGGGCAATATCAAAACATGGTCCTATGTTGACGGTTTTTTGTGGAGTTGTTTTGTGACCACTGGGAACTTCAAATGTCAATTGCAGATAGTTTGATCAAAAATGTAGTTCAAATCCACAAAATACCGCAAATCGGGAGCTACCGTTATATGGGGGCTATACCAAAAAGTGGTCCGATATAGCCCATCTTCGAACTTGACCTGCCTATGGAAAAAATATTCTCGGGTGCAAAAATATAGCGCTCTAGCTTATTTATTGTGAACGCTAGAGTGATTACAACAGACGGACATGTTTAGATCGTCTTAGAATTTTATCCTGATCAACAATATATATACTTTATATGGTCGCAAATGATTAGTTCGGTGTGTTACAAGCAGAAAAACAAACTTAATATACCCTCTATACTATGGTGGAGGGTATAAAAACATTACCACACAAACCACTTTTAATTGATATGATATATTGAATAAACTTATATTATGATAAATTTGATAAAAAAACAAAAGGTTATGCCATTTTTGTATGTCGTGGTTCCAAGGCTTATTTTCAGTTATATATCTGCTTAGAGCAGGCCTGTGCACACAAATTCATACATATTTTGAGACATTTTCCATAGTTTCCCCACATAACATTATTATTTTCCGACAATATTTGTAAACGTATTCTACTTCTACACGGATAAGCCTACAATAAGCATGCATATTAAATAACCATTTTCCAGTTATTACACATGCATTTAAAAACTTTTTTGTAATATTATCTCAAGTAATATTATAGTATGTTGGATTGCTTTTTGCCATAGAGACAATTTGTGTTTTGAAAATTGCCAAAACAAAAACAGATGTTCTCTTTTTAAATTGTGTGTGTGTGCGAGCAAATTTATACACACCGTCAGCAGAGTGGGCTCCCTTTGAAGACCCCTGGCTTATAGTGACTTCAAAAGTTTGTCAATAAAGCCCATATAGAAAACTTTTTAAATGACTTGGTGCGTGAGCTTTTTTATCGAATCGCCTTATACATAATTCAGGTTTTATTTAATCGTAGGTAAAAATTCAATTAAATATGACACAGGGATACGAGGTTGTAAATGGATACCGCCTGATTTAAGCTATTTCGATTGTCTTGGCCACATTTTCCAATCGATTGGCTCTAATTTTATTTGGCATCTTCGTTTCCTAGGGGGGAAATTTTTCGCAGAAAATGTTTAAAAAGGGTCCATGTTTCAGAGTTGCGCCAATCAGGTACCAACCTTTATGATTTTACGAGGGCCTTGACCACATTTTCCAATAGATTTGATTTAAAATTTGTATTTTGGTTTCTTCCTGCAGAAGATTTTTAATAAAGGTATATATTTTGTAATAGCTCCTTATAACTAACTGTACCTCCTAAGTCCACATTCCCCAGCAAGGTGGTGAAAGATAAGAGGGTTACAAACTCTCAGTGATGAAATCTGCAAAAGTGAATTAATTTATTTTGTTCATAATAAAATAAGTGATAACGAAGTAGCGGGTACTTGTTTGTTATAAATAAATGTGCCCCCATATGTAACAAAGCGGTTACTTTAGCCACTTTATTCCCCAATATTTGAAAAAAATGCATTATCTATAAAAGTTTAACTATATTGGGTTATACAGTATCACATCTGCTATTAACTTTATAAAACATCCTTTCACCCCCTTCTTCAACACAACGATATTTTAAAACAAGTAACCAAAAATTAAAGATAAACAATACCTCTTAAGTTCTTTGGCATTGATACTTTATTTATTGTTCGCCTTTTTCCGTTTCCTTTTCATATTTTAATACTCTATTTTTATACCACGCTTTTCTGACATTATAAGCCTTTATGTCAATCAATCAACGGCTCCATTCAATTCTCAAAGGCGCTTGGCTTTTGCGTAAGGTTTCAGCGTTACGTTATTGAAAGACACTAAAAGTAACAAAAAAACAATAAAAGGTCGCCATCATATTCCTTCTTGTCGTTGTCCTTAAGCAACAAGTTATCCATTTGACTGAGTACTTGAGTCGTTAAACAAAATATGTTTTCCCGCATTAAAAATAAAATTAATTAATTTGTGTTTTATTTCACGTTGATAATGGGTCTCGCATAAAAGGGTTTTCATGTCGACATAATTAAAGAAAATATATAAATCTTTAATTTATAAAATTTATGCATATTCTCAATGGTGGCGTAGGACATGGAAGAAATTAAGCAACGATTTTCATTGTCTTTACAGGACAAAGTTCCGGATATATATCACCATTTTTTTCGATTTAACACTGATGATCAATTCTAACGTGTGATATTACGTAAACGCAGTTTGTTCATACAAATGATGTGGGCTATTGGAACTGCGTAATGAACTAGATAGTCATTTCAGTGTCATTCGTTCATTGGCCTACATTGTATCATAGGCAAAGCGAAACCGCTGAAGCTAGAACAGTGAATTGAATTAGGAATGTAACGCAAAATCACAAAATTCAGTAAAATTTATTGAAAAATATGGCAAAATCTTCAAAATGCCCTAAAATAATAGATACGGTTATATGAGAGCCATACCATAAACTGGGTCTATATATAAATTTTCACAGAAACATCGATTACCCTATGTGAATTTACTGTCTTAAAAATCATAATATAACACAACAGATTGGTGAATTTACTGTCGTCGTCTTGTCGCCTCCATTGTCTATCTTTTCTTGTCCTAAATCGTAAAATTTTATTGACGACAAACAACTGTTTGTGTCCGCCCTTATAGTGCGTCTCCTTTAAACAACTTATTAAGAAATAATGATCAACCAATATATTAAGGCTACCACAAGAGGACATCAAAGCAATAATATTTAGTTTTTTTTTTTAACCAAAAAGATCAAAAAATGTCAACATCAAATAAAAATCATTTACCTATAAAATTTGAATTAAAATCAATTTGATTTACTAAATTGTAGTAAATTAAATTAATATGCTAACAACGTCTTCTTAATTTAAATTGAAAGTTTGATTACAAAGAACTTTAAACCTACTTATTTTTAAATTTTACTCTTGGTTAAAAATGCGTTTAATTGAATCTTGAAATAACACCTTCACATTAAGAGGATACATGTGGCGTATGATTGATTTCGTATAGATGTAAACAATTCAATATCAATTATACGCTCCCAGTTTCAAATCTCCAACCATATGTATAAAAATATCAGTGTGAGCAGATTTAAAAAAGTATTGCAGCTAAATCAGTATTAAAATAATGCTAAAAATGCTAAAATAAGTATTAAAATGCGAAAAAATAATGCTACATTTTAAACGTATAGAAGACATATTAAGTTTGCTTTTGCGTTTCCAGCACATTGAAATTATAATTGGCGACCCTATAAAGTATACATATTCATGATAAAAGTAAAATTCTTAGTCGATCAATGCATGTTCGTCCGTCTGTGGTAATCACTCTGACATCAACAAAAATTGTGGCAGGGCACTGAATGTTTGGAAAGATGCGCCTTTGTTTGCAGGCAGGTCAAGTTCGGTCCATGTTTTGATACAGCCCCTATATAAAGGAACTGGCCGATTTCAGGTATTCTGCTGTTTTTGGCTAAATTTTCAGGGTTAATTAGCTATGATTTGGTATTTAAGTTTCCAAAAACTTTTCCCCCCATATAACGTTACTACCCGATTTCTGGTATTTTGATGTCTTAAGCTACATCTTCAAAACGAATTAGTTATAGTTTGGTATTTAGGGTTTCTAGTGGCTAAAACATGTTTTGGAATAAGTACATACAACGGAACCAACCGATTTCGGGTATCTTTTATGTTTGTAGCTACATTTTCAGACCGAATTAGCTGTAATTTAGAATTTAGGGTTGTCAACAAACTTCTCCATTAAAACTTTAGATAAATTCATATATCTTCATACGGGTTAAGACATCAGCTATCTACAAAATAATTCCAGTTTAGGTGTGTACACTATAGATAAAAGTTAGTTCACATTCAATCGTCTAAAAATTAAGTTTTTCCGATTTTTTCACATATGATGTGTTGTCAAATTTGCCGCTTGATGTTGCCCGATCTTTACAAAAATATTTTTGTCTTTCAGAATAAACAGATTTTCCCCCACCGGCCAGTACTCTTTCAATACTTCTTCCATTCTTACGTCCATTATTTTTGCAGAAATATATAGTGAGGATACATATGTAACTTCAGATAACCCGGAAAGAAATATGCGCGGCAATGCTTCATCATTTAGAGTCCTTTTCTGCGATCACGTTACTTCATAGGAGTAAAATTTGGTAAAATCAAGTATTTAAGCCCGTATATTGTCGTAATGTACATCAATGTAAAACCTGTTACTACAAACATCGCAGAAGAAACAAGGACGTGTTTCCTCATATCAATTAGTGAACCCCAATTCATGTTAGTTCAATGATCTGGGACCTATTAATGATTCCAAACAACGAATCTTAATACGCTACTTGTAGAGGAGTTTTTCATGTCTCAAATACTTATGAAATGTCACCAACATTACGATATAGTCTGGGAATCGAACCCGAGCATTCACTATGCACGGTAGCACTTTAGAGAAATTCATATATCTTCATACATGTTAAGATATCAGCTATCTACAAAATAATTTTAGTTTAGGTGTGTGTACTATAGATTAAAGTTTGTTCATATTCAATCGTCTAAAAACACTGTGACACAAAATGGAACTCAAAGTCCGGGGGGTGGAAAATTTCTTTTGGAGATGAAAGCCCTTGATGTGTATACTAAGAAGCCAAAAGGAAATTTTCGCCATATGTCAAGTTTCTGAAATATCGCGCGATGAAGTTTTTTTATTTTTTCCCTATAGTACTTGGGAAAATAGCTCCAAATCTCTGTTTAGCGTTGTTGTCGCTTTGTTTTGGGGTGACATGTATTCAGTCAAATCGATTGGCGAATCTTTTTGTAGAACATTTCATTCTTCTAACTCAATGCCTTTCATGTCCTTTTCGTCCTTTATTTCTTGAACCGTACTGAAAGTACCACAACTTCTTAGTTATAGCGATATGAATTCTTTCTTGATAAACTATACATACCTACATGACAAAAAACCTAACGAAATTTGATCAGAAGTTTGACCTACGGCATAACTGTCCTTCCGGGTTCGTAATATTATCTTCATCGACTTTCATCGGCAAAAAGAATTGTTCGCCAACCAGCCTTTCTTCTACATATTTGCGCGTACTGATATTTTTCCTTAAAAATTTTGTTTTGGCAATATTAAACGGAAAGCGTTTTATTTGAGAGAATCCATCATTAAAAATTATGTTCTAGTTTTAAGTGCTTTTATAAATAAAAGATTGTAACTTAATTTTTTAAATTATTTTTTATTTCTTCTCATATTTTCAATTTTTGGGAATGAAAACAAATGTCTTTTACATTTTGTTCATATTTAAATTTATTTAAGGGACTGACATAATGTGATTTTGGAGACATCTGGGTAAAGATGACTACTTGGTGATGAACTCGACTCCTTGCTCTGCTATGTCGTTCACAACTTTCAAGTTGTGTAACATCCTTTACCCTTCCTGGTAATTGATGTTCTGCAGTCAAGTTGGAGGATCTTTTCAAGAAATTCGGAGTTAATGCTTAATCTCTTGAACAACAAGTAAGTATACCCTGTAATTACGCCTGGTAGACTTTTTCTGGAAATTTCAGCAGTTGTTCTTTAGTTATACCCCGGTTACACTTAGACGGATTAACCCAGTAGGTTTGGATTTCAAATGTCAATTCCATAGCGCAAACTTCAAATAAATCCCCTCGAAGTTGGTTAACCCGGCAAAAAACTCTAGTGTAACCGTACTATTAGTTTGGTTTTTTCCATCTTCTTCTGCTTGCTTTGTTAAGATTTTTGTCGCATTTGGCTCTTTACGGTGGTTTGAACTATCAAATCAGGCCAACAAATTCAGGACTAAGATACCACAGATGATTTATAATTTTGTTATTTCCTTTATCTGATATTTGTTTCGTATTTCAATAAATCTTCAATGCGGTTTAAGTATTTTTTTGGACCTAAAAAATATTTCTGAATTTCGTTTTTACTATTTGTTGTATTAAACTCAATCTATTGTCTCTAGTCCTTTTCAACCTATTGATTATGTTTACCCAATCCATCTAATATTATATCTACATAACCATTATCTTGTTGATTATACGTTTTGTTAAATCAATAACGCACACTCTCATTTATAACACTCTGTTGTTGTCGTTTGATACAAAATAAATAAACAAAATAAGAAACGTTCTAGGCGCGTTAAACCAGGCTCGAATGATGAAAACACAAAGTGCTTCTACGACCTCTTGTTCTTGGGAAGTCAGCTGGGAAGTAGTTTTAAAACATTCTCGCCTACATCGAACTTGAATTTGTTAATCGCAGACTATTCTTATAGAAATCGTTGTTTGGTTGATGTCCGGATGTGCTGCCAAACTTGCAGTCAAAAATCATTCTCAACAATACTTCTTATAAGTCTGTAAGAAACTCTCGACTTAACATCTGCTCAAGCTGCATTATTCTAGGCATTCGAACACTGCTAAGTCTTGTTTCTCCCCTGTGCTACTGTCAGTTTCAGGAACGCCAGTAGTTGTTCTTTACCCCCATACCAGATGATACCAGAACAGCAACTCGTTCTTTCTGCACTGTTTTGGGAATACCTGGTAATAGTTTTCCATGCCAGTGCACGCAAATAGCCTTGTTTTGGGGTATCTTCCTTGAATTTGTTGCGAGTATTTTTCACTGTTTATTCTCCGGAATAAACGGATAAAGCTTCTAAAGATCATATATTTGTTGGGGTCCTCTCCAAGAGCTTCTACTGTACATAAAATGATACGACTAACGTTCCTATATGACACTTTACAGGGATCCATCAGCAATGAAAATTTCATGGTTAGGAGCTGCGCTTGATTATTTTCGGGACAGATGGTTCTTCAGATTCTACGAAGCGTTTAGCATCAAAAGAAGACCTATACCTCATTGAAAATATATTGAATTACGACAACAGAGACAGAAAAAGGAAATAAAAAAATTAAAAATCACCTGTGGTATCTTAGTCCTGAAGTTGCTGGCTTGACATTGTTTGATCCGACAGTGCAAAACACCGTTAAGAGTCAAATGGCGACAAAAATCTTAACAAAGCGAAGGTGGAAACTTCTCCGTAAATATTCGTCCCAAACTGTTCGAAATTCATAAAAAAGTCACACTAACTCCGAGTCGAGCACACCACAGATTACAACCAATTAATTACAACAACTAAAAATGCGTCCTGCAAGTAGTCGGATATACCCAGATAGGCTCCATTTTGGCCCTAAGGCGTACGTAGTCACGTTAATCGAGACAATGGCTTTCTATCTCGAATTCAGTAATACTTACGCATTTTGAATATAAAATAAACAGAATGGCCTTTAATTTAATGCATAATACGGGCAAATAGCTTTAACCGTTCCACAGATATGGGTCGCCGAGAGAGACAAGATTTTCATAACTTCGAGGCTCCAGTAGCACGAGTTAACTTATTCCAATGGTGCTCAATTGGCAATCTTAATCTTAAATCTATCTAAAATCTAATATAAGTAAACAGTTTAGGCGGCACCCCCGCCTAAAAAAATCCGACATCGATTTCTTCCCTTTGAGTTAAAACCAGCCTAAAGCTACAAATTAAGACAAAGAAAATATTGAATTTACATAAAATGATTGATATTATTTTATCAAATTTTATATTTTTTTCATAGTTTAACAATCAAAAATAGTATTACAATACCATATACCCTACACCACACCGTCGTAAGAGGTATCAATAACATAATAATCTGCTAAAAAATCGACGTTAAATGACCAACAGCCTTATTTTAGGACACTTTAAAGTTTTTTTGATGATTTTTTCCTACTTTAATTGTAAATTTTACGACTTTTATGACGATTTTCGCCAAAAACTGTTTGCATATTCTGCATATTTTTTGCATATTTTGCATATTTTTGCATATTTTGCATATTTTTGCATATTCTGCATATTTTTGGCATATTTTTTGCATATATTTTGCATATTTTTTGCATATTTTTGATATGACCCCAAATATCGAAAAATTGACCCTTAAAACGCCTACATCGAAAATTTGAGTCCAATCGACAAAAATCGATTAGTTGTCAAAGAGAACCGTACCTAAAATCTTCTGAACAAAATATTTGTAGAATATTTGGATGCTGAAAAATCTCATCTTGTACTACTTTCACTACGGTTCAAGAAATAACGGACGAAAAGGACATGAAAGGCATTGAGTTAGAAGAATAAAATGTTCTACAAAAAGATTCGCCAATCGATTTGACTGAAGACATGTCACCCCAAAACGAAGCTACAACAACGCCAAACAGAGATATGGAGCTATTTTCCCAAGTACTATAGGGAAAAAATAAAAAACTTCATCGCGCGATATCTCAGAAACTTGACCTATGGCGAAAATGTAATTTTGGCTTCTTAGTATACTCATCAAGGGCTTTCATCTCCAAAAAAAATTTTCCACCCCCCAAAAATGCTGCTGCACAGTGAAATTAAAATTTTCCGATTTGTTCACTTATCTTATTTTTACAAAAATATTTTTGTCTTACAGAATAAACAGAATAAATCCGATATGAGGGCTATATCAAAACATGGAACTATACCTACAATTTTCTACAGAAATATTGTACTGTTCTATAAGGGATGTGGCAAATTTCTGGAGAAAAACGAAGACGAAACCAAATTTTTGCATTTCGATGGGATATTGATGCTAAAACCTTTAAAATACCGAAAATAGGGAAGTACCCTCTATGGAGGTTATATCAAAACATGGACCTGCACCGAGAAATTTTTGGAGGAAAGCTTTGTAGCCCCGACTGAGATCAAATGCCAAAACGTAGATCTATAGTGCTGCTCAAAACATTTGCAACTGAAATGACTACTTCACTTTTATATACTCGTAGTTCTGAGGTAATTTATGGATTTGAAATGCAAGTATTTTTGTAAGTCGATTGTTTATTTACCACTTTTTAAAAATTTAAAAAATAATTGGGAATAATTGCACTTATTTTACAAAAATATACAAAACAAAGCTTGGATACACTTTTGGCCCTTCTCAAAACATTTGCATTTTGTTCAAAATCTAAAGATATTATTTTTGTTTTGATAATATATTATAAATTAAACATTTTATTTATTATCTGGACACATCATAAAGGTATCCAGCTAACTAAATAAATTAATATATCCTTTGGAATCCTGTCTCTATGGATAGTTGTTAAATACCAAGGTCTTATTCGATATTTTATAGTGTAGAGTCCATTTTAGGGCCCCGGAACCTCCTATATGAATTTAGATCAGATTTTTAAAAAAATTTAAAAAAATATTTGAAAAAATTACCAGTTTTACGTGGTTATATATACGTTTAGTGTTATGTCAAAACACCCTCTTACATGATATCTGTGGTGTGTACCTGGTGCGATTTCGACATATTATATGTTCGGTTAGTTTTTAAATCCAATAAATATCTCGACCTCATGCCTCCAGTACCATCTCTGTAAATAAAAATTAAATACCCCCAGGTCAACATAAAACACCATCTTCATTTTGGGTCAACTGTTTTGTAAAAGAGGACAAACTCGATTATCATTCGACCTGGTGATCAAGTAAATTTCTTCAAGTCATATAACTCAAATATTGATTTTAGTCGACGAAAAGTAATCGATTTTACAACTTTAAAAACAATTCCAAACAATTTTTGCAAAACTTATATGAAAATTTGAATTTTTCCGGGAAATTACTGATTTCTTAACATTTGCCCATATTGGTACACCGGTATTCATGTTATTGTGTAGATTTATAGATGTAAAGCCTTTATTTAACATATGTTGAAGACCGTTGACCGTGTTATATACCGTGAGATAGAGGCACCCTTGGGTATTTCTTCAACTCCCTAACATTTGATATTGCATGAACACCTGGCCGCAAAAATGGGGTTTTGTCGTTCGATCCAGCACAATTTGACAATCGCTCAAAAATGACTCTTGTCGATTTGTGCAAAGAAATTGTGAATAAATACGATCGCGGTGCTTCAAACGACGTTCCTAAGATCGACACAAACGACGAATCTTGGATATCTGCTTATGCGCCCGAAACAAAACAGCATATCCAACGAAAGTTATTCATGGAAGAAGCACTTCGAAGCAAATGGTCATCTGTTTCTTGGATCTATGCATATGAGTCCGAAACAAAACAGCAACCGATCGTGGGGGTCTTCGAAGCGAGCCAAATAAAACGAAAATAATCCATGGAAGAAGCTCTTAGAAGCAAATTGTTGTCTGTTTCTTCGGCTAAACTGACCTAAGGAACATTTGCCCATATTGGTACACTACAATTGGTTTGCCTGAAGTCTTCTGAGAAATTCGAAACACGAACATTGACAACGCTAACTCTCACACATTGATTCAATTCAGAGCTTTTTGACCAGACAAAACATGGAATTGATAAGACATCGCCGTACAGCCCTGACTTGGAACCCAATGTGTTCATCTGATTCCCGCACATCAAGAAAAAATGCGTGCCTTACGATTTTTGTCGCCAGAAGATGTTCTCGAAGCGTTCAAAAACCATGCTTTGGAGGTGTCTCAATCGAAGTGGAAAAAGTGTTTCAACAATTGGATTGAGTGCACAAGAAAGTGTATAAATCATGCTGGAGACGAATAAAAAAATCCAACTATTTTTGATGACAAATATTCGCGTTTTCATTATAAGGTTAGAGACTTTTCAAGTTACCGTCGTACACTCTTACTGTATAAGTTCGATACATTGATTACGTCACTGTATCTGTTCGATACATTGTCCTCCCCTTCCGCAGCATTACAATTATAACCACATTAATTGGCCGCTCCTTCGAGCACAATGGGGAAATCTTCTCTGCCTTACTTTTAGGAGCCATATTCGCTTAGTTCGGATGCTGGGAGAGAATATTCATTCTTTCCCACACTCTCTCCTAAAAGTCACATTCGCTTAGTTCGGATGCAGAGGGGCGCTTTCCAATGCTGTGTTCGTCGTTGTTGATCTCGACCTTGTTAGCGCTATTATGCACATTGGCGACGTCACTTGTTATTTCGCTTTCGTTAACAACACACGTCATAAAGGTAAAGTTTGTTTCCTTGAAACACATTACTTACCAATAAAGAATTGAAAAAACTTATATCTATACAAATTACATACACCACATTTGTTTTATTTCTTTTCTTTTTGGGATTCGTCTACACTGGTATCACGCCAACATTTGGTCCAATCGAGCCGGATCAAAAACCTGCATAAAGAAGTTGTTGCTAATTTGGTTTTTTTCCCTATTTTTAAAGGAGAACAATCAACATCACCAACATCCCCCCTCATCAGTACGCATCGTCTCACCAACAACCACATCAAAAATCATTAAACCATCATCCACAAACAACATCATTAAAAGGTACGTAGTTCAGTTTCTTTTATATTGAGCATACCGCGAGTGTTGTTGTTTTTACATTTTTTCGGGTTTAACAAAGTGATCTTTTGATAATTTGTTCGCTACGTCGCGTACTGGTCGCCCTACAACTGCCTTAACGCGTGTGTTAGTACATCGAAAACTTCTTACAGTCCACCAATCGTCGTACATTTGCTAAATAATCGTATTAAAATAACCAATATTCCCAATATTGTGTCTTTATTTTAATACATTAAATGATTATTTACAAAAATCTAAAATATTCTAATTTAATTTCTGCCTAATTTGCATTCGTTCGCATTTTATTGGATTTATTTATTTGCCGGTAGTGCTTTTTATTTATTTTCTCCCTAAAGGCTTTCGTACACACATTCTCTTTGTCGTTGAAATCGTCAGCCACTAGTGAGAAAAAACAATAACAACACTGCTAATATCCAAGTGCCCTTTTTTCTAATTATTCGCAAAGCTACCAACAATTTCTTATTTGTTTTCGTGGTTTTATTTGTCGTGTGATTGCAACAACAATAATACCCAAAACTTCCAACCGCCTTTTTACGCGTCGTTTAATAATATACAGAGCTACCAACAAATTCATTTCTCTCCCAACTATCGTCGTCGTTCGCTTGTTTGGTTGTGGGTCAGTTAACTACTCACATACGTCCATCGCTCTGCTGACGCTGGTTGTGTTGTATTTTTTATTTTTTTTATTTTTTTGTGGTATTCGTTGCGGGCTGTCGCACCTTGGGCACAAGGGTAAAAAATATATATTTTTTGATAAATTTTTAATAAAAAAAATTTTTGTTATTTTTTCTCGAATATAACTTCGGGTTGCGATTTAATATTGATTGTTCGTGATAATTTACGATTCAAGCACCCTACAATCAGCATTATCGACCCTATTTATATAATAAATTACTGTTTTTTTTTTTCATTTTTTTGGAATTATTTGTAACTTTTTACCTATAATTTCAATTCTAATCCTTTTCAACAATTTTTTTGGATCAATTCGTATTTACCACATAGTGTGAAGTGCGCCCTACTGTCGGTAAAAGACGAATTTCTCATTAATTTGTCAAAAGATTGTGTTTTTTCGAAATTTTTCGTAATTCTTTTTCCGTTCTTCGTTGGTATTAGCCATCGTGCATATTCCTCTCGATATTTTCTGCAAAATTTGACCGTGTGCACCCTACATTCGGTTCTAGTTGACTTTCTAATATAGTTAAAACGTGACTTTTTGAACTTTTTTGAATTTTTCTCGATATTTTTTGGTCTCTTCTGTCTACCAATCATGTCGGTCACTGCATTAACCCAATTTATTCGCGCTTCTGACAATGTTGTCAAATTTATAGCGGTTTTCAACCTTATTAAACCTGAAAATCATAATGTTTTCAATCTGGAGATTCGTAACACGGAACTCAAGGATTTGTGGAAGAAAGTGAAGGATACTTATGATAGGTATTTGGATCATCTTATGTCTGTTGAAGGTACGAATTCTGAAGACATTTCCTCAGCCGACGCAAAGTATCAAGCTACTTGCGAAAGCTATGTCCTTTGTTTGTCGACTATAAATGAAAAACTGGAGGAGCTTAAATCAGTAAAGTCTCCCCCTGCTTCCCCATCGTCATTGCTTATTAGTACTCCGCAAAACCGTCCATCTCAAAATAGTCAACAACTCAATTCTTCGATTCGTGGGTCTAATAGGCCTAACATTAGTCAACCACCTGCTTCTAATGGTGGCAATATGTCTATAAATAATTCGATTTCTCCACATTTGTCCACTCCTGTTCATCTAGATTTTCAGAACCCTTCGGACATTTCCATTGGTAATTGGAGTCTACCACCATACGTTTCCAATAATATGCATAATCTCAAGTTACCACCTTGCGACATTGAGGTTTTCCATGGTGACTTTTTATCGTGGCCCACATTCCGGGATCTTTTCTCGGCAATGTTTATTAATAACACTGGTTTAAGTGACATTGAGAGGCTTTGTCACTTGGTGCAAAAAACAAAAGGTGAGGCTAGGGAAATCGTTGCCAAGTTTCCACTCACCCATAGGAGTTTCGCTTTAGCTTGGAAGTCGTTAAAAGACACTTATGATAATAAACGCATTCTGGTTCACAACCATCTTAAGCTGCTATTCGACCTTCCAGTGTTCGAAACTGAGACAAGTTCCAACTTAAAAACCCTACAGCGGGGAATCAATAGTTGTATTTCTGCTATGTCAGTCTATGATGTAGCCACGGATCACTGGGATCCAATTTTAGTCTTCATTTGCCAACAGCGTCTGCCTAAATTAACTGCAACGTTGTGGGAACAGAGTATTAGAGACAAATCTTGTTTATCCTCGTGGGATGAGTTGGACAAATTTCTAACAGAAAGAATCCAAACATTAGCCTGCTTGAGAGACATGAGAGGTTCCTCTTCTAATTCAATGCCGAAAAGTAAAGTTATATCTAACTTAGCTACTTCTTCGGCCAACAACAAATCTAAATCTTTCTGTATTCTTTGTAAAAAAGAGTCCCATTCACTGCGCACCTGTCCTAAATTTAGAGCACTTTCCTTTGAAAAGAGATTTGAGACTGCTAAAAAGCAGGGTTGTTGTTTAAACTGTCTTTCAGTGGGACATTCAGTCAAAGACTGCTCTAGTACCCACAATTGTAACATTTGCAAAGGTCGCCATCATACTATGTTGCATAGGCCCACTTCAACTACTTCCTCTAGACCACAGACATCTCTTCCCTCGCTTACCCATACCAATCCTCAACCACTAGATGCAAATGTCGCTTCCACTTCCACTGGCGCTAATCCTACAGTTATGAATAGTAACTCGTTCCATGCATCCCAAAATCGAAATGTCTTGTTGGGTACAGCCATGGTTAACATTATTCACCTAGGAGTTTCGTATCCTGCCCGGGCTCTTATCGATCCCGGCTCAGAGACTTCGTTTATTACCGAATCTCTGCAAAAGCGCCTTAAATTGCCCACTCAATCCGTAGCTGCTACGGTTTCAGGCGTTAATGGTTCCGCATATGCTACTTCGAAGAAAAATTGTGCGCTTCGCCTAGGTTCTCGTTTCGATTCCTCTTTAGTTGTCGAAACTTGTGCGTTTGTGCTTTGTAAAATATCGGGTAACCTTCCGTCATTTTCCCTCAGTTCAAACATCACTTCTTGTTTGCCTAATCTTCGTTTAGCAGATTCTCATCTTTTCGATTCTAGGCCTGTTGATTTATTGTTGGGGGCAGATTTGTATCCACAGATTTTGCGGGAAGGGACGAAACGCAACATTGGGGGTTCATTGTTAGCCCAATTCTTCCTCAGTCCAGGTCTTTACGACTGTGTTGGATATAGCTGAGGAAGAATCTCTCGACAAAACACTACTCCGGTTCTGGGAACTCGAAGAAGTACCCAGATTGAAGCATCCTTCACCATCGGACATGTTTTGCGAGAAGTATTATCGTGCCACGACCGTGCGAGATTCGGAGGGTCGTTACGTAGTAACGCTTCCCTTTAAATCCGAGTTTCCGCAAACATTGCAACTGGGGGACTCTCGTAGTAACGTCTTAAAACAGTTTTGTCGGTCGGAAAATTCGCTTCTTAGAAGGCCTTCAGTCAAAACAGTTTATGATCAGGTTTTGCAAGAATACTTGTCGTTGGGACATATGTGTCCAGTTCAGCCCCCTCAACCTTATAATTCTCTCTCTTGCTACCTTCCACATCACCCTGTTATCCATCCTGAAAAACCGACCACAAAACTTCGCGTAGTGTTCAACGCTTCAAATAAAACGTCAAATGGTGTTAGCTTAAATGACCTTCTCCATGTTGGGCCAACTCTTCAAGCAGATTTAGTTCTCTTAATTTTGCGATGGCGTTTATTCAAATTTGTCTTCAATTGCGATATCACTCAGATGTATCGCCAAATTCGTGTTGATCCCAAACATTCACCATTTCAAAGAATTTTGTTTAGATCTTCTCCTTCAGACCCTATCCAAGATTATGAGTTGCAAACGGTCACATTTGGGGTAAACTGCGCGCCCTTCCTAGCCATTCGTACTCTTCTTCAGTTAGCCCAGGACACTCAGTCCGATTTTCCTCTCGCGCGCATATTCTGCGCAACTGTATGTACGTAGACGACGTACTCGCTGGCGCTCACGATATTCACACTGCATTATCATATCGTGATCAGCTTGTTGATGCTTTAGCCACTGCAAAGTTTGAACTGAGGAAGTGGACATCAAATCACAAGTCCATTTTATCTCGTTTTTCACCTAACGAACTCGTTGATGCCCAGGTCCTTTCATTCGTAGAATCCAGTAGTTCCAAACCCTTAGGAATTCGCTGGAATGCACATTCCGATTCATTCTTTTTCGAGGTAGACCCCCTTCCTAAAAGGTCTCAATATTCCAAACGGGAACTCTTGTCATGTATAGCAAAACTTTTTGATCCCGTAGGTTGGCTTTCGCCTGTAATTGTTGTTGCAAAGATCATTATGCAGCAAGTTTGGTTAGACAAGATAGATTGGGATGACTATCTTCCTACCAATACAAAAACCTCTTGGGAGTCTTTTATCGCAAATTACTTGTCTGTTAATTCAATTAGTATCCCTCGATGGGTTCAATATTGTCCAGAAGGCCTAACTGAGTTACACCTCTTTTCTGATGCCTCGGAAAAGGCATATGCGGGGGTAGTTTATTTGCGCACTCAGTCTCCACTCGGTCAAGTTAATGTGCATCTTTTAACATCAAAAACCAAGGTTGCACCCATAAAATCGGTCTCCTTGCCTCGTCTTGAGCTGTGTGGAGCAACCTTAGCCTCCGAACTACTCAAGTCCGTCGTAAATGAGATTCATATCCCTATTAATAGAGTTTGTTGTTGGACCGATTCCACTATTGTTCTTTCCTGGCTTCGTAAAACCCCTTCTAGTTGGACAACTTTCGTAGCTAACAGAGTTAGTCGAATTCAAGAAAATATAGGAAATGGTCAATGGTATCATGTCAGATCCGAAGATAACCCGGCTGATTTGGGAAGTCGTGGTGTTTCACCTCAAGACCTAGCTAATTCTTCCCTTTGGTGGCATGGTCCTGAGTGGTTATTGTTAGATTCCTCGCAATGGAGAATAAATGACACCACGTCAATCGATACTGATTTGGAAATGCGTCCAGTCAGAAGTCATTTCTCCTTCTTCAATTCTTATCAAGACATTCTGGATAGATTTTCGTCACTTGGAAGAGCTTTGAGAGTATTGTCTTATGTTTTCAGATTCTACAATAATTGTCGCCCAAATTCTCAAAGTCGTAGAACATTCACTTCCATTGCTTTAGAAACATCCGAGATTAAAGCGGTTAAACTCCGTCTAGCTATTCTCGCTCAAAAAGTCCACTTTGCTGAAGAGTACAAATGTTTAATGGAGCAGTCTTCTTTGCCTTCTAAAAGTTCCCTTCTTCCCCTCAACCCTCGTTTGGATCAAGACGGTGTCATGCGCCTTAATGGCCGTTTAGCAAAGTCCCCAACACTGTCATACACTGAGCGCCATCCCATAATATTGCCATATTCTTGTAGATTTGCCCGCCTGCTTGCAGAATTCGTTCACGCCATTTCCATACATGGTGGAAATCAGATGATGCTCCGTATACTCCGTATCGAATATTGGGTTCCTCGCCTAAAAAATCTTGTTCGGTGTGTCATCAATCGTTGTAAAACGTGTATCCTTGAGAAGAAGCGGTCATGTAATCAAATCATGGCTGCTCTCCCTCAGGAGCGAACTGTAGTCACTCGCCCTTTTCACACTACAGGAGTTGACTTCGCGGGTCCCTTTGATATGAAGTCATTTACGGGTAGAGCGTGTCGAATCACCAAAGGTTATGTATGTGTCTTCGTCTGCTTTTCCACTAAAGCAGTTCACTTAGAAGCCACTACTGACCTATCTTCTGCGTCTTTTCTGGCAGCCTTCTATAGGTTTATTGGTCGTCGTGGTTGCCCTAAGACAGTGTTTTCCGATAATGGGACTAATTTTGTCGGCGCATCTCGTGAAATTGAAAGTAACTTCAAAACATTCATTAAGGAAGGTCGGGAAAAAGTCTGTTCTTCTCCAGGTTTTCAAGAGATTTCTTGGCAGTTCATCCCAGCGGGTGCTCCCCATATGGGAGGTCTGTGGGAAGCTGCAGTCAAAAGTTTTAAAAAACATTTTCGCCGACATGCAAAAACGTTTAAGTATACGTTTGAAGAGCTTTCAACTGTTCTAGTTCGCATCGAGGCTTGTTTAAATTCCCGACCCCTTTGTCCTATAAATGATAATCAAACGGATGCCGTAGCACTTACTCCAGGTCATTTTCTCATCGGCGCTCCTCTTCTTTCGCCACCTGAAGAAGTACTAGTCGATTCCCCTCTTAGTTTGGTCAATCGATATCGTAAACTAAAGGCTCTCACACATCAATTTTGCATTCGTTGGAAAGAGGAATATTTAGTAGAATTACACAAACGATATAAATGGAAACATCCTCAGCGCGATCTTCAAATTAACGATCTGGTTGTGCTCCGTCATGAGCAATTACCCCCTACTTCGTGGAAGCTAGGACGCGTCGTTGAAATCCATCCTGGAACGGATGGTCACGTTCGGGTTGTAGATCTCCGGACGGAACAAGGCATTGTTCGGCGACCAGTCACGAAGATAGTTGTAATCGACCATGAATAACTATACACTTTCATTCGTTGTCATATAAATCTTTGTTTGTATAGGAATGGCTTCATCTGCGGATATCTTCCCAGTCGTCGTCTTGCCAGAAGAGGATGAAGACATGATGTCAGATGGAGAGGTTGAGAAGGAGTTGCTTATTTCTAAAATTGACGAGGTTGTAGCAGCCTCTGACCGGAGGGCTCCAGGTTCGTCAGGTGCGGAAAGCGTAGCTCCTCCTCGGCCAACAACTTCATCAACACAAACTAAGGTCGATTCTAGGCCATCTCAACCAAACCCAATGTCCTGTCGCTTATGCTCCTTACCACATCCTCTATATAAGTGTTTTAAATTCAAGAAGATGTCACATCATAAACGGTTGCGATTCGTGATATCTCATGGGTATTGTCATAACTGTCTCCAGTCCAACCATACATCGTCGGGATGTCCATTGGCTCAATTGTGTCATTTTTGTCGAGAGCCGCATCATAGTTTGCTGCACTCCCGCGAACGCACCCCGAGCCAACCTACTAATCGTAGTCGTCGTGCAAACAAGCGTCCTAATCCGCCTACAACCGTCGTTCGTCCTTCCGTCGAATCTCCTGCTGCGAGACCCATTCCACCACTACCAATTACGCGATTAGTCACTCTGGCACCCACAGCTGTTGTCCGTATTTGTTTCCAAAACGGCAGCATGCTAGTCCGCGCGCTGATCGATCCATGTTCGGGTGTCAGCCGAATTTGTGAGACTTTGGTCTCACACCTAAATTGGCCAGTTTCGTCGGTGGATGGCGCACGTTATTGCGACATTATGGTCACGTCGTGTTATGACTCTACCCAGCGACAATATATGACGGCTCAAGTTGCAAAATTGGATTGTGGACGAACCCCCCCGCTTTCTATACCACCATCGATCGCCGATTCTTTTGTGGGGCTCCCATTGGCGGACCCCGAATTCTTTAAATCTCGTGCTGTGGCTTTGGTGTTGGGGCCGGAAATTTACTCCAAAATTATTATCCCGTCCCGGGTTATGGCTCAACCTGGGTTACCCACCGCCCAATACACGTCGTTCGGCTGGGTCATTTCGGGTGCTGTATACCCCTAAATTGTAAAAACAAAACCAGAATTATAAAATAAATTTGAACTCAATAAAATGAATTAATCGAAACCAAAACTGCTCAATGAAACTGAATTACTGTATCTATATCTTCACCTACATAATTACTAACTATAGTTTTAAGTTTTGCTTGCGAATTAGTCTAACCCTGTTGCCTTGCTGATAGCACGTCAAGGTGGGCGGCAAATGTATAAGTTCGATACATTGATTACGTCACTGTATCTGTTCGATACATTGTCCTCCCCTTCCGCAGCATTACAATTATAACCACATTAATTGGCCGCTCCTTCGAGCACAATGGGGAAATCTTCTCTGCCTTACTTTTAGGAGCCATATTCGCTTAGTTCGGATGATGGGAGAGAATATTCATTCTTTCCCACACTCTCTCCTAAAAGTCACATTCGCTTAGTTCGGATGCAGAGGGGCGCTTTCCAATGCTGCGTTCGTCGTTGTTGATCTCGACCTTGTTAGCGCTATTATGCACATTGGCGACGTCACTTGTTATTTCGCTTTCGTTAACAACACACGTCATAAAGGTAAAGTTTGTTTCCTTGAAACACATTACTTACCAATAAAGAATTGAAAAAACTTATATCTATACAAATTACATACACCACATTTGTTTTATTTCTTTTCTTTTTGGGATTCGTCTACACTGGTATCACGCCAACACTTACCTTATTTCACATTTTGCGTCGAACGGGCTATTATTGCAACCTATTGAGGAGCTAAGAAATCACATAAAGATTATGTTTTTGGTCCAAATCACCCACCATAGGTTTCTATTCGATTTCCCCGACAAAAATATTAAATTTCGTGATGATCAGCCTAGAGTGTCATTACAACTTTTAATGGCTAAGATGAATATTTCGCGGTTTTACATGCATTTTTGGGCAAAACGGAATTATAATTATAATATGCTATCCACATTGTGGCGTAATGCACCTAAAACATAAAGAGATTCATGTATTTGTAAAGCAAAAGCATGAAGTCATAGTTGTGAAATGTCATCTAAAGACATAGCCACACAAAACCACCAACCACGCTTTCGAACTCTATTTGTTTTTCTTCATGTAAATGTGTTGTTTTGACAACGTTCTTTTCTGTAGTTGATGCATTAGAGGAGCCATGCACAACAATAAAAATCATTGTGAAGATAAAACAAAAAAACACGAACTTCCATCCCATTTAGCACAGAAACACATTGTATAAACGTGTTGTTCATTTATCAAAATACCATTGCTTATAGTAATATGTATAGCAATGTGCTTTTGTGCCTTTGTAAAATATTCTTTCTATGTTGAAGTTCTTTGCTTAAAGCATTCATAACATTTCACAAAAGCGGCATTTATTATTGTTAGTTATTCTTTAAAAATCCTGGCAAAATAAATTTAAGAAGAATCTACTTGTACACTCACGGTACATATTTCGAATATAAAGATAATCACAATGACAAATGGTGATTTTTTTACAACTAAGAAAAAATAAGTTACCCAGATATACATATAAAAATTTTCATTAGATATGATATTTAAGAATTTTTAAATCATAAGCATAAACATAAATCTACGCTTATAAAGATATTCTGAATGAACAAAATCTTTATATAACAGATAAATTGTTTAAAATTCTTCTATGTTTATTTAATCTAGATAAATGTTGATTCATAGATTTTTCAATAAATACAGATTTATTACAAAACGACAGCAGCTAACATTCACAGCAAGAAAACATTAAACTTTTACTCCATGTAACAGCTCGCTTCATAAAGTGCTCAATAGCACTTCCAAAAATCCTGATGTGGTGTGTGTAAAAAATATGATGATGTTGCTTATTGTTGTTTTCAAATACCCATAAAAATACAATTTTTATAGAAGAATATATTACCAATATATAGAAAATTTATTACTGTAAAAGTGTGTTGCATTATTTTAGTTATAAATATTCATTTATTAGCATGTGTGTAGTGTCCGAACTCTTTGACTTACGTCAATGTCACATGCTTTAATGTCTTTTCTAATATGCGAGTACCTTGTAACGACATTTTTAACCATAAAACCAGCAAGAAAGCGCCATAGTCAGATGGCATTTCATACCCTACACCACTATCCCAGTTTCATAGCGTTCCGCATTCTTTTTCATGATTGCGACATTTTGCTGGGTGATAAATGTGTCTTGGAATTTTATTAATTCTATAATAAACATTTGTAGTTGGTCGGAGGTTAAAACTCCTGGTCCCCAGCTTCACACCAGTGAATAAAAGACTTGCTACAATTCGAATAAAAGCAAAATTCTTCAACATCAGCTTTATTTGCGCTCATGCTCCCACTGAAGACCAGGACGAACTGACCAAAGATATATTTTATGAGCGCTTAGAAGAAACATATGACCGTTGTCCTGCCCATGACATTGAAATTATTCTAGGCGATTTTAATGCCAAATTTGGAAAGGAAAATATCTTTGGCCCAACAGTCGAAAAATTCAGTCTCCACAGTGAAACATCTGACAATGGTATGAGGCTGATAGATATCGCAGCGGCAAAAAACATGGTAGTTAGCAGCACCAGATTTCAATATCTCGAAATCCACATGGGCACCTGGCTGTCTCCAGATCAGAAAACAAGAATTCAAATTGATCACGTTGTGATAGATGGAAGATATTCATCGAGCGTCTTGGATGTGCGTACGTTCCGAGGAGCAAACATTGACTCGGACCACTACCTTGTTGCAGCAAAGGTCCGGGTGCGTACCTTCAACGTAGCAAACAAAGTACGAACAGACACAACACGAAAGTTAGACATCGGTAAGCTGCAATCACAACAGATAGCCACAGCATATTCCACTCAACTAGCCCAATTGCTTAATCAAAGCACTGCTCATCCCGATAACATATCAGCGCAATGGCAAAGTATTGCCCACTCCATGCAAACAGCCGCAAAATCCATACTTGGATACCAGAGACCTCCACCAAGGAATCCATGGTATGATCAGGAGTGTCGTGCTGCTACCGAAGAGAAAAATGCGGCATATAGGGCTACTTTACAATCCATAGCAAAGCGTAGCGCACGAGAGAGGTATCGGGAGAAAAAGAGAGAGAAGAAACGTCTTTTCCGCAGGAAAAGGAGGGAGATGGAAAATAGGGAATGTGAAAAACTATAGATGTACAGGAACCAGATTGAAGTCCGAAAATTCTACCAAAGAGTCAAGCATCCATCAGTTTGATGGTACAGGCACATCCTCCTGTAGAGACCAGCAGCTTATCGGGTAACTTATACAGATAGTGTGCTAAGGATATGGAAAGAGCACTTTTCTAAACTGGTGGTATCCAATAGTAGCGAAGTCGACGAAGATACCACAGATCCAATCCCAGAAGATGGTATTGAATGTATACCGTCCACCCAAGATGAGGTAAAGACAGCAATAAATCGGCTGAAGAATAATAAGGCAGCAGGAGCCGATGGCCTACCAGCCGAGCTGTTCAAAACCGGAGGCGACACGCTGATAAGGTGTATTCATCTGCTAGTTAGCACCATCTGGCTGGAAGAAAGAGTACCCGACGATTGGAACCTGAGTATCCTCTGCCCCGTCCACAAGAAAGGAGATAAGACTGTATTCTGTAATTATAGGGGCATAAGTCTACTCCCTATTGCCTACAAGACCGTGTCAGGGATATTGTGCGAACGACTAAAGCCAATGGTCAACGATATAATTGACCATTGGCCATACCAATGCGGCTTTTGACCTGGCAAGTCCACCATTGACCAGATATTTACCCTGCGATCGACACCTACCACCTTTTTGTCGATTATACAGCAGCCTTCAACAGCCCGCTGCGTCCAAAGGCCATTCCAAGCCATGTCTGAATTTGGTACCCCGCAAAGCTCATCCGGCTTGGTAAAATGACTTTAACTGACACGAGATCCTCAGTTAAAATAGGAAAGAACCTCTCTGAAGAGTTCTGTACCAAAAGAGGTTTCAGGCAAGGAGAAAGCCTTTCGTGTGATCTCCTCAACATCACAACACAATCTACACCAATAGCCACATGTTACTTACTTATGTTGATGACATAGACATCATGGGACGATCACTAAAGGAAGTAACTGATACCTTTATGAAGGTCGAAGGAGAATCTGCTAAAGTGGGTCTGGCGGTAAACGGCGAGAGAAGACCAAGATTATGGTGTCGACGCGCAATGCGTCCATTGAGCTCGGACCAACTGGGGAAGTTGGTTCCTATAATTTTGAGGTAGTAAAAGACTTCGTCTACCTCGGCACCTCCGTAAACACAACAAACCACATCAGTTGTGAAATAAAAAGAAGAATTGTATTGGCCAACAGATGTTACTTTGGTTTAAGTAAGCAGTTTAAAAACAAAGCCACATCTCGTCAAACAAAAATAACGCTCTGCAAAACACTGATACTACCCGTGCTGATGTATGGCTCCGAAGCCTGGGTACTTGCGCAAGCAGACATGGCAGTGCACAATGGCACAATCTGCATTGAAGGTTAATATCGACATCGCATGAAACACGAGCTGTATCTGCTATACAACGACGTCAATATAGTTAAACGTATCACGTATGCAGCGATACGTTCGTCAGTTTTGTTAAAATAGAGTTTTTAAAAATGTAGGGCATGGGGTAGGTACCCCGTCCCCTCCGAAATTCAACAAAATATATACCCTATTTTCACCACGGGTCCTCCCAGTAGATTATCTGAAATTTTCAGGAAAATCGGTTAAGCCGCTTTTGATATATAAGCTATTTAAAAAAGTGGACGTGGTCGGGTCTTTGGGCCCCAAACCAGTACCTAGGGTCAGAGACACAACAACCATTGTCTCGAAAATTAATTTTCTCTCCGATACGTTCGTCAGTTTTGTTAAAATAGAGTTCTTAAAAAGGTAAGGCATGGGGGAGGTACCCTGCCCCCTCCGAAATTCGGCAAAATATATACCCTATTTTCACCACGGGTCCTCCCAGTAGATTATCTGAAATTTTCAGGAAAATTGGTTAAGCAGTTAAGACAAGCTTCAATTGTGGCAAGTAGAGTGGAAAATTCTTCAAAACTTTTAACTCCCGCCTCCCATAGTCCTCCCATATGATGTGCTAAGTAGACAAATCCGATACCGCCTCCAAATGTATCACGTTTGTAGAAATACATACAAAGACACATTCTAGTGAAACTTTTTAAATCGAACGGCCCTGCGAAGTCTATACCCGTATTGGTGACTGGACTACTGAATCGAATTCGCTCTTCAGTCAGAGGTGCCATTTTTTGCCCCTGGAGCTTCTTGTTATAAAAATTACACTCCTTACAATTTCTTTGCTTTAAGTAACTTATACTGGAGACAAGTCGACCATGTGTCCGTCCGCCCATGTATACGACCCAATAATGCCGCCAACTCCACAAACCACACTTATTGAATTAACCGACGGTTTAACTCTATGCCGACTAGGAAAGGTGGCTTAGCTCGGCCATCTTTTAAGCATTCTTTAAAAAGTCGCAAATGTAGTAAACATTTGATAAATGGTACGATTTGAGGTGTAATTAACATATTTCAACGGGCGTTTTTCATTTTTCATGAAAAATATATCATTATTAAAATACTAGCAAAATATTTAAGTTCATACAAAGATTTTTGTACTAAAGACCATAATAGCGAGATATTAATGAGCTTGCTTCATTAGAAAACAGCTAAAAGTTTTTTTGCGTCTGACCCAAATTTATGCAAAAGCACAGAAAGTAGGACCTTCTTTTACTATCGTTTTCGTTCTTCTACTATCGTTTTCATTAATTTTTCTTTCTATTTCATTCTCAGGTGAAAATTATTGTAAATAGGTGAATAATAATGCTTTGTTGACATTAATAAAGATTCATTTCAATCAGCTATGCTATGGGTGGGAATGAATGCCGACCGAAAAATCTCTAATGAATGGAAATAAGCCGGGTAATTAAATTGTTTGATGGTCTGTTTGATGCAAATTAAATCATGGAATTTAGGCTATTAAAACGGTTTCAATTAACCAAACGATTTAATGAAATCATATTTAAACAATAGATTTCAGCTAGAAGAATAGTAAACATAATTGCTACAAAATTTATTTTGACATGGTAAGGACGAATATGGATTTCTAATATTAAGAATGTGATGGGGTTATTATAGGTTTAGTTCAACAAAAAATCACCGATCTTAATGTCTCGAAGATATAACACGTTCTAATTATGTGTGTCAATCCGTTATGCGTGTAAGCATTACTTTGACGCCACAGAATAAATCCAATATGATGGTATTTAATTTAAAGACATAGACTAAGAAAGGAATAGACAAAGAAAAACTCTCACCTAAATTCTCCCACTAAGTGTGAAAATGAAAATAACTATACAATTTTAAACCATTTATTCTGGTAAACGACAATATGTGGGTAACCTTGGTCGCATCTACATCCTCATATAAAAATATTCAGAAAAACAAAAATATTTCAATTTACCCCAAAACATTGTACAATTGAGTGAATACGCTGCCCAGTTTCGTAGAGGCGACACATACAAAAACAAGCACCTTACAATTTCTCTGTTTATACTTTTATTAGTCTTTTATTAGACGCGCTTCTTTGCAAAGACAGTATAGTGAGGGGGCCCACTGAGTTGTCTCACTTACAGTGTAAGTGAATGAAAACAAACAATAAACATCATGTGGTTGTTGTTTTCTTCACTCACACATACACACATACTAAAACATTGATGGATATTCTTGGGCGACGCTGGTCTATGGTATAGATGTCTAGCAAGAATGAGATGAAGACAGAATTTCATTATAGTATAATAAGATCTTTTTTAAACAACTGGAGTCGTATTTTTTTAAATATATATCAGCTAGTTACCAACATCGTCGATCATAATTGCCGATGCCTAATCTACACTTTGTAGGGCTCAACTGTAAGCCATTGCAACATTTCGTGCACCTCTTCACATAACGGTATAGCATAAAATAATATTAATGTTAGCAGGTTTCTCTTTTCCTTTATTGTTATACCCTATACCACAATGTGGAAAAGGGTATTATAAGTTTGTTTTGGTAAAAATTCATGTAACACCGCGAAATATTCGTCGGAGACCCCCAATGTGGTATACCAATCTTCATATCTCTACGAGATAAAGCGATTTTGAGATGTGTGTCCGTCCGTCAGTCCGTCCGTCCGTCCGTCTGTCCATTATAAATTGTAAACACGCTCCAGGCCGCGATTATGAACTGATCGTCACGAAATTTTGTATGGAGGTCGGGTTCAAATCAGAATAGATCCCTATTCTTATTGGTGATGATCGTGAAATACTTAGCGGGTGAAATGGACCAAAAACATAATATTTATCCAATTTTCTAGCGGCTCTTTAGGTCTCAATATTAGTCCGATCAACGCGTAATTTTAAATAAGGTAAGAGTATATCACAAAGGAGAAGCTTGCAATTTTAGATGGCGATCGGATAATATTTAGAGGGTTCAATGGGCCAAAACTTTTGTGTGAAAATTTTTAATATACAGCTTATATTTTAATTCCTGGAAGTGACATTCCGGACAAGTGAGATACACTTGAAAGTGGAAAGCTTGACCTTTCAATTGATGCCAATTATGTTGGTGTACATGCTAAGATAACAGAGTTATAGCCTAATATATTCCATTATTTGTTTGTTGTGTAATAATAAACTCGCTAGAAGTCGCAATTATACATCAATAGTCACGAAATTTTGCACCGGGTAAGAGTATAGGTCGAAAAAGATGCCTACAATTTTGAATGACGATCTGATATTCTTTTTTTTTTTGGTCGATATTTTAATTCCTTGAGGACATATATATTTCGCAAAGTGGCCCACATATGGAAAAAAACTACTGACCTTTCCTCTGATGTAAATTGCAATAAAGTGTTTGCTAGGTAACGGGCCTACTGCCTAATATATAATGGGTTCTGTGTAGAGAACTACATTTTTATCCCATGCTACATATTGTCTCTCCAAAAGTTTATGTAACACCACGAAATATTCGTCCTAGACCCCTTATTTGGTATTTGGTATAATTCATATCTCGGCGAGATAAAGCGATTTAGCGATGTGTGTCCGTCCATTAAAAATTGTAAACATGCGTAAGGCCGCAATTATGGACCGATTGTAACGAATTTTTTAAGGAGGTTGGGTTCGGGCCAGAATAGATATGATTAGTTTTTGGTGATGATCGTGAAATGTTCAGGGGATGAAATGGACCAAAAACAAAATTTTAACCAATTTTGTAGCGGCTGTGTAGGTCAAAATAATAACGCACAAACTTTTAAACAAAGTTTGAGTTTAAAATGAAGAAGAAGCGTACAAACCAACGTGAAGATCAGATAACACTGTGCAACACTGAAAATGCAAACAACTTCTAGTATGCATTTTTTGAAAGTACATATTTAGACTACAAAAACCCTAGTAGGGTTTTGTCCTGTCAGATCCAGTTCGGATTTTATGGCCTCATCTAAACCGGGCTAAATCTACACTTTTTTGCATTTATCATGCCTTTATCTCAGAAACGAATAGGAATTTGACCTTGCTGTCTTTAGCAATATTGTAGCCCTAAATTAGTAGAACTTATCTTTTGAAAAACCACATAAGAAAAACTCCATCTAGGGCATCAAAATTCTATAAAATATAGAACATTTTACATAATTGCTGAACTTCTGGTCAGTATCGGCTAAACTGTTGGGAGTTGAACCATGTGACCTTTTGCAAAAATCTTCCAAATAAAGTTCCCAACAATTCTTTAGAACATTCTGAAACTCTAAAATGCTTACTTCATGTTGTTTCAGCGGTATTTTGCATCATATCTTTTACAACACGTATTTCAAATACAGTTCACACGAACAGTTTATTCTCGCATTTCGGATTTCACTACATTATTGACATTTTTATCAAATCGTCGTTGAAAAATGTGCTGAAAACAACAGGATAGAGGCATTCTACAACAATGACATGTTCTGAAGAGTTGTGTATTACACTCCAGGAAATATTTTCCAAAAGAAAATATTCAGAAAAAATTAACGGTTTTGGAGATGCGGTGCGAAATGTGTAAAAATTGTGGCATTTTTGCATATATTTTGAAATTTAAGGCAATAAATGTAGTTTTTCGAGTCCATTATTTCTCCAAATATTTTATTCTTGTCCTTATCTACAAATTAGCTTCAGAGGTCAGAAGAAGTTTTGCATTGGTTTCAGAGATATAGCCCCGAATTTCTTTAAAAACTCAATATTTAACCATGTTTAGATGGGGCCATAAAATCCGAGCTGGATCTGACACAACAAAACCTAACTAGGGTTTCTTGTCGTTTGGTTCTGTACTTTCAAAAAATCCGCGGTTCGAATTGTTTGCACAAGATCACCTTAAAAATGTTGCATAGTGTAATACTTAGCGGGTTGAATGGACTGAAACTTTTGTGTGAAATTGGTAAAAATTTCAATAACGTAGCGGTTAAACATCGGAAGTAGTAGTACTACATAAGTGGGTTTCATTACATTTTAGTTTGTGTGAACTAAATTTTCCTTTCCTGCTACAAAAATGTCTTTGTCATGCTAGATAACTTTTTGGTTTTGGTCATAAGTATTATACATTACATCTCGGATATTTGATAATTAAATTTTCACAATCATTGAAAAGAAACTCCGTGGAGAGCGATTGTCCAGGGATAGTGGTATAGGGTATCCCATGGTCGGCTTCGTCCGACTATAGACTTTTCTTACTTGTTTTTATTTTACTTTATTCTTCTACCTACCTAAGTGCAAATCAATTAACTAATTTATGGGGGAATATTAAATCGTTGTTGGCGTTAATGAAAATTATTCCTTCATTATTTGTGGAATATTAAGGGATGATAATGAATTCCAGCGAAAAAAGGATATTGAATGAAGATAAGAAAAACCGCCTGTCTACACGATATTAAATTTTCTGAAGCGTTGTTAATTAAATCGTGGCTATGCAGATATTTAAAATCGATAACATACATAATATGTATTATATTATTATATTATTATATGCATTATATTATAATGTATCTCAAAGTGTGTATGAGTAAAAGATAAATTAATATATTTCAGATGAAGCCACGGTTCATACTATGTATTGTAACCTGCGAACTACTGTAGTACGTCATCCAATTTGCCTGTATTAGGACCAAAACAATTGCTGTCGGCCAAAGCTCAACATTGAGTGACACTCAACTATTAAGAGTATTTTCAGGTCATATATATTTTCAGGTCATTATATTAAGTAGAAGTTTTTTTGTCGAACATTCCCATGGATGTGTGTGCTACCAGTGTGATACATATTCGTGTGAAAATATTCGTTCTTGGATATATTTATAAATAGGAGCAATTTTGTATTTAATTTGAAGTTTAAAAGATTGAAACTGTTCTAAAATAAATAATTTTTGCATGGTTTTTGTCTACTTAACCTCTCAATTTTCGGAATTAAGAAGGTTGTGGCCTCAATGCCCAAACCGAAATGGCAGACATTGGGTATTAAGTCTTCGCTGGTGGCATACAACTTTCCACCTGGAATTTGTCAGTATAGATCCACGTGCTTTTATAGCCCCCATAGAACGTCACCTAAAGATTTTCGATATTTTGAAGTTTATGGCTTCAATATCCCACCGAAATGATTGAAATTTGGTATTTTGTCTTCGTTAGGGGTGTAAAACTTTCAATCTGAAATTTGGCTGTATAGGTCCACGTCTTTATATAGCCCCCATAGAGCGGTACCTCCCAATTTTCGGTATTTTGAAGACTGTGGCCTTAATATCCAACCGAAATCACTGAAATTGGAATTTATTCTTCGTTAGTTGTAAAAATCGTGCCACCTGAAATTTGTCGGCATAGGTCTACGTTTATATAGCCCCCCATATTCACATTTTCCTACCGAAATCGTTTTAAATTGGAATTTTGTGTTCCCAGAAGATAGAAAACGTACTCGCAAAAAAACTTTCCACATACATACACTGGCGCTCACTTGAATAGCACCCCCATTTTCTTCAAACTCAATTTTTTTAAGCAAAACCAAATTTCAATAAAATCATTCATTCGTTTAGCAATCATTGAAGACTTATAAGCAATTACAACGCTTGCCCAAGTTGATGGAGACCGATTATAAGTTGGAGATTATTCTAAATGAAAAGTAAAGTTTCATCATTTAAAATAATTTTGTTGCTGTTTTTTTCTTCTTTAACCTCCATACCTCTATTTTTCAATTCAACAGTGACCCTCATTTCAGGATTCCAGCTCTATTGTTCCACCCAAATCAAAATGGTACTACATTTAGCACCATTAAGTACTTTTCTTATATACAAGTACGAATTTAAATAACTTTATGCATATCTCAATTCTACACTCCAACAGTAATCTTCATTCCAAATTTCAAGATTCCAGCTCTATCCGTTCACGCAACTCCAAATTGTACCAAATGAAGTTCCATTTGGTACTTTCCGTGCACATAAGTTCAGCCGAATACAAATTGTACCATTATCATGTTTCGTACACATAAGTACGAACTTGCAAAACTGCCTACATACCTCAATCCTACACGTACCGAATTTAGTGCCATTTAGTACTTTTCATACACATAATTACGAATTTTCAAGACTACCTCCATATCTCAATCCTACACTCCAACAGAATTGTTAATTCCAAATTCCAGGTTTACAGCTGTGTACCATTTAGTACTTTTTGAACCAGTCGAGGTATTTTTGGTTCGACTCCAACTCCGACTCCAGACTAATTTTTTTCACGACTCCGGCTCCGATTCCGGGTCGACTCCGAGTGAAATTTAATAATGTAATAATTTTAAATTTTTTCTATATTTGGGCCCATATAGGCTAATCTCTTGGGTTTTTCTATCTTATTATTTAGAGCATTCGTTCGGATATAATACTCAACTACAGAGCATAAATATGAAGTGAAATTAATACCTATATCGTTTCGTCTAATACTTACTTAAAAAAACAAAATACAAGATATTAAGTATTTGTCGGTTTTGCCGGTTTTTTGCACGAGTATATTCTTTAAGGAACTCTTCCCCGTGAAAAAATTTAAGCTTTTAAAATATGTGAAAATGAAGGGGCAATACAAAATATAAGGACTACATGCGATAAAACTTATAAGCAATTCATGACCAAGAACATTTTAGAGTGCTTCGAGAGCCTTAAGGGGTGACGTCCAGTTGAAAGCCCAATAAAACCCATTTGCATGATTTTTGTTCAAGAAAATGTTGTGACAGATGTTTTCTTCATCAGAATGAGCATAACTTAATCTTCCTTCATGAATTTTTTGTTGAAAATTATTAAGAAGTTTTGTGGCAAATGACCGTCTATAAAACCCTGAAATGAAACCACCATAATATGGAGGGTATAATTAACTTTGTCATTCCGTTTGTAACACATATCAAGCTTTTTGTAGAAAATTAACTTATGTTGAAACTGAGGTATGGGGTATTGTAACTCGCGATCAGTTTTACTATACCATAACTTTTAATCGCATTTCGGCAAAATAAAGTGTTTTAGCCCGATTCACCGAGGGGTTTCTTAAAATAATAATTTGAGCGGAAGCTGTGGTCGTAATAATGTAAAAAAATCGGAAAAAATATTTGAATTAAACGAGTTTCATTATGTTATTTTCCAATTAGTGGTTTTACAACACAATGTAGAGCTTAATTCTCAAAGGAGAAGTAAAAGAGTACACTTCAGAGTTGAAGTTTCTCGTGTATGATTTTTTAATATATCCACTGTATCTACCTCAAACGGATGCTGACATTTTGAAACCTGAAAAATTGGGTTTTTTGAATTTTTGCTCTAATTGGGATGCGCAGCTGGATTTCCCTAAAAGCTTATTATTTGATTGTAGTACTCGCGATTTCGCATTTTTTAATGTATAACATGAGGGTGTAGCCCTCACAGGATCACAGTAATCTGCGCCCAAACACGAAATTTTTGTGCGTAAATTTTTCTCAAAAACCTATTTTTTTTGGTTTAAAATTTACAAACGTCATTCGATTTCCGTGAAAACCCGCGTAAATTTAGTTTTTTTACGTTCTGAATCTAACAAGCCACGACGCGTAAAAATCCACCCACTAGATCGGCGGATATGATACCCCTCAAATTTCGAAAATTTGCAAAAAATTATTTTGAAAATATCGCATATTAAAACGCGTTTTGGATGTGTCAGTTCTACTTAAATAAATAGATCGATACGCGTGTTTAAACTGTGCGATACAGATATTTAAAAACTCTCGTAAATCCAGAGATATAATAGATTTTTTCTAAAAATTGAGTGCGATGCTACATCCACGGTTCTTGATGGATCGCATTGAAACGGCATAGAATGATGTATTTTTTAATGGTGATTATTGAAATCGGATGCGCATAAAATGTAAATGAACTTCGCGGAAATTATGACCATTTTACAGTATTTTGCAACCTAATATGCAGCAGATGCTACATCGTGGCCGCCAAATAGAATTTGACAAACTGTACATCAAATAAGAGGGATTGATTCTCTGTGTTGGAAAATCGGATGCGCATCATGTCATTTTCATATATACGCGGTTTATATGCGTCTCAAATGCTATAATATTCAATATAACATTATTTTAACGTTATGCCACAATTGGAATTCCTTGTGATTTAATATAAGGTTCTAATAATATTATCCAATAGGAAAAGTATAAGCGAAAAATTTGTTACAACGGAATATCATCATCATTGCGTGAAATTTTCACGAAAATGCCGAAGAACTCAAACATTTTGTCTCCAACTTTTCCTATAAAACCATAAAAAAATAAAATTAGAATAATATGATTTTAATTTTTTCCTAATATTTTCTTCGTATTTTTGCAAATAACATGAATACTAGAGCTCCAACCTTCACAACTTAGGTTTCATTTTATTCCTCAAAATGTCCGGATGCTGTTATAATTTTTTTTTATATATTTTTCGTAAGTATGAGCGCTATTGTTTCAAAAATATGTTTGTATATACGTGAAATTATTTAACAAATTTGATTTTTCGCGAATCCATTGAGACTTTGCGATTATTTTTTGCATCATCGCAAAGGGTACGAATTCAGTTAATGATAATAGGATATAACAGCTAACTATATTAAGCCGCGATTTTTTTAGAATTTTTTCTAATTATCATAATTAAAACGGTCATATCTTTTGCGCGCAACGATCAAAGTTAGTAACGAAAACAGATTTAGAATGCAGAATTTTTTCTTAATCTATGTACCAAAAATAATTGATGTAGTATCACAAATTTTTTTTGATTTTTTTGAAATGGAAAAGACAATTTTAGACATTTTTCCTGATATAGAAGACATTAAATCTCCAATCATAATTCGATTGTTATAGATTTTAATATTGGTTTCAGAAAACTAACCAAAAATATTTTCTTCTCGCTATTTGTGATCAAAATAGAGATGAAAAGACTAGACTTCAAAGGATAATAAATATGCTGTAAATCTTCCTCTAACTTAGTATAATATACAGTTTGCTTGTACGTTTTCTTATAGCTATTTTAAAAAATAAATAATGATTTTTGAAAAAAAAATTGGTGTCCCGAATTTATTGTTATATTTATACCCTATACCAAAATGTGGAAAAGGGTATTATAAGTTAGTTTTGGTAAAAATGCATGTAACACCGCGAAATATTCGTCGGAGACCCCCAATGTGGTATAGCAATCTTCATATTTCGACGAGGTAAAGCGATTTTGAGATGTGTGTCCGTCCGTCTGTCCATTATAAATTGTAAACACGCTCCAGGCCGCAATTATGGACCGATCGTCACGAAATTTTGTATGGAGGTCGGGTTCAGATCAGAATAGATCCCTATTCGTATTGGTGATGATCGTGAAATATTTAGCGGGTGAAACGGACCAAAAACAAAATATTTATCTAATTTTCTAGCGGCTCTGTAGGTCTCAATAATAGTCCGATCAACGCGTAATTTTAAATAAGGTAAGAGAATATCACAAAGGAGAAGCTCGCAATTTGAGATGGCGATCGGATAATATTTAGAGGGTTAAATGGACCAAAACGTTTGTGTGAAAATTGTGAAATTTTTTAATATACATCTTATATCTTAATTCCTGGAAGTGACATTCCGGACAAGTGAGATATACTTGAAAGTGGAACTCTTGACCTTTCAATTGATGCCAATTATGTTGGTGTGCTTGATCAGATAACAGAGTTACAGCCTAATATATCCCGTTATTTGTTTGTAGTGTAATAATAAACTCGCTAGAAGTCGCAACTATACATCAATAGTCACGAAATTTTGCACCGGGTTAGAGTATAGGTCGAAAAAGATGCCTACAATTTTGAATGATGATCTGATATTCTTTAGCGAGTGAATTGGACCATTACTTTTGTTTGAAAAATATAAAAAATTTATTTTTGGTCGATATTTTAATTCCTTGAGGACATATATATTTCGCAAAGTAGCCCACATATGGAAAAAAACTACTTACCTTTCGTCTGATGTAAATTACAATAAAGTGTTTGCTAGATAACGGGCCTACTGCCTAATATATAATGGGTTCTGTGTAGAGAACCACATTTTTATCCCATGCTACATATTGTTTCTCCAAAAGTTTATGTAACACCACGAAATATTCGTCCTAGACCCCTTATTTGATATGCCAAAATTCATATCTCGACGAGATAAAGCGATTTAGCGATGTGTGTCCGTCCATTAAAAATTGTAAACAAGCTTAAGGCCGCAATTATGGAACGATTGTAACGAATTTTTTAAGGAGGTTAGGTTCGGGCCAGAATGGAAACGATTAGTTTTTGGTGATGATCGTGAAATGTTCAGGGGATGAAATGGACCAAAAACAAAATTTTAACCAATTTTGTAGCGGCTCTGTAGGTCAAATAATAACCCGCAAAATGTTAAACAAAGTTTGACTTTATGATGAAGAAGAAGCGTACAAACCAACGCGAAGATCAGATAATACTTAGCGGGTTAAATGGACTAAAACTTTTGTGTGAAATTGGTAAAAATTTCAATAACGTAGCGGTTAAACAACGGAAGTAGTAGTACTACATAAGTGGGTTTCATTACATTTTAGTTTGTGTGAACTAAATTTTCCTTTCCTGCTACAAAAATGTCTTTGTCATGCTAGATAACTTTTTGGTTTTGGTCATAAGTATTATACATTACATCTCTGATATTTGACAATTAAATTTTCACAATCATTGAAAAGAATTTCCGTGGAGAGCGATTGTCCAGGGATAGTGGTATAGGGTATCCCATGGTCGGCTCCGTCCGACTATAGATTTTTCTTACTTGTTTTATAATGTAAAGGAAAATTTGCCGGAGTCGGAGTCGAGATATTTTTGTCGACTCTGACTCCAGCAAAATTGCTCGACTCCGACTCGTAGACTCCGACTCCGAAAACCTGTTTTGAACACATACATATTAGTTTCCAAAATTACAGCCATATCTGAATCCTGCACTCCAACTGCAATCATAATTCCTAAATTCATTTAGTGCTTTTCGTTCACATAAGTACGAATTTCCAAAACCATTTTCTTATATTTACACCACTTCCCAGCTTTGATTCCCATACCGATTTGCAAGATCCTAGCTATATCCGTTCAAAATATACAATTGGTACCAAATTTAGTAAGTTTGGTACATCTTCCTAACTCTCCATCAGTGACCCTCATTCCAAATATCAGAATTTTAGCTTGTTCTGTTTGCCTAATACATAGGGTATTTAGTACCTTTCAGTACTTTTCGTAATCCTCTAGTTCGAATTTCCAAAAATCCAGCCCTATATTCTTCCATACCCACCTCGTTGTTGGCCGCCTTGGGCGTCACTTTCTTTCACCTTATACGCGCACGAAAACTTACAAAGGATTTCTAAAAAAAAAACATTTACAGTAGTAAGCATGATTTTCGGATGTCTGGAGTGATAATTTCATCACGATAGTAATCCACTTTAAATACTTCGAGTAGTAAAATCTAGAAATTTCCAGAAGTAAGTTGGATATCCTAACCGCCATAATTTAGGGAGGTAAATATCCTCTAAAATGTATGGAGATGGCTTATACGTAAAATCTATGACTCTGACAGGCGGTACACTTCCAAAAATTAACTTGTTGAAGGAATACGGCAAGCCTTGTTGAGCATTACACCTGAAAATAAAAGGACTTATGGGACTCCTTGCCAAAGCAGAATATACGAGTGTCCTTAATCCAGAGCGATATACTTTTACTGAATATTACTGAAAGTACTTCGTTTTCAATACAGAGTAAATATGTATGCATCGATATTCTAATACAATCTTTATGTATACACACAAAAAAATTGCCTCTCTAATATATGCCCAAACATATTTTGCGGCAAACAGTTCCAGTTCCAAACATAACATATGTTTGGGTCCTACAAACAACTATATGTTTGGGTGCAAACAAATTATATGTTTGGGTGCAAACAAATACAAACCCAAAAGCCACAAAAAAACAAACCAGTGGGCGCTTTCTGAGAGCAAGGGAGCGTAAATGTCAATGTGAAACACATCGAAATATATGCTCACTTGCTCTCAGCAAGCGCTCACTGGCTATTTCTAACATATATTTATAAATGGTGGTGTTTTTTTTATTGAAGGGCATAGAAAAAAGGCAAGACAACAAAGACACATAGGTACAAACAAAATTCCAGAGAAATACATAACACACTTTAATAAAAGAAAAACTGAATGAAATAACTTATAAAAAGTCGCACTTTTAAAAAGAAAAAAATATATAGAAACATCGTTGATGTAAGTATGTATATGAAAATTTATTGATGTAATTACCAATATTACATGCGATGTCTTCCTTGTCCAATAAAATATTTCCATTCACCTTTTTGATTCAATTATAAAATGTATTGGACATTTAACATTTACTAAAAAGCACAATTTCTTTAAGAAAAGACAAAACACTGATTTATTCACTCACTTTACCGTCCTTACTCAACGATGTTCTCTAGAACACTGATGAAAAAATACCAACATAATTAATACCAATTTTTTCTTTTCGTATTCGCTTGCCACGTTGGTTAACAATAACAAAGCACGAAACACACGTGTTTTACGCATACACATCACAAAACGTCTGCGTCTCCTATTACACAATGCACACAGCTCTTTTTACAAACCAGAGATGCTCGCCCTCATACTTAAAAATGTAAACAAACCACACGTATTCTCTCTTTATTTTCGATTTGCCATTGTTGAGCAAGGGAAAGAGTATCATACCACTACTAATACACCAACTTTTCTGAGCATCAATGTTATAAACCAGCATTCCGCAGTTGCGAGAGCTCTGTTGTTACTCTCTTTAACAAAAATCCTCTCCACCCATAAAAAATATGTTCTAACATAAATAATATGTTGTTACACAAACATATAAAATTGAAATATGTTACAAAATGTTGAAACATATATTTGTTTGGACACAAACAAATTATGTTTGGATCCAAACATATTTCTAACATATATTTTTCTGCATGTACCCATGTTTTTAAAGGGGGTTCTATTCAAATGAGCCAATTTTGTTAACAGCAATTTTTGACTATATTTAGCTTTCGTTGTATAATTCTTATATAAATCAGATTTGAATACAAATGAATGACTAAAGTACAGTACACATTGTCAGTTTTGAATGACGATTTTTTGCAATTTTCGATAACTGTCCAACCGTCAGGCAACGACAAAATATTTTGTGGTTGCATGATGAATGACAAAAATGAACGGCCACACTAGCAAGCAACAACAAAGCTGTCTTCAAAACTGACAATATGTACCCAGCTTAACTTTACTCCAAACATATGAAACAAAATATAAACAAGTAAAAAGGGTTGTTCACGCCGGATTTTCCCAACCGGCAACCCTAATTAACATATTCCTTCATTCTTATATGTTTGCATTGAGCATCTCTAATTCTACTCAAACCTGTGCCATGTATCCTCTCATTTTCTCTCTTTGCGATTTCTTACTGCTTTAGCCTTAATAACTTTTCCTGTCAATAAACACTTGTTACCAAATCGTCAACCATTATTGTTGTTCATTCGGTAAGCGCTTTATTCAAATATCCAAATTTGAATAAACAAAATAAAGAACCATTACTGTTCTTTACAAGTCACTTATACGCCCGTGTTTTATTTCTTTTTCTTCCACTCCTGCCAAAACTGCAACCGGAGGAAAATATTTCGATATCCACGGAGTAATTTTCTATCCAAAACACAGCAGTATATCCAGCATCTTCTTCCCTCCAGAAACACCCAATACCGGCATTTTCATTGGTCCTCATCGAACCGGATTTTTATAGCTGTGTAATTTTTCCATCCATCTATTCCATAAATTCATCCATTTTCATCCAAAAAACAAGGTAAGTTTGTGCTTTTATTATCCAAGTGTAAATACAATAGTGCATTTCAATTCCAAAGTGTCAAAGTCCAAGTGCGTTTTGCCGTCGGCAAATTGATTTTTTCCTTTTTTTCGTTTGTTAAACGCACAGTGTTCCAATTTGCTTAATTAGTTTCACATATTTCTCTGTGCTAATTAACGTAATCTCATTTCGAATTTTTTCCATATACTGAAGTGAATAATTAAATTAAAATAATTTAATTCATATATTTCCTTCATTTTATAATTCCAAATAGTTACATTTTATATTTCCTTTGCATTCATTTGTTTGAAATTACAACATTTTTTTATTTTCCTATTCGCGGCAGTGTGCTTCTCTTCATATCGTTGTTCAATTATTTTTTCTCGCCGCGAGAATATTCCTATTCATTTCTATTGGTTTGTGTGTTTATGCATTTTATCCATCACCGTTTTATTCCACTACAGTTGTTGTTGTTGTTAGAGAAATATCCACTGCTGACTCGTCACTTCAACAACATAACAACTGATCCACATATAAGCACACATACATATTATTTCTTGTTGGTCACTTTCGAGTCGTTCGTCCACTCAGCCAACACAGTGTTTGTTGGTGATTTCCACTCAATAGTGATCGACTTATCCATTGTTGTTCTCTTCGTTGTGCTCTTTACTAAAAGTGTACCCTACAGCAAGCCCCTTTTATATGGTCGGACTGTAACTGGTTCGCGACACATATATATTATTGTATATTGACATATATACAGAAGTGGTGTATTGAGGTACTTCCTTCCTGCATACTTATAGTACATCATATTGCCGCTAGGGGGCGCTGTTTATATTCAAAAAGAGCTGATAAATCTTATTTTTTCCACTATTATTTCCAATTTTACCGTAATTTTCCTATTATTCCGGATCCTTTGGAGTAGTTATCCATTATCCGCTACTCGCTGTCAACTGTAGTATCTTTTTTCGCCACTAGGTGTCGCCCCGTAAAAAGGAAAATACTCCAAAAACCTTATTTTTGCCCGATTTTTCCTATTTCTTCGGGATATTTGCTGATACTTCTGGAAATTCTTCGATGTCGTCGACTTGGTTTGCCTTTTTGAATACGTAGTGTCGCATACCGCTGCTAGGTGTCGCTGCTCACGCTCCGAAATAGCCGAGAATTCTTAATTTTCATTATTTCTTCCAAATTATTCTGGCTTTACGGTATTTTATAGGCACCATCTTCAACATTTTCAAGCCTCCTAACTTTCCCTTGATTTATAGTGCTCCATACTTCCGCTGGGTGTCGCTCTACAAAACGAAAGTAGCTAGAAGAACGTCAATTGTTCCATTACTGAACGAATTTCTTCCGGTTATTCTATACTTTCCACATTCTTTTTCAATATTTGTGTCTTGTTTTACACGCAGCGACCGCTAGAGGGCACTTTCCATACAAGGGAGTACTTGTAAAGACGTAAGTCCTTCAGTATTTTTCCGATTCATTCCTGGATTTAGTTACTTTCTGGAAAGTATATCAATTATTCCGTGTGATTTTTTTTCCGAAGTGTTACTTATTAATTTATATTATCTTCAAGGAAGCAGTTATTGCTCTTGTGGAAAAGTTGGCTTATTATTTCTATTTCCGTGTGAAGTTTCCATTGGAGAACGAGAACATTACTTTTTCTCGTTTCCTTTTCCACTTCATATAATTTGTCGACTTCTTCTCACATAACGTATTTCCATTTACTCCCTCCGATACTATTTCCAGTGTATTCAATACTTTCCTAATCCATCCTAAGCGATCGTGATTCATTCATTTTTATCTCCTGTAACCAAAAGAGATCCCGATTGTCCACTCTCATCATCACGTGTTCCGAACAAGCCCATATTTCGATTATATATTTCTTATATAATTTGTAAATTTTCTGTAGTTTTCCATTACTTGTGAAATTTATAATTTCAAGTTCATTTTAAAACAACTTTCAAGTTATTAATCTTTTTCCCTTTGAGGTTTTGTACTCCGATAAAACCTTTTCAAGGCAACAAGATTCAAAGCGGAAAACTGGGACTATTTCAGAACGTTTTTTCTACATTTGCAATTGGGTACTCTCCAAATATTTTCCAAACATTCTCAGAATGGCTCTTCATAAACTCCTAAGTTCCTTCAGTCGTCTTGAACAGTTTGCTTCTGCCGTGAGTTGTGGCATTATTCCACTAACTTCAGTACAGCTGGTTAAAATCCACATAATCGAGCTAGCGTCCACATGGACTGAACTGGAATCTGCCTACAATATGTATGTTGGAGAACATATAAATGAAAATTCCCTTCGCGAGAAATTCCACATCGCTTCCACTGCTTATTCCGCATGCTCGGCGAAACTAAAAGAAGTCATGGATCATTTTCCGAATTCAAACAACTCATCTACCTCACATAGCATTCGAGATGAGACGATTCCATGTACTTCAACTATTTCCACTCCTACTAAAAGCAAATGTTCTATTCCAAAATGCCGCTTATGTTCATCATCTCTGCACTCAATCCGAAAGTGTCCCTTATTCATCTCTATGGATCCAAAGCAACGTTCGTCAAAAGTTAGGCAATTTGGTCTTTGCCGCAACTGCTTTTCCAAGACACATCATGTGAGCAATTGTCCCGCAAAGAGTACATGTGTCCATTGTCAAAAGCGACATCATGTCATGCTCCATGAAGATTCTAGTAACACCTATTCATCAAATCAGTCATCTAGCAAAAGTTCCGATCCTGGTTTGAATGTTGAATCCAATCCAAATTATGATTCTTTCATACAGTCCACTTCTACCAGTCAAAACATTCAAACATGTTCCCAAAATTCCACATGCAGTTTGTTGGGTGCTGATTTGGTGAATAGTTTTCCTGACAGTGTTACTTCTTCCGTTCCTGCGATTCTTAGTTCCTACCCAAAGGGGCTCTCCATTTCCGAGAGGCTTCCTGATACATCCATTCTTCCAATACGTGATGAGTTTCCTTCCAGTGTTGCTCATCCAGTTCTTCCACTTCATGCTTCCAATGCAGAGCAGCCCTCCATTTCAGAGAGGTATACTGATACATCAATTTTTCCATTCCAGAATGAGTCTCCTTCCGGGGTTACTCATTTAGTTCCTGCACTACGTGATTCAGATCCAGAGGAGCCCTCCACTTTCGAGAGGTCTTCTTGTACATCAATTGTTCCAATCCGGAATGAGTCTCCTTCCAGTGTAACTCATTCGGTTCCGGTCCTCCATTGTTCCAATCCAGGGAAGTCCTCCACTTCCGAGAGGTCTTCTTGTGCATCAATTGTTCCATTCCAGGGTGAGTTTCCTTCCGATGTTACTCATCCAGTTCCTGTAATCCATGGTTCAAATCCAGAGGGGCCCTCCATTTCCGAGGGGTCCCCCAGTGTATCCATTATTCCGTTCCTGAATGACTTCCATGTCGGTGTTAGTTATCCAGTTCTTGCACCCCATGGTTACAATCCGAAGAAGCCCTCCACTTCCGAGAGGTCTCCTTGTGTTTCCATTATTCCGTTGCAGAACGTGAATTTTTCTGGCTTGTTGGAGTATGATAAGACCATTTCCAAATACGTTGGTCCGAGAGATAACATTTCAATTCGTGTGTATCATAACTCCATTCCGATACACATCTATTCCAAAGATACAACTCACATTCTCCACTATTGGGAATGTGATAAACTAATTCCAGAATTTATTCCTGTTAAAGATACATTTCCGTTTCAGCCTCTGTGCTCGGAAAAGAATTATTCCTTAAAGTCAGTCGCCACTACTGCGAATATTCCCTCAAATACAAACCGTCTGATTTCAAGCTTGTATTTGTTTCTTTCCGGCAATCGGACTCCAAAACTGAGTCTCTTGCATGCTTCAAGATTTCCAAACTGTCCTCCAGAATTGAGGTTCAGTCCAAACAATTTCTTTATCCATATACCCAACACTCGTCAATCCAATCATACTCCATCCCAGATAATTCAATTTAGCAACCACCCAGGTGACGCAATTCCTGAATTTCAGTTACAAACCGGCACATTACTTGTCGTTTGTAACCCGTACTGCTCTATTCGCATTTTCCATGGTCTAGCTGATAATGTTCCATTCATGATTCCTGATGCAAGCAAAGCTCTGCGTTATGTACTTTGTAGTGTACACTCGGACGAAGCTGCAACCCGATTCGTACCAGACGGGGTCAAAATTCGTAACCATGCCAGTTATTCTCCATACCCTGTTGTACATCATTTTGACTACTTCCAAGTCCCGAGTATCTCATCCGTTATAACGTTCTATATGCGAATAGCTACAGGTACGTCCGTATCCAGTCACTTGGGTTTTTCCAAAGTAAGTGTTGCGCCAGTGGAAACACTGTCCAATTCAACAATTATTCATGCATTAATTCCATCCTTATGCATGATTCTTCCTTCCAACTTGTTGTATTTCTTCCAAAATACAACTAAAAAATTCCATTCCAATAAAATGTTTTCCATATCCTTGTACTATTTCCGAAGTACAACTCCAAAGTTTTCTTTCCATTATCCATTTTCTATACGTTTGTACTCATTCCGAGGTACAACTTCGAAATTGTGTTCCAAACTAATATTACTTCATCCAACACTTCGAATGCACTACTGTATTTTATTCCCTGCAAAGCACAAACTTCCTTTTCAGATACCTGTATATTCCAAATTCCAAAGGAGAGCTGTCAATCGATGTTGCGATGCATATCCTCACCCTGGAGTCGCTATAACAGGATATATTTTCATTAAATTCATTAGTTTTAAGTTTAAAACTTTCACAATTCATTGTTCAATTGATAAATTGTTTTCATTTATATTTCGCAATGAGAGAATATATTGTACAGTCGAGGCACGTTTTATTGCAGTGGTACTGCAAGGGGCCCGGGATGTTCACGCCGGATTTTCCCAACCGGCAACCCTAATTAACATATTCCTTCATTCTTATATGTTTGCATTGAGCATCTCTAATTCTACTCAAACCTGTGCCATGTATCCTCTCATTTTCTCTCTTTGCGATTTCTTACTGCTTTAGCCTTAATAACTTTTCCTGTCAATAAACACTTGTTACCAAATCGTCAACCATTATTGTTGTTCATTCGGTAAGCGCTTTGTTCAAATATCCAAATTTGAATAAACTAAATAAAGAACCATTACTGTTCTTTACAAGTCACTTATACGCCCGTGTTTTATTTCTTTTTCTTCCACTCCTGCCAAAACTGCAACCGGAGGAAAATATTTCGATATCCACGGAGTAATTTTCTATCCAAAACACAGCAGTATATCCAGCATCTTCTTCCCTCCAGAAACACCCAATACCGGCATTTTCAAGGGTTAAGTTCGGCCGGGCCGAACTTTTCATACCCTCCACCATAAATGAACAATTTTTGTTGGTTTTTAAATTTCAAATTACAGAAAGTTCGTCCAAAAAATAAAGCTAAGGTACGGAAAATCGGGAGGTTTGTTTTGGGGCTATACCAAAACATGGACCTACGTTCAGTTAAACATTTTAAGTAAAATCCTCAAAGTACCGGAAATCGGGAAGTATCGTTATATTGGGGCTATGTTGAAAATTGTTGATGCAGATGTGTGGTGACCACTACAACCCTCAAATGTCAAATTACAGTTTGTTCGGTTAAAATTTTTAGCTAAAATTGCCAATTACTGAAAATTGGGAGGTACCGTTATATGGGAGCTATATCCGAACATGGACCTATGTTGACAATTTTTTATGGAGAGGTGTTGTGACCAGTAAGAACTTCAAATGTCAAATTACTGCTAGTTCGGTTTAATATTGTAGTTAAAATCATCAAATTACTGAAAATCGGGAGGTACTTTTATATGGGAGCTTTATCAATACATCGACCTTTCTTGACAATTTTTGGTGGAGAGGTGTGGTGACCACTAAGAATTTCAAATGTCAAATGTTCAAATTACAGATAATTCGTTTAAAACTTGTAGGTAAAATTCTAAAAATACCGAAAATCCGTTATATGGGGATACCGAAATCCGTTATACCGAGGTACCGTTATATGGGGCTATACCAAAACATGGACCTACGTTCATAATTATTTCGAATATAAGTTTTTTGGTCACTAAGAACCCTAAATATCAAATTATAGCTAATTCGGTCTGGAAATGTGAATTTAGAAATACCTGAAATCGGGCGGTAACGTTATATGGGGTCTATTCCAAAACATGGACCTATGTCACCTAGTTATATAAGTTTATTGACATTTAAGAACCATAAATGTCAATTTATAGCTAAATCGGTCTGTAAATGTAACTAAAAACGTCAAAATGCCATAAATCGGGGGTACCGTTATATGGGGGCTATACCAAAACGTGGACCGATATAGCCCATCATCAAACTTGACCTGCCTGCAAACAAAAGACGCATTTTCCCAAAAATTCGGACAATATTGGTGGAGAGGTGTGGTGACCACTAAGAACTTCAAATGTCAAATGTTCAAATTACAGCTAATTCGGTTAAAACTTGTAGGTAAAAATCTCAAAATACCGAAAATCAGGAGGTACCGTTATATGGGGCTATACCAAAACATGTACCCATGTTCATAATTTTTCGAATATAAGTTTTTTAGTCACAAAGAACCCTAAATATCAAATTATAGCTAATTCGGTCTAGAAATGCGATTTAAATCGTCAAAATGCCTGAAATCGGGCGGTAACGTTATATGGGGGCTATTCCAAAACATTGATCTATGTCCACTAGTTTTGTTATATAAGTTTAAGAACACTTAAGAACACTAAATGTCAATTTATAGCTAAATCGGTCTGAAAATTTAGCTAAAAACGTCAAAATACCGTAAATCGGGGGTATCGTTATATGGGGGCTATACCAAAACGTGGACCTATGTCCACAACTTTTGTTATATAAGTTTATTGACACTTAATAACCCTAAATGTCACATTATAGATAAATCGGTCTGAAAATTTAGCGAAAAACGTCAAAATACCGTAAATCGGGGGGTACCGTTATATGGGGGGCTATACCAAAACGTGGACCTATATCCACAACTTTTGTTATATAAGTTTATTGGCATTTAAGAACCCTAAATGTCAAATTATAGCTAAATCGGTTTGAAAATATAGCTAAAAACGGCAAAATACCGTAAATCGGGGGTACCGTTATATGGGGGCTATACCAAAACGTGGACCAATGTCCACAACTTTTGTTATATAAGTTTATTGACACTTAAGAACCCTAAATGTCAAATTATGGCTACATCGCTCTGAAAATGTAGCTAAAAGCGTCAAAATACCGTAAATAGGGGGGTACCGTTATATGGGGGCTATACCAAAACGTGGGCCTATGTCCACAACTTCTGTTATATAAGCTTATTGACACTTAAGAACCCTAAATGTCAAATTATAGCTACATCGGTCTGCAAATGTAGCTAAAAACGTCAAAATACCGTAAATCGGTGTTACCGTTATATGGGGGCTATACCAAAACGTGGACCTACGCCCACAAGTTTTGTTATATAAGTTTATTGACACTTAAGAACCATAAATGTCAAATTATAGCTAAATCGGTCTGAAAATGTAGCTAAAAACGTCAAAATACCGTAAATTGGGGGGTACCGTTATATGGGGGCTATACCAAAACGTGGACCTATGTCCACAACTTTTGTTATATAAGTTTATTGATACTTAAGAACCCTAAATGTCAAATTATAGCCAAATCGGTCTGAAAATGTAGCTGAAAACGTCAAAATACCGTAAATCGGGGGGTACCGTTATATGGGGGCTATACCAAAACGTGGACCGATATATCCCATCTTCGAACTTGATCTTCCGACGGCTAAAAAAATGGTATTCCCCAATTTTCAGCGAAATCGGTCAACAAATGCGACCTGTATGTTGCGAACGGACGGACGGACGGACATGCATAAATCGACTCAGAAAGTGATTCTATGTATATCCCTAGAAGGAACTATGGGTCTATCTCGCTTCCTTTTGTATGTTACATACAAATGCACTAACAAATAATACCCCTTACCACATAGTGGTGTAGGGTATAAAAATAAAACGAAGTGATCCAAACGAAATAAAGGCATTGTCGTTGTCCATGGATCCCAACACGATATAATTTTGCATCAGAACACTTGAATATTTTTCGGGTCAAATTTTGTAGCACAATGTCATTTATCGACATTTTCCGAAAAGTTTGCACATTCTTAAGGCCAAAGCTGCCTGAAGGAGCGTTCCAATGCTTTTGCGATGTATTAGAGAGTTTTCAATTACTGTCTTGGCTACAATGTTTGCCTTTGTGTTGAATCGAAAATCTCAATGGTTTGGCTGTTATATGCCAAAATATCCAAAAAACGTCAATAAAAAACTTAAAGTCAATATCGGGTAGCTCGATTTTCACGGTAGATATATGGCCCAGTGGACTTTTTTGCTCAGTTCAATCCCAGGAATAAAAAACGCGAAGGGCCCATGAAGGTTTTTAAATCGCCCCGGCCTAGTAAACATGTATACATCGATATTCTAATACAATCTTTATTTACACGCACAAAAAATGGCCTCTCTAGCATATGCCCCAAACATATTTTGCGGCAAACAGTTCCAGTTCCAAACATAACATATGTTTGGGTCCTACAAACAAATATATGTTTGGGTGCAAACAAATACAAACCCAAAAGCCACAAACCAGTGGGCGCTTTCTGAGAGCAAGGGAGCTTGCTCTCAGCAAGCGCTCACTGGCTATTTCTAACATATATACACATTTATAAATGGTGTTTTTTTTTTGAAGGGCATAGAAAAAAGGCAAAACAACAAAGACACATACATAGGTACATACAAAATTCCAGAGAAATACATAACACACTTTAATAAAAGAAAAACTGAATGAAATAACCTATAAAAAGTCGCACTTTTAAAAAGAAAAAATATGTATATAGAAACATCGTTGATGTATGTATGTATGTATATGAAAATGTATTGATGTAATTACCAATATTACATGCGATGTCTTCCTTGTCTAATAAAATATTTCCATTCACCTTTTTGTTTCAATTATAAAAAGTATTGGACATTTAACATTTACTAAAAAGCACAATTTCTTTAAGAAAAGACAAAACACTGATTTATTCACTCACTTTACCGTCCTTACTCAATGATGTTCTCTAGAACACTGAACTAGAAAAAAGACCAACATAATTAATACCATTTTTTTCTTTTCGTATTCGCTTGCCACGTTGTTTAACAACAACAAAGCACGAAACACACGTGTTTTATGCATACACATCACAAAACGTCTGCGTCTCCTATTACACAATGCACACAGCTCTTTTTACAAAGCAGAGATGCTCGCCCTCATACTTAAAAGTGTAAACAAACCACACGTATTCTTTCTTTATTTTTGATTTGCCATTGTTGAGCAAGGGAAAGAGTATCATACCACTACTAATACACCAACTTTTCTGAGCATCAATGTTATAAACCAGCATTCCGCAGTTGCGAGAGCTCTGTTGTTACTCTCTTTAACAAAAATCCTCTCCACCCATAAAAATATGTTCTAACATAAATAATATGTTGTTACACAAACATATAAAATTGAAATATGTTACAAAATGTTGAAACATATATTTGTTTGGACACAAACAAATTATATTTGGATCCAAACATATATTTGTTTCGAATCAGTCCCAAATAAATATATGTTTCGATCCAAACATATTTCTAACATATATTTTTCTGCATGTACGCATGTTTTTAAAGGGTGTTCGATTCAAATGAGCCAAATTTGTTAACATCAATTTTTGACTTTATTTAGTTTTCGTCGTATAATTCTTATATTAATCAGATTTGAATACAAATGAATGACTAAGTTTACTTCAAACATATGTATAATTCGCAAAAAATAGAGGTTAAAAAATATTTTTTAAGGGGATACTATTCAAGTCAGGTTTTAGTATAATCCCCATGAACCGGTATTGCCCAAATTTATGTGTTTCGAGGGGTTTTTGTCCAATGTTCGAACCCAAATTGCTGTAATTTGGTATTGTGTTTAGTCAGAGGATAAATAGAACAACGATGAGCTGATGAGAAGGGGATGTAACTTGGAATTTTGGAATCTCAATGGGTAGGAAATTATCAGTATAATGTGATTATCATCATTAAAGATATTATTTATTTATTTATTCGTAATCCAAGGGACCGGTCATTTTATACGAATTATCGATGATTTCGGATATAATATAAATAATAATTGTTCCACAAACATCCCAGGCGGGACAGGGAAGACTTCTCTCATATCAATGAGTGCACCCCGATTCATATTAGCTCAATGATGTGGGACCTACTGTTTATCGCTGAGTCCGAAGGGCGTATCTAAGACACCACTTGTAGAGAAATTGTACAAGGCTGAAATACTCAGAAAATGTCGCCAACATTACTGAGGGGTATTTTGCCACCGTTGACAAGTGTTTGATGTTGACTGGCCGGGGAAAATATACAAATTTAGTGGCTAAATTATGAGCAGTAAACAAAATGGGCTTGATTAATTACTATAATGAGGATGCGAATATTAGTCGTTGTGAAGGAATTCGTTTGCTTTTGGGCGACCCTCATGACCTCAGTTTTATTGGCGAGTGTATGCCACGATAGAATACATTAAATCAGTTTTTCATTATGCTATAGGTTTGCCCTTTGTCGATATATAAAAACTTATTTTGATTGATGTACTCTTGCCGTAATTATCCACATCGAAAATTGTGAAAAATGACAGCCCGAAAATGTTCACAAGAAAATTCCCTTTTGTGCAAAGTGATTTTTTCATGTCACTGTAAACAGCACAACACAATGTAGTATGGCAAACTGTCCTGAATACGTTTAGGCTAAAAACTGTCAAAATCAAGGCTTCGGAGTCGAGCCATTTTTGGGCAGACTCCGACTCCAGTCCAATTTTTTTCTCGACTCCGACTCCGACTCCAACTCCGGAGTCGACTCAGAAAATAGATAAAATAAAATTCACAAATTACAGTCATTTCAGTTTGAACTTTCAAGATACATTACATTGGGAGAATACCAAAACATAGTTGTTCGTTTTTTTTCGTTGACAATACAGAATTCAAAGTAACAAGCACTTCAGTATACTTCACACTTCAGAACATGTAGCAAACCCCTTCAAAGCAACTGCAATCGGACGGTATCGTTACAAGGTTTCTCTACCTAAACACCAACATACGAGTATATTTACAATTATCCGAATTTGACTTATGTACCCAATGAGACTCGAAATATCAAATTACCATAATTACTGTCCGGTAACACTCTTTGTAATTTTTAGAGTTATGGAAAATTAACGATATTTTAACACCGCATCGTGATAGAAGACCAAAATGGCCATTTCCCCTTAACATACACTTTCGTGGTTAAGGTTACTTGAAGTTCACATTTTTAGAGTTTTTTTTATGTTTTCACGATTTTGCTTGAAAACGGTAAGTCCTATCGATATAGGGCTAAAGAAAATATTGTTTCTTCAAAAATTCACTAGAGGATTGACCTTTACAATTTCGTAGGTTTCACCATTTTTGAGATATAGAAGTTTAGGTCACATTTTTAGGTTTTTATTATTAGGTTTTCACCATTTTGCTTGGGAACAGCAAGTCTTATCGAAATGGACTCATATAGCTGTGGAAATTCTCTACAATACTGACTTTTGCAATAATTTCCTAGGTTCTACCATTTTTGAGATATATAGGTTGGTAAATTGTAGTCATGACATAGTTTTATAAAGAGGCGATACAGTCAGTGCAGAGAAAATTTTCACCGCTTCAACATTTTCTTTACATCATTTCCATAGGACTTGCGGTTTTCAAGCAAAATCGTGAAAATTTAAAAAACCCCTATAAGTGTGAAGTTTGATTGCGATTTAAATAAAAAGCCCTCCGGCTATTGCAGTATCAGAATCCGCGAAAACTTCTCAGGTGTAAACTCCTTCCATTTAAATTTGGTTAAGGGGAACCAGGGTAAGTCTTTCGTATGATTTCCCTTAAAGTACTACAAGGACTTTCATAGAAGTCCAACAGGTTATTTAACAGCAGACATAAATGACTTCTAATAAAAAAACAAGAGAAGACCAGTGAGCCTTCCTTAAAATGTCCTGTAAATCTTCTAAAAGATCTTACACAAGTATATTTGGAGCATGCAAACATTATTCCAATCAATTGACCCAAAAATGCTTCCGATATGCATTTTGTAGTCAAAATAAAGATTAAGAGTTTTTTAAACTATGATCATTTAAATAATTTAAATTGATTTGACAAATTTTGATAAATGTAGAACAGATTGTTGCCCGGAGTCGGAGTCGAGCTTTTTTTCACGACTCCGACTCCAACTCCGACTCCGAAGCCCTGGTCAAAATTTCCAAAAAATCAAATTTTGCCTGGCAACACTTGGTGTTGCCTAGGCCAAATAGTTTTCGTGCAGCCCTCAGTGTTGAGTTTGTCGACAGAATCATTGATGTTATTAACGGGGCCGCTCAAGGAAATGTGTACGTCATCTGCATACATCATGATTTGGGTATGTCTTAATTGTTGGGCTACACCAATCGTTTGTGTAGAGTGAATGAAAAAAAAATAATTAACCAATACTTGAAACCTGGGTACGCCTTTAGGAACAATTATTGGCATTGACTTCTTCCCTCCCATATGTGCAGATTATTTCCTGTTATTAAGATACAACATATTCAAGCTAGTAGCAGTTCAGCAAGGTCTCTTTGACTTACCAATACCTTGTATTACGATTGAATTTATTAGAATAGTAATCAGTTTTGGCAGGATAAATATATTTTTGCTTTCTTCCTTGCTGTATGATATTCCTCATGGAGCTCAGGAGTTTCAAACCCTTTCTATCTGGAATACGCCAAATCCCTTTCCCTAATATATGATATGTTCGTGGAGTCAAACCACGGCTTAGTATTATATGTTGTTCTCTTATTTTTAATAGGAATAGTTTCATTATAAATTCTAACAATATTACATTGGAGGAAATCGAGCTTTTGGTCTACTGAGGAAAGGGTGTATATAATGCTCCAGTTTACAAGGTGGATTTTATTATATTAATCCGTGTAATTAAGATTTTTATAATCACGATAAGTGTGTGTCACGATGAGTTTATAAAAGACTCCGATTCTTCATGGATGGTGATATTGTATGCGAGATAAATCAGGTCATGTTTTGAGAATCGTGAAGCGGAGATTTGATTGTAATGTTAAACGTTGCTAGGATTATTCACGAAGAAGAGTTCTAACAGTGTATTGGTAGTCGGGGAATAGTGTGTGGAACATTCGAGTTGAAGTCTCCTGTTAAAACTACAGTCGAATTTCTCTATAACGAACTTCCCTACAACGAAGAAAAATTGAAAACACAGCCTTTTTTAGCACATTTTAACCTATTTTAACCTCTCTATAACGAACTTCCCTATAACGCTAGTAGCAGTTCAGCAACGACGTGTTTTTATTGCACAAAATAACCTGTCTTTAATGAATTTTTGCCAAACTTTATATCATTGATGTTTACACAATAAATGAGAAACAAAAAACATTCAAACCGCTCTATTTATTGGAGTGCACACTAAAAAAGAGAAACAAACCCCATTTATCAGCGCTTTTAGAATAAAAATTGTTTCAAAATAAGTGACTACCTACTCGGAATTTAGACGTCTAAAAGGAAACAACTGACTGACTGACTGTTCTTAGTACAGCTATAGAAGCTGCTGATACTGAAGAAAATAATATTTCCTTAACAAAATAGGGTATAAATACGTACAAAAATAATATTGAAGATGTTACGATTGAAAACAATGTTAATGTAGATTGCGATAATTTAAATATGAATTATTTCTTATTGGGAGATTCGAAACAATGTTCCTGATCACATGTTTTCTTCCATTGCAAATTGTGAAGACTTTAATAAAGCAAAGTGGCAAAATCAAAAACAAATTAAAATCACTTCTTATTTTACTACTAAATAAAAATTCAATTTATGTTTATTCATATACTCTCGTGTGTTTCTTTATTACTCATGTATGTAGGTCAAATTAAACATTTCGGTCCCCAATTGCTACGTTATAGAGAAGTTTGACTATACATCATTGTAGCCCAAAGTTAAGGTTTCCAGAACAGTTATAAATAGTTACACATCAACTGCATTGTTCGATTTCCTCCAAGGAATTATATTTAACGTTGAGAAAGAGCTTAGTAGTTACTAATTGTTCATATTTACTTCAACACAGTGGTGGTGGATAGAGATGGGAAATGGGTAAATACCCAAATGGTAAATACCCATTATTTTGGGCATATTGGGTAAAAATGGGTAAATACCCAGGTATTTACCCAAATTGTGGGTAAAAACTATTATATAAGTAATTTAGGACAAAATTCAGTCTGAAATATTACATGGTCCATTTAATAGTAAATTTTATTAATGTACATTTAAACGGCATACAGAACAAGTTAAAATGAACAATTAAACATATTATTTAAACACAATATTTTTGCAATATTAGATCATAACATCACTGTCACTATCAGTATCACTCCCAATACAAATTATGGAAGAGTTAGGCGTAGAGTGGGTAATACCACTGGACGTGGATGGTGATTCATCCAATATTGGAGATAAATTTAAGATTTCCTCCTCAGGGCATATATTTTTCTGGGAATTACACCTTTGATTTTTCGCTCAATTGTGAGATATGAAACAAATTTTTGCAGCAGTATCTGCACTTAATCTGTTTCTCTTTTTGGAGTGGATAAAACTGTGAGTGCTGAATGAGCGTTCTGTGGCTGCTGATGTGCATGGAGCAGTCAAAATGCGAACCGCTATCATTGTAAGTTCTTTTGTGACGCAAACACTGTTCCACCATGTAGTAGGAGATATTTCTTGTACGCAGCTCCATACAAAATCTTTTGACCATAGATCCTCTCTAGCTTTATAGTTTGCTAGATCCGTCATTACATTTACATTAAATTTTAAACCCATATCATGAATAAATTCCATCGCAATTAAAAATTCAGATGAATTTAAGTCATGCCCAACGCTATTGGGGTCAAATAAACTTGCTGCCAAATGTATGGGTTTAATCGTTTTTTTCATCCTTTTATCAAAGGATGACAATAATTCTTTTTTTTCGTCATCATAAATTTCGTTTGTTGCTGTTAATGTATTTTGCAGCTTATTACGAATGTCTTTAAATGCAAAATTCACACGATGTATATTGTGCTGATTTGATTCGAAAAAGGTTGTCCATTCAGCTATAGGTTGGAAGAGTTGTAAATTGATGTCTAACGTGTTCCAAAAATCTTCCGAGAGTAATGATGATTTTGTTGTTGGACTCAGGGTTATTTTTTCATGAACATCCAAGGCTTGAAGGGATACTTTACTGTTCACTAAGCTTTTTAATGAAGTAGCATAACTGCCCCATCTCGTTTTAACTGGGAGTTTTAGCTGTTCTCCAGATCCTTTTTCTTTACAGATCTTAGCAAATGTCCATGAAAGGACCTTACTGTATTTAATAGTTTTGATTATATCAATAACTAGTAAAAAATAGTTCTTCACAGTGGGACATTTTAAAAAGTCTTCGCTGAGCAAATTAAGGCAATGGGCTACACATCCTAGTGGTACTACTTGAGGATATACCTTTTGAACCTCTTTAAATGCACCCTGCATATTCCCAGCATTATCGCCAGTGAGAGCTATAAACTTGTGCTCACCGTAAACATTCATTACTTTAATAATCTCATCGGCGATAAATGCTGAGGTGTGCTTGTTGTCTTCAGTTGCCAAGCTTCGGACAAACACCATCTCGGGCTTTGAGATTAAAAAGTTGATTACACCTTCAGTGCGCACATTGCTCCAACCGTCACAATGCAGATGCATGTAACTTGCTGCCTTCACTTGCTCAGTAATGTTTTTCGAAGTTTCATCATATATCTTGTTCAAGTAATTGCTGGAAATTGTCTTTCTATTTGGTAATTTAAATGAAGGATTCAATTCTTCGAAAAATTGCTGCCAAAGTGGATGCTCAACCATTGAAAAAGGAGCTCCAGATACAATAATTGCTCTGGCAAGTTTCTCTTCAAGGCTATCTTTGTAGTCATCGCATATTTTGAGGCTCGAGTTTGATGGTGGGAGGGAAGTTGATGCGCTTGAAACATCACTGTAGTGGTTCGAATTTTGCAATTGGGTGTTCTGTTCACTTGGAATCATTTCACTTACTTCACTTCTTAACGTAATTGGGCAATTGACGCAGTTGACCAAATGTTTTGCCATTTTATTAACATTTGGGAATTTGTAAACCGTGTTGCAGTATCTGCAAAGAACTGCCTTTGAGTTGCTTGGATTTGTTGCAAAATGCTTCCATATTCGTTCATTTTTAGGTCTTCCCATCTTAAAAACGATCAAATTTTATTTTTCCATTTTTAACAGTCTTCACATTTTAACGCATACCTTATCAACAGATTAATCAGATAGATTAGTGTATTTTATACAGGTACAATACTTTTTTAGCGGTTCTAAATTTTATTTGAAATAATTTTTTAGCCGATTGACAAATAAAAATTTTCAATTTTGTTTTTTTTTTTTAAATACCCAAATAAACACCCTGAAAAGGTATTTAAAAGGTATTTACCAGGTATTTACCCAAGTTTTGGGTAAATACCGGGTAGAATCCCATCTATAGTGGTGGAGGATATAAAAAGTTCGGTCCTGCCGAATTTCTATACGTTCTTACTTGTTTATGATACTCTTTCATACAATAAACCAAAAATTGGGCAACGTAATACACATGTTTTTCCTTTTAATTCCATAAATCATATTATAATATTATTATAATAGCTAACGTCACTTTAGATTAATTTTAATAACAAATTTAGTACAAAATAGAAAGCATCCATGCTCTAGATTTAATAACTAAAAGTGTCATCAGGCCAATGGATGTGGGGAACTAAGCTAAACCACTAACAAATTAACAGAACACAATTAATGTCGGTTAAAGCATGAACTCCTTGTTTAACTTAAGAATTCTTTTCAACCAATATGGCAAACGAACACTCTTTTTGTGATACGGGATGTTCTACTCCTCATTCTCAACTACTTGCATTCCATTATTTTACTTTCCCTGCTTTTACTTAAAATAAGATAAGATAGAGCATGTACCAACGTCCATTTTTCTTTAGTTTTCATATTTTCTGTGGGTGTACAACAATAGGCATTTAAAAAACCTCTTGCTTGCTGTTTTTACCATCAGCAGGACACACGCAAAATACATTCTTCTCGACTACTGATTAAGCATAATTGTTGTGGCTGGGTTTGTGTCTGTTCCTCTTCCACTGCCAGTTACGATGTTAAATACCATCAGACAACATTTCATAAAATATGTTTAACATAATGAATGTATTATGTTGCCTCTGCTATGTTAATCCATTTCCCGCGTGTATTGTTTTATAACCAAGGTTTTTATTTAGGTTGGTTGGCAGGTTTCAGTAAAATTGATCTTACAACGACCAGTTTTCTACTGTTGTAATCTACATTCTATGTTTCTTGTTAATTAATTAACCCACAACATTACAAGAACACCAAAAATTAATTAATACAATGGAATAAAACAAACAAAACTTCAACAAGTAAAATCGTAAAGTTCGACCAGGCCGACATTTTTATATCCTCGATGGTGAAGTACACTAAACTGTAATAGAGGTATTATTTTTTCTTTCTTTTACGAATGTACATATTAAGATCCTAGGCCATTACATATTGCAAAGAGGTGTAAAAAACCAGAAAGATGTGTTTAAGTTCCAAACTTTTTATATTCTCCACCATGAATTGTATTGGAGTATAATAGTACAACTAATTTCCTTTCTTTTATGTAAGTACATACTAAGCTCTTCCGCCAAGACAAGGTTTATTCTTAGGAGGAGTAGAATATTCTCAGTCAATTTGGACATATAAGGTATATATACACTAGGTCGACCGAAAAATATTTTCTTTTTTGAACTCCTACCCTGATAACCTGATGTATCGATGCATTACTTTCTCAACCTCGTATCTTAAAAAGTACAACTTTTTAGGAGAGACAAAAAACGATTTATCTTCTTATACATGGGTGTTTAGGTAAAAGTGTAAAGGGCAATTATTAGTGAATTAATTACATCTAAGCATATAAGTAGGAATAATATGATAATCTTATTTAGTTTAAGCATAAAACGCATTTATTGAGATGCGAGTTTGAGGCAGTAAATCAAATCTAATCTTTTGTTCGTGGTATCTCAACCATACACACAATCAGTGACGTGGATAATAAATGTGATATTATTCCACTTTTATGGTCCACTTACTACAATAAAGACTATCGGCTTTGATGGTAACTATTGCATAGGCATTGGGAAACACCGTGGTGCAGTGGTAAGCACGTCCGCCTTGCACTCAGATAGTCTGCGGTTCAATATCTGACCAGAACATAAAATTTCGGCTGTTGCAAATCCCCTCAGTGTAATGTCGACTTACATTTCCTCAATATTTCAGCCATGAAAATCTTCACTAAAAAGTGGTGTCGTAAGAGTTCGAGCTTGGCAATAAAAAGTAGGTCCTACATTATTAAGATAATATTAATTGGCGTGCACTCATTGATGGGAGAGAAGTCCCCCTTGTCCTTCGTGGGTATTATGGAAACATATGTATGTAGGTATTCCACTTTTATCCGTTCACTCAATGCCAAATAGTACTAACTTTAGTACCATTTAGTACTTTTCGTATATATTTGTACACATTTCCGAATCACCTCCTTATATTAACAAATAAATATCTCAACCGATATTAGCATATCAATTTTGAAAATTTTAACTTTATCCGTCACATAATACCAAATCATACCCTTTTAGTAACATTTAGTACTTGAAGTAAACTTACTCTTCGAATTTCCAATAGCCCTTTAATACAACTATCTTGCACTCCGTCCATGTCCCAATTTTCCGCTCAGAATTCTAGCTCTACTCTTTCGCCTAATACGAAAGGTACAATTTTGGTGCATTTTAGTACTTTTCTCTTACGAACACACCTACTCTTCAACATTTGAAGATTCTAGATTTATCTGTTTCGGCTCGACGTTAATTACAAATTTTAGTACATTTAAGTACTTTTCGTAATTTTTAAAAAACCAATCAAATGGACCACCTACGCCCCTTGACTAACACTAACCCAACATTTCAAGGTCCTAGCTTCCGCCGTTTCGCCTGGGCATTGATTATCAGTCAGACATCATTCCTCAGGTATTAAGATACGAGTTTGAGGCAGTTTTGAAAAAAGGAGTGAATGAGATACGAGAATATATTTAATTAATATTTAGAACATATTGAGATAATAAGTGGTTGCGGTAATAAACATACAAAAAAAAAAAGCAATCGTTTGATATAAAAAAGTCAAAATCGCATTTTTTAAGATACGAGGTTGAGGAAGTAAGGCATCGATATGAAACTTTATGGCGATCGGTTAACGTTAATGTGTACACCCTAGCGATCTTTGTTTCCATATCAATTTGTATACGGTCAAAGGTGCATTTTCTCGAAAATTTTCTAATGGCCGCAATTATGGTCCAATACTAGTAGTGGCTAAAAAAAACTAATCCTACAAAAATTTGTAAAAATTGGATCGGATTTAGAATTTTTCATATTGAGCTTTTGTATTTTTTGAGAACCGGCAATACAAAATACAGCAGTTTGTTTTCAAAATTTGTGAAAAAACTCTTAAAGTACATAAAATAACACGGCAATGTTATATGAAGTTTTTTCCAAAACAAAGACCTATAACTTCTGCTTTTTTCTAAGATATTTTCTACCATCCGGAAATACAAATATATACTCGAACAAAGAATTCTGTTGGAAAATATGGCTAATCCTTAAAATACCTAAAATCGGGATGTGAACAATTTTCGTGGATAATATTTTACCACTGAAAACCTTAAAAAAAACAAATTACAGCTGTTTTGGTCGGAAAAGTAGCTAGGTTCTCAATGCAGCTAAATTCCTACCCTTATATGGAGGCTATAACAAAATGTGCATTCTTCGAATCTTAAATATTGAATTACAGTTATTTTGGTGTGAAAATTTGGCTAAAATCCTCAAAATAGATAACATCGGGAGGTAAAAGTTCTAAATCGTTCAAAATACCGATAATATGGCTGCATTGTTTCATGAAGCATTATAAACGAAGTCCTGTAACGAAAATTCTCTGAAGGAAATTAAGTACAAAATTTAAGTAATTTCGATTCGATAATGTGGTTCCTACAAAAGTTTGTGAGCTACATGAGCCGAATAACAAATTAATGTAAACAAATAACAATATTAAGTTATTTCTTAAAAATTTTACAAGCAAAACTACTCACTTTTCTCATTACAAATTAATGGCATAAACCGTGAAAGTCGAAAGAGTTCAACGCTTTTTTGAGGAATTTAATTGAACATTTTTCACCAAACTGGCTGTAATCTGACATTTGAGGTACCTAATGGTCACAACATTTCTTCACCAAAACTTGACAACATACATAGATACATGTTTTGGTATATCATTACCCAATTTTCAGTATTTTGAGGGTTTTTTGACTGAACTACCTGTAATTTGGTATTTAAGGTTCCTTGCAGTTACACTAAAAATTGCCAACATACGTCCATGTTTAGCCATAGGCCACATACAACGGTACCACCCGATTCTCGGTATTTTGAGGATTTTAGCCACACTATTTAACCGAACTACCTGTTATTTGGCAATTGAGGTTCACAGCGGTCACAACGCTTTTCTACCGAAAATTGTCAACATAGGTCCATGGTTTTTAATAGATCCCATAAAACGGTACCTCCCGTTTGAAAATGTTATCTATGTATTTTGATTTTCAGTATTTTTAGGGCTTTAGTTACGTTTTTGGACGGAACTACCATAATTTCACATTTTGGTGAAAAAGTTTCGTGACTGCAGGGAACAGTCCCGGTTTTAGGTATTTTGGGGATTTTAACAACATTTCCTGATCAAAATAAGTGTTATTTGACATCTTAGGTTCCCAGTGGTCAAAACACGTCTTCAGCAAAAATTGTCTGCATAGGTCTACGTTGTGGTATAGCCCCCATAAAACGGTAAGTCCAGATTTTAGATAGTTTAAGGATTTTATTTAAATCTTTATACGAGGGCTGAACGATAACTATCTGGCCTAACAATGAAAACGCGAATATTTACTATCAAAAACGTTTTTATTGTTTTCTTAATTAGTCTCCAGCATGATTTATACACTTTTTCGTGCGCTCAGACTTATTGGCGAAGCACTTTTTCCACTCGGATTGAGACACCTCCAAAACATAGTTTTTGAACGCTTTTACTGCATCTTAAGGCGACAAAAATCGTTGACCCCGCCTTCTTTTTCTTGATGTGCTGGAATCAAATGAAGTCGTTGGATCCCCAGTCAGGGTTGTACGGCGGATGACCCAATTCCACGTTTTGTCCGGTCAAACAGGCGCCGGTTTGAATCGATGTGTTAGAGCTCGCATTGTCATGATGCAGAATGATTTGTTTTCTCTTGTTCTTTTTTCGTATTTCTCAGGAGATTTCAGGCAAACAAATTATAGTGTACCAATCAGAATTAACCGTCCTATATTTCTCAAGCCGTATAGGCGCAACACGGTCAGTTTTTCTGAAGAAACAGGCAACCTTTTGTTTCGAAGTGCTTCTTAAATGAAAAACTTTCGTTTGATTTGGCTCGTTTTCGAAGACCCAAATGGCCGATTCCTGTATTGTTTCAGGCTCCTAAGCATAGATCCTAGATTTGTCGTCTGTGACGATCTTATAAACGTCATTTGAAGCACCGCAATCTACTTTATTCTCAATTTCTTTGAACCAATTCATAGGAACCTTTTTTGAGTGATTGTCCAATTTTGCTGGATCTAACGAGAAAAATCCATTTTTGCGGCCAGGTGTTTATGCAATATCAAATGTTAGTTGGTGGAAGAAATTCCCAAGGATGCCTCTATCTCACGGTATACAGCATGGCGATCACGCATTATCCGTTCATGCACGGCATATTTTTTTTCTTCCACAACCACCGATTTTGGGCGACCATTACGACCTTCTTTTTTTTGCGAGTGACTACCACAGTTGAGTTCATTAAACCAGTTTTTTATAGTCCTTTAGGATTGTCCTTTATCGACATACATACATTTAATTTGATCGTTGCATTATTGTCGTGAATATCCACGTCGGAAGTTGTGAAAAATTCTTGGACTAAAATGTTTACGAGTAAATTCCATTCCATTCCATGCAAAGCGATTCTTTCAAGTCACTGTAAAGAACACATCACATGGTCGTACGACAGACTGTCCTGAGTACGTCTAGGCTGAAAACTGTCAAACTTTCCAAAGAAATTTTCAAATGGCGCCTGGCAACACGCGATGTGTCGTATAGCAACATATACCGCATTTAGGTATTTTCAGGATTTTAGCTAAATTTGTTGACAGAACTAACAAAGCCCCTACATAGACAATTGTCTACATAGGTCCATGTTATAATATAGCCCCTATATAAGGGTACACCCCGACAGGTTCTCAGAGGGCGCAAAACTTCTAATTGAAAAATTTTCAAGATACATATGTCCATGTTTTTGGAATAACGTTCGTGATCACAATACCTTTCTACGATAAATTATCAGCATAGACTCAAGTTTTGGTATAGCCGCATATAACGATACCTCCCCATTTTAGAAGTTTTGCTACATTCTTTGACCGAAGTATCTGTAACTTGTCATTTGAGGTTCCCAGCGGTCACAAAACTTCTCCACCAAAAATTGTCACACACTTTGATATAGACCTCATCCAAATAAAGGTACCACCCGATTGAAGATTTTTATGTACTTTTTTATACCCTCCACCATAGGATGGGGGTATATTAAGTTTGTCACTACGTTTGTAACTACTCGAAATAATCATTGTAGACCCCACAAAGTATATATATTCTTGATCAGCGTGCAATTCTACATCGATATAGCCATGTCCGTCCGTCTGTCCGTCTGTCCGTCTGTCCGTCTGTGGAAATCACTCTAGCGTCCGAACGGATTGACGTAGGTTGATGAAATTTTGGGAAAATATGTTATTTTTACGTAGGACTTTTGGTATTGAAAGCGGGCTATGTAGGTCCACGCTTTCGTATAGCCCCCATACAAAATGACGCGTGACGCGTCGTCGTTTTAAGGAATTATTAAGATATTTGGCCCATTTTACCACCAAATTGGTTGTAATTTGGTACTTTGTGTCTCCAGAGGCCAAGAAATATTCTTACCAAAGTTGGGTTATATAGGTCCACGTTTTGGTATAGCTCCCATATAAGGCCCCATATAAAGTACGCGTCATTTTAATATATTTTGAATGTATTAGACCCATTTGACCACAGAATTGGTTGTAATTTGGTATTTTGTGTCTTCAGAGGCCAGAAAACATTCCTACCAAAGTTGGGTTATATAGGTCCACGTTTTGGTATAGCCCCCACATAAGACCCCTTATAAAGTACGCGTCATTTGAATATATTTTGAATGTATTAGACCCATTTGACCGAAGAATCGGTTGTAACTTTGTATTTTGTGTTTCCAGAGGCTAAGAAACATTTCTACCATAAAATGTTTATATAGGTCCACGTGTTGATATGGCCCCCCATAATACAATATCTCCCGATTTTCGATATTTTGAACGTTTTAGCCTCATTATCACACCGATATGGCTGAAATTTGGTATTTAGTCTTCTTTAGGCGTATAAAACTTTTCCCCAGAAATTTGTAGGTATAGGTCCACGCCATCATATAGCCCCCATAGAACGGTACCTTCCGAATTTCGGTATTTTGAAGGTTGTAGCCACATTAATCCACCGAAATGGCTGAAATTTGTGGTGGAGGGTATAAAAAGTTCGGCCCGACCGAACTTAACGCTTTTCTTACTTGTCTAAACTTAGAACTATACCACCTAAAATTGTGGATAGGAAAGGAAACTAAATTTCCCAATTTTGTTTAGAATATATAATGATGGAGGGTATAACAATTCGGTCCGGCCTAACTGAACGAGCTTTTACTTGTTTAATTTCTAGTGACCATAGAATAACTAGCTATTCAGTGCAACATGGCCTTATTAAGAGCATGGATTATGTCTTTGTGCATTTGTGTGTAACATGCATAAGGAAACGAGATGGACCCATAGTTCATTCCATAGTTCATTTTAGGGATATTGGTATAATCTGAGTCGAATTATGCAGGTCCGTCCGCATTTATTGTCCGATGCAGCGAAGAATTTGGAAATATCATTATTTTAGAAATAGGAAGAACGCTTTTCCTTTTTTAAAAATCGGTTCGGATTTGGATATAGCTCCCATATATATTTTCGGCCGATTTTGTGTATCTGATGCACGCTTTATGTGTATGTCCAATTAAACAGAAATATGGAATGAGTAAAGCAATTTGGTCTAGAAATAAATTTGCCACAGATTTGGATATAGCTCCCATATATTTTTTCACCCGTTTTTAGGTATTTTAAGCGCCACCCTCGTATATAGTTCAGTTTTGAAGAAATTTTAAATGTGTGACAGAATTTCATCTACAGACCAGTTTCCCAAATTTTGCTGAAATCGGTTCAGATTTGGATATAGCTCTCATATATATTTTCGCTCAATTTGAAGTATTTACTGCACCAAACACGCAAATTGTGTCCAATTTTGATGCATTCGGAAAACATCACCCAATTCTGACTAGAAAAAAATATGTCGAATTATATTGAAATCGGTTCATATTGGTATATTACTCCCAAATACATATATTTTCGGACGAGTTCATGTATTAATTTATAAAATTTCGAAAATGTGACGCAATTTGGTGTAGAAAAAATTTCGCCCAATTATATCGAAATCGTGGTGATTCTTTCCTTACTGGTTTTAAGAACCAAAAAGTACTATAAAAACCCGTTGTTTTGTAATGTGATTTTTTGCTGGGTGCTTATCATTATATCGTAGTGAAAACTTTTTTACAAAAATTAAAATAAAAAGTTGAATGGCTATTATTTAGTGTTTTAGCAAAAAAATGCGGTCGAAAAGTATGCAAAAAAAAATTAAGTTATTTGCGAGCTTTTACGGTGTCAAGAAATTATAGCAACAATATCTAAAATGGAATAGATATACCGCACACTACACAAATAAAAAACAACATGATTTATTGTTATCTTTTGCCTTGCAGGACAAAACTCAGCGTTATCTCACTTCAACAACTGGAACTATTTTAAACCAATAGCTTCATCCGTTTTTCCTGGACGTTGATTAGGAGTCAATCAGTCCACTATCACCAAACTCTTTTGCATATAACCATATCTACTATATATTGCGGATTAAAACAATCTTAGGTATCATTATTGTTGTTAAATGTTTTACAGCCGCTACAAATATAAATGTAATTTTAGGGACATTAGCAATAATTATCTCGATATCGCAACTTTCGTTATAAGTACCATTTGTTATGAAATTGAGATATCAATAATCAAAATTGTAATGATCTTTAAACTGACAGCAATGACAACCCTATCATTAGCAAATTACACTCTCATATTTCGCACATCATTGATGTTTTATCGTAATAGAAAATAAAAGTGACCATAAGCAACACGTTCGAATTCTATTTAAATATGTATATTTGATTGTATTGTATTTTTTTGTTTCTGTGTAGTTTTATCATTCCTAAATAAAATAGCCACAGACAAATGAAAATAAAATTTCTACAAACAAAACAAACTCACGCAACAACGATTTACAAACACCAAATAAAATAACACAGATGGTTTCATCTGATAATTGCTTTAATGTAAATGTTGGTCAAATTCATTTGTCGATTTACATAAATTAAACTTTTCAAAAAACGCTACAAAAACAAGACGATAAAAATCTTATTATAATCATTATCGCCATTTAAATACCATTGTCTGGCTAGCAGGTGTAAAATTTACATAATTGAATCAGGATAGAAGGTAGCACGATTATAGGAAAGCATTATAATATCGTTTTTCTAACAATAGGCCATTACTTGTGGGCATGTTCGATAGCAAAAACTGAGATTTTTAATTATAACTCGTATTTAATATTTAACAGAATATTAAGTTTTTTTCCGCAAGTATACGTTGCTCGCGGTGACGTATAATTTATGTGCACTCACATTCGTTACTTATACGTCAATGACAGTGGTTACTACATACGTTAATTCTGTGGTTTTCCTACATAACGACATAAGTCTGAAAATCAAAATTTTCAGGAGAGCGAAAACAAAAATTGTTTGTAATATTTTCTAGCATGCCAAAAACAATCGTTATGAATAAAAAATTAATTTTTTTTTAAGTACTTTTTATTAAATTTTTTTAAAACATATCTTTGCGTGTGCGTCTTATTTTTTTCACAAAATGACATATTTATACTTATGTTGTATTCTATGAAAAATAGCGGTTTTACTTTAACAGGTAAATAAATGACCAGTCTTTCTTGTTGTGAGGCTTGCATCTCTGTTTTCATTTAATCTACATAACGGGACTTATGTTTGAGAGTAAACGACATAAAAACAGAAAATTAAGATAAAAGAGCACGCAAAATAGCACATTCAGTTTTACGTGGTTTTATCTTGAAAGAGAATCAACAAATATTTCAATTATTATTACATACAAAACGACCTAAGTCACCTTGTGTTCTTTTTTATGAATATGTTTGCGATATACTGCAGCAAATGTGGATATAATAAGTTTATTATGACAATTATTTTGTAAAAAGGCCCACTTACGTAGTTTTGCCAAAAAATATATCAGAAACGGTAAATTTTTTTCAAATACGGAGTTGTGATATGGAAATCTCTCAGAAAGTAAAACTACGTGGTGCCAAAAACTCAAAATGTACATAACTCGACCTATGTCGTTATGTAGGAAAACCACAGAATTGTAGTTATTCATGGTAAGTCAGTATATTATGCTGTGCAGAATAGGGTGGGCTCTTGGCGTTTCTTATTTTCTAGGATTGCACTATGCACAAAAGTCCACTAGATCATACGTCGACGGTAAAAATCCATCCTCCCGATTCAGATTTGGAGTTTTCGACACACTTTTGTCACTTTTATGGATACTTTGGCATATAACAGCTAAACTATTGAAATTTTCCATCCAATACTAAGACAAAAGTTGTAGCCAATGCAAAAATCAAGAACTCTCAAGCACATCGCAAAAGCATTTTAGCACATTGCTCGTCCTTTATTTGTTATTTCCCAGCAAGCATCGATGAATGCGACAATCGCAATCATATACAATAAGATCAAGCACAGTTCTTCCCGTGTGCTTGATCTTATTGGATAAGATTGCGATTGTCGCATTCATCAATGCTTGCTGGGTTTATTGTCATATACATATTTATGAAATTCTGGAATTTTATGATTTATAAAAAATGTTTTATTTATGGTACGAGGGCTGAACGATAACTATCTGGCCTAACAATGAAAACGCGAATATTTACCATCAACAACGATTTTATTGTTTTCTTAACTAGTCTCCAGCATGATTTATACACTTTTTCGTGTGCTCAAACCTATTGGCGAAGCACTTTTTCCACTCCAAAAAATGGTTTTTGAACGCTTTTACAGCAACTTCAGGCAACAAAAATCGTTGACCACGCCTTTTTTCTTGATGTGCTGCAATCAGTCAGGGCTGTACAAGGGATGACCCATCAATTCCACGTTTTGTCCGGTCAAACAGAAGTTGGTTTAAATCGATGTGTGAGAGCCCACATTGTCATGGTGTAGAATGATTTGTTTACTCTTGCCCATTTTTTGTATTTCTCAGGCAAACAAATTATAGTGTACCACTCAGAATTAACTGTCATATATTTCTTAAGCCCTATAGCCGCCACAAGGTCAGTTTTTCTGAAGAAACAGGCAACCTTTTGTTTCGAAGTGCTTCTTACATGAACAACTTTCGTTTGATTTGGCTCGCTTTCAAATCGCCCCATCAACTTAGTTTTGTCGCCGCTTGCTGCCATATTGGGTAGATTATTTTATATTTGTCGCTAAGGTGATTATCACAATACTAACTATTCGTCCAATCACCATAATTGGTTCAATTATGTACCAATCGAATTTGTCCAATTTAAAGTTATACTGGAGCATCATGTCTATTTCAGGGAGCTATAACGCAATATAAACACGGAACTCACATTTTCTGTAATGTAACCATTAGGGTTATGACTTTTCAAAATTTTTTCTCAAAAATGATTTCCTGTAGTACGGATGAACAAAGTTTTTCCAATTAATCACTAAAATAATGTTTATTCCATTGAAAATTAAAAAAAGTTTAAGCACAAATCGATTAAAAAAACAAGTAAGAAAAGTATATAGTCGGACGGAGCCGACCCTATACCACTATCCCTGGACAAACGCTCTCCACGGAACTTCTTTTCAATGATTGTGAAAATTTAATTATCAAATACCAGAAATGTAATGTATAATACTTATGACCAAAACCAAAAATTTCTAGCATGACAAAGACATTTTTGTAGCAGGAAAGGAAAATATAGTTCACACAAACTAAAATGTAATGAAACCCACTTATGTAGTACTACTACTTCCGTTGTTTAACCGCTACGTTATTTAAATTTTTACCAATTTCTAATAAAAGTTTCAGTCCATTTAACCCGCTAAGTATTATCTGATCTTCACGTTGGTTTGTACGCTTCTTCTCCATCATAAACTCAAACTTTGTTTAAAATTTTGCGGGTTCTTATTTTGACCAACAGAGCTGCTACAAAATTGGTTAAAATTTTGTTTTTGGTCCATTTCATCCCGTGAACATTTCACGATCATCACCAAAAACTAATCATTTCTATTCTGGCCCGAACCCAATCTCCTTAAAAAATTTGTTACAATCGGTCCATAATTGCGGCCTTAAAAGCTTGTATACAATTTTTAATGGACGGACACACATCACTAAATCGCTTTATCTCGTCGAGATATGAATTTTGGCATACCAAATAAGGGGTCTAGGACGAATATTTCGTGGTGTTCCATAAACTTTTGGAGAGACAATATGTAGCATGGTATAAAAATGAGGTTTTCTACACAGAACCCATTATATATTAGGCAGTAGGCCCGTTATCTAGCAAACACTTTATTGCAATTTACATCAGAGGAAAGGTCAGTAGTTTTTTCCATATGTAGGCTACTTTGCGATATATATATGTCCTCAAGGAATTAAAATATCGACCAAAAATAAAATTTTTATATTTTTCATACAAAAGTAATGGTCCATTTCACCCGCTAAAGAATATCAGATCATCATTCAAAATTGTAGGCATCTTTTTCGACCTATACTCTTACCCGGTGCAAAATTTCGTGACTATTGATGTATAATTGCGACTTCTAGCGAGTTTATTATTACACTACAAACAAATAACGGGATATATTAGGCTGTAACTCTGTTATCTAATCATGCACACCAACATAATTGGCATCAATTGAAAGGTCAAGCGTTCCACTTTCAAGTATATCTCACTTGTCCGGAATGTCACTTCCAGGAATTAAGATATAAGCTGTATATTAAAATTGTTCATAATTTTCACACAAAAGTTTTGGTCCATTTAACCCTCTAAATATTATCCGATCGCCATCTCAAATTGCAAGCTTCTCCTTTGTGATATACTCTTACATTATTTAAAATTACGCGTTGATCGGACTATTATTGAGACCTACAGAGCCGCTACAAAATTAGATAAATATTATGTTTTTGGTCCATTTCACCTGCTAAATATTTCACGATCATCACCAATAAGAATAGGGATCTATTCTGATCTGAACCCGACCTCCATACAAAATTTCGTGACGATCGGTCCATAATTGCGGCCTGGAGCGTGTTTACAATTTATAATGGACAGACGGACGGACGGACGGACTGACGGACGGACACACATCTCAAAATTACTTTATCTCGTCGAGATATGAAGAATGGTATACCACATTGGGGGTCTCCGGCGAATATTTCGCGGTGTTACATGAATTTTTACCAAAACAAACTTATAATACCCTTTTCCACATTGTGGTATAGGGTATAAAAATGAAAAATGTATGAAATGAAAAAAAATCTCAACAAATTTTTTCTGTTACACGAATGAATAAACTTAAACCTACTAATAACTAAAATAACGTTTATTTCATTCAAATATTGAAGAAGGTCATGCACAAAGAACTTTGAAACTTTGATTTTTTTTGTTAACAAATATATCTTTGAAAAAAGCGTTTACAACATTTTTATGATTCTCAGAATTAAAGAAAATTAGTGAGAGACAAATGTTATGTCGGTTTGGTTATCTCATGTAACTCTAAAATTTACTTTCAATTATATATCAGCTTACAGTGACTAATTCTGATAAATTCAAATTTTAAAATCATTTTGTGCCTGAGGTTTTTCACAGAATCACCTTATAATTAAGATTTTATGTATTCTTATGTAGAAACTCATAACGCTATGAAACAGGGATATGATGTAAAAAAGGCATAACCCTAGTAAACATAGTCAATCTAGAGGTCGCCATTATAGTGCAATTGCAAGGAAATATAAAATAAGATATTACAACTTCTGAATTAGTAGTATCAGATTAATAAAGTGGGATACTCCTTTAATATTAACCCAGATTAGGGATTAGGAATGAATTAATGTACTCGTAAGTTTTGTATATTTATTATACATGAAACTCATGTCAGGATCTTGTGTATCACATGGTCTATTCCAGGGTTTCGGAGTCGAGGTATTTTTGGCTCGACTCCGACTCCAGACGAGCTTTTTTCACGACTCCGGCTCCGACTCCGACTCCAGGTCGACTCCGGGAGTGAATTCCTATACCACTAAAAATTAATAAAATGTGCACACATTTTTAACTTTTTCCTATATTTTGGCCTACATAGGCTAATGTGTTAGTTTTTCCTTACATATTCATTAGAAAGGGCATTCGTTCGAATACATTCGAACATATCAATATTGTTTCTGCCGAATCTTACATTGAAAATAGCTAATTTAGAAAGTTTCTTTTTTTTTGAAAATTTTACCTTTTTAGGCGAAGATCATTTTTAGTATTAATTTTTAATTAATTTCTCGTTGGAAATCGAGCTTAATGATCAATAGTGCATCTGCAAAAGGAAAGCCGACGACACGAAAGTTTTTGTCGGTTTTCCTTTTTTGCACGAGTATATTCTGGACGGAATTCTTCCGCGTGAGAAAATTTTTAAGCTTTCAAAATATGTGAAAATGATACAAATCATAAGGACTACATGCAATCATAAGGACTACATGCAATAAAAATTATAAGCAATTCAAACTAAATGTAACCCAACATTTTAGTGCGCTTAGCCTTAAAATGAGACCCCCAGTTGTAAAGCTCAATAAAAGCCATTTTTCATGATTTTTTCCGAGAAAACTACGTAACTTTTTGCGTGATTTTTTTCTTCATCTGAAAGCGAAAAATATTACGAAGTTTTGAGACCGTCTACGAAACCCTGTTTTTATTAAAGCATTTTGCGGTGCCAACCAACTCTACCTCGAAAACTGATAAGCCAATTGCCATATATTTTGGTGGCCGATTTCGAGAAAAACACAGTTTATTTGCTGCATACAAAATAAAATAAATTGTTCCCATCCAACGCACATACTGAGGCAATATTGTCCTTTATAACTTTTACCCGATCCTTTCTCATGAAAACTCTATGGTTATGTATCTCATTGAATTTCGTATATGCTATTGATTGTGTAGAAAACTCGGATACACATGAACTATGTCTGTTCCTGGCGGACAGATCCGGTTATTTGATTGTCTACATCTGATGTCCTCATTGAGTACATAAAGAATCCTAGAAGAAAGATTCGCCGTTTGTCAGACTTCTGAGTTATGGCGGGATGAATCTGTCGTTGACAAACAACGAATTTAATCTGAATTTCATATATAGTTAATAGATTATGCGAAATTTACCGAAATACATAAAGACCACAATATCTTTAATAGAGGACAAGGATGATTTCTCAGAAAAAACAGGATGAGAATACCAATAGACCTTTGTGAGAAGACCAGTAAGACTTCTGACGAAAGAGGTTAAAGGTCCAATCTTAATTTTATTGTCATAGAACTTTACTTTTGTTTCCAAAAATGTAAAGAATCATTTGGATCAACAAAATAGGGATGAATAGACTACACTTCAGAGGATAGTAAATATCCTGTGAATTGTCCTTTAAATTAGTATAAAATACCGTTTGCATACATGGTAGAATAAGAAAAGGTAGCAGCAATACACAGCTGACTGAACTGGGTTGTAACGTTAGTGCCAAATTTCATATGACATTTTATACATTTATTTCTATTTCGATGTACATTAGGGACATATATTTTTTGAGAAAAAAAAATATATCATTCGGAAAAACCCATTTCCCAGAAAGACTTCTTCATATCAATGATATGTAACCTCCTCCAAATTCGAACGATAAGCCGCGCAGTAAATCCCCGCTTGTAGAGGCGATACAACGTTTGTTAATATGTGAGGTGTTTTATTAAAATTTAAAAAAATAAAACCCTAATAAACATGTGCTTCTTTGATTTCTAAAACAAAACATTGAAACAGCTTCTCCTTTTTCTATGAATTTTCAGCGACCCCAAACTTTTCTGCAAGAATTCTACTTTCTGCGAGAATTTATGCATTTAGTGGAATGATGTAGAAACATACAAATTGAAAATGTAACGAATTTTCATTCATGTTTTCCAAATTATTCAACCAAATGTGAAAAATTATTAGTTTTTTAAATTCCAATAAATTATAGACATTTCCTTGTTTTGTTTACAAATACAACTGGCAGTAACGTTACAAACAAAAACAAATTCCTTTGTGGTTGTTGTTCGAGTTGTATTTGTTGTAGTATTAACTTTACCTTGTATTTGTTCTACCTTGGTTTGCATATATGTTTCTTATAATTTTCTTTTAAAACAAATAATGATTTAAAAAACTGTTCTTGTTCCAAATTTAATGTTATATTTCTATAACGTTGAAAAAAATTTGCCCGGAGTCGGAGTCGAGTTATTTTTTCCGACTCAGACTCCGACTCCAGTAAAATTGCTCGACTCCGACTCGTAGACTCCGACTCCGAAACCCTGGTCTATTCCTTGCAAATAGATTAAATGAGTAGGGAAATCCAGCATCGATATTTCTCTGGAATTCTTTTTGGCTACGGGATTTTGCGGGAAACAAAATCACACTTTTCTAAAAATTGGGAAATATTTATTTACGTTAAACGTAATACGTTTATCACAACTGGTATTGAATAAATAAATGAATAACTCATAAGAATCTATGATGAGGATTTATATGTCCGTTTCCTTGAAGCTATAGAATCAGAATTCGATTAGGTTTTTGCAGAATCAGGAAATGACAAAATATTTAGAAATAGCTTCAATTAAAAAAAGGTTTTCTTTTCAGGGCAAAAGTTGTAAAAGCCGCATAAAAAATCCTGGACTATAACGACGCATTATTGTCCTGCTTCATATAAGTGGGAAAGAATATTATCACCTTTTTGAAGCAATCTTACGCATTAGAACATATTTTTTCAAAACATAAGATTTTCGAGGTCCATAAAATAGGAATTTCTGATCAATAACTTAATTGTTTCAGCAAAAGCTCTTTCCACAGAGCGATTGCCTTATCTTTGAATAATGGAAATGGACAGTGTGAGAAAAATCCATGCATTTTCCATAATTTTTTTCGTTTTAATCCCCTGGAAATCCCGGATTCCCGAGAATGACGATTCTTACAATTGGCCTGTCATATCCTCTTAGTTGTTACCTTAATAATTATATAATTAAGGCATAATTGATAGTTATGCGATTGCCTCTGTACAACACATTTATTTTTCTACCACCCATACATTCAAATTTCTGCAGTTATTTCCTTCTTATTTCCATGCATTGCAATAATTTCATAAGTGCCTTCATTGTCGCATTAATTCTTTTCAGCAGCCTCTTTTTAGAAAAGTGAAATAATAAAAATAACAACAAAGCCTTATATTTCTAAGAATTATGCGGTGCAATACAAGTAAAACAGGGACCCTCTTTATAAGTATCTGTTGGAACATTTGTTCTTATTAGCCTTTATCTGTCTCACTCCTTCAGTTACACTTGTTGTTATTATATAAATTAAATAAATGTCTAGGAGATTTTCATTATTATGACTATTGTAAGTTATGCAAGGTAGAACTTGGTCGACATCCTGCAAAATATAAGTGGCAAAATGAAAGTGTTCATCATAAATAAAAAGAGAGAGAGAGAGGGAGAAAGTCATTTCACTGAATAAACATTTAAGGAGATTTTTTACTGAATTACTGTTTCTTATTCATTTTTATTAGCCTTTTTATGAAGGGTATCGTTAATAAACACAGATAAAAATAAGTGGGTTGTTGTTTAGAATATGGAATAATGACGAATAAAAATTATGTTACATTTTGATTAAATTCCTTAGACAGAAGAAATATTATATATGTATACCGTCACCTGAAATGCCCAAAGATGTAATCCTCAAAGGGTTACATTGAGGGTTACGTCTTTGGGCATTTCAGGTGACGATATATAAAAGCAAATGGTGTTAGTTATTACGCATATAACTCATGAACCGCTGGACTGATTTTGACAATTCGCACCAATTCGGAATGGTTTCATGGCAGAAAAGGATAAAACCTAAAAAAATAGCGAAAATCTGGAAAAATTTGCAAAAATATTTTTTAAAAAAGTAATTTTTCCACACATTTATATGGAGCTTCACGTAAGGAGTATGCCGTGACAATTTTTTTTACACTTTTTGGCAAAAATTGTATATGCACCAACCGTGAGGGTCCATTGTACGACTCTGTTTTATCAATTTTTGAAAGTTGTGTATGCATATTTTATTCATAGTCTAATCGGTATTCGTTTTTTTTCAACCGTCTTTTTGGGAAATTAACAGCGAAAAATGGTTAAGAGTTTGTAAAGATTAGTAGTGGTTTCGGCCAGATTCCGGTTGAAAAGATGAAGATGATAACGCAGAAAGTGATTTCAGAGGTAATTTTATTGGATGTAAGGTTGTGGCATATACATATGTATACTTTTAAGCCGTAAGTAAAAACATCATCCAAAGATCAACTTCCTATTTATGTCGTAATAATTTTGATCAGTACCAAATATATACCATCTAGGTTCTGTCATGATATTATGAAATGATGTCCCCGCTGAAATTAGTTTAGTTCCGGCAGGTCTGGAAGGCAATCACAAATGGTCAAATACATAAATATGTATGTATATCGAAAAAGTATGATATTGAAAATTAAAAAGAACAAGTAAAAAAGTATCAGTCGGCCGACAGAGATATACCCTCAGCCTGTTTAATTTGAAACACTTTATTCCCAAAAATACTTATATATTTAAAAATTTTGGGCGGTTCATACGCACATAAATGGGGGTTAGATCAAAGTTCAAAAGGATTGCGGAGGAGGTAATTAAAGGAATGGACCGACATAGTCCAATATGGAAGTGGATCTTATTTTGGGAGTCATATATTTTCTATAGATGTCGCGCCGACTAGTCATTTCAGTGGATCATCGTATAACTTTTGGACCAGTATTCCAGGAAGCATGGACTTTTACACGGAAAAAATAATATCGCTTTAAACAGGACCACAACGAACAGCATCGGAATACATTTCCAAAGGATCTTCGAACAGACCCTAAACTGCACTTAGACACAAATGTTGAATTTTTTCTGGGTAAGGTACCCTAAGGAGAGGACCGATATGGGCCATTTCAGAATAAAAATTTAGACAAAATATTACCATTTTAGTGACCTTTGTAAAAATTGGGGGAAGTACCGGAAATTGTGGACCGGTACTGCCCATCTTCGAACTGAAACTAAGTTTGAACAAAATTTGATGAATGCCAAATTTTGGACCAAATCTGTTAATTAGTTCGAGAGTTATCGTGCTCTCCAGCCACTACATATGGTGTTTACAACTTTCGGGCTGTTTTCTCAAGAACCATGGACTTGGCCCTGAAAAAAAAACTTTATATACGCTCAGCATTTATGCTAACGAGGATATATACACTTTCTTACCGGCAAAATGTGCCTCATCGAAATAATGGTTTTAGACCCCAAGTATATTTGGGCGAAATACATTTCAGACAATTTGGAGTCGATTTAGCAATGTCCGTCCGTCTGTCTGTCTGGCTGGTGCGCACGATAACTCTCGAACGGATTGATTAATAAATTAAAACTCAAATGTAAATGAGCTCTATTAAAAATACTAATAATAAAAATTTTACGTTCATTACTTTTTGCTTCTTACATGCTATGTGTTTTACATATGTGTTGTTACTTTTAGATATGTGTTATGCCATATACACAAAGTGACAACTCATCGTGTAAAGTAGTCATTAGTAATGAAGAACTAAAATGTTCTATCATTTTCTGTCACAATAATAAATAATAAGAAGTCATCAAATGACTTAAATTGGAGAAAGTATTCCAAGTTATCATTGACTCAATCCGAAATTTAACTTAACAACATCAATTTAGTTCTTCATCTTCTTTCGAGAAAATCTTTGATTCAAAAATTTTAAATGGGACGATCCAGGACCACGCTTTTCAAATTAAAATATTCGCTACTAATTAAAATCCCTACGATCGTATTCCTTCTGTCATATTCAATTGATTGAGTGAAATATCACGTTCAGTGGTTAAACAAGGATTTCAGAAAATCATAGATTATGAAACGAATAGTGGAGTTGTGGTACTATTTCGCTTCAAATGTGTTACCATATTTTTTATTACATCACAAAATGTAAAATATATCTTAGTCCCGATTTACAGTTGTCTAATTTTCTCGCGGCAATTGTCAGTTTATAGGACAAAGATTCGATGAAAAGAGAAACACTTTGCCTCTCAGTACCCTCTCTCTTCGACAAACTGACAATTGTAGAAAGTACAATTGTCTAATGTGCGCGTGCTTCAACGATCGTCCTAAACAGTTCAAAACAAGGAAATATTTGCAATTGAACTTTACAAGGTTATAGCGGGTGAAATGGACCAAAAACATAATATTTATCCAATTTTGTAGCGGCTCTGTAGGTCGCAATAATAGTCCGACCAAAGGAAAGAGTATATGACAAAAAAGAAACTTGCAATTTGGGATGGCGAACAGATAATATTTAGAGGGTTAAATGGACCACAACTTTTGTGTGAAAATTGTGAACATCTTTAATATACGGCTTATATCTTTATTCCTGGAAGAGACATTCCGGGTAAGTAAGCTATACTTGGAAGAAAAACGCTTGACCTTCCTATTGATGTCAATTGTGTCGGTGTACATGATAAGATAACAGAGTTACAGCCTCATATACCCAGTTATTTGTTTGTAGTGTAATCAGAAACACGCTAGAGGTCGCAATTATAACTCAATAATCACGAAAGAAGAAGAAGAAGAAAGGTAGATAAAGATACCTACAATTTTGAATGATGATCTGATATTATTTAGCGCTGAAATGGACCATTACTTTTGTATGAAAAAAATATTTCTGGTCCATATTTTATTTCCTGGATGGCATATACATACCAGCAAAGTAGCCTACATATGGAAAAAGAACTACTGACTTTTCGCCCTGATGCAAATTGCAATAAAGTGTCTGCTAGATAACGGGCTTACCCTTCGGTGAGTTTCCGACATTTTCTGAGTATTTCAGCCAAGTAAAACATCTCTACAAGTGGTGTCTTAGGACACGCGGTTCGGACTGTGGGTCCCTTATCATTGAGCGAATATGAATCGGCTTACACTCACTCATTGCTATGAGAGAAGTCTCCTTGTCCCTTCTGGGATGTTTGTGAAACAATTATTATATTATTACTAGCTGACCCGGTTCCGCGTTGCTGGCCCGTCGTTTTGGATTTCAGTGTAAGGCTTAGTAAACTATCTACAATTTGTCTATCTAATATTGATACCTCTAGATATTCTAACCGAATTGACGATAAATCGACGATTTGGTATAACCCTCATGCAATGGTATCTCCAGATGTAAAATAGAAAATTACTTTAATTATAGCCTCCACCATAATATGAAGGGTATAATTAACTTTATGATTCTGTTTGTAACACATCGGAATATTCTTCGGAAAACCTATAAAGTATACATTCGTGATCAACATAAAAAATAAGTGAATATAACGATGTCCGTATATCTGTTGAAATCAAGATACAGCTCGCGATATTTTACATATGTCTTTTCAATTTGGTACAGAAGTTTCTATTTTTTTTGCATGTTTGGTATTGGAAATTGGTTATATCAGTCCACATTTTGATATAGCACTGACTGTCCGCCCGATTTTCGGAATTTTTAAGGTTTTAGCCGCATTATCCTACCGAAATGACAATACTTTAGTATTTAGTCTCCCTTATTGACATAACGCATTTTTGCACAGGATTATCAGCATAGGTCCACGTGTTGATAGAACTACCCTAGAACTGTACCGCCGAGTGTCGATATTTATCCCACCGAAATGGCTGCAATTTGTTATTTAGCATTCAGTGTGGGTATAAAACATAGAATATTCGGTACAGGTCCAGGTTTCTAAACAGTCTTCATTGAACGATACCTCTCGATCTTCGGTATTTTCAAGTTTATAGCCACATTATTCATACGAAATGGCTATATTTGGTACTTAGTCTTCCTTGGGAGTATAAACCATTTCTGTAGAGAATTATCGGCATATAGGACGGTACCTCCCAAGTTTCGATAATTTGGAGGTTTTAGTCTCATTATCCCACCGAAATGGCTATAGCAATTTGGTGTGTTGTCTTCATTGTGGGTATAAAACATTTCCGCATAGAATATTCGGTAGAAGTTTTTTATGTAGCCTTCATTGAACGATACCTTCCGATTTTCAATATTTTCAAGGTTTTAGCGGCATTATTCAACAGAAATGGCTATATTTGAAGGTATCAAATATTTTAGCAGAGAATTGTCGGTATAAATCCATGTTTTCATTCATAAAACGATACCTACCGATTTTTGGGGATCTTGAATGTTTTAGCCACAGTATTCAACCGGTGGTGTGTGTAATAGTTGAGGCCGGTCGAACTTAACGTCGTTTTTAGTTCTTGTTAAGAGAGAGCTGTTTCATTGAACACGTTATTATCTTGCACTCCTAAACATGAAAACATCTGTGATTCATAAAAAATGACTTCAAAATGCTACTGGGCTTATCTGGACTTTGCTGTTGTAATTGTATTGAGTACCAATACGTCTAATAATCTCTGATATTTAGCGATTTGTTAAAACCCGTTGTTGGGGAGGTCCCCCACACCCTCCATTTTCTGTATTCTCCCACCTTATGAACCTACACACAATTTCATCCAATTCGGTCCAGCCGATTCGGAAGTTTAATTTAGGAAATCATGCCAGTCTTAAAAACCCCTATATATATTTAGATAGGTTATAGATATTCCGAATTGCTGGCCCATCGCTTTAGTGACCAATGCACATTTTTCAGAGGTTCTAGTTATTTAACCATCTTTGAAATTATGTTTTGCCTGATTTCTCAATCGATTTTTTAGAATTTCGGTCAAGGGACATTTAACATTATTTGGGTTGTACTGTATTCCAAAATATGGGGTTGATCGCGCTTTCCCAATTATTGAAGCCAGTGTTTATAGCGTCTTTGTAGTCACGCTTACTAAAATTAAGGATATTACCTATAATTATACATTTTTAAAAAATTGGGCTGACCGCGATATTCCACTTCCGAGATGACCATTCAGGATCAAGACAGTTATTGCCGTAGTATTGCAATAAATTTTTAAACAATACGTTCAAAATTATCTTTGATTTCACGTTTTCTTAAAAAATTTTGTGGGGGAGGTACCCTGGTCACTCCACTGACCAGTATAAAAATAGCTAAAAACCTATTCTCAGACCTAATAACTCCACATACAAAATTTCATCGAATTCGGTCCAGCCGTTTCGGAGGAGTTTAATTTCGAACATCATGGCAGTCTCGAAGAATTTTATATATATATAGATTTAAGCTTGGTGTGATATGGTGCCAGAATCCACAAAGTTATTTCTTACAATTAGTGTATTTGTTCCATTCAGAACTTTTAATTTGTGGAAAACTAGTTCTCGGGGGTAGTGGTGTAGGGTATCAAATGGTCGGCTTACTTGTTTTTTATATTTTCTTATTTATGTATTTATTTTCGATTTTAATTATGAATTCTACATATTTGTTATTTTTATTTTTTTTTTTCAAATATCATCATTAGTATATCTTTCTATCTGAGTTTTGGCTTTCCCTACTGTGCATGTGGTTGTTTTTGTAATTTATCAGCTTAGAAATTCCTTATTTTTCCCTTATTAAAGAGAAGGCCATTTTGTAGTGATATCCATGAAAAGTTGTCTGATCACCATGTACAAATTTATCGATATGTTTATACTGGTGTATTTAACGAAATCCGTTCATACTTGTGTTTCAAAAAAATCTTTTATTTTTATTTATGCAGGAATTTAAAAATGTGTCCTAGAACTCAATATTTCCATTTAGATATTGTAATTAAGAAATTTTTAGATTAAATATACAAATTATGTACGCCGATTATAACATAATAATATCCTGTTTATAATTCGTAAACTTGTGCTTTTCGTGTTATTTATATTTCCATTGTGGTCATTTAAACATTCAATGTTATTTCCTTAAGTGCTACCACAACAAATGTCCAATTAGGTTGTTGAAAAATTAAAGACTTCAACGGGGAATTTAGATGTTTCCTTGGCTATGCACACATACTACGAACCTACAGAGATTGCAGAATAATTATTTTGTTTTGTTTTACTTCCGTATCCGTTTTAAAGGGAAACAATGCTGTTTAGTACTTGTACTTGTTTTGTGGTATTTTTATAACAACAGCAGAATGAAGAAAAACAGTTGAAGAAAAAATATTGTAAACAAAAGAGAAAATGTCTAACAATGTTGGCAACAACAAAAATATCTTCGCAAAACTGAACATTATGAATATGTGTTCCATAGTGCCTTCCAAAATAACAACAACCTTTAAGTTTTTGTTGGCAAAAATAACAAAGTGGATAATTTTATAACAAAATCAAATGCATACACACAATTTTGCTGTCCACAACCATATAATAAACCAATTTGCCCTATATTGTTAAAACGTTTATTGATATGTATTGTGTTAGGCAGCTTGAAAGAAGCTTATATAATCCAAAAAGGAACGAAGTGTTTGCGAGTGTCGCCTACCGCTAAATTTGTTGGACACTCATAACACAAACCATTATTTTATTTGTTCTTCTATATATTGCCACGTCATCTTTCTAATAAACATTTGTTTTTTTTTTTTGTATTTATCGTTCCAAGGTTTTACATATTTGTGCCTAATACCATGTCCATGCCCTGCCAGCACTTGGAAGTGAATTTCTCACTCCCTAGCCTAGGAAGTCACTCCGGAGACACGCCATGGAAGATCTTTGGTGAATTACACAAACAGTTTCTATAGCCTTATAGTGATAACCTTTTATCACGTATGCCGACACTTCGGAGTGACTTCCAAGGCGATCGTTTACATTTATTTAATGATTCAACATATTTGAACAAATATAGAACATTTTTCTATCTGATGATTATATGAGACGGTGGTGCAGTGGTAAGCATACTCGCTCTGCACTCTGAAGGTCCGGGTTCGCTTCCCAAGTCAGGCAACAAAACATCACATTTTTAAAATGACAAAATTAATGTAGGCTGAAATTCCAAAGTATAATTTCTCTAAAAGAGCGTACTTATAAAAAAAAAATAAATAAAAATAAAAACTAAAATAAAAAAAAAAATAGAAAAAATAAAAACTAATTTTTTTAATTCCAACAACTATCGCGGAAATGATCTTCTAGAAGTGTCACTGGAGTGACTTCCAAGACGACACGCCGGCGTGGTTCATTTCTTCACAACGGAGGGTGACTTCTGCGACTATCGTCGCGACTGTTTTCATCGCCCTGGGCGACACGCGTAATTCACTTCCGAGATAGTTTTTGCTTGCAGGGTGCCTGTGTTTGAATTACTTTGTTCACTCACACAATTACGTACACGGACTAACACGTTCACACGACACTCTACATAATTCGTAGCAACATAGATCATATTTGCATACTTTTTTCACTGATCTTAAAGAAAATTACAACCGAAAGACATGAAAAATTCAAACATATATTTGATATTAACCGCCTGTTCATGTATGTAGCACGGAAACCTGTACGAAAGGAAAGCCGTCACTCACTTCCGTCTAAAAATGGGTTCATGTATTTCGCAAACTATCGTGCGACTGCCGTTACGTATCCTATGCGAAATACTACTAATTTGAATCAGGGACGTAGCCAGGATTTCATTTCGGGGAGGGGGGGGGCCCACCTGACCAAAATTTTGAAAGTTCATATTAGCGAAAATTTTTTATTTAGCAATGATGTAAACCTTTTTTAGACTTACATTACTGACGAAATATTTTCATTACTATTTTTAATTAAAATGACTCAAGGCTTCTTGGCCAATTTCCTCTTTTCATCAGAATTTTTTTTTTATTTGACAAAATATCAGAAATTAATAACACTGTGCTACAGTGAAAATTTGCAGGAGTTCTAATGCATAAATTCGGTTTTGTGGGAGTCCACAGAAGACGAAAATACCTTTGGTTTCTTTGGGTCACATCGGTTTTTCATTTTATAACGGTAAATGTAGTGAAAAATGTGCTTTCTTGGATTTTAAACTTTAAACGGACATTACTTCTTTTTTCCACAACCGAGTTGCACACACTGATTTTCATTATAAAGGGGAGAGTTACGCAGCCTAGAGCACAAGGAGAAATATTTTACTGTTTTTAATGCGTTTTTGTCACACTTAAAAAACTATTACTTAGCCATTTGTTAACCGATTTTAAAAATCTATGGCTTGTTCGAAAGGCATTACTCTCCCCTTTATAATGCAATACAGTGTGTGCAATTCGGTTGTGGAAAAAAGAAGTAGTGTCCGTTTAAATTTTAAAATCCAAGAAAGACCATTTTTCACTACATTTACCGTTATAAAATCAAAACCCGAAGTGACCCAAAGAAACCAAAGGTATTTTCGTCTTCTATGGACTCCCACAAAACAAATTTGTGCATCAGAAATCCTGCAAAAAAATTTTGTCCACTTTTGTATCACAGTGTAATCGCATATATTTTTGGGTGTACCATTTATCAAATAACTCACAACCACAGTGAATGTTATGTAATTCAGTGATATCACTTCGGTAAGAAGGAAGAAAGAATATACAATCGGAAACACTTAGAAATATCTTAACAAACAACGCCAAAACACGCGTCTTCTTTTTTGGTCTTTTATCACCCTGCGATGTGAGAATATGGTCAATATTTCAATTTCAGAAATTCAGGTGTCCAATCGTTGTTATTGTCATAAAGAAGCCAATTGTAGTTATTTGCCTTAAGATATTTTGGCGCCCAATCGTAGATTTTATCACCAAAAAATTCTGAAGGCCAATAGTGGTTTTCTTGATAGAGAACTAATGCTAAGCAATAGTGAGTCTATCCATCATGAAATGCTAGCGGGTATTTAAATGACAAATTCTGGCGTCCAATCGTCGAACTTCACTTATAGAAATTCTGGTTTCCTATAGTGGATCTTCTCATAAATTTCAATCGAATGTATTCATAGGCATACATTATTTTAGCAAAAATCCATAAACACAATTTTTCCCAATCTACATTTTTTATACTCTCAGCCTTTAGTCAAAATGTGCCTCATCGAAATAATTATTTTAGGGCCAAAGTCGTCTGGATGGCAGCGTGGAGAGCACGATAATTTTCCAACAGATCAACCGATTCGGCCCAAATTTTGGCCTTCATAACATTTTGTCCAAATTTAGATCAACTTCGAAGATGGACAATATCGATGCACTCTTTCGGTAACCATCCACTGAGTGTTTCAAAATTCAAAAATTTTCGAAGAAGTGTAGTTTAAGGCCTCTCTGGATAATAAGTAAATATACCTGTATATGCTTAAGACCTCAGTAGTCATGGCTTCACTTCCTTTATTATAATAAATAAATTGAGCTAGAACCTTTATTATAATAAAAATATGAAATAAATAAATTAATAAATAAAAAAACCTCTCTGGAAACGCCTTGCTTTTTTTTTTTGCAACAAGTGTTCTCGGGGTCCCTATTACTACAGTACAAGTTTTTTCAGGGGCAAGTCCATACTTCCAGAGAAAATGGCCCGAAACCTGTAAAGAACACCTACGGCTACCATGTGTAGTGGCTGGTGTGCACGACAACTTTCGAACCGGATACTGCGTTGGTCCAAACTTTGTTTATTACAATATTTCTGCGAGCGTTATATAAAGTTCGACGATGGTGCTTTTCGGTCTACTCCTTCTGGTACTTTCCCCAAAATTTCAAGAATTTTACCTAAAGTGGTATGCGCGATTTTCTTGAACGGAGCAGCAGATTTAGTCCAAACTTTGGATTTAGTAATATTTTGTTCAAACTTAGTTCTAGCTCAAAAAATGGACCATACTGGGGTACCTCCCTCCGAAACCTTCAAAATAGTTTTTTATTGCAGTTTAAAGTCTGTTCGAGGATACTTAGAAATTTTTACTAAAGGTATTCCTTGTGTTTAGAGCGGTGTTATGTTTTTCGTTGGCAAGTCCATATATCTTGAAAAAAGCTGAAAATTATACTGTGACGAACTGAAATGACTTGTGGGCGCAATATTTTTAGTAGGAATGACTCCCAAAATAAGATCTACTTCCAAAATTAACTATGTCGGTTGGTATATTTCTTCAGGTACCTCCTCCGCTTCTGATCGATGATAAAATCCATATTTTGTATACGTCCGAAAATGGCTACACAATTCTGAAAATAGACTTGGGTTGAAGAATTTTGGTTGTGTAGCCGCTATTCGATCTTTCCATAAATGAAAGTTTCAGTTCCTGTCCGCAAAGCCGACTGATACTTGTTGAGATTTTTTGACGTCACAAAGTCATTTGCCGAAGAAGGAAAGATGATCATTTTAGAAATGTGCATCCATTGAAAGTACTTCCTAAAATAAAATTCAAAGTGTAATCGACAGAAAAATCCTTGAAGATGAAATTCAATGTAATTTCGAAATATTGGAAATAATACGCAATAAATAAAATATAAACATTGACCTCAATAATCTTGATTTTATTAACATTCGAAAAGGTCGAGCAAAACATAAAAATACGGCAGATTTTTTTTGTCCAATAGACATTTACTAATTTGTAGCAAGACACCAGTTTAAAATAACCACAACGACGACACTGCGGTGGAACAGAAATTATATCATAAAAATGGTTGAAATAGTTTTTTTGCGTAATTGTTATGATGTTCAAAATAGTTCATTACAAAAACGTGTAAGAGACTATATGCAAAAATTTAAAACCGCAAAGATTAAGCAACGATTTTATATTTTATTGTTTAATTGTTCTTACCAAAATTTTAAAAACAAAAGAACGTAAGAATGTTTTTTAGATTTTGTTTGTGAGCCAAAGTATTGGAAGTAATATGCTACAAACGTTCAATAAATACAAATGAACGTATTGTTCTGAACTCAGTAACACTCACAGTCAGCCTAAAATTACGATTAAACGCTTAAACAACGCCTTAAAACTTAACAACAACTATGCAAAAAATTGCTCAAAAAGCCTAACCTTTTAATTTTCTCTTGAAAAATTTGAAACAGTTTAACATTTTACTCAAAACTTAAAAAAATGTGTAACATAAGCTAATATCCTATAGGGACGAAAATCATTTCGTCGGCTACGTCGGTGATTTGAATGTACATTTATACAACTATGTTCCATAAATGAGAGCAAAATGAGAAATGAAAACAAAATCCACATATACATACAAATATTGGAATATATGCGATTTGTTTTGTTTGAAAAATAGAATGTGTCGGTATTTTGAATTATTTTATTTAATTGATTTCTTTAAAATAATAAATTAAACCGCCATTAAAACGTGTTTGTAAAATTTTTATTTTGTTTCAAGAATGTGTTTTAAGATTTTCGGTGTTATTCGCGAGTTTACGTTCTACTCGGCAGCTACAAAGCAAGTGAGTGATTTTGACATTCTCTTTCTACAAGAGACAGTCCTTTCGAAATACATAAACCCAAATTTACAGGAAAAGTGTACGTTTACGTGTTATTTCGTATGGCTTGTCGGTCGCATAGATTTTCGTTTCGAAGGTGTTTACATGAACAGAAAATGATTTTTTTCCACTTCCGAAGCGCAAGAAACCTTTCGGTCGACATACATGAACAGGCTGTAAATTCTATTATTTTTATTCATGTTTTCCATTTTTTCTCAAAATGCTGGTGTTTTCAATACACTTTCTATTTTCAAAATCGACGAGTAAGAGACCTGTCAAAATAACTTTTTGGTACATATACAGACTTTTAGGCAGGCATTTGATTTTAGTTTCTAGATTTGTACGCGAATTTGAAACAGTAGACAAGAAATGTAACTGTAATAAAAGAGAAGACAAGATTTACTACGCTTTGAATGTATATGTATACCAATATTTTTGGATGAAAATGGAGTACATATACACATTGATGAAAAGCTAAGGCCAAAAAGATGACGGGAATTAGTAATACTTTAAGAAAAATTCAACTAATTTTAATGTCTCTATTACACAAGGGCACGATCTGGGCGATGGAAAATTCCTTTTGGAGAAGATAGCCCTTGGTAAAGAAATAGGACAAATTTCTGAGTTATGGCGTGATGAATTTGTGGATTGTTAATCAATAATGATCGAAAAAACAGCTTTGCTCGACGTTATTGCAGCTTCGTTTTGAGATTACATGTCTTAAGTCGAATCTTTTGGTAGATATATTTGAACCTTCTAACCCAATTCCTTCCATGCCATTTTCGTTCTTTTTTCTTGAACCGTAGTAAGATGAGATTTTACAACATCCAAATATTCTACAAAAATGTTGCTCAGATGATTTTAGGTTGGGTATTCAAAGACAGTTAATCAATTTACTCACGTTTTCATTATAACTTTTTACCCTCCACCATAATATCCCAGCAAAATAAATTGGAAGTAGTGCAATGTAGACTAGTTCTTCCTCGGCATGTTTTGATGCAGTTCAAACGGAGTCGTGAAAGAGGCACTCCATTCCTTACATTTAGCCGCATTGGAATGCGATCCAATAAATGACATCCTTTCCTCACAGTTTAACAGCATCTGGATGCAGTTCAATCGGAGTCGTGAAAAAGGCATTCCAATTCCTTTCATTTTAACAGCATTTGGATGCGATCCAACGATTGACATCCATTTCTCACATTTAAATTGCATCCGGGTGTAGTTCAAGGGAGTCATGAAAAAGGCAATCCGTTCGATACATTTTACAAGCAGTTGCTTAGTGATCCCTAGCAAGCAAACCAATTTGTAGATACCTACAACTACAGAAATTTTTCAAAGATAGAAATAGTGTGCATCAGTTTCTAAAATTTTTATATAAAATAAAAAATACAGCCAAAAGTTGGGAATATTTTTAGGGTAACTCACGAGAAGAAAATTTCCTAATGAAGTGCTGTTGGAGTACTTGTCGAAATCTCAACTGGTGATGGGAAGACAATATAAGAACCACTTTAGCATATGAAGCAAAAACATTTCAGCTTGGATTAAATGGAAAGCGGACGAAACAAACTCAGTTGTCATCGAACTAAATGAAGAAATTTCATAATCTGTATTAGTGTAATAAAGTTCTTATTATTCTTGTTTTACACAAACAATAAATGATTTTTATTTGTTTTGGAATTGTTTGCAATGGCTTGCATTTTTATTGCATCTTTGAACTGCATAAAAACGCACATAAATTCAATCCAAAGCACTGCATCAAAACGCCTGCTTTGGATGCAAATTGGACTGCATCCTATTCTACCATAAACGGTTAGTTAAAATGCGATTCCAAAGGGTTAGTTAAAATGCAGTGCTAATGGAGTGCATCTTTCAGTAGTCACGCTCTTGTAAAAATCATGAGTGAAAATGCATTATTTGATGCACTTCCAGATCACTTGTACATATGATTTAACTGCATCTTTGGAGACAAACATTTTGCTGGGATGGAGCATATATTAAGTTTGTTTATCCGTTTGTAACGCATTAAGATAGTTATTTGTGACCGTATAAAGTATAAATATTCTTGATCATAATAAAACTCTGAGTCGATATAGCCATGTTCGTCTGTTGTAATCACTCTAGCGTCCACAGTAATTGAGCTAGAGCGCTATATATTTGCACCCGAGTGTCTTTTCTCCAGGTCAAGTTCGAAGATGACCCATATTGGGTCACATTTTGGAATAGCACCCATATAACGGTACCGCCCAATTTCAGGCATTTTGACGTTTTTAGCCAAATTTTTTCCACAAAAAATTGTTTACATTTGTACTTTCGTAACAGAAAGAAAACTAATTTTTCCATATTAGTTGGGAATAATTTATGGTGGAGAGTATAATATGTTTGACCTGCCCGGAACGTACTGCATTTTTATACCCTACACCACTATGTGGGGAGGGTATTATAAGTTGGTTTTTGCCAAAAAGTTTGTAACGCATCGAAATAATGGTCGCAGACCCATACTTATATATACCAAAATGAATGTCTCGTCGAGCTGAGTCGATCTGGCTATGTGTGTCCGTCCGTCAGTCCGTCCGTCCGTCCGTCTGTCCGTCTGTCCGTCTGTCCATCTAAACCTTGTAATCACGCTACAGGTCGCAATATTGATCGGATCGTCACGAAATTTTGCATGTTGATAGGGGTCCCGGAGGGGAAGAAGCCTATTGATTTTGGTGATGGTCGGATAATATTTAGGGGTCGGAAAGGGCAAAAAACTTAGGTGGCTAAAATGACAACGTTTTTTTCCAAAGCGAATATCTCAGCTTCTATATGGGGTATACCAAAAGCAAAACCTGACAATGAAAGTAGAAAATATCACCTTTCTAATGTTGTAAAGCAGGTGCTCCTAGGTGATCAAACAAGGAAGATATCACAATAGAAGCAAATAAAACCCCTATTTTCATTTTTGCGATTTTAATTATATTGACGAATATCACAACTTTGGTTGAAAACTTTCCAAAAGCAAAGTCTGACTCTGAAAGTAGAAGATCCCCTCTTTACAATGATGCAAACTAGGTCGGCGTTGGTAACCAAATAACGGAAATATCGCAATAGTCGTTAATACATCCCATTTTTCTATTTTTTTTTAAATCACGCTAGGAGTCGCAATTTTGATCGGATCGTCACGAAAATGTGAGGGTTAATGGGGGTCTCATAGATGAAGAACACTATTGATTTTGGTGATGGTCGGATAATAATTAGGGGTCGGACTGGGCAAACACGTATTTGGAGAAAGGTCAACGTTTTATTTCAAAGCCAATATCTCTGTTTCTTTAAGAGGTATATCAAAAGCAAAACATGGCAAGGAAAGTAGAAAATATCACCTTTACAACGATGTAAAGTAGGTTGTAGTAGGTGGTTAAATAGCAGAGATATGGCAATAGTCGATAATGCATCCCATTTTCCGATTTTTTTTGTAATCACGCTACAGGTCGCAATTTTGATCGGATCGTCACGAAATTTTGGGGGTTAATGGGGGTCCCAAAGAGAAAGAAGCCTCTTGATTTTGATGATGGTCGGATAATATTCAGGGGTCGGAATGGGCAAACACTTATTTGGAGAAAGGTCAACGTTTTATTTCAAAGCCAATATCTCTGTTTCTTTAAGAGGTATATCTAAAGCAAAACCTGGCAAGGAAAGTAGAAAATATCACCTTTACAAGGATGTAAAGCAGGTTGTCGTAGGTGGTCAAACAACAGAGATATCGCAATAGTAGATAATGCATCCCATTTTCCGATTTTTTTGTCATCACGCTACAGGTCGCAATTTTGATTGGATCGTCACGAATTTTTTGGGAGTTGATGCGGGTCCCACAGAGGAAGAAGCCTATTTAGTTTGATGATGGTCGGATAATATTCAGGAGTCGGACTAAGCGAAAAGCTTATGTGGAGAAAAGTCAACGTTTTTTATGCGAATATCTCCGCTTCTGGTTGGAGTATTCCAAAAGGAATACCCGTCAATGGAAGAAGAAAAGATCTCGTTTATATTGACGCAAAGTATGATGGCGTAAGTGAGCAAACCGAGATATTGCAAAATTCAGTAATATACCAAATATTTCCATTTTTTGTAATCACGCTACAAGTTGGAATTTTGATCGGATAGTGACGAAATTTTTGGGGGTAGATGGGGGCCCCACAGAGGAAGAAGCCTATTGATTTTGGTGATAGTCGGATAATATTTAGGGGTCGGAATGGGGAAAAACTCATTTGGAGACAAATTCAAAGTTTTATTCTTTGTGAATATATCGTTTGGTGGTAGTCGGATTATATTCCCTAAAAGAAATGTTTACCAGTGAAAAGTTTATGCACAGGGGTAGTGGTGTAGGGTATTACATGGTCGGTCCCGTCCCGACTATAGCCTTTGCTCACTTGTTATACCCTACACCACTATGTGGGGAGGGTATTATAAGTTGGTTTTGGCCAAAAAGTTTGTAACGCATCGAAATAATGGTCGTAGACCCATACTTATATATACCAAAATGAATGTCTCGACGAGCTGAGTCGATCTGGCTATGTGTGTCCGTCCGTCAGTCCGTCCGTCCGTCCGTCTGTCCGTCTGTCCATCTAAACCTTGTAATCACGCTACAGGTCGCAATTTTGATCGGATCGTCACGAAATTTTGGGTGTTGATGAGGGTCCCGGAGGGGAAGAAGCCTATTGATTTTGGTGATGGTCGGATAATATTCAGGGGTCGGAATGGGCAAAAAACTTATGTGGATAAAAAGACAACGTTTTCTTCCAAAGCGAATATCTCAGCTCCTATATGGGGTATACCAAAAGCAAGACCTGACAATAAATGTACAAAATATCACCTTTCTAATGATGTAAAGTAAGTTCTCGTAGGTGATCAAACAGCGAAGATATTACAATAGACGCAAATAAAACCCAAATTTTCATTCTTGCAATTTTAATTATAATGACGATATCACAGCTTTGGTTGGAGACTTTCCAATAGCAAAGCCTAACTACGAAAGTAGAAGATCCCATCTTTACAATGATGCAAACTAGGTCGGCGTAGGTGACCAAATAACGGGGATATTGCAATAGTCGGTAATACATCTCATTTTTCCATTTTTTGGAAATCACGCTACAGGTCGCAATTTTGATCGGATCGTCACGAAATGTTGAGTGTTGATGAGGGTCCCGGAGGGGAAGAAGCCTATTGATTTTGGTGATGGTCGGATAAAATTTAGGGGTCGTTATGTTCAAAACACTTATTTGGATAAAAAGACAACGTTGTTTTCCAACGCGAATATCTCAGCTTCTATATGGGATATACCAAAAGCAAGACCTGACAATAAATGTACAAAATATCACCTTTCTAATGATGTAAAGTAAGTTCTCGTAGGTGATCAAACAGCGAAGATATTACAATAGACGCAAATAAAACCCAAATTTTCATTCTTGCAATTTTAATTATAATGATCAATATCACAGCTTTGGTTGGGGACTTTCCAATAGCAAAGCCTAACTATGAAAGTAGAAGATCCTATATTTTTAATGATGCAAACTAGGTCGGCGTAGGTGACCGAATAACGGAGATATCGCAATAGTCGGTTATACATCCCATTTACCCATTTTTTTGGAAATCACGCTACAGGTCGCAATTTTGATCGGATCGTCACGAACTTTTGAAGGTTAATGGGGGTCTCAAAGATGAAGAAGCCTATTGATTTTGGTGATGGTTGGATAATATTTAGGGGTCGGAATGGGCAAAAAACGTATTTGAGTAAAACGACAACGTTTTTTTCCAAAGCGAATATCTCAGCGCCTATAAGGGGTATATAAAAGGCAAAACCTGGCGGTCGAACAACGAAGATATCGCAATAGTCGCAAGTAGAACCCAACTTCTCATTTTTGCTATTTTAATAATAATGACGGATATCACACCTTTGCTTGGGGACCTTCTAAAAGCAAAGCCTGTCTTAGAAAGTAGAAAATCCCATCTTTAAAATTATGCAAAGTAGGTTGGCGTAGGCGATCAAATAATATAGATATCGCAATAGTCGGTAATGCATCCCTTTTTCTGCAATCAAACTTTCGTATCTCCTTAAAAGAAATGTTTTCGAGTGAAAAGATTATGCACAGAGGTAGTGGTGTAGGGTATCACATAGTCGGCCCCGTACCGACTATAGCCTTTTCTCACTTGTTTACTACTTCTACTTGGATTTTACCTCAGTAATGATTAAAATATTGCCATATCATAATCATATAATGTGGGCCCTATAGGTTTCCTGCTCCATCTATTCCTATGTCACCACATCCTTACCCTATTATGTATGGCCATTATAGGTTATTATATGATCGATTTTACAATTTTCAATTCGATAATAAAATAAAAATATCACCTTTTATAGTTAGAGTCTATGGCACTACTTCTGCCACTTGGTCTACGATCCTCTTTAAATCCTGACACGTTACTTTGTTTTGAGCGCAACATCTAATAAGTTGAAAGGTTCTAAAGCTAACAGTGATAGACGATATTTGTTTTATGCTCTTAAGTGTAGAATCGCCTCTGATCTCACCCACTTATTTTGTTAGGGATAGCGTGTAACTTCCAGTTTACTTGAACAAAGTTTGGAATCTTAACCTGTTGCCGTTCTATAGATGTTCGTTCATCTGCTTTGTATATTTATTATACATGAAACTCATGTCAGGTTCTTGCGTATCCAGTGGTGGATTCCTTGTAAATTTAGCCATTTTCTACTTGTTTGGTATTAAAATGCCTGACAATTGGCCTGTTATATCCTCATAGTCATTTCCTTACTAAATATATAATTAAGACATAATTGATAGTTATGCGATTGCCTTTGTACAACACATTTATTTTTCTACCACCCCATGCTTTCAAATTTCTGCAGTTATTCTTTCGTTAATTCCGTGCATTGCAATAATTTCATAAGTCCCTTCATTATCGCATTAATTCTTTTCAACAACCTTATAAGACCTGTTTGAAGAAAATTGGAATAATAAAAACACCAACAAAATCTGCTATTTATAAGAATTATGCGGTGTAATACAAGAAAAAACATGGCATGCCTTTTTAAAAGTCTCTGTTGGAACATTTGTTGTTATTATCCTTTATCTGCCTCACTCCTTCATTCGCTTTTGTTGTGATTATATAAATTAAATAAATGTCTAGGAGATTTTCATTATTATGACTATTGTAAGTTATGCAAGGTAACACTTGGTCAACATCCTCCAAAATATAAGTGACAAAAAAGCAAGTGTTCGTCATAAAAGAGAGAGAGAGAGAGAAAGGGAGAAAGTATTTCTTCTGAATAAACATTTAAGGAGTTTATTTACAGAATTATTGTTTCTTTTTATTTATATTTGTTTTATATTTTTATGAAAGGCGTCTTTAACAAACACAGATAAAAATGAGTGAGTTGTTGTTTAGAATATGAAATAATGACAAAAAATTATATTATATATTCATTAAAGACAGAGAGACAGAAGAGATATTAATTTTTTATATGTAAATATTTATTTTCTTACTTATTTCTAAAAAATTCTATATATACAGTATAATCTTGATAAATTCGGTGTTCGAATTGTCCGGATTACCGAGTAATAACAAAAACATACAATTTTGTACTTTAAAATCATTAATAATGGACTTTTATTAGATAATAGCCTGACATATAAGGTAAACAAATTCAAAACTTTGTAGTCCATGTACATACATATATTGATTTCCCTTGTCCACGGGACATGAGCCTCTTATGACTCGCAATAGAACTTCAGAATTCAAATGCACTCATCTCGTTGTGGGAAATAGTTTCTGTGAACATTACCAAATGACTTCATCTCGTTAACGAAAGCAAAAAGAAATATTGTTATATATAAATATTATAGCTTACGAATAAGACAAAATGTGATCCCATTAATAGGAGGGCTAATGAAGTAATTCCGTTAGAGGAAAGGACCACTCAACATCGATTTATCAGGGAACTAGGCTACCCAATCCTAGGTTTTAAATACTGTTGCTTATCATATCCAGTCAACAATGGTTGAACGATAGGAACATTATTTGACAGATTCAGACAGTTAATTCCATATTTACTGTATACCTGAGTTGACAGTGGATATCTAGTAAGTCGAGATTTGGACTGAAAACTTTGAAAATCTTAAATTTTCTTATTTATACACCAATTGCTGTTGTAAAGAAAAAAATAAATAGGAATCTAATGCTCAAGATAAAAAATATTGATGTTTAGATTATCAAGGTAAGAAAAATATGTGATGTCCGGATTCCGAGTCAAGAATGTAAAAAAATCTAGTTTCGGATTACCGAATGGAGATTTAGGCTTTCCATACCATGTTTAGCCTTGTTGTTATAATTTTTCTGCTTAGAAAATCTTTGGTCACGAACATAATATTATCTGATCATCATATTAAATTTACCGACAAGCTTATACTGGTATTAAGTGAAATTCGTCAACATATTGGGATTCTAAAAAATTCTGCAGTAGTGGAAACTCCAAAATGCTTTAATAAACACAACGACACCAAACTATTTAATATTTCTCAAACAATTATTTATGAAAGTATTTAAAAATGTGTTCTAGAATTCAACATTTCCATGTAGATATAATAATTACGAATTTTTTACATAAAATCCACAAATTATGTACGCCGATTATAGCATAATGATAATCTGTTTATAATTCATAACATTGTGTTTTTCTTGTTATTTGCATTTCCCTTGAGGTCATTTACAAAAGCGATGTTATTTCCGTAACCGCCAACCACAATAAATGTTCAATTAGGTTGTTGAGAAATTAAAGATTTCAACGTGGAAATAAGTTTTTTCTTTGGCTATGCACACATACTACGAACATTACATTTTTGACCTAACTACCTGTAATATGACGTTTGAAGTTCGCAGTGGTTACAACGCTTATCCATCAAAAAATGTCAACATAGATCCATGTTTTGGTATGGAACCCATATAAAGGTACCTCCCGATTTTCGATATTTTGAGAATTTTGTATCGTCACCATAAATGCCCCAAGACGTAACCCACAAAATCAAAACTTTACATGAGAAGCAAAAACGTTTATAAAATGAAAAATAGTTTTATAGAATATCAATCGTTGAGGGCGAGTCTTTGGAGTATTATCAATCATATACGAAAGGGAGTAAGTAATGAAACTAAATCCGCGAAAACGCTTCACTTTGGAATCAGTCATTACAAAAACATCTGCAATATTATCCCATTTTCCGAAATACCATTTCTTGAATAGGATCGTTTTTTTGAACGTAGAAGCACGAAATTTTGCATGTATTTTAGCTTCAGATCCCATCAAAAAACGAACGAATTTCGATTTTCATGTGAGTTACGTCTTCGGGCATTTATGGTGACGATATATATCTGTTGACCGAACTTCCTGTAATTTGACATTCAGGGTCCCAGTGGTCACAAGGCTTCTGCACCAAAAATTATCAACATGAGTCAATGATTTGGTATAGCCTCTATATAACAGTTCCTACCAATTTTCGGTATTTTGAGGATTTCAGCTACATTTTTTAACCAAACCGAACAAATAACGGAGTATCTACAACGCGAGTCGTTATTAACTGATGTGCAATCAGGTTTTCGTGCTGGTCACGGTTGCATCACAGCATTAGCAGAAGTTACGGAGTCGATCAGAAGTGATATTGATGACAACATGGTATCATTCCTGATTCTTCTGGACCATTCAAAAGCTTTCGATACCTTCGATCACCAAATTCTGCTCCTGAAATTTCGCACATTTTTTAATTTTTCTCCGACTTCGACAAATCTTATAAAATCTTATTTAACGAATCGCTCACAATCGGTGTACGTAGGAAATAAAAAATCTGGACCACTGTCAGTATTTAAAGGAGTTCAACAAGGGTCCATTATAGGACAGCTTCTGTTCTCTATGTATTCTAATGATCTTCCTCTAAACATAACGAACTGTCGAACACATATGTAGGCTGACGACGTACAACTTTTCTTGAGCTGCCACTTAACTAACATCGATCAGTGCATTTTAAAAACGACAAAAATTTTTATCTCAATTCTGTATCTACATATAAAAAAACAGAACAACAATGCATTGTCTCTTAGTACTATTGGGTTCAGTTCTAACACCAAATACTATATAAACGAAAACTTATCAAATTCTAATTATCAGTTCTTTCAAGATGCCATTCATCTTAAGAAAAAAGGTTTGGTAAAGGCGGCCTATACCTTTCGAGGATTGGTTTACATTAAACGTCTCAATTCCAACGAGCCCATTTGCATTTTTCACCAAAAAATCCTCGACGAGTTTCGTACTGTTGGAGATGGATCTACAAAAGAATTTCAAGCCTAATAACTTTGCACACATCTTGCTTTTTATAATCAATTTCAAATATATTATTTTTTCTATTTTTTCTTTTATAGTATTGTTTAAATATTACTTCATATTTTTCCCCCTTAAAATTCAGAATTTAATATACGATAACTTTTTTTAAATGTTTGTTTTCAGCATTTAACTTTTATCGCGCTGTTGATGAATATTTGCTTTATCATTTTATCAATATTAATGATTCAAATGGATAACTTAAATATAAATTCCAAAGACGTTACAAGGAACCTAGTTAGCATACTTGCAAAACAAAGGCATGGTCTTAAGATTTGTCACATAAATTCGCAGAGTATTTTAAATAAACTTGATGAATTTCAGTATACACTCCGGTTCATCTGAATAGAACCAACCAATATTTGTCTACAAATACCGTTATATCAGACGAATGGAGAGGAATTGTAAATTATATTTTTGTGGACATGTAGAGTATATAGTAGCCGATATTTTCAATACCTAACATGTTTCACATATGCGTCATAACGGTACTTTTTACTCGCTTTATTAAAAAATGTCAAAATATTAGCATATTTTAATGGTTCACCAGGATAGAACCACCCTAAGAATTTACACAAATCCTTTATTAGATGTGATAAACTTTAACAAAAAACTATTTACAATTATAAATAAATGCCGTTAGTGTTGATTGCCAACAAACATTGTGCAAAAATTTGTATTAGGGTCTTGAAATTTGATGAAAATCGAGGCTTAGAGCTCCAAAAAATATTTTTATGAAGAAATCGGTAGAAATAATTTATAAAGTCAAAATGAAGCATTGTGGCGTTTTTTTAATTGGGATAGCGTTTGCAATGTTGTTTTTTTTCAAAATAGTCTGGCTTAATCCCATTGTTGTTGTTTTAATATTTTAAAACAACTATTTTATTAGTGGAAAAGATTTGGCATTGTTCGCCAAGGGGTAAGGCAGGGAATACTATAGTTTCGATCCACTGGATCTCATCAGTTCCCTTGTTTCTTGTTTGTGGATATTCTCCACCGAAGTTATTTTTCAATAACTTCTTCAACAAGAAACTTTTTATACCCAAACATCAATCGTCAGCTCGAAGTATAAAGGTAAGCAAAGAAAAAAGTTCAATGAGAAGTTTTTCCTTGGCAACCTCATACAACTCCGACGAAAGTGTCTGCGAAAACAATTCAAACCTCTTCCACTTGTATGTGTCGTCGAATTTTGACGCATGCACACACCAAAATTTGGTTGGTCTGCTTTACAGCAAAAACAACACACGTCGTGCCAGTGTCTTCAATTTGAAGCATTGTGGCGTTTTTTTAATTGGGATAGCGTTTGCAATTTTGTTTTTTCAAAATAGTCTGGCTTAATCCCATTGTTGTTGTTTTAATATTTTAACATGAAGCGTTCGGCGGTGGAATTTTCTTTATTTTTTGGACCTGTAGATGTCCACAGCCGACGAAACTGGGTGGAACACATCGATTTGCATTCACTTTCCTGAGATAAAATATCAAAATTTTGGATTGGAAAGGTAGATTTTTGAATTATCTTTACCATATTTCCTCTGTTTCGGACTCATAAACCTATCAAATGTGACTTTTTTGTAATTTTATTGTAGTATAGAAAATTTCGAACATAATTCAGTATAAAATTTTTGGATTTGGAGCTCTAAGCCTCGATTTTCATCAAATTTCAAGACCCTAATACAAATTTTTGCACAATATTTGTTGGCAATCAACACTAACGGCATTTATTTATAATTATAAATAGTTTTTTGTTAAAGTTTACCACATCTAACCAAGGATTTGTGTAAATTCTTAGGGTGGTTCTATCCTGGTGAACCATTAAAACATGCTAATATTTTGACATTTTTTAAAAAAGCGAGTAAAAAGTACCTTTATGACGAATATGTGAAACATGTTAGGTATTGAAAATATCGTCTACTATATACTCTACATGTCCACAAAATTATAATTTACAATTCCTCTCCTTTCGTCAGATATAACGGTATTTGTAGACAAATATTGGCTGGTTCTATTCAGATGAACCGGAGTGTATATTTGAGAACTCAGGAATCGATATAATATGCATATCCGAAACATGGCTACACTCATTTATACCTGACTCGTTAATAAGTTTGAAAGGATATACTGTTTTCAGGTTTGATCGGGAACGTCGTGGTGGGGGTGTAGCGATATATACGAAGAATGCGCTAAGAGCAAAGTCACAACTGGGTCTTTTCGCCACTAATAACATAAATCCCACGCACTTCTCATCGACAATAAACACTCTTTTAGACATCTTTTTTGTCAATAACCCTTCAAACATTCTACACTATGATCAGATTTCGGCCCCATGCTTTTCAAAGCACGATTTAATTTACCTTGCATATAACTTCAATAAACAAGAAGAAGAAATTGATGCATTCTCATACCGAGATTTCAAAAATCTTAACTATCCTGAGCTAAATGAAAAGATTTATCAGGTCAATTGGAATAATATTTATTCACTCCCTCATGTGGATCAACAAACTGATTTTCTTCAAAAAAATATTCTACGTATTTATAATGAGACAGTGCCCTTAAAAAATAAAAAAGTAAAGTCAAACCATAAGCCATGGTTTAATCCCACTATCGAAACATTGATCAAAGACAGAGATTTAGCGTATTCCAGATGGAAACGTTTTAAAACGTCTGAGCTCCATGAAGAATATCGCTCGGCTAGAAAGATCGTTAACAAACGCATCATTGCCGCAAAAACTCAATACTATTCAACAAAATTAAATTTTGCCCTTACTTCAAAAAGTAAATGGAATGTTATCCGTGATATCGGGATTGGGAAATCTACATCATCTAACAATTATATGGGAGACTTAAATGAACTTAACAAAAAGTTCGTCGATATACCCTCTCCCCAAACTGACTCTCTCTTCTACACACAAAATATTGATCAAGTAATAGGTATAGAAGACAATGGAATTTTTGAATTTAGATGTGTTAGCCAAAATGAAGTTATTAATTGTTTTTACCGCGTGAAATCAAATGCTGTGGGACTGGATGGAATCGACCCCAAATTCGTAAGAATAATTCTTCCTCTTTTGTTGCCATACTTCACTTATCTGTTTAATTCCATTCTAACATCAAGTGTATATCCGACCATATGGAAACATGCTAAAGTCATACCTATTCCAAAATCGAATCATGACTTCCGTCCCATTTCTATCTTATGTTACTTGTCTAAAGTTTTTGAGAAACTCCTACATTCGCAATTGTCAGAGTATCTACAGCGTGAGGCCTTATTATCTGATAGACAATCTGGTTTTCGAGCGGACCACAGCTGCATAACTGCATTAATTGAAGTGTCTGAGTCAATTAGAAGCGAAATAGATATGAACAATGTTACTTTCCTCGTGCTTTTGGACCACTCGAAAGCTTTTGACTCTGTGGATCATACTAATCTTTGCATGAAACTTCTGCGTTTTTTTAGGTTTACACCCACAGCTACAAACCTGATAATGTCTTATCTTTGCGACCGAACACAATCTGTCTGCGTGGGAGTAACGTTTTCGGAACCTCTGTTGGTAACAAAGGGTGTTCCACAAGGTTCTATCCTTGGACCACTACTCTTCTCTTTATACGCCAATGATCTTCCTCATCAACTATTGCACAGCCAAGTCATGATGTATGCAGATGATGTCCAGATCATGTTAAGTGGTCCTGTTAACAACATAAATGAGCACATCGAAAAACTTAACTCAGATCTTAACCGTGTGTACAGTTGGGCTACTTCAAATGGCTTATTGTTAAACCCTGATAAGTCAAAATGCTTGTCTAATATATAAAAGGCAATGTGTGTATGTTAGTATGTTTGTTTGTTAGTATGTTTGTATGTTTGTATGTTCCGAATAGACTCAAAAACGGCTGAATAGATTTTCTTGAAAATTTCAGATAATGTACTGGGAACACCGGTGGTGAAAATAGGCTATATATTTTTTTGAATGGTCGTCCCGGAAGTGAAATATCGCGGTCATCCCAAATTATTCAAAAATGTATTATTTCAGATAATATACCTAATTTTAGTAAGCGTGACTACAAAACCGCTAAAACACTGGCTTCAATATGTGGGATAACGCGGTCAACGCCATATTTTGGAATACAGTAAAATCCCGATGACTTGAGATGTCACTATATAGAAATTCCGAAAAATCGATTGGGAAATCTTATGAAATTTTGTATGTGGAGTTTTTAGGTCTGAGAATAGGTCGTAATCTATTTTTTTATCCCGCTAAGTGTAGTGACCGGTGGTCCTCCCCACAACTTTTTTAAGAAAACCGCGAAATTCAAGATACGTTTTAATATATTGTTTACAAATTGTTTGCAATGCTATGGTAATTACAGTCTTGACCCTGAATGGTCGTCGCGGAAGTGAAAATCGCGGTCATCCCAAAATTTTCAAAAATGTATTATTTCAATTAATTAGAACTGTCGTGAGCTGTTTTTATACAGCTAGGAGTAGTGACCGGTGGTCCTCCCCCACAATGTTTTTAAGAAAATCTGAAATCTTTGATATTTTTGAACGTATTGTTTACAGATTGTTTTCCCTGAATGATCGCGGTCATTACAAAGTTTTCAAAAATGTATTATTTCAATTAATATACATAATTTTAGTAAGCGTGACACAAAAATGATATGAACACTAGCTTGAACAAGTGGGATAGCGCGGTCGTGAGCTATTTTAATACGGCAAAGGGTAGTGACCGAAGGTTCTCCTTCAAATTTTTTTTTTTTTTGAATCTGAAGTCCATGATATTTTTGAACGTATTGTTTACAGATTGTTTGCAATACTACTGTAATTACTGTCTTGACCCTGAATGGCCTTCGCGGAAGTGAAATATCGCGAAAAGTGAAATATCGCGGTCATCACAAAATTTGCAAACATTTATTATTTCAGATAATATACATAATTTTGTAAGCGTGACTAAAAAACGCTATAAACGCTGAACACTAAACAATAAGTGGGACAGCGCGATCAACTCCACATTTTGGAATACAGTAAAATCCGGATAACTTGAGATGTCACAAGATCGAAATTCCAGAAAGATCCATTGGAAATCAGACAAAGTTATTGATATACAATACAATATCATCATTGGAATCAGAATACCGCGATCGTGTTCGATTTTTGAAAATATTATAATTACGGATAAAATCTCAAAATGTGGGAAGTGAAACTTCATGAGCATTTATTTCAGTCCTTGGAATAGCTAGGTAAAGATACATTTTTTAAATACAGCAAAATCTCGATAATAACAACTACAATTTATAGAAGTATTTTTTTATGAATTATATAAATGTTGCAATACATATCCCGAAGGTACATACATTTCGCTGAGGTGTATTTTACCACTATTGCATATAGAGCGCGAAGAAAAAAAGCGTTACGTTCGATCGGCCTGAATGAGGTTAAATCCACCAAAAATAGCGAAAATCAGGCGCCACCGTTCTATGGGAGCTATATCAAAACGAGGACGTATACTGAACAGTGGCTATATCTCTGAACTATCGAAAATCGGGAGGTACTGTTTTATGGGAGCTATATCAAAACGTGAACCTATTACTGTTACATACCGAGCGCAAATAAAAAGGCGTGTCTTTCGGTCGATACGAATATTTATGCTCTCCTCTTTAAAATATATTAAAACCAGATTTTAGCCATTTCGGTGTGATAATGATGTTAAATCCTCAAAAATAGCGAAAATCAGCCGGTACCGTTCTATGGGAGCTATATCAAAACGTGGACTTATACCAACAATTCTCTGCAGTAATAATTACGACCCCAACCGAGACCAACAATCCAATATATAGCAATGCTAATTGACGTGCACCGACCATTATATGTGGGTCACAAAGTGCTTTAAACTGTCGATTTATGGTGAAGGGTATAATAAAAGAGATTTTATATCTTAAATTTATTACATGGAATTTATGTCAAAACATTGATTTATATTATGAAGTTTCTAGAGGGATGCCTAATTATGGGTGTATCAATAATACTGGATAGATAACTAAAGTTTACACGGAGAACCCAAACAACGGGCCAGCAACGCGGACCGGGTCAGCTAGTTAATTCATAAGAATCGAAATGTTAAGTTCCAAAATGTAAATATTTTTATAAATCAAAGAAAAATTGATATTGTAGCCAGTGCGAAGAATTTAGGTATCGTTTTTAATAGTTCTTTGAGTTGGACAGACCACGTCAATGCAGCCGTTGGACAAACGTATGCCAAATTGCGTGCCCTTTGGATATCGCATTCTTTTACACCAAAAAATATACGCGTTCTTTTAGCAAAAACTATATTAGTCCCGGGTTTAGTGTATGGTAGCGAAATATTTGCAAACTGCAATTCAACGAGTTTGAGAAAATTAAACGTTGCATTTAATAGTATAGTGCGTTATGTATACGGTGTTAACAGAACTCACCATATTTCGCATTTAACACACTCCCTCTACGGATTCAGTCTTAACACTCTTCTTAAAACGAAGTGCCTTATTTTTTTGAGCAAAATTATTATTAACCAAAAACCCAAATACCTCTTTGAGAAACTGCAATTTGCTCAATCCAACAGAGGAAGGAAATTAATTCCCCTCAGACGACGGAGTTTCGTCTCTGAAAGACAGTTTTATATAGGAACCATACGCCTTTGGAATAATCTACCTAACAAAATACAAATCATCAACAACGCGCAAGTTTTTAAAAAAATGATCTTTAGATTATTCACAAATTAATAGTTATTTTCTACTATCTAAAGTTCTACAAATGTATTATTATTTTCCATATTTAAACTTATATTAATTATTTTTTTTTTTTAATGTTGTATCTTATCTTATTCAATTATACTTTTACCAATTTGATTTTTTGTTGGTCATATTTTTTATCTTTTGCTACCATATTTAACTTGGATATTTGTTTAAACATTTATAAGTCTACACTCTAACTATAAGATTGTATATCTTGTTGTGTAGATAATCAATAATAAATAAATAAATAAATAAATAAAACAAATAAATAAATAAATTATGACCTACGTAAGGTAGACGACTGGGCCAAGGCTAATGGTCTATTCTTGAATACTAAAAAATCAAAATGTTTAACGATACATAAGAATAGGAAGATGTCTTTCCAAAACATAGATATCTTCATACATAGTGATAAGATTGAAGTCGTTACAAGTGCAAAAAACTTGGGAGTAATATTCAACAGTTCTCTCACTTGGGGAAACCATGTCAATGTAGTGGTTGGCCAAACATTTGCGAAACTTCGTACGTTATGGCTATCTCAGTTTTATACACCCCTTGGCATCCGTTGTCTTTTGGCCAAAACATATTTAGTACCAGGGCTGTTGTATGGATGCGAACTATTTGCCTACTGTGACTCGTTAAGTCGACACAAATTAAATGTGGCTTTTAATGGTATCATACGAAAGTCTATGGCTTCAGTAGGACACAACATACTTCGCATTTTACAAACTCCCTTTATGGATTCAGTCTCAATACCTTAATGAAAATTAGGACTTTGCAGTTCTTACATAAAATAATTATAACGCATATTCCAAACTATCTCTTCCAAAGAATTTGTTTCACTAGATCCAACAGAGGGAGAAAGATCGTACCTAAAAGGAGAAAAAGTCTCGTCTCCGAATGGCATTTCTTTATTGGCACTACAAGTCTTTGGAATACTCTTCCACATAATTTACAGGGCATCAACAACACATCCACCTTTAAAAATAAACTCGAACATTATTTTCAAAACATGCAATAACTGGAACACTTTTTCAATACAAACAATTTTCAAAGCAAACAATAACAGTTATTATAAAAAAATCTTTTTTTTAACTTTTTAAAATATTTGTTTTTAAATTTAATATACTTTCAAATTACATTTTTTACTTATCTATTCGATTGTATTCGATTTAGATTAGATGTGATTCTTAGATGTGAATTTTGTATAAAACAAACATATAACACCCCATCCACATTGTGGTTTAGGAAATAACAAATTTTAAACTTTTTTGGTAAAATCTGAACCGATTTCAATATAATTTTGCAAAATTATTTTAAGACTTAATTCAGTAACACATTACAAATTTCATCAATGTTGGACAGACTTTGCGTCATAGACATTTGTATATTCAAATACATGAATTATAGGAGCTATATCCTAATCTGAATCGACTGCTTATTTTATGTTTAAACTAAGTGTCGTCACAGTTTCAAATTTCATCAACATTGGGCATTACTTTTTTGGTGGCTAACATACCTGAAATCGGCGAATATAAATTCAAATTTAAAATGATTCTAACACAATTTGTCAAACTTCATCAAAATTGGACATATATAGAGGGGTTGTACATAAAATACCTCAAAAATATGATAAATATAATAATATATGATAACTATTACCACTGCACTATAGGTAATTTGCCCAGTTTTTTGAGGCAAAAAAACGGATTTTGCAACTTATAATAATAAGCATTTTTTAGTTGTCATTGAAAAAACAACATGTCAAAATTTATTAATATGAATGATATTTTTCAAAATAGCATCATTATCGTGGTTTAAATTGCAGTCAAAGTGAGAATTTCGAAGAAAAACTATAAAAATACATATTGTAAGGTATATTTCAATGTATTTAAAACCGCGGAAAATTAACCCAAATATAAATATATGTAAAATGGAATAGATTGGCAATTGCGAGAGGAATTTATTTAATAAATAATATAGCTTAAACATTTTGGGTAGCGACCAAAAAACACAAAAAGTCAGAAATAAATATTTTATTTTTCTTAAACTCACTTCATACAGACTTATACTAAACTAGCAAAATGCCCGCTACTTCGTATACGGAAAGGATATAAAAAACAAATAAACAATATATAATATGGAAATGACAAACACTGAAAATTTGGTCGCACTAATACCAATTTTAATAAATATTTATTTTTATCGTAGTACTGTACGTACCCTTTAAGTTCGATTTTCAAAAAGATCAGCCGTATCTCACCCTTACACATTTACAGCGAGATCAACGTTGCACACCAATACACACCCTAACTCCAAAAAATAAAAATTCCAGCACTGTCCCTGCACCCAAAAACAAATTGAGTACCATTAAGTAATTTTCGTATATTTATGGTACGTATTTCGACGACATATCTCAGCCATACACGGACATTAATACAAAATAATTACAGTAAATTCCATAATAATTACAGATCTCAAGATTCCAGCTGTATCCGTTCGTCCAATTCCAAATTGTACCAAACTTAGTATCAAGTCGAACTCTTCGTACCCATAAGTAAGATTTTCCAAAACTACCTCAACCCTTCACTTTAGTAGTAATCTTACTTCAAAATTTCAGGATTCAAACTCTATCCGTTAAACCAAATTAAAATTGTACTAAATTTAGAACAATTTATAATTTTCGTACCAATTTTCAAAACTTCCTCAACGCAACAGGGCTACAATAATCATACTTTCAAATTGCAGGATTCCACCGCTATCCGTTCACCTACATACAAATTGTACTAAATTTAGTACCATTTAGTGCTTTTCGTAACCATAAGTTAGCTTTTTCAAAACAATCTGAATCCTACTCTTCGACTGTAATCGTAATTCCAAATTTCAGGATTCCAGCTCTATTAATTCACCCGAATCCAAATTGTATCAAATTTAGTACCATTTCTTTCCCAAACAAAAATTTCAGGATTCCGGCTCTACCCGTTCACCCAAATCCATATTGTACCATATTTAGTACCATTTAGTACTTCTCTTACCCATACGTACGACTTTTCAAAATTTCCTCAATACTACACTCCTACAGTAATCTTAATTCCTAATTCCAACACTATCCGTTTACTAAAATTCAAATTGTACCAAATTTAGTGCTTTCTGTACCCATAAGTACGAATTTCCAAAACTACCTCCATTCTACTGTCCGGCAGTAATCTTAGTTCCAAATTTCAGAATTCAAGCTCTATCCGTTCATCCAGATCCAAATTGTACCAAATTTATTACCATTTAGTATTTTTCGTACCCAAAGGTACGAATTTCCAAAACTATCTCAATCCTACACCCCTACAGTAATCTTAATTCAAAACTTTAGGATTCCAGCTCTATGCGTTCACCCAAATCCAAATTTATTACTGCTCGTAATCATAAATACGAACTTCCAAAACCATTTCCTTATTTCAACGCCATTTCCCATACCAAATTTGAAGATTCTAGCTTTATCCATTAAAAATATGCAATTGGTACCAAATTTAGAAACTTTTAGTACTTTTCGTACACTTGTAGGTCGAGTTTCTAAATACCCTTTGGTACATCTTCCTAACTCTCCATCAATGACCACTCGTACAAAATTTCAGAATTCTAGCTCTTCGCGTTTGCCTAATACAATGGATTCCATATTTAGTACACTTTATCAGTTTTCGTACCTTTCTACGACGAATTTCCAAAAACCTCTTTACACAAAAACAAATTGTACCAAATTCTGTACAATTCGATTTTCCAAAACAACCTTAATCCTTCACTTCAACAGTAGCCATAATTCCAAATAACAGGATTCCAGCGCTATCCGTGCACTCAAATCCAAGTTTTACCATTTGGTACATTTCGTACCCATAAGTACGAATTTCAAAAACTACTTCCATCTCAATCCTATACTCCAACAGCAGTCTGACCAAATTCCAGGATTCCAGCTCTATCCGTTCCCCCAAATCCAAACTGTACCACAGGTAGTACCACTTAGTAATTTTCGTACCCTTACTACCTCAGTCCTACACTCCAATAGTAATCCTAATTTCAAATTTCAGGACTCAAACACTATCCGTCACCCAAATCCGTTTATTTCCGTTTATTAAAATTCATACTTTAAATTAAAATAAATAAAAATACTTAAAATTCAGGATTCCAGTTCTATCCGTTCACCCAAATCCAAAATGTAATAAATTAAGTACCATTTAGTACTTTTCGTACACATAAATACGAATTTCCAAAATTTCCCCAATCCTATGCTCCAACAATAATCTCAATTTCAAATTTCAGGATTCCAGCTCTGTCCGTTCACTCGAATCCCAAATTTAGTACTTTTCGAAAACATAAGTACGAATTTCCAAAACCACCCTCATATCTCAGTCCTACACTTCACAGTAATCTTAATTCCAAATTTCAGGTTTCCAGCTACATACATACGTTCACCCAAATCCAAATTGTACTAAATTTAGAACCATTTAGTACTTTTCGTACCCATAAGTACGAATTTTCAAAACTACCTCAATTCTACACCCCACCAGTAATCTCAATTCCATTTAGTACTTTTCATTCACATAAGTAAGAATTTCCAAAGAAGTCCTACACTCCAACAGTAATATCAATTCCAAATTTCAGGAATCCAGCTCTATCCGTTCACCCAAATCCAAATTGTACTAAATTTAGTACCATTTAGTACTTTTCGTACACTCAAGTTTCCAAAAACCCTTTGGTGCATCTTTCTTACTCTTCATCAGTGATCCTCAGTCCAAATTTGAGGAATCAAGCTCTATCCGTTCACCCAAATCGAAACTGTACCAAATTTAGTGCTATTTAGTATTTTTCGTACCCTCTGTACGAATTTCCAAAACTTCCACAATACTAAACTCCACCAGTAATCTCAGTTCCAAATTTCGAGATTCCAGCGCTATCCGTTCACCCAAATCCCCATTATACAAAATTTAGTTCCATTTAGTACTTTCCGTACACATAAGTACTAATTTCCAAAACCACCCTCATATCTCAATCCTACACTTCAACAGTAATATTAATTCCAAATTTCAGGTTTCCAGCTCTATCCGTTCATTCAAATCCAAATTGTACTAAATTTAGTACCATTTAGTACTTTTCGTACCCATAAGTACGAATTTTCAAAACTACCTCAATCCTACACCCCACCAGTAATCTCAATTCCAAATTTCGAGATTCCAGCTATTATCCGTTCACCCAAATCCCCATTGTATCAAATTTAGTACCATTTAGTACTTTTCATACACATAAGTACTAAGTACATGATTGGTAATTTTCCAAACCATTTCCTTTTAGAAGCACCACTTCCAACCTTGATTTCCATACCAAATTCCTATATTCCTGGGGCCTATTATTGATTTCATTAATTATTTAGCCATTTCTTAAAATTACAGATTTTGCAAATTGAATAGTTATGACTGTACATCTCCATATACGATATAATTCTTAATTGCAAATAAATTGTGGTAATATGCAACATTTTATTGCACTTTCATTGATTTGCAAACATTTAGTTATTACCAAAAAGTCAGGTCCATACAGTTTTTAGTTGTTGTTATTTCTGGCCGATTTCTGAATTTATTCCCCTAATGTTGTCTTCAACAGCAACTCATTTGTTCAACAAACCCAACATTATTTATTGAAAGAATTTTTGTTTTAATTTTAAATTGAAAATCAAAATTTTTACAAATGCATCGTTTGTAATCATTTTTTCTAACTGGATTTTAACGAATGAAAATCTTTTGTGCGACACCTATTATGTGAAAACAAAATCAGGATCGGTTTGTATTTTTTGCGTAATTGATGTTTATACACCATTATCACCAACTGCGACATCTGTTGCAATGGAAGATAACAAATGTCTTGTCTTTCTATTATTTAGTGGTTTACGATAAAATAAGTGCGCCTAGAAGTAAACTACAAAATTTTAAAATATGTGTGATCGTTTACGGTATCAAGAAGTTATAGCATTGTTAATTTGACACATGTCTTGCAGAGGGCCAACTAAGTGAATAAGTACGTAATAATAATGAAAAATAAAGATTTTTGTTGTTGTTATTTTTTGTGGTTCCAGGACGAATTTTCTAAAACCCGGCCTTATCTCGCACATTTGCATCAACAGTGACCCACTGGTAAAATTTCAAGCTCCTAGCTTTAGCCGTTTTGGCTGGGCGTTGATGATGAATCAGTCAGTCAGTCAATCACTTATCACAAAGCTCATTTATATATATAGATTGGCCGTGTTTGCCACCTAGAACACATAACTGAAAGTCTTCTGGATTGGTATTACTAGGTTTCAAAACCCGATTTTGCCCGTTTTTTGATATTTATGAGATTCTATTAGGTTACTTCTCAATAAAAAGTCTTAAAATTGTAAATGTTTGGTTTGAGAAAATATATAATAAATGTAAAAAATATTGCTGTTTACAATTTCATTGCAAGTAAAATAAGTAATGGCGACAAATTGTTCGGTATATCCGGGGTTTTCTATAAACGGTGCGGCAGTAGTAAACTTGATTTAATCTCTCTATTACATATTAATCATTGATACGGTTTAAATGAGTACAAAACTCGTCTTTATTAACGTATATTCAAAAAATATACAAAACTGTAGTAAAAAATCTACTAAAATCTCTGAAAAATCTACTCGCGGGGACAAAATTTTTGTTACTTACTACCATGATCGTTTTCAACAGTTTGTTGGGTATAAGAATACTAATGAAAACGGAATTGGAAAAATAACTTTATTCGTTATATACGTAGTTGCTTATAACCGTTGTTCGTTATATCCGAATTTATCTGTAAAAATCTTCGTTAAAAAAATTCTTTAATTCCCTGTTATTAATTTTTGCCTTAAAAACAGGACAAATTACCTATAGTGCACTGTTTGGTTTAGAATTTAAAATATTTGGAATAAGAATTTAAAATTGAATGATAATGGAATAATTAGTTTCCTTTCATCTACGAAAGTACTTAGCTCCGCCTAATTACCAAATTTCAACCATTTTGGTGGGATAATGAAGCTAAAACCGAATATCGGGAGGTACCGTTCTATGGGGGCTATATGAAAGCGTGGACCTATACCAACAAATTACAGGTGGAATGTTTTATATCCTCAGCGAAGACTTATTAACAAATTTCAACCATTTTGGTAGGATAATGAAGCTAAAACCTTCAAAATACCGAATATCGGGAGGTACCGTGCTATGGGGGCTATATGAAGGCATGAACCTATACCAACAAATTTCAGGTGGAAAATTCCCAACGATAACTAAGTACCAAATTTCAGCAATTTTGGTGGGATAATGAAGCTAAAACCTTCAAAATACCGAATATCGGGAGGTACCGTTCTATGGAGACTATATTAAGGCGAGGACCTATACCAACAAATTTTAGGTGGAACGTTTTATATCCTCATCGAAGACTAAATACCAAATTTTAACCATTTTGATGGGATAATGAAGCTAAAACCTTCAAAATACCGAATATCGGGAGGTACCGTTCTATGGGGGCTATATGAATGCGTGGTCTTATACCAACAAATTTCAGGTGGAAAGTTTAATACGCCCAACGATAACTAAATACCAAATTTCAGCCATTTTGGTAGGATAATGAAGCTAAAAACTTAAAAATACCGAAAATCGGAAGGTACCGTTCTAAGGGGGCTATATCAAAACGTGGACCGATATATCCCATTTTCAATACCAACCAACCTGCAAGTAATAAAAACTTCTGTACCAAATATTGACTATCTATCTTTAAAATTGCGAGCTGTATCTTGATTTCAACTGTCAGACAGACGGACGGACAGACGGAAATGGTTAAATCGACATAGAATTTTATGCTGATCAATAATATATATACTTTATAGGGTCTCCGACGAATATTTCGATGTGTTACAAACGGAATGACAAATTTAATTATACCCTCCATATTGAGCTCTAGAATTTTTAAGAGAAAAACTTCGAAAGTTCTCTGGAACTTTTTATGGACAGTGAATATAGCCACTATCTTTTATACGTCATGTTATAAAATTGAGTATTATTCAATTTAATACCCATCTTTATGACAATATATGCGGAAGGGAAGGCGAAAGCTCCATTTAAAAGAAAAATGAAAATTTCAGATATGAGAAATACATATCCAGCAAAATTTTAAGGAAGGAGTTCCATGCGATGTGTTTTATTTATACAATTTTTTCTAAATGTATGATTAATTATTTACAATAGGTTTGATGTTGTCGGAGACTCGAAATCACAACCAACGTTGTTGAAACTCTCGTCGTAATTATAATGTCATTGCAACGGGTTGGTTAAAATGACATTCCAAAGCATTGGTGGAAATGACATGCCAAAGCATTGGTGAAAATTACATGTCAAAGCATTGGTAGAAATGACATGCTTTGGATCCCAAAAATTAATAGCATCTTTTGGGGTCCACGCTCATATAAAATTCATCGATGAAGATGCTAATAAGATGACATGCCAGCTCACTTTCACCCATGATTGAATGTCATCTTTGGCATCGAACATTTCGCTGGGTATATTCGAAGTTTGCTCTTATTTATTAAACATAATACCTAATTAGTTACTAAAACAGTCTTCATAATATTCTAACTTTTGAAATAAATTAAAGCTTACCTCCTACATTATAAGGTATGGCGAAAACAACATAATAATAGCCTGTTTATTATTCGTAACTTTGATATGTTCTTGTCATTTGTTTTTCCCTTGTGGTCATTTACACATCCGAACTTATTTCCTTAAATGCCACAACCACAACAAATGCTCAATTTGGTTGTTGAAAAATTAAAGACTTCACTGTGGAATTAAGCTCTTTGCCTACGTACACATACAACAAACCAACAGAGATTCCAAAACGATTATTGTGCTTTATTTCACTTCCGTATCCGTTTAAAAGGGAAGCAAAGCTAAAAAATCACCCCAGTTTATTTATACTTGTTTTGAATATTTATTTGCATTAAAGAGATTGTTTTGTGTTCTTTAATAACAAAAGCTGGATGAAGAAAAGCAGTAACAACTTTTGGGTATTAATTGCCACTAATAACAAGGTATTTAATTTTATCACACAATCACAAATTACCCACAACAATCACAACAATCATATTATAAACCAATTAGGCTTATATTGTTAAAATGTGCAATGGGGCTGTAGAAAGCTTAATTAACCAAAAAAACAACTTTTAGTGAGTTTCGGCTACTGCTAAATTTGTTGGACTCTTAAAACCCTTGCCATGTTTTTTTTTTCATTTTTTCCTTCAATGTTTGCCACGGTTTCTTTCTAATAAACTGTTGATTTTTTATTTATCGTTCAAAGATTTTACATATTTGTGTCTTAAATTTGGTTTAGCTGAACTTTTATAGTTTCATTAATTGTTTCATTACTGAAATTTCATTTAAAACCGCATGTTGTTGGTAATTTATTTGGGGTTTCGTATTATGTCTTTGTGTTTTTGTAACTAATTTATTTTTAATTTTTTAGTTAATTAATTGCTAATTTTGTACTTAATTTTAATCAAGATAAATATTTTTCAATTTGTTTTTTGTTTCTTTGGTTACTCTTATCTTTCGAGCCGACCATTGATGATTGATTATAACAAGTTTTTTTTGAAGAAGTTGTTGAAAAATAGCTTCGGTGAGCTTATCCGCAAACAAAAAAGAAAATAATTGAACTGATGGCATCCTGTGGCGAGATTCAAAAACTATAGTCTTCCCTGACTTACCCTCTGGCGAAAAATGACAAATTGTCTTCACTAATAGATTCGTTGTTTAAAATAGTAATCCAGATTATTTTGAAAAAAAAAAAAACAAGATGAATATATTTTCTTAAAAATTAGAAAAATTAATAACAACTAAGAAGAAAAATCTTCATTTCGAAATTTATATACCCTCCTCCACGATCTGTTTTGAAGCAAAATAGAAAATACTGAACTCTTCCGTCATGTCACGGCTAATTCCCAGTAAATATGGAATATTCTTACTAAGGAATATCACGTTCTTATAAACAAGCTTTAATTCGAATGAAACATTGATGTTTTCCACCCATTCAGAATCTGAAATACCATGTTACAGTTTCGTTTGGTCGATGTGTGTACTACCTTTAAAATACGTAAAATCGGGAGGTATATTCATATGGGGTATATGCCAAAATATTAACTTACTAGCAGACCCCGTCCGCGTTGCTGGCCAGTCGTAATGAGTTTTAATGACAACTTTTTATCGACTTTATGCTTGACAATTCAAAAATAGATATTTTCTACCTCACTTCTTCGGTCCATTGTCAAACCGAGAAGGATTTTAAATTTATCAACAAATTTGGTCTGCAACCTTTCTTTTCTCTTATGGACTTTGTCGGATTTTTTGCCAATTTATGCTTTTTAGTATTTATTATCGTCCATGTCCTTGTCTTTATCCTAAAGCGATCTAATTATAAAAGTTAAAAAAATGGTTAAGTCGAATTCTCCCGCTTATTGAGACTTATATGTTTTAGCTTTTCATGGCTGATGGACCGTTGAACCTCACCATTTAAGGGAATTTTTAAATATTGATCGGGGGCGCAACCACCGTTGTCTCGAAAATTAATTTGCAACCCGATGCACTCATAAGTTTAGCAAATATAGCGATTATAAGATAATAGGTCCGAAATTCGTCTACAAATATATCGCACTTTGGACCACGGGACATTCCTGAACATTTTCTGAAAATTAGGTTCAGTAGTTTTGGAAAAATAATGTTTTGAAAAGAGTGGGCGTGGTCATCAGATTTCAAGATATAACATATTAAAAAAAGTGGGCGTGGTCCGGTATTTTGGCTCCAAATATGTACCTAGGTTGCACACAACTTTATTGACTACGAAAATGTATGCTGAAACCGATATAATCATAAGTTTGGGTCATACATATAGCGTTTAAAAGAAAGGCATGAGGAAGGTACCCCACCTCTTCCGAAATTCATAAAATATACATAACAACGGCAAACTTTGATCTTTTGCTGGAAATCCCTTCAGTAGTACTGGAGTTATGACATATTAAACAAAACAGGCGTGATCAGGTCTTTAGGCCCTAAAGAAATACCTAGATTGTACATTAATCCGTAAATTTTTAAAGCGATACATGCATAATTTTTGCAAATATAACGTTTTTTAAAAATATCGAATAAGGGAGGTACCCCGCCCCATCTGGAATTCAATAAAATATGTAGCCTGTTTTCGGGGGCGTGGTAAACTTTTCTTTAAATAAAAACCTAAGTGGGGTTATGATAGCAATTGATTTTTATTCATAAAGATAAGGCGTTTTTTTTTAAATATGCCCCCTTCAAAATTCAAGAAAATATGCATACTATTTTCACCGGGGGTCATCCCTATACATTCCCTGACATTTTCAGGAAAATCGGTTCCGTAGTTTTGTAGATGTAACATATTTTATTTAGAATTATACAAATCGGTCCAGCCGTTCTCAACTGATGACATTACCAACGAACGACATTTGATTTTTATTTATATAGATATTCACGCGTGTAGGTTTTCTACCCATTTAGAAACTGAAATTTACTGTCACGTCAGTTCAAAATTCTTTTAAAGACTTCACGTCGGGTGGGGAATCAGCACTAACTTACAGCAACATCAGATCCGTTTTTATTAACCGCTAGATAGCTTAAATTGCAAATTGGAGCTATTTCGTTCGGAAAATGTAGCTAAAACCATCAAAGTAGCTAATATCGTGAAGTACTGTGATATGGGAGTAATACCAAACTGTGGACATATGGCGCCAATTTTTCGTTCACAAAATTTTTTTGGCACATTGGAAGCTTAAGTGACGAATAACTGTTATTTTTTGTATGCAAAATCAACTAAAATACTCAAAATAGAAAAATCTTAAACAAATCAGAAAAGCGGGTGTTCCTCTTTATGGGGGCTATACATTTATTTATATTTATTTATTTATTTCCATATCGGAAACTAAACACCAAGTTTCAGTTTGATAAACCTTTATAATACCGAAAATCAGGAGGTACAGTTCTATTAATTGGAACGTGACCGTTACATATGATCCTACTTACTTTAAGTACTACTCACCCTAATATTCGGTCAGTCTCATTACTCTAAACTCAGATGTATAAGATGTCTAGTTTCGGTCGCTGAATTTGTCGAGTGCTGGCGTTAAAGAAAGTAAAAGATAAGAGGTGTGGTGGCATACACCGCAGTCACTTGAACCGAATTCCACAAGAGTCGTCGGTCCTGTGGTCCTATTACCTTGGAGGCGAGCAACAATCCGATTACCCCAGAGCCGGCAGCATCTGGACACTTCAGAGCCGACCAACAACACCACTAACCGACGAGGTGACAGCATCCAATTACCACAGAGCCGAGTAACGCACCCGAACACTGCCGATAGTCATCTTAATAGCATAAGCTGAGCCCTACACCCGATCACCACCAAGCCGATTATATCAACCACCCGATCACAATCGAGCCGACAGCATCCGTCGAGGCTTCTCCTAGACTAATATCGGTGAAGTCAACACAAACTACCACCACACCTAACTACAAAAACATTTAAACATTAATTAATAGTTTTCCAAAGTTAAGGTTTGTGGGTTCTTAAGCCCACCCTGGCGGCGACAAAACTAACCTCAGCCTTTGATAAAACCACTCGTTATAGAATGTTAGGCCATGTTTATATTATAGCCTTTTGTAGGGTAAACCTTCTTTATGAGGATTTATTTGAAATATATGCAATGGAATTTACATTTGAAACCAGTGGGTTTGTTAAATCCGGTTAAATATAAACGTACTATTAGACTAAATACCAATTTCAGCCATTTCGGCAGTGATAATGAAGCTAAAACCTTTAAAATTCCGAAGATCGAGCTATATCAAAACGTGGGCGCTATATCAAAACGTGGGCCGGTACTGACAAATTTCTGGGGGTCATTTTTGTAGCCCAAATGAAGACTAAATACCAATTTTCAGCCAGTTCGGTGTGATGATGAGGCTAAAATCATTAAAATACTGAAAATCAGGTGATACTGGGAGCTATATCAGAGCATTTACATATTTATACTGACTGAATTTCTGGTGAAAAAATTTTTAAACATAACGAAGACTAAATACGACATTTCAGACATTTCGGAATAGCGAAAATGTGAAGGTACATTTCTATGAAGGTGTTTCTACATCAAAAATGACAAATTTCTGGGGGAAAGTTTTTAAACAAAACAGAGGAAAATACAAACCAAATTTGTTCGCTTGTTTTGTGTAATCATTCACGCTATGCAGTCTATTTGGGTTCATCTAATAAAACCAAAAGCAGCAACAGGATTGAATGTCGGCCACAACAAAGCAATTTCATAAAACTACACATTATGGACACATGTCTCATTAAGTGCCTTATAAAATTACATCCTTTGAAGTTTGACTGCCAAAAAGTGGTTAATTTTGTCACGCAATCACAGCACACAAAATTGCCTCATACAAACTATATAATAAAGCAATTTGGTTTATATTGTTAAAGTGGACATACAAAGAGAGAATGAACATGGTAAGAAACTAAAATGAGGCAATTGAGAATATGAAAACTATATAAGAAGTTTTTATGGTTTTCACTACTTCTAAACTTGTTGTTGAATAATATAAATCTATTGCATATTCTCTTTGCTTCCATACTCCACTTTGTCTTCTTTCTAACGAAGAATTGATTTTTCTATTTATCGGTAACAGAACTTACTAATTTGTCTCCTAAAACTTTGTTTATTCTGTTGAAATTGTTGTTGATTTATTCATTGTTTACTTTTACAATGAAATCTTTGTCGATTTTCTGAGTTCAGTTTTGGTTGGCTTCATAGCTTTATTTTGTTAATTACTGCCAATTATGTTTTAAAATTTCGATAAACTAAAAAGGAGGGAACAATATAATGGAAGCCTTCGCTGAAAAAAGTGCCGATTTTGTAAATAAGGTTTCTATCATAGACAGCTTGTAGAGAATTAATTATCACAAATCTTTTAAATTTGTCCTGTCCTCTCTTCTGAATTCCATTTTATGAGCTCAGACCTGAGAGACTCGCCATATTTCATTACAATTTTTGTAAAAATGCATTAATATGTTGTATTACCTTGAAAATTAATTACATCTAATAAAGAAATCTTTCAAATTCGCTACGGCCGCAGATACGTTTTAATTAAATAAATTTTATTGTTCACATTGAAAAAAAAACACATTTTACAAGACCTCATTATGGCAATATTGCTTTTTTGCAAAATTTTAATTTTAAAATCTATTTAAATTTATTTCCTGCATGTTGTGTAAAATGTTAGCTAATCTGAACACCCCTTCAATTGCCCTTTTCTTCCATAGACAACAACAGAAGTCATAAACACCTAAAAATCTATTGCCTTTATTCACCTTACCACCAATTTGAGGGTTCTCTTTTCCAAATTCAACTAACGGTAGTAAGGGAAAATGCTTGAATTCGACAATGCTAACAAGGACCAGAAAAGTACGAATTGAAATTAAATCCGGAAATAAAATTTAATACCAACACAAAAGGTAGAAAAAGGCAAAAGTAGAAAGAGAAATCAAATATGAAATTTAAATATTTCATGAAGTAAATTGTGGAGATTTAAAAGTTATGGTATTTAATCAACGACGAAATAAATGGAAGAAAAACGTGAGTGTGTAATTAACATTGGATGAGAGTATAGCCTTTGTTGAAATTGATATTGATTTTCGGTTTTTTTCAGTGCAAGTTCCCACTTATTTGTGGTGCATGTCAATTTCCGACTTATTTCTGGTGCTTAGATTAGGAACCAAGTTTTTGTGTTCTCAAATTTCAATTACTGTCTGTATTAAGAATATAATCTATAATATAAACCACTTCAGAGAAACACTTATCTTCCGAAACACATTGTATACCTAAAATGCAAGAACAACAAGACATATTATGAAACAAGTAAGAATGTATCAGTCAGCTATGCTGACGGAGATATACCCTCAGACCTATAACCAAAACAAGTAAGAAAAGTCTATAGTCAGACGGAGCCGACCATGGGATACCCTATACCACTATCCCTGGACAATCGCTCTCCACGGAACTTCTTTTCAATGATTGTGAAAATTTAATTATCAAATATCAGAGAAGTAATGCAAAATACTTATGACCAAAACCAAAAAGTTATCTAGCATGAAAAAGACATTTTTGTAGCAGGAAAGGGAAATTTAGTTCACACAAACTAAAATGTAATGAAACCCACTAATTTAGTACTACTACTTCCGTTGTTTAACCGCTACGTTATTGAAATTTTTACCAATTTCACACAAAAGTTTCAGTCCATTTAACCCGCTAAGTATTATCTGATCTTGGTTTGTACGCTTCTTCTTCATCATAAACTCAAACTTTGTTTAACATTTTGCGGGTTATTATTTTGACCTACAGAGCCGCTACAAAATTGGTTAAAATTTTGTTTTTGGTCCATTTCATTCCCTGAACATTTCACGATCATCAGCAAAAACTAATCATTTCTGTTCTGGCCCGAACCCAACCTCCTTAAAAAATTCGTTACAATCGATCCATAATTGCGGCCTTAAGCTTGTTTGCAATTTTTAATGGACGGACACACATTGCTAAATCGCTTTATCTCGTCGAGATATGAATTTTGGCATACCAAATAAGGGGTCTACGACGAATATTTCGTAGTGTTACATAAACTTTTGGAGAACAGAACCCATTATATATTAGGCAGTAAGCCCGTTATCTAGCAAACACTTTATTGCAATTTACATCAGATGAAAAGTCAGTAGTTTTTTCCCATATGTAGGCTACTTTGGAAATATATATGTCCTCAAGGAATTAAAATATCGACCAAAAATAAATTTTTTATATTTTTCATACAAAAGTAATGGTCCATTTCACCCGCTAAAGAATATCCGATCATCATTCAAAATTGTAGGCATCTTTTTCGACCTATACTCTTACCCGGTGCAAAATTTCGCGACTATTGATGTATAATTGCGACTTCTAGCGAGTTTATTATTCTACTACAAACAAATAACGGAATATATTAGGCTGTAACTCTGTTATCTGATCATGCACACCAACATAATTGGCATCAATTGAAAGGTCAAGCGTTCCACTTTCAAGTATATCTCACTTATCCGGAATGTCACTTCCAGGAATTAAGATATAAGCTGTATATTAAAAATTTTCACACTTTTCACACAAAAGTTTTGGTCCATTTAACCCTCTAAATATTATCCGATCGCCGTCTCAAATTGAAAGCTTCTCCTTTGTGATATACTCTTACCGTATTTAAAATTACGCGTTGATCGGACTATTATTGAGACCTACAGAGCCGCTAGAAAATTGGATAAATATTATGTTTTTGGTCCATTTCACCCGCTAAATATTTCACGATCATCACCAATAAAAATAGGGATCTATTCCGATCTGAACCCGACCTCCATACAAAATTTCGTGACGATCGGTCCATAATTGCGACCTGGAGCGTGTTTACAATTTATAATGGACAGACGGACGGACGGACGGACACACATCTCAAACTCGCTTTATCTCGTCGAGATATGAAGATTGGTATACCACATTGGGGGTCTCCGACGAATATTTCGCGGTGTTACATGAATTTTTACCAAAACAAACTTATAATACCCTTTTCCACATTGTGGTATAGGGTATAAAAACACATATTACAAGACCACATTATGGCAATATTATTTTTTTTGCAAAATTTTAATTTAAAAATCTATTTAAATTTATTTCCCGCATATTGTATAAAACGTTAGCAAATCTGAACACTCCTTCCATTGCCATTTTCTTCCATAGACAACAGAAGTCATAAAAAACCTAAATCCCAATTGCCTTTATTAGCTTACCACCAATTTTGAGGGTTCCCTTTTCCAAATTCAACTACCGGTAGTGTGGAAAAATGCTTGAATTAAACAATGCTAACAAGGACCAACACAACAGGCAGAGAAAGGCAAAAGTGGAAAGATAAATATTTTCAAATCAAATATGAAATTTTTCCTGAAATATTTCGTGAAGTAAATAGTGAAGATTTATAAGCTATGGTATTTAATCAGCGATGAAACCGTGAGTGTGTAATTAACATTGAATGAAAGTCAGGGTAGAACAAATATAAGGTAAAGTAACATAAACTAAAATTATAAACCACTTCAGAGAGACACTTATATTGCAAAACACATTGTGTACCTAAAATGCAAGAACAAGAAGAAATATTATTAAAAAAGTAAGAAAGTATCAGTCAAGTCTGCTGACGGAGATATACCCTCAGCCTATGACCAAAAACAAGAAGCAAAAACAATAATTATACTGTGCTCGCAAAAAAATTAAACTTTTTCAAATGGAATTGCAAAAAAATGGTTTTTACCATATATCTATGTCAAGGCAATCAATTTAGAACCGTGGATGTAGCATCACACACTATTTTTTGGGATAAAATGAATGTAGCTCCCTTTTCAGTGAAGTTTTTAAATCTTTATTTCTGCCAAAATGAAGATGCTGTACTAGTTTTTTTATTGCAGTGGAAACGACCCGCAGTAAACGCTATAAAATACGCGTAGATGGATTTTCACGAGTAATGATTTATTAGATCCGGATCGCGAAAATCAAGTTCGAGGAAATCGAATGACAATTGTGAAAATTAGGACCGAAAAATATGAATTTTGGAAAAAATATTCGCAAAAAAATTACTTATTTGGATACAAATTTCTGTGAAGCTGTGTAGAAAAACCTCTTTGCGTAACGAAATTACGAGTAGAACTAAAATCTGCATCATTTAATGGTAGACGCAGGTCAAACTTTGAAAAGTTATACATTGCACTATAGGTTATTCGGACAGCTTTTTTGGCAAAAAGTCGATTTTTGCACTTTTAATAACGCGAGTTTTCTAATTTGATTCGAAGAAAGAACATTTCAAATAATTTGGATTTGTAATTTGTTTTCAAAAATATTCAAAACTCGAAGTTAAAATCAAAATTTCGAAAACAAAATAAAAAATATTAAAACCAAAAGCAGAATTTAAACGCAATTTGTAAATGTTTGGTAATAATCAAATGCATTGATATAATATTCAGTGGAATCTTCAGAAAAGGGTTCTGAATCAACTACATACTCGTAATATCCCAAGGTGCGATTTTTTGCGAAAAAAAAAAATTTAAACACAAAAGGCATCCGATTTGAACTAAAAAGACATTTTCTTTAAAGAAATATTCACCATGTGATGTAAAAATGTACAGAGGTGTAGTGTTCAACATTTTTGTTAATTATATCTGTAATACGTTCTAACTAGGGATCATGATTGCGCGGTTTATTTGATGCTTTAAAAAATATAATATTGATCCTTACCCTTCGCGAATCAATATTTTAAACATATCAATGTTTATACAAATTTTTTGGAGAATCAACATTTAAGTTTATTATAACCTTTTTCTAGTTTTAACCGCGTTCATTGGGTTGGAATGAATAAAATAGGTAAAATAAGAATGAGGGGTAGGAACGACAAAATTTGTTCGTTATATCCGCCGTTCGTTAAAACCGTGTTCGTCCGTAATATTCTTATTAAAGCTTACTTTTAAATATTATATATTAAAATATTTAAAACAGTGCTAATATTCGCCGATATCCGCTTGTGCCTTAAAGCTGGCCTGTAAATCCTAACAAACTGTAATAAATTCTACCCGCGGGTGACAATTTTTGTTTGTTATAATCGTGGTCATTTTAAGAAGTTGAATGTGTTTACAAATATTTAGAAAAATTCTTTGGGAACACAAAACTTTGTTCGTTATAAGCGTTGTTCCTTATAAACGATTTTCGCTATATCCGAATTCTACAGTGTAATTCTTTGTTTTGTCTTACTTTTGCATATAAAGCATTAAAAATGTATAAAAAGCCCATAAGTCCACCGCTATAAATTTTTGCCTCAGACCAAATTACCTATAGTGCATTGGTGAGGTGATCCTGATTAAGTTGCCTTCTACATTTACTTTGACAGGAATATCTTGAAAAGTGTGGTTTAATCACAAATCGACAGAAAACAAAAGAACACACGTTGCCTTCAACCTTTTTACCCATTTTTATACCCTACACCACTATGTGGGGAGGGTATTATAAGTTGGCTTTGGCCAAAAAGTAGACCCACACTTATATATACCAAAATGAATGTCTCGACGAGCTGAGTCGATCTGGCTATGTGTGTCCGTCCGTCCGTCCGTCCGTCTGTCCGTCTGTCCATCTAAACCTTGTAATCACGCTACAGGTCGCAATTTTGATCGGATCGTCACGAAATTTCGGATGTTGATGGGGGTCTCGGAGGGGAAGAAGCCTATTGATTTTGGTGATGTTCGGATAATATTTAGGGGTCGGAATGGGCAAAAAACTTATGTGAATAAACCACTATAACTTAGCCATTTGTTAACCGATTTAAAACAATAATAGCTTATTCAAAAGATATTATTCACCCCTTTAAAAGGAAGAAGGATCAAAAGAAATCCGTTGTGGAAAAATAAGATATGCCCGTTTAAATTTGAAAATATAAGAAACCCAGATTTTCACTGCTTTTACCGTTATAAAAAAAATAAAACGAAGTGACCCAAACGAACTAAGGGAATTTTCGTTCTCCATGGATCCCAGCAAGATGGAATTTTGCATCAGATCGCTTGAATATTTTTCTGGTCAACTTTTGTAGCGCAGTGTCATTTATCGACATTTTCCGAAAAGTTTGCACCTTCTCAAGACCAAAACTGGCTGAAAAAGCGTTCCAATGCTTTTGCTATGTATTAGAGAGTTCTTAATTATTGTCTTGGCTACAATTTTGTCTTTGTGTTGGCTCGAAAATTCAATGGTTTGGTTGTTATATTCCATGATGTCAAAAAAAACTTAGATAAAAAACATAAAGTCAAAATCGGGAGGCTCGATTTTCATCGCAGACATATGGTCCAGTAGACTTTTTTGCTTAGTTCAATAACTGGAATCAGAAACGCCAAGGGCCTATTAAGGTTTTTTCCTTCCACACAAATCGCCCCAGCCTAGTATATACCCTCGTTAGCCTAAAAGCTGATGGTTTAAATATACTTCAATTTATGTGTCGACTTTAGTGGCCTTAAAAAGGCCACTGATAAACAGTACATTTTGTAGTGTAAATTAAAGATATTCATCACGTCTTTGTATGTTTCAAAATTGACGATTTTGAAAAATCCCTATTTTTCGTCACATAAAGTGATATTCATTCAAGCTATTGTAGATATAAATATCGGAACGTCGGAGTTGAGGTCATTTTTTGTGGAGATGTGATAACTTTTCGGGAATGTATCTATTTATTATGTCGAAATAATACGATCACCACTGAATATTTAATTTCAGTGCAGAATGATCGATGCGGTAACATCCAAGAAGCGTGGTCGCTATCTTGGAATGAGCCAATGAATTTTTTTGATAATGGATTTGATGAACCGATGAGAATTTGCACGTAAAGATTTTGTACAATCGAAAGGGGATGAACACCTTATTTCATGTTTTTATGTTAATATGTAATGTATTATTCAAGTTATATCATTTAATGACATACCTAGCAGTCTACATCGTGCCAGAAAATTACGCGATTCTAGCTTAAAGTAATGTTCTGATAATTTAAATTTTTCCCCAAGATAATACTCCAGGGATTTTCCAGTAAACTTAACGGGTTCCAAGGACTACATATCCAATATGAACAGAAGGATCTAATCGTTGTCAAGTCTGGTAAACTTTACGACTCTGTTGAATATGATCTCCTGAATTATACTTGTATTGTGCTTTCGACGCATTCGATTATAAACTTCGAAAAATAAGGAATGTGAGTTCAAGTCAAACCATCAATGAAGGAGTTGTCATACAAATTAAATTGGCATTCATTCCGGTAGGTCGTTAGCACGCCTTACAACGCAGTTTTGAATAACCTAACTAATAGATAGTATCCATGTTTTTATTAACAGCTGTCAGTACAAATGTACATACATATTTTTGAATGTTGGATACAAAATTTCGTGATTTTTATACCCTCCACCATAGTATGGAGGGTATATTAAGTTTGTTTTTCCGTGTGTAACGCATTGAAATACTCATTTGCGACCCTATAAAGTATATATATTCTTAATCAGCGAGTCTGAGTCGATCTGTGCACGTCCGTCCGTCCGTCCGTCTGTGGTAATCACTCTAGCATCCACAAAAATGGAGATAGGACGCTGAAATTTTGGGAGAATGTGTCTTTTGTTTGCAGGTAGGTCAAGTTCGATGATGGGCTATATCGGTCCACGTTTTGGTATAGCCCCCATATAACGGTACCCCCGATTTACGGTATTTTGACGTTTTTCCCTACATTTTCAAACCGATTTAGCTATAATTTGATATTCGGGGTTCTTAAGTGTCAATAAACTTATATAACAAAACTTGTGGACATAGGTCCACGTTTTGGTATAGCCCCCATATAACGGTACTCCGCGATTTACGGTATTTTGACGTTTTTAGCTACATTTTCACACCGATTTAGCTATAATTTGGCATTTAGGGTTAAGGTTAAGAAAACTCGTGGACATAGGTCCACGGTTTGGTATAGCCCCCATATAACGGTACCCCCCGATTTACTGTATTTTGACGTTTTTAGCTGCATTTTCAGACCGATGTAGCTATAATTTGACATTTAGGGTTCTCAAGTGTCAATAAACTTATATAACAAAAGTTGTGGACATAGGTCCACGTTTTGGTATAGCCCCCATATAACGGTACCCCCCGATTTACTGTATTTTGACGTTTTTAGCTACATTTTCAGACCGATTTAGCTATCATTTGGCATTTAGGGTTCTTAAGTGCCAATAAACTTATATAAGAAAACTCGTGGACATAGGTCCACGGTTTGGTATAGCCCCCATATAACGGTACCCCCCGATTTACTGTATTTTGACGTTTTTAGCTACATTTTCAGACCGATTTAGCTATAATTTGACATTTAGGGTTCTCAAGTGTCAATAAACTTATATAACAAAAGTTGTGGACATAGGTCCACGTTTTGGTATAGCCCCCATATAACGGTACCCCCCGATTTACTGTATTTTGACGTTTTTAGCTACATTTTCAGACCGATTTAGCTATCATTTGGCATTTAGGGTTCTTAAGTGCCAATAAACTTATATAAGAAAACTCGTGGACATAGGTCCACGGTTTGGTATAGCCCCCATATAACGGTACCCCCCGATTTACTGTATTTTGACGTTTTTAGCTGCATTTTCAGACCGATGTAGCTATAATTTGACATTTAGGGTTCTCAAGTGTCAATAAACTTATATAACAAAAGTTGTGGACATAGGTCCACGTTTTGGTATAGCCCCCATATAACGGTACTCCCCGATTTACGGTATTTTGACGTTTTTAGCTACATTTTCAGACCGATTTAGCTATCATTTGGCATTTAGGGTTCTTAAGTGCCAATAAACTTATATAAGAAAACTCGTGGACATAGGTCCACGTTTTGGTATAGCCCCCATATAACGGTACCCCCCGATTTACTGTATTTTGACGTTTTTAGCTACATTTTCAGACCGATGTAGCTATAATTTGACATTTAGGGTTCTTAAGTGTCAATAAACTTATATAACAAAAGTTGTGGACATAGGTCCACATTTTGGTGTAGCCCCCAATTAACGGTACCCCCGATTTATGGTATTTTGACGTTTTTAGTTACATTTTCAGACCGATATAGCTATAAATTGACATTTAGGGTTCTTAAGTGTCAATAAACTTATATAACAAAACTAGTGGACGTAGATCAATGTTTTGGTATAGCCCCATATAACGGTACCTCCTGATTTTCGGTATTTTGAGATTTTTACCTACAAGTTTTAACCGAATTAGCTCTAATTTGAACATTTGACATTTGAAGTTCTTAGTGGTCACCACACCACTCCACCAAAATTGTCTGACATTTTTGGAAAATGCGTCTTTTGTTTGCAGGCAGGTCAAGTTCGATGATGGGCTATATCGGTCCACGTTTTGGTATAGCCCCCATATAACGGTACCCCCGATTTACGGTATTTTGACGTTTTTAGCTACATTTTCAGACCGATGTAGCTATAATTTGACATTTAGGGTTATTAAATGTAAATAAACTTATATAACAAAACTTGTGGACATAGGTCCACGTTTTGGTATAGCCCTCATAAAACGGTGCCCCCGATTTACGGTACTTTGACGTTTTTAGCTCCATTTTCAGGTCGATTAAGCTACAATTTGACATTTAGGGTTATTAAGTGTAAGTAAACTTATGTAACAAAAGTTGTGGACATAGGTCCACGTTTTGGTATAGCCCCCATATAACGGTACCCCCGATTTATGGCATTTTGACGTTTTTAGTAACATTTTATAACCCATTTAGCTATAAATTGACATTTAGGATTCTTAAATGTCAATAAACTTATAGAACTAATGAACATAGGTCCATGTTTTGGAATAGACCCCATATAACGTTACCGCCCGATTTCAGGTATTTTGACGTTTAAATTCACATTTCTAGACCGAATTAGCTATAATTTGATATTTAGGGTTCTTAGTGACCAAAAAACATATATTCGAAATAACATGAACGTAGGTCCATGTTTTGGTATAGCGCCATATAACGGTACCTCGTTATAACGGATTTCGGTATCCCCATATAACGGATTTCCGGTATTTTGAGAATTTGACCTACAAGTTTTAACCGAATTATCTGTAATTTGAACATTTGAAATTCTTAATGGTCACCACACCTCTCCACCAAAGATTGTCAAGAAAGGTCGATGTATTGATAAAGCTCCCATATAAAAGTACCTCCCAATTTTCAGTAATTTGATGATTTTAACTACAATATTAAACAGAACTAGCAGTAATTTGACATTTGAAGTTCTTAGTGGTCACAACACCTGTCCATAAAAAATTGTCAACATAGGTCCATGTTCGGATATAGCTCCTATATAACGGTACCTCCCAATTTTTAGTAATTTGGCAGTTTTAGCTACAATTTTTAACCGAACTAACTGTAATTTGATATTTGTAGGTTGTAGTGGTCACCACACATCTGCCTCAACAGTTTTCAATATAGCCCCAATATAACGATACTGCCCGATTTTCGGAGGATTTTACTTAAAATGTTTAACCGAACGTAGGTCCATGTTTTGGTATAGCCCCAAAACAAACCTCCCGATTTTCCGTACCTTAGCTTTATTTTTTGGACGAATTTTCTGTAATTTGAAATTTAAAAGCCAACAAAAATTGTTCATTTATGTTCATATTTTCGTATAGCCCACATACCTCCGAACTAGCTGTTAATGACATTTGAAGTTCCCACGTTATGTACTGATTTTCGGTATTTTGAGGATTCTAGCTACAATTTTTAACCGAATTAGGAGTTATTTGACATTAAAGGCTCCCATCAAAAACAGTCAACATAGGTCCATGTTTTATTATAACCCCCATATAACGGTACCTCCCAATTTCTAGCCCACCAAAAATTGTCAACATACAAAGTTAAATATTGGCACCATAAAAAAGGGCCGACCGAATGAAACATTTTATGTACATTATCTGCCATTTTAACGTACCCACTTAAAGTTGGGGACAGGAATGAGAACTAATTATTCCATTTTAGTTCAGAATATTTTATGGTGGAGGGTATGAAAAGTTCGGCCCGGCCGAACTTAACGCTTTTTTACTTGTTGTATATAAACAATACAATGAATCTGGCGATACAGGCTCCTATGATAATAGTATTTACCACTGAGGCTGCATAATTTCCCGTTGTTAGCAGAGCAATTCCATCAATTGTCTTTCATTCTTTTTATAGTTTTAGTCCGGTCTTACTTTCATGCGGCTGTTTTTTGTGATGATTACCTGATCGCCTATATTTAGGTCGTAGATGTATATCGAAGTCGATTTACATTACGGATTTGGTGCGAAAGATTAGAACTTCTAATACACAGCATTATAATTACGAGTGTTAAAGTAATATCTTAAATTAATTATCGTTCAATAGCTTTAATCCCTCAAATTCCTGTCTTTTCCTGCGATTTTGGATACCACACGTTGTCTATGTATTTGGTAATTTTCCCTTAAATCGGAGTACTTATCTTGTCGCTCATACCACACATACCCAGCAAAATTAAATGGAAGTGGTTCCACGTGAAATCATGACTTTACTGGTTCTTTTGCATGAGTTCAAATGAAGTCGTGAAAGATCCGATCCTTTTCAGTGAATTTTCATGAGTGCAATTGAAGTAGTGAAAGATCCGATCTTTCTCATCGAATTTTCATGAGTGCAAATGAAGTGGTGAAAGATCCGATCTTTGTCATAATATTGTCATGAGTTTAAATAAATTGATAAGTACCCGTCCAATGAATGATCAAAAAATCATGTACCCGATTAATTGTTTACTTGTAAAAGTAATTGTTAAAATGATAATAAAAGTCAAAAGAAAGTGACCGATAGTGGCAAAATTTACATATTTTAATTTGAAATACTATGTAAATTGTTATAAAACAAACAGAAAAATATATGTTGTGTTTGGAAACCTGTTTAATTTTGTGGAATTAAAAATAAGTATTAAAGAGACCCGGTCTATAAACCATGAGCTATACCCGCCTGCCGACACCGATATAGTAAAACGTATCGAGCTGCAACTATTGCGTTGGCGTGGCCATGTCAAGAGGATGAATAAAGCCATCGGTATATGAATACGAGCCATTTGACGACAAACCCTCAATGGAAA